>NC_051220.1:28692718-29422718 GCF_015220715.1 Pygocentrus nattereri | reverse complement strand
CATCACGCAGGGATAGGGCATTTCTTATCTTGGAAATGTTGCGAAGATGCAGAAAAGCTGTCCTATTGATGCTGCCTATGTCTTGTTTGAATGATAAATCTGAGTGTTCTTTGAGTGTTTATGGTTCTATATAGAATCACTGTCTTTACTGAAGAACCATTGAAGATAAAGAGCCATCTTTTGATTCTATGTGAGTGAAATGGCTTCTTCTGTGGCATCGATCAAATAATGGTTTAGCACCTTTTTAAGGAGGGTGTGTCAAAGTTCTTTAACCTTTACAGAGAGTCTTCAACTCACACATCTCGTTTACAAAAAATGGTTCTTTAGAGAACCATTTGTTGGAAGGCTCTTTAAGATATTTTATGACACTGCTCTAAAGAAGCTTTTTTATCTGTATTAATATTAATTGATTTGTTATATATTTTTTTCAGGTGATTGGACCCATGCCCACGCTGAAGACCAGCTGTTTAAAAAACTCTTCATTGGTTATAATAAGTGGTCCAGGCCTGTGCGCAATATTACCGATGTCGTAATTGTCAAGTTTGGCCTCTCAATCGCCCAACTGATTGACGTGGTATGTTGTTATAGTATAAATGGTCATTTTCTTTGCTGTTATAAATGTAACTTTCTTTTTAAAAAATAAAAATTTTGGTAAATGTCAAATTTAACTTGATCATCTTATCTGTAGTATTGCTGTAGAGCAATTCAGCTGGTACTGTATCTGACCCCAATCACCCCCCCCCCCCCCCCCACTCAATCCATATAAATGTTTGTACTATTCTACACCTAAGCATATGAAAACCAGTGGTCCTAATACAAATATCCTTTTGTGTCCTTTTTAGATCCAGTTTTTTAGGTCTGCGCTTCTCTGTCCTCCTTTAACAAACCTGTCTTTGTCCGGATGTAATTAACTACTTGGCTTATTTAAGCTGTCTTCTCTTGTTTCCTGGCAGGATGAGAAGAATCAGATGATGACAACTAATGTATGGCTCAAGCAGGTGGTGCATCTCATACATGACCACACTACTCATACTGTGAAATTTCACAAATGTACTTTTGAAACTACAAATATAATGCACAGTATGCACAGGGAGAGCTGGGCACAACACATTTTGTTTTTTAATTTTAATCATTTTAAAGGTATTTTAGCAAGATTAATATTTTGCATATAAGCAACCTACACATCTCTGCTACAAATGAAAACATGAACTTTGATTCCAGCATTTACTATTTATGGACAATTCAGGGGTGCAGGAGTGAGTGCAGTCATTACAACTAAGCCAATAGGTGGGGTAAATGTAACAGACAGAGGGGTTACTTCTAACAGTGGCTAGAAAATCTGGTATATAATACATAAATATGAATCAATATGATTAGCAAAAAGAGAGCATGTCAAACATGGCTAATTTACTTTTAACCACAAAGTAGAAAATTACAGCACAGTAAAGTATAAATATACATTTTATTCATGTGACATCTGTGGTACATTTTTGAATCTGTGCATAAAACAGATAACAATAAACAGACTATTTTGAATTTACATGGGGGGATATGGACTTCTCTCATTATTTTTTTGGGCACTTAATTAGAACTAACCTTGCCATGTGGACATAATGCTTGGACACACTGGGAAGGGCGGGAAATGAACATAACATAGGTGTGAATTCTATGATATATACATACACATCAATGACTGAAAATTACTTGTTGAAACAAGTTACTTTTATGATGCAAAACAGAGAAATGTCTGTCAGATTGCTGTCAGAATTCACAGATGATGTTGTTATATTAATATAAGATGAAGACATATTCTATGATGAAGCATATTCTACTTGAACCTGTTTTAATCCATACAACATCCACATGACATTTTTCCTCATGTTAGTTTGTGCACCGCTGTCCCTAGCTGTAACATAAACAACTCTTATAATGAAACCAGTTACTCTTAAAATGATTGCAGTCATACTGATAGACTCAAAGGCAAATCTAATTTGCTTTTTGAAATAGAGTTACTAAAACTGGTAGTCTGTGCAGATGTATGCAGATATCGCGAATATGATGTTATTATACTGATTCACACCAATAAGTCTAAGTATTTGTCTCTTTAATCCCTGCAGGAATGGAATGACTATAAATTGCGCTGGAAGCCCTCTGATTTTGACAATGTAACATCCATTAGAGTGCCATCAGAGTTGATCTGGGTACCTGACATTGTCCTGTATAATAAGTGAGTGTTATTTTTACCTTCCAAAAGTGCTGCAAAACTGAACTATGTGACATATCTTGGTAAAATGATTTTGCCAAGGAGCACTGATGTTCCTGAAAAAAAAAATTAAGCTTTATTTTATTTTTTTGGTAGATATTTCAGTAACATGCATCACACAGTTGCCAACCCTGTATTTAATGCAGATGAAATGATGAATGATAGTGGTAGAGTGCGAGTCGTTTCATAATTGATCTAATTGCTAAGGGCCTGGGAGTAGATATCATATCAAAACTCATATCTGTTTTGTCATCTGGTGCCTTTGTTGAACATTCATATGTGAAATCAAACAGACATGCCGTGAAATAAGATGTTAAGCACTTTTGTAGTTATTAAAACAACTACGCACATTTCAAGCTCCTAATGAAACATTAAATGACATGTCTATTTGAGGAATCGCTGCCTTTATCTATGAAGCATATCTGCTCTGGTATTAACAAAGGAAAAATTGATGTCCTCTTACATCAGATTCCTGAAGCTAAATGGGAATCTTTTTTGTATAAGTTGGAAACAACTGCAGCATATGTTGCTTGGGGCAACACCAGATCAAAGAGCCTATATTTTATTCATTTTGTAATAGAAAGTTTTTTTTAAAGTGAATTGGCTGATTTGCTTAGTGATATTTTTGGATTTCATGGTGCATGAATATCTTTGTGGTTTTCAAATCTAGGATACAGAAAACCAGTAACTGTTTAATTGGAGGTACAGTGTTACCGTGGGCACTTCACCACTAATTTCCTCTAATGTGATTTCCTCTCCCAGTGCAGATGGTGAGTTCGCTGTGACCCACATGACCAAAGCCCACCTTTTCCACACGGGGAAGGTGCGCTGGGTGCCTCCAGCTATCTACAAGAGCTCCTGCAGCATCGATGTTACATTCTTCCCCTTTGATCAGCAAAACTGCAAGATGAAATTTGGCTCCTGGACATATGACAAAGCCAAAATCGATCTGGAGCGGATCGAGAACACTGTGGACCTGAAGGACTACTGGGAGAGTGGGGAGTGGGCTATTGTTAATGCTGTGGGCACATACAACACGAAAAAATATGACTGCTGCCATGAGATCTACCCAGACATCACCTACTTCTTCATCATCCGCCGTCTTCCTCTGTTTTACACTATCAACCTCATCATCCCCTGCCTCCTCATCTCTTGCCTTACCGTGCTGGTCTTCTACCTGCCCTCAGACTGTGGTGAGAAGATCACGCTGTGCATTTCCGTCCTCCTTTCTTTGACCGTTTTCCTCCTGCTCATCACTGAGATCATCCCTTCCACATCATTGGTCATTCCACTCATTGGTGAGTATCTGCTCTTCACCATGATCTTCGTCACCCTCTCCATTGTCATCACCGTCTTCGTGTTAAACGTCCACCATCGCTCCCCAAGTACCCACAAGATGCCACGCTGGGTTCAGTCCATATTTCTGGGATTCATACCCCGTTGGCTCTTCATGAAGCGTCCAGCACCTGATCAGGTGCGTCGGCGGCTGTTGAACCCACAGGGGAAAAAGCTTGGTCCAAACCAAACATCTAACCTCAGCACCTCCAAGAGCTGGCTGCAGCAAGAGACAGATGTGGATGTTGGGAGATATCAGGATAAGAATGGTAGAGCAGGAATGGGAATTTCATCCAGCTTTTCCTTCCCTACTGCTTCATCTATACACCTGTCTGACTCTGAGCCCTTGCTTCAGACATATGACCTGCAGCAGCTAGGACACAGGATGAACCTTAATTCACGGTCAATCAAACTCAGCAACCTGGAGCCAGAGCCCACCCTGCCCTTCTCTCACAGTGTCCTGCAGGCCCTGGAGGGGGTTCAGTACATCGCTGATCACCTGCGTGCAGAAGATGCAGATTTCTCAGTGAGTGAATCTTAAATGTTAGTTTCAGTCATGCCATCTAATGAACGTTTATTGCAGGTAATCTCCTAAGTGAGGAGGTTCTTAGTTCCAAATTCATGCATTTTTGCTTCCCTGCTGTAACACAACTAATTCAGCTCACTGCGTAATTATCATCCCTTCAGGAGATGTGCTGGTAGAAACAAAATCACACAGGCCCCAAAAAGTATTCAAACACTTTTTAATGACTTGAAAGATTTTCTTTTTATCAAAACTTGAAAATAGGCCTTAGGGAGTAAGGGAGTTAGTACTATTCATGTACTATGATGTTCAAATTCAAATCTATCATAGTACACACTTGCTTGTAGCAGGTCCTTTTTTAAAATGTTGTGGTTTTTAGCCCATGTCTCTTTTAAACTACAAAACTGTATGGAACCCCTTTATCTGACATTTATGGCATTTATCAAATCATAGTATTTAGTGATCCTTTCAGTATGAAATCAGTTGAATAGACTTTGACTTGCAATTTTTCCCCCTTGCTGCTGATCATCGATTATGTGCTCTGGAGTGTGCTAGGGTATTATGGATGTGGTGCATTTGCCACTTCTTAGTATTTACAACTCTTGAGTCATAAAAAGCAGTAGCTTTGGAAACAACTTTCAGTAAGTGACATACAGTGGCCCTAAAAAGAATGTAATTATTTGTGCTGTATTTGAGAAAGTTTATTGTTTTAGCAAGCAAAATAACAAATTTAAAACCAAGAAGCATTTATTTTAAACACATCATTCCAAGACTTTCTTTTGGGTATTCTATGAAAGGCAGTTTCTTTGCAGACTTCTGCAGGTTTGTATCCAGAATGCATTTGTACACTTCTAAAATTATGATCCCATCAGTGAACACAAGCTTACCAACGCCACTGTCAGAAAAACTACCCCTGCTTTGCAGTAGCTTTAGTGCAGTCTGGTTGAAACCTTCTCCAGGCTTTCTCCACACAAATAGTCTACCATCAAAAGTGTTTTTCTCTGAAACAAAAATCATTTTGTTAAACATTGTATGAATAAACCTGAAGAATGTCTTCACAATTTACCAATGATTAAAGTGTCCAAACTTTTTGGGGCCTCTGTAATTAACATTCTTAAATTTTTAATATAGCAGATTCTTCTCCAAAAGCCATTCCTTTATTTGTGGGCTGTGTTTCTGCTTTTGTTCTGTCATAGGTCAAGGAGGACTGGAAATATGTTGCAATGGTGATTGACCGTATCTTCCTGTGGATGTTCGTCATTGTATGCCTGCTGGGGACAGTTGGCCTCTTCCTGCCTCCCTGGCTCTCAGGGATGATCTAGCTGTTTGCCCTGGGCTTACAGACACAGATATCAAGTTCCAGAGCAATGTTCAACCTGTATGATGGAGCCAAGACCTCCCCTAGAGAAACCAAGAGGCAATTATAATTTTAAAGGGAAGAAGAGGGGTCTCAGTGCTTTTGGAATGGGGTGATACCTCTACGGGGTTAAATCGCTATGAATTTTAATATCAGTCTCGCTGTGCAGACCTTTCCTGCACTGAAGTTCCCTGGGTACAGTGTCAGTGATGTAATGCGTGTGGGTAAGAGTATATCAGTTCACTCAGGGATTACCTGGGGTCACAGTTAATTGTTACAATAGTTCAGATCTTCTCAGCCGTGACGTCTCCCATCAGTCCTGTGTGCGAAACACTCCTCACCTCTTACTGAATGCGCTGACATTTCCTGCTATCATACTGCTATCCAAGCCCATTCACTTCCACATGCATATAAAGCCAGCCCCCACCAATGTAATATGCAAAATTAACCTTTATGAAAGAGGCAAAGGATATGTGACCCTGACTGGGACCAGTTCAGTTCAATTTACATTGTATCCTACTATTAAATGAGTCAGAGATGCCTTTTCACTCTCAGCAGCAATTACCCGGCAGGTCAAAAGTCCTCCTTCTATCATGGGTGCAGTTCTGAAGAGACACTGAAGAAGCAAAGCTTACAATATAACGTGGGTTGTGTAATTAAGTTGCAATCATGAACAGTGTTCCCTCACTCCAGAAAAAAATTTGCTCTCTTAAAATAAAAGGAACAGATATACCGTCATTCTTTTTTATCATTCTTTTAGTGTAGTGCTTAGATAACCATGACCGTAAGCGATCGGCTTCCACACCAAGGCTAAATCATGCCAAGACTGCTACTGTAATTTAATCAGCAATATATGTGATGTTTAATTCCACTGATTAATCATTTCAGATTTTTTCCAGCAAGTCATTTTCTACTGTGCTATACGCTAATAAAATAAAAAACTTAGCTTTCAAGCAAGTACCTCTCATGCTCAAGGTTTTCAGTACCTTTAATCAGCAAACAGAATCACTGGACATAAAAAAGGGAACATAAAATTCAGTTGCAGTTATATTTCTATTACACTACACTATGTATGATTTGGGGGTTTTGTAATGTGGGTTGCACTTCTAACCCCTTCCCTGAGCAGATGAATCTGGTGATTCTGAGCACATAGAAAAATATTCAAAGAAAACTCAGTCAAAGTTCAGAGAATGATGTAACAGAATTATCTGATGTTGCCATCACATTTTCATCATCTAGCGAGCTGGAAGGGTGACATGCAGCAATGCACAGGTGCCAATGCATTATTCACTAATGATATTAAGCTTCAATTTTGATAAAAAAAAATCTTACATAGTGTTGATTTATGTTGTATTGACTCCACACACCCTGCCTGAACACCAGGCTTTTTATTTTATTTTTGTACTTAAAAAGTCACAATACAAATGGGACCCTTTCTCTTTTTCTGTTGTACCTTTGCGGGTACTCTAATATTTTTTTTTTTTCCTTCAGGCTCTGAAACTCACCTGGACAATACCTGTTTTCTGAGCATAGGCACTAAATGCTCCAAAACTTTGAACTTATAAATTGACAATTCTATTGTAACATTTCATAGTAGAGTAACAAACCATTCTTTGATGGAGCGATATCGGAATTGACTCTAGTTATTGTGTAACACTCCCCCTGCTGGTTATCAGTGCTGCAATGATGTTTGTCTAAATAGTTGAAGTACAGTGCAAATGCTCTGCTTCCATCAGAGATTTGTCAAGGGTCAGAATCATTTCAAAATTATTTTCTGTATGATATAAATCACAGCTTATCCACCAGGGCATTACATAAAAAAAATACAAATACACCAAGCTTACAATTACAGAGACATAAATAACACTGACATTTGAAGATGGAAGGATTTTGTTTTTGAGAAAAATCAGTCATACTGTCTCATAACAACTATAAAACTGAAGAACAGAAATGCTACACTTTTCTGTGAATCTGGCATCTGTCTTTTGCCAACAGAGATGACATATCTTTTTGAAATGTGATAAAAGACGAAAAGATTAGTCTCAGTCCAGAAGATATAGACTTGTGAAATGCCTACAAGCAGTTGTCTGTGTTTGCAAATAAAACTAAAAAAAACGATATATCAAACATTCCGTAAAGAAAGCACAGCTTTCTATCAGTAAACATAAACATAACAAAACATAAATAAGGCTGTACCTGTGCATCATAAAAGGCACTATTCCACAAACTAAAAGCTTCTCTTTTTTATCTAGCACGAACAATTCAAAAAAGGCCTGCAGCTCCTGTTCTAAATCTCTGGCATATGTAGCTCTATTACTCTGCTGGAGAAGCAGGTTTAGGTTTGGCCACATTGGCTCGAACGCGGGCCTGGTCCACAGCATCCAGAAGGTTCTTAGAGTCCATGGCCAAAGTATGAGCTGCTGTCAGCATCTGCTTCTTGCACTCATCTTTCAAAGAGGTGATGGCGTTCTGCTGGGCCAGCCGCATCTTGCTGATCAACTCTGCCATGTCCTTATTCAACAGCTTCTGAGTGCCTTCAATCTAAAATAGCAACAAAGATAAAGTGAGTGTTCACTGATTTGAATGAATGCCACTGAATTACACAATGAATTTACAGATGACCCTGTCCCATGCAACTTCCTCCAGCTCATTCCCAGGGAGCCCAAGCTGCTCCCAGGCCAACTTGGAGATATAATCCCTCCAGCTGGTCCTAGGACGACCCCGGGGTCTTATCCCGGTAGGCCATGCCTGGTACACCCCCATCAGGAGGCGTCCAGGGGGCATCTGAATCAGATGCCCGAACCACCTCAGCTGGCTCCTCTCAATGCAGAGGAGTAGCAGATCTACTCCGAGCTCCTCCCGGATGGCAGAGCTCCTCACCCTATCGAATAGAGTGCCACCCGCCATCCTGTGAAGAGTGCAGCCCGCCACCCCGCCGCTTGTATTCGCAATCTCATTCTTTCAGTCATTACCCACAGCTCATGACCATAGGTGAGGGTCGGGATGTAGAACGACCGGTAAACAGAGAGCTTTGCCTTATGGCTCAGCTCCCTCTTCACCACTACAGTCCGGTACAGTGACCGCATTACTGCTGCTGCCTGTTCCAGCCTGCGGCCGATCTCACGATCCCTCTTCCCATTGCTCATGAACAAGAGATACTTAAACTCTTCCACCTGGGGCAAGTCCTTTCCCCTTACCTGGAGTGAGCATGCCATCCTTTTCTGGGCTAATACCATGGACTCAGATTTGGAGGTACTGATCTGCATACCAACCGCTTCACATTCAGCTGCAAACTGCTCCAGTGAGCGCTGGAGGCATCCATGTGATCCAGCCAAAAGAACAACATTGTCTGCAAATAGCAGAGACGCCACCCTCCAGCCTCCACACATAATGCCCTCCTGACTTCGGCTACACCTTGACACCCTGTCCATGAGTATCACGAACAGGTGTGGAGACAGGGCACAACCCTGCCAGAGTCCAACACTAACAGTGAAAGGGTCCAACTTAATGCTAAGTATACGAACACAGCTCTCACCCCGGGAGTACAGAGATCAAATAGCCCAGAGTAGTAGCCCCGGTACCCCATACTCCCAGAGTACCTCCCATAAGATATTTCGGGGAACACGGTCATAAGCCTACTCCAAATCCACAAAACACATGTAGACTGGGTTGGCAAACTCTCATGCCCCATCAACAATCCAAGAGATTGTGAAAAGCCATTGTTCCACGGCCAGGACGGAATCCACATTGTTCCTCCTCAATCTGAGGTTCAACTATCGGTTGAAGTCTCCTTTCCAGCACATTGGCATAGACTTTCCCAGGGAGGCTGAGCAGTGTGATACCTCGATAGTTGGCACACACCCTCCGGTCCCCCTTTTTAAAAATGGGGACCACCACCCTGGTCTGCCAGTCCAAGGGTACTGTTCCTAAGGTCCATGCAATATTGCAGAGGCGTGTCAGCCACAACAGCCAGACAATATGCAAAGCCTTAAGCATCTCCGGACGAATCTAATTCACACCCAGTGCCTTGCCACTGAAGAGCTTGCCAACTACCTCAGTGACCTCCACCAGGGAAAAAGAGCTTGACACACCAGAGGCCTCTGGCCCTGACTCCCATGAAGGAGGCATGTCTCCTGGATTAAAGAGTTCTTCAAAGTGCTCCTTCCACCGACCGAAAATATCCTCACTTGAAGTCAGAGTTTCTCCACCCCTGCTGAATACAGCTTAGGCGCAGCCACCCCGACCACTCCTGAGTCACCGGACAGTTGTCCAGAACCTCCTTGAAGCCGACTGAAAGTCTTTTTCCATGGCTTTACCAAACTCCTCCCACACCCTAGATTTTGCTTCTGCCACCGTTGCGACTGCCACCTTTTTCATCTGTCGGTACCTATCTGTTGAGTCGGGAGTTACCGTCCCGACAGGCAGCCACAAGCTTTTGGCCACAGCTACGCCTGGCAGCTTCCACATTGGAGGTTTTGAACAGGGTCCATTCAGACTCCATGTCCCCTACCTCCCCTGGGACATGAGAAAAGCTCTCTCTGAGGTGGGAGTTAAAATCATTCCGAACAGGGGCCTCTGACAGTCGTTCCCAGCACACCCTCACTATTTGCTGGGGCCTACCGGGTATGACCATCAGTCTTCCCTGCCATCTGATCCAACTCACCACCAGATGGTGATCAGTTGATAGCTCAGCACCTCTCTTTAACCGATCGTCTCCCCCACAGCTCCCCCATGCCGGACCTTGCGGGTGGTGGGCCCACATGGTCTCCCCATGTTGCCTCTTCAGGCTGAGCCTGGCTGGGTCATTAAGGGCAGCACCAGAACCGAGAGGGAACGAGAGCTCACTGCTCCACCTCCGGGACTCATTCCATCATCTGGTGCCTCTAGTGGTAAGGCACCAGCATCGTCCTCCTCCTCCCGCTGTCACTCCCATGATTCACATCTGTCGGGGGAGCTCAGGCTTTGCGCTCCGCCCCCTCCACACATGCAGCTCTCTCCCCAGCATCCTTGCCGAAGTGTGTTGCCGCTGAGTGCTCAGGCCCTGCCTTTCTGCCGGCTCTCTCAGCCATCATCGTTGGGGCACATGCTACATGTGGGCTGCCCAGCCACCAGGCGCTCGCCAAGGGACACTTCCCCCAGGCCTGGCTCCAGGGGTAGGTTCCGGTGACCCACTCCCAGGCAGGGTACACGATTTTCTGTGCCCATTTTTCATGGTGGGTTTTTGGATTGCATTAGTCTGGGTCTTCACTCCAGACCTGTTCACCCTGCGAGACCCTACCAGGAGCATACTGATCCCAACAAGTTAGCTCTGAAGATACCTAGACCACACAAGCCCTTCCACCACGACAAGGCCCCGATCCAGGAAGGGCCAAAAATTATATATCTTGGCTTAAACAATCTCTTGGCTTAATTGCTCTACTTTAAAAGTCAACCTGAAATCAAAATGGACCTTTTTTACCTTGTTAATTAATGTACCTGGTCATATTAAACACGATTTGTTATGACACCATTAAAAAGACAAAATTCTTGTTTCTTTCCATAATGTTTGATTAAGCATAGTGCACAGCTCAAAAACATCTGATTTTTTATTATATCACCAAGCAGGAAAACAATATTACTAATCTTCACCTTCCAATCTTCAATAATCACCTTCCCCCATACCTCCTAGCATTGAGAAATGCTCAGCTAGCTCAGAGATACAATTTATTCAGTTTCACTGTTATTGGTACAGCTACAGTTTTTAATTCACACTGACTTTAAAAATAATAGTTGAAAAAAAATTCTTGTCTTGATATATGGTTCTAGTGAAAACCTTTAATTAGTAGAGGACCTTTGCATTATGATGTTCTTTAACCTCTTTCAGCAGACTCTGTCTATGTAATATAAATTAACTCATCTGATAATTTTATTAATATAATCAAACTTATAAATCAGTAAATCAATAAAATCGTTCAAAATGAGTTCAACTTTAAAAGGTTCTTTGCACTCACACATGTAGCACGGTTCTTTGAAGAACCAGCCAGTGAACAGGATGGTTTTCTTTAGTGAAACTAAAAGGGGTCTGCTATAACATTGCTTTTGCATTATTTTTTAAAAGTGTATCCATCTGTAATAAGGGAAAAATTGCAAATCTGATTTTGGGCAAACCATTGCTTCATATTTAATGCTTTAATTGATTTCTGCTATATGTTACCTCGGTCCTGATTGACTCGTGCAAGCTTGGGAGTACTTCATCTACGCTGTGGATTAGATTACGCAAAGTCAGTCCCACAGCCTAGAGACAGAGAAAGAAATAGTTACATCAAACAGCAGTCTGTTTGGTCACCAACACTATTTCATTAGGATTTTAAAACTTCCCATTACAATGTATTGTAACACCCTGTTGAACATCAGTCCTACAAGCCATTTGTGTTTTTGCAAAGAAAAATGTTCTTACCTTCACCACACCAACATACTCAGAGGGTGGCAGTGTGTTGACATCATTCTTGAGCTGCACCACCACTTTTACCATCTCCATCACATTGTGGTAAACCTGATCCTCTGAGCGGTCCAGTTCTGCTGTGGGAGCTGGCTGTTAAATGCATGAAGACTCAGAGTTAGTGCAAGTGAAAAGGCTTGAAAGGGTCAGCTTCAGTACAAGGATACATAAAGCAAAAGCCTTTCGGTCATCTGCTAGGAAGACACATAACTCAACCTAAAGTTTGCTAGTAAACACACTATATAGACTCTATATGCATTCCCGTTGTCAAGAAGCAGGCTTGTAGCTTCAGGCTCACCAAGCAGTTGTTACAGAGCTTCATGTAAAACCCTGCTGCTTTGATTGTTGCCAGCTGCTCCTTCGGAAAGTTTCAAAGGAGAGCTTCAAAGGGCTCAGCAGGCGATGCTGCCGTCCACCCTGCTAGCTGGATTAACAGTGCAATTACCTGCGCGGTCAGTCTGGGAGGCTTCCCTGGGGGAACTCGAAACTGAGCTGCGAGAAAGAGAGATATGCTGTGAGTCCAGGTGGAACAGAAATTCAGCGGTGTTAGGGAAAATTCTCGACAGATGAAGTTAACTCGTCATTAGCTGATTTTGGAAATAGTTAAATTACTACATGTTGCTGAAATATGTATTTAAACTGATATCACAGCAACTACACAGTTGAGTTGTCGGTTGTCAGCTACCAATCGTAGCTGTGTACATGTACTGCTATGGCTGATGAGCAATGATGCTGTTTGGAATGATAGAAGAATGGAAGCGGCAGTACAGTGCACAAAAGTAAAGTGGGGAAAAGTAAAAGTAGAGTGGAGAAATTAAATACTGTTATTAAATAGAATGTATAATTATACTTCTATAATATACTATACTTATTTTTACATAATGTGTGAACTAGTAACTTTACAGGAGAAGGCAAAAAGCTTCTTAATTTTTTGTCTACATTAATGTAAAGAGGTATTTTGCAGCATTTCTATTTGTCCATTCTTCATGAAATTTTCATACAATGTTTGAATGATGTAGAAATATAAAAGTTGACAAAAATGGTTATACATTTTGTTATTTTGGACAGAGATAATATGTTTTTTTGCTTTTGACAGGAATAATGTTTACCTATTGGCTAATTTGACTGAAAATTACATTTAAATAAAAGGGTGATCTTTGATTTTCTCAGTATTGTAGATCTTCTATCACACTTTAAAGGTGTGTACAAACTTACTATAGTCTGTCTCCTTTTCAGACACCTAAAACAAATGCACAAAGAGAAAAAAGGCATTAAAGGAAATTAGCAATGACCAATTTGAACATCAGTCATTTTTGTGATTAGGAATTTAAAACAATAGCTGAGCAATGCTAAAACATTACCGTTTTTAATTTTGCATCATCTGGAACCATTGGATCCTAAGAAAAGACATCAGACATCCGAATGAAGTTTTACTGACATTGTAATTATAGGGAATTAATGGAAAAATGGACATGGACATCGGCGTTACACTTCAGCAGTCTGTATAAATTGTACAGACCCATTTATACTGATCTGCCTTGTGTTTAGCAGGGGGAGGCACTACAGCAGACTCTACAATGTGGTTTCACTCACCAGCAGTTTCTCCTCTTTCTCCAGCCACTGGTTGTCCTCCATCATCTCCATTTTCTGCTTCCTCAGAGTGTCCTGAATGGACAATTTTTCCAGCTCCCACAGCCGCTGAGCGTCCTCTTTGTTGACTGGTTCAACTATACGGTCCCTTTCCTTGTTAAAAAGCAAAAGACATGTGGACATAACACTGCAACCCCATTAAAGCACAAAAGGGAGTGGGTTTCACCTGAGTCATGCATTAAAGGTGGCAGAAGTCTTTGATTTGCATTTGATGAAGAGAAGAAATCTGAAAAATAGGCTACTGAAAATCACTGTCAGAAACACAGGCACAAAGTGGAGCCAGCTTGAAAGTGACACTTCGCTCGGACAAAACTTTTTATTTTTGTACAAAAGGTTTTGTGTGAGGGAAATACATAGTGGGTCTGTGCTCATACACTCAGGCTGTCGTTTTGCTGTGTAGACAGACATGACTCTTACCCCCATGCTGCCGCGTCGCGGAGACAGAGGCAGGGTCAACGTGCCACTGGAGATATGAGTTGATGTGAAACCTGGTGGCCACGCAAGGGCAGGTGTACTAGCACAGAGATTCTGGGGGAGCTGAAAAGTCGGCAGCAGAAGCATAAACACACAAACCAGCCAAACCACACCGTAAACAGACCACACAAACAGAAGAAGACACTGTCAACATTTACATATTTAAATAACACATAACACAAATTAATTTAATCAAGTTTTCATTTTCATTTGACTTGTCTAACACATATTCATTTAAATACAGTCATGTGCAAAAGTTTGAACACCCCACCCTTTAAAAGTTTTAACACAGGGAACACACCTAAATTTTGCATTGGTCTGCCAATGTTTGCGCACACTTTCAAATGTATTGCTGGGTCTAGCATATTGGAAAGACATTTTGTGTTATATTTCTTTCACCCATGTCTTATTTTCTGCAAATAAACAGTAACTGTGCATTTAAAGGTGCAGAGGTGTGTTCTCTCTAGAGGATGTAATTTATTTTCACTCAGAAAATCAACAAAACATGTAATTTAACCAGGTGGGCCAAAACATTTGCATACAAAGATATACAGGTTGAATTAAATTCTGTCTGTTTCTGTGGTGTGAACACACTAAACACATACATGCATGCATGCACAGACACATACGCATAGACTACATAAAGACGTGCGGTGCTCAGCAGACATAAACCACACAGGAAATGCTGATAGAGTGACCTGTACAGTGTAAGATGTATGTCACAAACATATGTGTAGCTATTAGGATTATTTCTGCAGTGGTGCAGTGTTTTAGTTTTACTATAGTTTAACTGCCATTAACATTTTGAATTCAGCTGGCAACAATGTTTTCTGCCAAGTCTGCCAATACAATGCCATTTAGGTTTTGAATGTCATATTAATGCTATTTAAGCAATCGAACTCGAGAAGGAGTGTGTTATCTCAAATAACACATGATAACATGCAACCTCAAGTGTTCTACTGCTTTTGTTCTGCAAAATAAAGAAAAAATGCAAAGAAACCAAGAACATTGTATCAAATGTACTTTAATATTAGCATTTAATATTTGGATGTACTTTGAATGGCATATTTCCTTCTGCCAATTAAGTAGTCGGCTTTTGTTTTACAGACCACTTACCTGTTGCAATTTCAGTTTCAATACTTTTTCATTGCTTTCAGATTAATCTGAATGTTGTTTTGTTCCAGTCAGCTTGTAAAACATTTCACAGCCCACCTTGTTTGCCAAGTTGTATTCTGTTCATTTCTGGCTAACAGGGTTGCGAGGGTTAGTTGAAAAATGTACTTTGTTACTGTTTACCTGTTAAAAATGAAACTGTAGTCTAATTCCAAGGATTACTATATTAAACTAACAATCTGATTACTTTTTGTTACTTTTGGATTACCTGTCTTTAATTAAACATGTATAATTAAATAAATCAAAGATAAAAAATCATTTCAACAAATGTAACTTAACACATGGCAAACACAAAAAATGCACTGTTTTATGAAACAGAATTATAGATTATAGGTGACTTAAATAGCGTGTCTTGCAGAAACAGTCACTGATCATACCTTAAGTGGAATGGCCAAATCTAAGCAGACCAATATATGGAAATATTTCAAATATACAGTGAACAGTAAAACAGTGTCGTTAAACTTTTTGTAAGGTGATTGCAAACTGGAATGTTAGTGTACTTCACTGCAGTGGCATAACTAGGATCTTATGGGCCACCACACAAAAATACTTTTAATTAATGAAAAATGACAATGTAATATGCATGTTTATTTGGTATTGTTATGTCTTGAATGAGTTTTTGCTCTCAAGGAATGTGTCCTACAAGTAAACAAAAATACAGTAATGTGTTGTTTGGCTGTGAAGTTTTTACAATTATAAGAACACAGGCATGATTCCTGATGTCTCACTGCAGCCTCTGATATAATTCAATTAACTGATTAAATAAAATAGGTATTGAATAGTGATTGTACATACTAGACTCGAAAACGGCTTTGTGTCACGATTGGCTCCTCCCAGTCCTGTCCATGTGCTTGTGTGGTGTTTTGATCTTCCATGTGGATTTGTTTTGGTTTCCTAGTCTGGCCCCTTGTTTTGGTGACTCCTCCCCTGATTATTATCACCTGCATTTCCACCTGTGTCTTGTGAAGCCTTGTTACCCCTCTTGTATTTAAGCCCTATGTTTTCATTAGTCTAGTGCTGGTCTTTGTTTGATTTGTACTGTTATATGCTGTGTAGGATGTTCTGTTTGTTCTATTCTGCTTGTTCTGTTGCATTCTGGTTCATGTCATGTCTGCCCCCCCGATCTATCCATGTTGGCTCTATGACCCTTGACTGTCTCAACCCTGATTTTGGATTTGCCCTTAAAAAATCTCGCTTATCTCAGCACGTGCGTCCGCCTCCTCGCTCCCCGTTACACTTTGCTTACACATGTTAAATCAGAATGGATTGTTTTATGTGTTATCATTATTATTATTCTAATGTTAGTGTTTCTGGAATTAATAAAGTCTGCAGTGTTTTGGCTCACAAGGACTGGACCCTGACACATGTGGTCTACATAATGGTTCATCCAACAGAAAAATGACTCCTGTATGAATGTGCATTATTGTGGGAGTCTAAAATCCAAAGTATAAATGCTGCCCATATAAAAGAAAGTACTATCAAACAGAAGCGAGGAGAATACGCAACAAAGTAGTATACCTGAATCTGTAGCCCTGGGCCAGTAGTGTTAAAATTTGTGGGTAACTGTCTCTGTCTTGATGGCTATTTTGAAAACAAGAGCACAAAAACCAGAAAGGTTAACCATGTCCTTTCCTCTAAACAGAAGTAGCTGAGAGTCACAAGGAACAAAAATGTAGAAATGTACTTTGGGTGGAGGCTCAGCGAAAGATGTCCTTATAGTCCGTGCTCTGTCCCTCTGTTGCTCCACTTCCTGCTCCTGTTCTATTTTGTGAACATCGCTGCCAAACACACAGATTAATGAGTGTCTATGCTTGTCATGGCAACATTCACTGCACTAAATAATGAGCATTTTTTGCACATGAATAAAATATATTACATCAACAAAATATCTTTCAGTTTACGTGCTTTGGCTATACTTAAGTTCATGTAACATAGTCATTCATCTGAAAAAGATGTACAGTTAAATCAAGTAAAATTAATACATTCCTTTTCTCAGTGTAGCCCAGCAAAGATAATAAGGCATACCTGAGATTGCACACCAGCGTGGTGAAGCGAGGTCTCTCACTGGGGTCGTAGGTCCAGCAGCGTGTCATGAGCGAGTACAGTGTGGGAGGACACAGCTCAGGTTTAGGCAGCCGCATGCCCTGCTCCAGCTGGTTGATGACATCCTTGTTTTCCAGCCAGAAGAAAGGCTGTTGACCCCGACTCATGATCTCCCACAAACACACAGCTGGTCACAAAAGAGATCCACAACAACACCTCACCTAATGCTTTTAAAAATGGCTTAGCCACCACATAACATCATATAAAACAGTGCTTCATAATCTCTGAGTTTGCTCACACTCATGATTTCTCTGAGAAATACCCAATAGTCAGTGAAGGAAACCTAATTTAACCGAAAGGGTCAATAAATCTCAAATATGATACCAATCTTAGTTTAGTGTCACGTTACAATGTTTACAGCTGAAGTCACTAACCAAACATCCAGACATCACTAGCTGAGGTAAATCGTCGGAAATTGATGGACTCCGGAGCCATCCATTTGATAGGCAATCGACTCACAGAGGCTTCGGAAAGAGAATGAACATTTTTTATTTGGTGAGTCATAATTTCAGGTGATCATAATTTAGTGAATCACAATGCACTTTTACATTAGGAAAAATGAACTGTTCTCAATTTCAGATTCTAATGTAATAAAGTGTACAATATGGCTGCAGTGAACTGTAAAAAAGCAGTTATTATAACTTGCCTTTGTAGTATTCTTCTTCTTCTATGTATCTGGATAAGCCGAAGTCACCCAGCTTTACACAGTCTGGTTTAGCAACCAACACATTTCTTACGGCAATATCTCTAAAACCACAAAAACAGAAGAAACTTTTGTTTCACAGATACTGTTCATAGGCCTCTGTTCATAGTCTGACAGGCTTTTAAAGTCTCTTCGCAGTGGCACGCAAAGGTTTTTTCCTGCACTTTTCTTTTATTTGCTGAATTTAACATATTCAAAAAAATAAAACATAAAACCTAAAATGTGTCATTATTTTTGTCTTATAATGTTAAATTCAGCAATTAAATAGTAATTGTGAACATCTGCAGAAGTATGTTCACTGTAAAGGATATGTTAACTTATTATCACTTAGAAAATCAACACATGTAATTTGACCAGGGTGTGCAAACTTTTGTATACAAAAGTAAATGTCCATTAAAACATAAGTTACAGTTTTATAGCATAAATGTAGACTGTAGCTTATGTTAGCCTTAAAAGACATATAAAGAGACATTGTATGTATAATACTCAAACACAAAGCCAGATTATATTGTGACTTATATTGTTATTTTGCTGTGTACAATGTTTACTCAAAAAAAGGTGGAAAAATATTGGTTTTAATTTCTCATTGTATCAGCTTTCTGCACTGGATTTTACTGCTACAAAATGTCAATTAGTTCTTAAATGAAAAATCACTATGTAGGGAGGATTTGGGATAGATATATGCAGTAATAGCACCCTATGTAGATTGCAGAGCTGGCAATAAAAAATGCTTTATTATAATATTTCAGATAAAGCTACTTAACAAAAAACAAAAAACACTGTTGGAATAACAACATATGTAAAATGCATTCAAATGTAATGTTTAAGGTAAAAATATGTTACAAAAAAAAAAAAACTGTTAATAAACTGCAAGTGAAGAATTAAAACCCAACTAGCAGAAACATGGCATGCTGAAAAGCTCCACCCCTACTTCCACACTGACATGAGATATTTAGGAGTAGACAAACATCATGATACTTTGATAAAAGAGAAAACAAGAAGTTGATGTTTTAAATAATATAATGATATAATAATATAATACGTAATATAATCAGCCACATGAACTAACAAACTAATCCATTTTGATTCCAGATTCTCCTTAACACTGTAGGATTACAGTCTAGCTACAATCAATCACACTAACACTGGGCTGAAATGACCATAAAGGAAGATTGTCAGACCCACAAAACTAAACTTTCCAGTCATACTTCCTCTGACTGCAACTTTAACCCACAAAAAGGAGGCCAAACAAGGTTTTTTTTTTTTTTTTGCATTTGCCTACCACACAACACATGCATACAAGAAAACCGCAATACAACCTACGTCAGCAAGCATCTAATAGGGTCTGAAAATCTATGTCCTAGCTGTCTATATATACATCCCATGCTGCATGCAGATCCATTTAATTAGTACATATGAGTAATCACTTCTCACCTGTGTACCATATTCACACCCTCCAGATATGCAAGGGCTTTGCAGATCTGTAGACTGTACAGGATGAGCGTAACGTTGGTCAGTTTGTGCTGGTTCTCGATCAGGTAATGTCCTAGCTACAGACAACATGCAGGAAAAAGTTGAGTTGGGAGCAGTACCTAAATGAGTCATGAACAGTTGCCTAAATGAGTCACAAGCAAATTTTTCATTCTGAAACATGAGATGGTTTGGAGGTTATAACATTATAACATTATTATAAAGTACTGTGCAAACGTCAGAGAGCAGTCTTCAATGATTTCCCTTCCAGTCACAACAACCAGTAGTAGTGAGGAGATCAGATATATTTTCTATGCATAATGAAAAGTTCATTAAAAGATAAACCGTACTTAAAGCCTTCATCTTTGACAGAGAAGAGAAAATCAAGCTCCACTCTTGTTAAAATAAAACAACTTCTAAGACTGAACTTTGTGGGTGCAGACAAAATGTTAGCACCTGTTTTGACCGGGAATTAAATGCATGAAGGGTGGTCTCTGACTTTTGCACAGTATTGCACAATTAAGTTTCCAGTAAATGTTAATTATTTAAATAAGCTTATTTAACTTTTCAGTATTAACAGTCTCTTACCTCTCCATGCTGGTAAAGCTCCATTACAATCCACACTGGATCCTTCTCAATAATTCCAATCAGTCGCACAATATGAGGATGGTCAAGCTTCTTCATGATTACTGATATAAAACAGTGTGAAACTTATAGCCTATAACAGTGTGTAATCTTTATAATGGCAGAATGAAAAAGGTCTTACCAGCCTCGCTCATGAACTTTTCTTTGACATCAGCTGCGCAGTCCTTGCATGTCTTCACTGCAACACTCACTCTTTCACCTGTCTGTATTACAACACAACATTTAGTAATTCAGTCTCATATTGATGATCATGCAAGGTGCATGATTATGAACATGTATGCTGATTTATTGTCAGTTGTACAGTTAATTTACTGCAACATTAATATACACACATGGTAAACACTAAGTTGTATTTGTAAGGTACTATCAGAGCAGCATTACTAAATCTATGTTAAACATTTTTAAAAAGTTGGCAAAATGTTGAATTATTGTTGAAATCTATAATGCAAAAAAACTGACATGTATCTTCATGACATCCTCATACGTGCTACATCTCTGACGTTCACAGTAACGTCTTTTAAATCAAGAATAGCCCTGAAGACGTTTTTCTATTTGCATAAAATTCCTGCACTGAGCCTGTGTGAATTTCTCTGTGTCTGTGTGGCAAGAAAGATTCTCCCATGCATGACAGGCTGCTTCAGTAAAGAAGTTGAAGCAAACCTGAAAAGTACATTGAGTGTTATTTCAAAGAAACTACAAGTCTTAGTCTGACCACTGAAGAAAAAGACATTTCAGGTTACATTCACATCTTCTACCATTCTACACTCCCCCCCAGAAGTGTGCAGGTAGACCTATTTCAGGACACCTATGCAGTTGTGATTAAAGCTTTCCTTTAAATGGCCAGGAGCTGCCGACAGGTTCAGGCTTCCATTCCTCACTCCTCTAGCTTAAAAATAACTCAACCATTGTTTCCAATTTAATAAGTAAATAATAAGCATTAGAATTCAATGAGCAAAAAAATTTTACAGTGTAAAGGTGAAAAGGCAAATAAGATTATTAGCATTTATGATTATTTTTACTTAGTTAAGTAAAAATGATTATTTATTCCTTTTACGTGTCAGGAAAAAAAGCAGAAAACATAGTAACAGAGAATTACAGACACATTTATTTGATGGTGACAATATTGTTGGTCTACCACGTCTTGCATGGTTGATAGTAGTTCCATTTCTCTTTTTATGTTCTGAACTCCAGTTTTGACTTTTCCTTATGCAAGTTAATTATTTTGAATGTAATCTCCAAATAAATATCTCTGAAAAGTGAATAACCTGTACTTAGTAGCGTTTTTTGCTTACATTACTGGAAATGAAGGGTAGTGTCTGACTTTTACACTATAATGTATAAGTAAAGTAAAAGAATCACTGTGAATATAACTTGCAGTAACAACATTATGTTACTGCCATTTGGTATCTGTTTTTGGAGTCAATGTGAAAATAAGCACTTTGATGCACAGAACTAAGACCGTTGACGAGCTTGTGTATGTATGTGTTTTTGAAATGAATAACCTGTCAATTTAATAACCTTTAATTGAAACTTAATTATTATTATAACCTTCAAGTGAAAGTGAAAATACAGACTCAATTCAAGCCCATGAATTATGTACCTTGCTTTTGTAAACACCTTCATGAACCTCTCCAAAGAAGCCTTCGCCCAGGATCCGGCCAAGGACGATGTCATCTTGGGAAAGGCTGTACCTGTCTGCTGTAGAATGAGGATAAATATGTTTTTTTGAACTGTTCAAAGAGGATTTATGTGATTTTTCCAAACTAACACTTACTTGCGTCTGGCTTTTCATCTGGTATCTCTGCGTAGATATCTGAGTCTATAAGAGCAAGAAATATGTTCGTCAATCTTCAGTAAATATTCATATCTTCATTTTCAGATTGGGACAAAAGACTGACATACTCATCCTCATACTGCAGGAAGAGGAGCCTTCTTTACTTTTACTAAAAAACAGACATTAAATATATGTCAAAAAAACATAAACCATGGACATCATAAAAGGTGCACATAAACCACTTTTGACTTTAAATAATTTCTCACCTTTTGGGAAGTGGAGGTAGAGAAATTCTAGCTTCTTTATCTGGGAAGTGACAACATAGCACATGAATTAACAGAACACAATCAATGTCAAAATCATGTGTTTCAGTTACCTACTGTCAAGAAAGGGCAAGAGTGTGCCATAGATAAAGCTACACTAAAAAGTCATTGACTGGACTGAAATGTGTACATCATTTCCATACAAATAAAGTCACAATTATTATCAAAAGTAAACTGGTAAAAAGGAAATTATGCTATGATAATTATCACATTTGAACACACAAAGGGGAACCCTCAGGGCTTTCTGTGAAATAAAAATCTGTCATTTTTAAACTTTAATGTAATCACATCATGCTTGCTGAATTGCAGTAATACTCTTGTTTCATGGTTTTCATTTTTTTTAGACAAGCTATCTCTTCCATTAATTAGGACTTCAGGAGATGAACTGTAGCTCTAACATGTCAGATTAACCCCAAACATAATTAAGAACTGACAGTGGAATCAACCAATCAACCGGGTTAATTGCAGAGAGTAGGACTGATTTTGTTAGAAATACCATCACTCAAGACCATAATACATGACTGCACGTACATTTGGTAGCCTGACCAACGTGTTTTGTTCAGATGATTGAAACGGAAACAGCATCAGCAGCTCTGTCCCAGCTCTAATAGTTATGCCACGTGCCAAGAAAATTTGGTTTAACACTTTTTTCAATGTACTTACAGTGCTGTGCGAAAGTCTTAGGCACCCTAGACACATTTTCAAAATCTATTTATTTGTGTAGTATGTGTTTATTTGCTGAGAAGTGTTAATATTTGAATAAACAAAATTTATAGAATATTAATTAATAATGTTATGTATATTTATACATATATATATATATATATATATATATATATATATATATATATATATATGGATATTAGTGTGTTTGTTAAACCATTTTCGAACCTGTCCTCGAGGAAGCCCAGTGTTATATGTAGTTAAAAAGCAACTCCTGGTTTGACCAATCAGTGGTTCAGTAAATTGTGCTCATGATGTAATTGATGATATTAAAGAGTCTCTGTGGTGGCTGTGAAGGTGTCAAGGAAAAATACGGACCCAAGAAATTATTGTTATTTTTTATTGTTTTTATGGTTATTTGAATTATGAATATGACTTTATTGTAATGTATATTGTGATAAACTCACTGCTGAGGTAAACTGCTGAGGTAAACTGAAAATTTGCTGAGATGCCTAAAACTTTTGCACAGTACTGTATGTCCATGTTCAGTGGGACTGTAAACATACTAAAACATTTAAAAAAGAAAAAACTTACCTTTATTTGGTCTCACCAACAAAGAGACGTCCTTTCCACTTTCTAAACGACAATAACCATCGATCAAGTCCGCCATGTTCTCTGCAGTTGCTAATGAGGCTGTGTTGACTGTCAAAGGCTGTAGGTTTAACATAATTAACCAAGTATTACTAAAATTAAATTTAAAAAAACTTTAAAAAACTACTACAGGGGTGTGTTTGGATTCATAAACCATGTACGTGTGGATGTAAACTTAAAAATCTTTGTTTAGGATTCCAAAGTAATACAAAGTCAAAATGTGTCTGAAATGTTTTATTTAATCTTGCATCAACTGTGCTAGCACTAAATAAATACTGCCCAGGAAACTGCCCCAAAGCACCATTGGCTAAGAGATCAAATACTGAAGTGTAACAATCTCTATGATTGTCAATCTCACCTGTTTAGCTCCTTTAATGTCCACATGTAACAGACCATTTCCATCATTCTGAAGGGAGCATTTGATGCTTTGAACTTGTGAGAAAACAGCTAGGCAGACAGGCTATGGTAAAGTAGAGAGTGCCTGATTAATGGAGCACTAAGTGAAACAAAATGCAATTCACTTTAAATTAAACATTTTTTACAATTTTAAACAGGAATAAAGTTGCAATAAAGACAGCAGTACACATGAGTAACAGGAAGTTAAAAGGTGTGATTTTGAAAAGTAAAGCTCCGTAAGGCAACATTTTCCATTGTGTTAACATGAGCTAAACAAAACGTCTGTTGATCTAAAAAAAAAACTTTTTAACACTTAGTTTCACCCAAGCATCTTCGCACTAGTCCAAATGAGGCGTCTAAGTTGGTGAGATGAATGGTTAGTTATGAAGCTGAATGTAACACTTACCACTGAATTTTTGTCAGTGCGCTGACAAATGCCTTTTGGGCCAATTACGAGGTCTACAGCCAAACTCCATCCTTGCTGCACACAGATGAAAATAAATGACACAGCATTTATAACGTACGCTTACATGCTTAAAATCAGCATTTAATGCTGTACAATGATGATCTGATAAGCTACACCCTTAAAAACATGTTTCCTCAAGGGTTTCTTTCCTTTCTAAAGGCACTTAAATTACTTGAATCCATTAATTTCTTCTCTATGAAAACCTGTTGTAAACAAATCTTTTAAAAATGGTTTTGTATAGCACCAAGATGGGCTCAGCTATTGGTAAAAAGTCAAAGAACCTTTTCAGCACTCATTTTTGTTACCATTTTTGCTAAGAGCATATTTTAACACTGCTATGCAGAATGGATCACAAAACAAACCATTCAAAACAACCTTAAACATCATGGCCAGTAATTCTTGAAAAATAAAGGTTTATGGATGTTGGATGGATGTTTGGGTATGGATGTTACAAACTTTACTGTTCCTACAAGGAACATGTATTATTTTGCTGCCTCACTATACCCAGTCTGGGAGCAGCACAGCATCACCAGCAGAGCAGCCCCACGGAGGACAGTGGGGGTAAAGTGCAGGAAGTCCGGGGACTTTATATTATATTCAAACATGCACATTTTATTTACATATCTTATTCATCTTATTAAGAAATTTTAGAATGAAGAGAGCTTTAGGAAACCAAAAGTGGTTCTGCTATTCATTCCCATTTGGTCATTTGTGTACTTGTTAGCCTAGAAAGGTAAACTCAGGGATCTCTGGGCCATGGCTGTCATTTAAAATAATAGATGTGTAAAGAAATAAACAAACAGTAATGATGAGGACTCACCACCAGCTCACACGGGTAAACTTCCTCATCAAAACTGGAGAAGACTGAGAAAGTCTTAAAAAACTTCATAATGCACTGCTCCTCCTTTAGAGATGAGTACTGCTGGAATGTTTGCTGGATCAATTTCCTGAGTTGCTTTGGCTGCAGCCCAGAACAAAACTAACATTATCATTTAAGAATCAATTAATCCAAAGAGAGAAGTATCCAAAATAAAATCAATTAATCTGTTAAAAAGAACAGTGTACCTTCATGCTGTTGATTAGCTCTTGGGGAAAGAACAACTCAAGGCCCACATCTTTCCTGAGAAGAAGAAAATGGCCAGATTTCATTGTGTTGGTTTCTTGATATGTGTCTTTACATGTTACTTATGAAATATGAGCACTGACAGAGGTATCAAGTGTTTTCCAGTATTACTTACTCCAAAAATTCGAAATTCGATTTTTTATCCAATCCACTGGCATTCATATCTTTATAAAATCTCCTGTTGGATGATATGTGTTTGTGAATGGCATGTAAAAATTGTGAAAAAAGTGACATTAAAAAAAATTAGTTACCTGTAGTACAAAGGAAATAATAATGTACCTTGCAGTAGAATGAAAACACAGTATGTTGATACCTGATCTCCAGGCAGCCCAACTGTAAGGCCATCCCATCACTAACTTTACTGGCACAGTGCTGCATGTAGTCGCTGCGAACCTGTGTGATACCAATTGAAATAATAAAAAACAATAGTAATAATAATACATTTTTACTCATGCAAACTCTCCTCTTACACTCCAGATGTTTCTTAGGTTTCTTAGGTTCCACACTAACCTGCTGGTAGAAATACAGCATGGTGGTTCGGTCTTCATTTAACTTCTCCAAGAAATCAGCAGGGATATATCGGATTCTCAGGTCATACCTGTTCATTTTTTAAGGATGCACTAAACTTAGAAAAAAGGATGGACAAAAAGCAGCAAAGGAACAGTATTAGGAAAGACCAAGAACATTATACCTCCACTCTGCCTCAACATGCTGGTGCTCATACTTCTTCTCCATCTCACCCACCGTCAAATTAGGGTGGAGCCAGTGCACTTCATCTGATTTGAGGTGTTTCAGCCGCAATCCATAGCAGCCAGGGAACTTGATGTTTGGACCAAGCCGTCCACTTTCCAAGATAGACTGAATAATGGCCTGCAGAGTAACAATGTTATATTTAAATTAAACTTCCACATAATTTGCTCATTTTAGCCACCCTGTGCAATGAAACGAACAATAATGTCGTTGCCCAAAGAAAAACAAGCGTCTCCAAAATGGTAACATTACAGGAGAAGGCAAAAACTATCAGTACTTTCAATGTAGGGTAATGTAAAGAGATTTTTATTTTAAGCCATTTTGGGGCATTTTTATTTGTCCAAACATCATAAAAATTTCACACAAAGTAAACGGCAGCTGCTGCGCTCAAACAAACAAAAACAACGGAGATACCTGTGGGGTTATTTTTTGGACAGCAACAATATGCACAAGTTAAAGGGGGCATTCCTGCGTTACAAACAGTTTAATTTGTTATTTGTTGTGTTCTGCAGTATTCTAATTTAGCCAGCTACATTTCTAATTTAGCTTGTTTTGCTCCTCATGTGATGAGTCATTATTGTTTTTTGAGTAATTAATTTTCTCTGATGTAATAATGATTAACCATACATTAATGGAATGGCTCTTCAACACCTCCAACATGCTGGAACATTGTCTTTACTAGCATGTCTCTTATATCCCACTTTGCCTTTAAAGGGAGAGTGTTTTCATTGTTGGCGATCTGCTTAATAACTGTCCACCCTCTCTTTCCCTATCACCACCCCTGAATATGTGTACAGCCATTTACAGACATCATTCAAAGTCAAATACAGTGGAATATAAAGCAGAGCAAAACTCACCCTGATTTCCCATGAGCTGTCACATTTTACAAGCTTAAAGTTTTTTCCTAGGTTGGAGCTGTTGCTAATGAAGCACACTTTGAGGATCTTCACTGTGCCCGCATCCTCACCGGGTACTTCAGAGTGACGTCTTAACACCTGCTGTGGACCAGCAGGTGGTGATTTCCCAGACATCTCCACATAAGCTGTCATGACAGGGGCCTCCTCATCGCAGCATTAAGCCTGCAGTGAAGAGCATGGCCATCATTTTAAGACTAGCAAATAAATTTCAACGTCTGCCCTTTCTGAGATGCTGTATCTCTCTGTGAACCTAATAGGTAAACCAAGAACTGAAAGTAATGGGTCACTAGAAGAAGAAACAGCAGCGATGGTATCACAGAGGCAACCAGACGTTTCACAGCTTTAACACAAAATGCTTGAGGGAGTGGCACTGCTCTGCTAAGAGCTCAAAAGTGAATTCAAGTGGCACTGCACTACTGAGAGGTGAATAGAAGTCTTGCATCACAGACAGAACTCTTGCATTACAAAATTCAGGCCATTAACAGGCTTACTGAGGCTCCTGATATTCCAACATGTCAGCACATGACCAACTGCGGAAGCACATCCTACCAGTACTGGATGCAGAATTTCCTCCCATGAGATTAAGACAGAGCATTTCGTCTCACTTGGAACAAAATCTCTATCTCTATCTACAAATTGGTAACTTTACAGGTAAAGGGAAAAATAATACTCTTAATCTGTAATGAAAGTGAATGTAAAAAAAGATTTTGTGTTGGTCCATTAATAATGAGTTTTAACACAATGCAAAGGGTTCCTGGAGTCTTCAAACTGTGCAAAAAAGTACAAAGTGTCAAAAATGGAAATACAAGCTTTTTTACATGACAGTTTACATTTAAGCCTAAAGAAGAAAACAACAACTTTTTTAAATTTCATTCAAATAATGTTCTGATCCAGCAGCCTGCAGTGGGAGTACCTCAAGGTCAGCAGTGTCAAAGGAAAAACAAAGTTTAATATAAACTTATAGAGATGTCATATCATTGTTGATCTTATCAGTAGTATTGGGAGGGTTACTTTAAAAATGTGCTCCATAAAAGCTTACAATTACCTCTTAAATATGCAATTGTAAAATAATCCAAAAGATTACTAAATTATACGAACATGATATGATTACTTTCCATTAATTTTGGATTCTTTCTCTTTCATTAAAAAGGTATTCTTCTTCTTTTGGCTGCTCCCTTTAGGGGTCGCCACAGCGGATCATCTGCCTCCATCTTGCCCTATCCACTGCCTCCTCTACTTTCACACCAACCATCTCCATGTCCACCTTCACTACATCCATAAACCTTCTCTGAGGTCTACCTCTTCTCCTTTTACCCGGCAGCTCCATCTCCAACATTCTTAGCCCAATATATCCACTATTCCTCCTCAACACATGTCCACCTGGCCTCTCTGGCTTTATCTCCAAACTGCTCCACCTTCACTGTCCCTCTGATCTGCTAATTTCTAATCTTGTCCATCCTTGTCACTCCCAACGAAAATCTCAGCATCTTCATCTCTGCCACCTCCAGCTCAGCCTCCTGATTTATCATAGCAGGACGCACTACTGTCTTGTAAACCTTTCCTTTCACTCTTGTTGCTATCCTTCTGTCACACATCAGCCCTGACATCCGTCTCCACCCACTCCATCCTGCCTACACCCTCTTCCTCACCTCTTTCATTAAAAAGGTATAATTAAATAAATAAAAAAGAAAAATAATTTCAACAAGGCTTTTTAACAAGAATGTTGCTTAACACACACCAAACACAAAAACTGAAACAGAATCCTATTTTACACATGACTTAAACATTGTGTCTCACAGACACAGTCACTGATCTCACATTTAGAGAAATGGCCAAATCAGGTGGATCAATATACAGGGTTGAGCAGTTCATAGAAATCAGCATGTACCACAAGTTTAAAAAGGCATCATTTTTACCCAAAAACTAAGAGGGAGCAGATTATCATGCTTATAAACAACGTAAATTTACAGATATTAATATTTTGCACTTATTAATAGGACCCAATTAAAGAAAGAAATCATACATGTGAAAATAAAATTAACTTTGCCACTCATGAGACTTCACTCACATCCTCTCACATTTTGGATTATTAATTAAAAGCTGTCAGGTTAAGATTATCAAAAGTTTGATTTATTGGTTTAACTGTGGAATTTCATGTAGTAACAAGAATAAAGAGTTTACTCTGAGATCAGATCAGTCCGCTGCTGTAGAATCTGGAAAAGAATATTGAAAATCAGAAGTAACGACTGACTCAGATATTATGGGAAAATGCAAACAATCTCAGTTCTGCCAATAAAAAAATACTTACTAAAATTTATATAGATTGTCTGAATAAAACACTTGAACCGTGAGGGCGATTCTTCAGAATTCTCTTCTGGCGGTAGCTCTGCTCCCCTTCTCCACAAAAGGTGACAAGTTTGCATTTGACTGTAATCGTGCTGGAAATCATGTTTTTATAACTATAATCTGATTACTGTCTTTTTTCTGTGACTGTAATGGAATACTGTTATGTTTTTTGTATCACTGTTACATGTATTATGTACCCAACAAACACAGTTATGCTTTGGTTCCCACAACGTTAAAATGTAATTCCTCAGAAAGCTGTGGAAACGTTATCTGACAACGGCTAGTACGGCAGGAAATGCTGGATTCGATGTCAAAAGGTAAAAAAATCTATTTGAGCTTGACTGTCTAATAAAAGGTGGAATTGAGTTTGACAGTTTGAAGCACAGTATCTAAAAGATTCCTCTCCATGATATTTCATGGAAAGTATTTCACTGTTGTTGGATCAAAACCTTGTATCTCCAAACTGGTAATTTACAGGACAAGGAAAAAACATGTGGGACCAGACTTTTTTCCAAGCAATTTTAGGTCATATCTTTTGGTCCATTCATCATGAAATTTACAGGCAATATATAGGACTATGGGTATTTTCAAATTATGTCAAAAACTGAAAAATGGAGATATAAGGTTTTCTTCTGACAGCAGCGATTTGCAAAAAGGCCAGTATCTGCAGATCTAAGATCACAGGTTGGAGCATAAACAGACACTCTGTGATGTAAGCTGGTGCTTTAGGGTCATTAAGAGCTTAATAATTTATTAGCAGAACTTTAAAATAGCAGCCAGTAGTCAGTGCAGTTCTTTCAAAACAGGAGTGATATGATCTCTTTTTTGTTTTTGTTAGGATGCACACATTTTGTACAAGTTGTTTGGTATACGAAGCTAAAGAACCAAACTTCTTATGAAGCATTTTTCTCTGAATTTTAGTACCAAAGATCAGTATTTCAACTTTTTTCATGATTGAGTTGTAGAACATTTTGTGACATCCACTGAGAGAGAGAATCACAAGGAGAAGGAAATGTACAATTGTGTGTTTCCGATATAGCTATGAAAATTGATAAAATTTCTCCTAATGATATCACCTAGAGGTAACATGAACAAAGAAAAAAGCAAAGACAATAGAACTGAATAGAACATTTCCACAAGAAATGTTTTTTACTTAATGATTTCCCATTGAAACTAAGAAATCTTGCTGCATTTCATGTGTTAAGCTGTAGATTAACAAAAGTGAAAAGGCTGGTCTTTAATTTGATGGGGTCCGTACTGCTCAATTGCATTGCTTGGTTCAGAGTCAACATTCGATGCAAGGTATAAGGGACAAAACCTGGTAATCTCTTTCAAATTTAAAGGTATTGGGTGAAAAGCTTTCAACTAAAGATAAAAAGCTTTTTTTCAATGTGCTTTTTAAAATGTCAATTTCAACAGAACTATAATTGCATCTCAAACACTAAAAGTCATTTTAGTATCAGACCCTTGCCATATTGAAATGTGTAATTGTTTCTACACTCACACGATGTATATCAATATAAGCTTTGAGAAAAATATCATCTGTTATTTCTGTGCTGTCTCAGCTCCACAATATCAACTTATTTAGGCCTAAATATCATCTAATCATTCATTAATGACATATATTAGCAGCATATATTAATGATATGATAAATGATGAGTAAATGGCATCAGAGAGTGTTAAGAGAGAGCGTGAAAGAGAGAGCGTGACAGAGAGAAAGAGAGAAAAGAGAGAGAGAGAGAGAGTGAGCAGCCACGGAGTTTTCCATTCATGGTTGTGAAACTGAAGCATTTTTTTTTTAATTTTACACAGTTATGTTTTCCTATGTTACCATTAGAATATTATCAAACCACTCTCGAATACCACATTTCACCTCCTGATTCGGCAAAGCTTATAGGTGCTATACAGAGTAAGCATAGTTAAAGGAATAATTTGGACAGAGTTGTCAATGGTCACTGACCATTTTATTTCCATCTGGTTGTACAGTCTACTGTGAGTGAGTTGTATTGAGTATGAACACCTCTACAGTGAGTCACCTGTACGGTAAGAGCACCGTCATGTTGGGCGATTCAGTCATCAGATGCCAAAGTCAAAAAAATCATTCTTTACCTTAATTAAATTCTGAAAAGAATTTCCGCACAATTAAATGGATGTTTTTCAAATTAAGGCCATTTTCCAGAGCCAACACATTTCTCAACACAACTTTTGTTGAACTTGACTTACTAATCAAGTCACTTTTTCTAGCTTGCAGTCAGAAAAGAAAGTTTAGAAAACAAGCAACTTCAGAAACAGCAACTAGGATTCTTTGATTCCTATCAGAATAAAGAAATAGAGTGTTGCCTTATATGTCATATATAACATACTCAGAACAGTTCATGCCTAGCTGAGAAACTATATGACCTGAACTATCACCACCACTAGATGAGGCACACAAGCGCAGTGTAAATAAAAGCATAAATAACTTGATGTAATATTGGTTTGGACAATACAAAAGTATTTACCGTTACTGTGAAAATTGAGGTCACAACATACTCTTATGAGCTTACAGTGGATGTTGTCATTAAAGGTGTAAAGGTGTGTATGCAGTATATGAAATTCTGAGTAAAAAACTGGCCTCATTCACCAATATCTTCCAAGGTTTTTTCTTAAATTTGTTCTTGAAAATGATCCTTACAAAAAGTCTACGTCAGATTCATATGTTCTAAAACTGTAGAAATGTTCGCACCTTTGTGCCCTTGTGTCTTCCCTAAGAACAAAACACAAATAAGAAAACACTGGTGAATGTCAGAATCTTCACGAAAACTGCGTAAGGGGGTTTAAGAAGAAATTTCTTCTTGAGAACAGTTGGAGAATTAGGCCCATTGTGCTCACACTTTTAATGATATTTTATAATGTAGCACTACTGGAGCTTTTCTGTCTGGTCCAATTTAACACATCTCAGAAAAACTGAATATTGTGATGCATATCGTGTGTTGTGAAAGTACACTACTACATTTTTGCCCTCCTCTAATATAACATGATCATAACAGTGAGTCAAGCACCACCAGATCTGCTGTTAAAGCATTACAATACCTGCAGAAGCCTGATGTTTCCTCAAATTTACATGTGAAAGTGAAAATAATGAGTGCATTTGAATGTTTACATTCAGTTAACCAGCTTAATGACAATCAATATTTAGGTCTATGAGTTCACTGCCCAAACCTCGTAAACAACAAAAGTCAAGCTCAATAAATCTTTAAAGTGAATACATAAATCATTTAGTAGACTTGTCCAGCGTACAAAGTTTCCAAACAAGGAGCTACATCAGCTGAGTACCTGCGTTCCGATACTGTACATCCCTGTTTATGGCTGAATCCTTATTCGAGGAGGAGTAGCCTAATATACAGATACAAATACACAAAGTAAAACGTGCCAAGTAGCAGTTGAGCGTCTTTTCTTGTTCACAAAATCCCCACAGAAGAGTGCCAGAATTAGATTCACTAACAGCCTACATACTGAGGATGAATGACACACGTCACCTGCGTAAAAAAACGTCTTATGAACGCCCTTCGACTCATCCAATTTCCTCCTTCTATTACACAAAATTGTGCTTCTGCTCGTCTGGATGGATAATAAAGCTGCAGTGATGTGAGAGTGAACGCGGGCTGTCTGTGTGAGTGTACGAGGACAGTTAGACGGAGAGCACATGAGAGTTTACAGTTTATCGCCTGGCTCATAACTTCCTGTGTAACTACAGGCAGGTTGTACAGCATCTAAACAATTAATGGCAATTCTAATTTACCACACAAAATAAACGTATATGAGGCGAATGACCAACCTGTTTAAAGCGGCCCTGCTAACAGACTTCTTCTTCGTCCTCTTGTTTTTTTTCTTGTTTTCTACCAAAGCGCAGGTTGCTGCCCGCTTCGAGTATGAGCTGAGGAAGGTAGCGGAGTGTTTAGGCCCCGCCCCCTTCCTCTCAGCTTCCTGATTTTCTATGTCGTTTCAGGGTGTGTAGCTGCTCTTACTCCACACACTTCACTGCTGCTTCATAGCTCATAAAGGGTAGCTCCACTTACCTTACTTTACCTCACCTCACCTCAGCTTCCCTTACTTTAACTTACCTCACTTTACCTTAATCTGCTATCCCTTAATTTGCCTTTTGCTGAGTGAGTAGCAGTTGTGCTTAACATATGAAGACCACTGGCCTGGTTTCCTAGACAGAGTTTAAGCCTAACCTTAGGCTAAAAAGACTTTTCAATGGTGAATCACCACTGGCACTGCAGTTTAGACCAAGATGAGACTTGATCCTTGTCTGGGAAACACAGCCCTATACATGATTGTCTTCCTGGAACCCATTTATTCTGAATGGGTTTTCACCTTGGTTCATAATTGTGTTTGATTAAATTAATACACTACTACTATTAAAGCTACTAATTCTACTACTAATTACAATAATGATAATATTAATAATAATAATAATAATATTTTTAAATGGTACTTTTAACAAACCCAATGATGCTTTGCATTAGGAATGGGTAAAATTATAACATACCTGATGGTTGGCTGTAGAAAGCTAGTAGAAAGTAAAGTGGCAGAAGGTTATTAATGTAATGATGCATTTCCTAACAACATACAAGCTCATCAGCTCTAAACCCAAGAGACAATAGCTAATGATAATCGTTTTTGTGCTCTTTATGAAAAACAGAACCATTGGATGGAAGATCATCAGTGTACTTGTTAAATGAATGATTCAATTATGCATAAAGTACCCAACATTTTGTCATAACTGAGCTTGGACAAAAAGAACTTTACAGGCAGCCTCAGGCTTCATTTCCTTTTTGCCTCTTTGCCTTTTGTTACAGTGCCACCATGTGGATTGATGATAAGCTACATGCTTCTTGATGTTGCGAATATTGATGAGGACTATAGTGACTGGTGCTAATTAACCATAATACTCGTAAAACTTGACAAAACTCCACAAACACACACAAAACCCCCAAACAGAGAAGGGTAGGAGGTAACATTTGGAATGTTTGTGCAGTTTTTCAATCTGAGTAGAGGCCACTCTGATGCTCCAGTGATAAAACTTTGCACATAAAATGCTAAGAGTTGTGTTGATATTTGGAAACAAAAAACGGTCTAAGTCTTGGAACGTATTCTAAAACTGCTGTCTGTCATCTGAGACAAACCTCTCTCTTAGTATTTCCAAATATCAGTACGGTTTCCATGTCCTCAACTGCACAGTAATAACAAATATTTAGCACGTATCACCCACTTCTGTTTATGTTTGTTTATTAGAGCAGCTTAAAGTGTTGAAGTCTAGTGACGGGCCACAGGAAGTGCTGTGAGAGCGAAGCGCTGCTAGGACCATACAACTTCCCCAAACTTTCGCACTCTTAATAGGACTACATGTAAGTACAGACTTTTCCCTCTGTAACAATGAAGTACTTTCATTCATTGTGGTCTAAATGCAAATAATACCCCACTATTAAACACAGCACAAAGGGACTTTACTTATTGTGGCAGTTTTCATTTCATCTGGCAGGTGCCTTTGCCTTGATCAGATAAAAAATTAGCAGGATGTGTGATGCTTCAGCAGCACTGCTTATTTGAGTAATTAACATGCAGTTCTCATATCTGAGAAGTATGAAACGTTTTCTCAGACAATAGGAAATAGAACTAAAAGAGCATCTGAGTGGGTAGTGACAAAATAGATGAAAATTTCCCTGTCGCGCTGGTGAAGTGAGAGTAGCACAAGTCTACATTCTAACATCACAAATAATGTCAGATAAAAAGTTGTTTCTCACTAGAGATTAAGGCCGATGTTGGCCTTATTCCCTCTGCTATCCCAGCATGAATTTATGATAGAAACATGGGTTTTAATTTTTCATGTCATGTGTTACATACCTGTTTATTTCACAATTTAAGGTTAAAGTGTGAAGAAGCTAATTTTATCATTTGGATTGTCTTGTCTGTATATAATACGAAGATACCATTCAGCTAATCTTTACACAGCTGAAAAAAGTACAGTAACGCAACTTTGTCCACAACTCTCATAATTCAGGTTTACAGGCGGAGTTTGAGAAGCACTTGTAGCACATTTGACAGGTTGAGAAAATAGTTTGTGGTTATGCTCAGGAAGCCTCACAGCATAGAAAGAAAAAGACTGCATTTCCTGAACTTCCTTGAACCCCTAAAGGCCATCAGAAATAGCAGTTACTATAAGAGGAGATATGCAGAATTCCTTACTCAGCAGTAAGTATGTTGACTTCCCTGTTTGGCCAACGTCTCAACACCAATTTTCAGACATCGCTTTTCTAAGATGATGTGTGCGTGCTGGTTGTGTTTATCTGTGCCTTGTTTTGGTATTATTGCAGTACATCTACTGACCTCGTTTAAAAAGTCGACTGCGCTTGTTCAAGGAAAGAAGAGGTAAGACCTGTCATTTATCATTTATGCTCAAGAGCTGACGTTAGTGCAGTTTATGACTGATGATGATCTAGTTGCATATATGCACACACTGAAAACCTAACCAGCCACTGACTTGCTGCCAGTCATCTGTTCCTACTCAATACAGTAAGCCTATTTCGTATTTAGTCATAGCATTTACTCTCAAGAAAGTGATGTGTTAACAACGCATTTACCTGTATTACCCATTGTAATTCATTATGTATCATATTGTTTTCTATTTTAACACATTCTTTGAGGCTAACTTTTAATTTTTCTGTGTTGAAACAAAAAAGAATCCCGGAGTAAATGTAAGTAATGCTAAGTAGCTAATATGAAGCAATTATGGAGCTGTGACAGGATATAGTTTAGTTTTATTGGCACATTGATTTTGGGGTTGATTGGCACATGTCAGCTTTCTCAAATTTAGGACTACTTTCACAAACATATTTTATTTTACATTGTATGCTACTACCCTTTTGCAATAAAAAACAACACATGCTGGTTTAAGCTGGTCTAGTGCTGGTCTGGTGCTGGTTTACCTGGTCACCCAGGATGGCAAACAAGCATTCAGAACACAACATATGCTGGTTTAGGTGGAGACCACCATATTGACTTTTACTGCTGATGACCAGCATATTAGCTTGCAGCTAATGCAGGTCTATGCTGGTTTTTCCTTGCAGGTTATATATCATCATTTTTTTCACTACTTACTAAAATATTTAGATTTATTTATTAGGATGTGGGTGCTTATATCAACTAACTAGAGACAAATTAGTTGAGAAACAAAAATTGTTTATTGAAATTGTGATGCTTAAATTGATAAAGCAAGACAACAAATTTGAATTTGGTAAGCAGCCAAGCATAATTTTACTTATTATTGTTCTTATTACTTTTGAATACATGCCAACATTAAAAAGAATCAAAACATTTCTTATATTTCATATATATATATATATATATATATATATATATATATATATATATATATATATATATATATATATATATAGTTATCAATTCAAAAATGTTATTTGGTTGCCACTGAGGTTTGGTTGAAATGGAAACTTCTGATCATTTCTGTTTCTGTTTGCTTCATTCTTTGAAAGTAAAACTTTTTCACATGCAGACCAACAAATACACAACATGAATTTAGTCATAAAGTTACTTATTATATTTTGTACCATAGGAAGTGTCTTTTTTTAGCAAATATGTTCAGCTTTCATGTGCTGCTATTTCCTAATGTATCAAAAAACTGAAAACTGTGCCGTCCACCCTGCTATATTCGTGTGTCTTTGTAGAAACAAGGACAGATTAAGAGTGCTATGCTGCAAATAAGGGGATTTAATTTTGAATTTTGAAAAGGAAACTTTAGCATCACACTTGAAAGCAAATCAGATGACCAGATATAAATTACATCAAACATCTTATTTAAATACTTTATTTAATTTCCTAGTATCATTATTATTATAATGTGTTATATAAATAATAAGTATATTATATCAATATTCAACATATATGTTGGATCAAATGTAAGGAAAAAACAGCATAAACTATCTATGGTGCTGGGTCACTACGAGCTACCTGAAGAGCTTCAAGCTTTAGCATAGATTCTAAGTCTCTGGAGCTGTATCAAACAGATGGAACACCGTTCAAATATTCCCTCAGTTGTTGTTGTGAAAATGGAGGTGGATAATGTTACCTAACACATCAGTTCAAAACATGCCATAAGTATTCAACTGGGCTGAGTTGGGTTGAGCACTAGTATCTGCAATGACCATACTGAAAAAAACATTCAGTGACCCTATCATGTGTTATGAATGGGGTATTGTCATCCAGGGAGAGACCACTTACATTATGATAGAAATGTTTTAACACGGGATAAACGCATGCATGTAGTATGTAGTTGAGGACAGACTGTTCTAGCTGACACAGTCTGATTACATCAAGGATTGATATTCTCAGTCGCCTGAGGAACAGTTACTCTTCTGTTTTCCTTACACATTGTTCTAATGCAAGAGCATCACGTCACCACACTTTCTACCACGATTTCCAGTCCTGTTCACTGAAGTCTTTCTCATAGATCTAAATGCAAATGTCACTTTATTCACTATTCCTATTGAAATATTAGCCAATTGAGCTCCCTCTCATCTATGCCCCAAAAATAAACCCTCTTTCAAAGTCACTTAGATCTTTCCTTCTTGTCATCTCAATCTAAAATTGAGGTAAGACGTTAACTGCTTAAATGTATCATGCAGCACACCAAGGGTTGCCGCTAGGATTTGGGCCCCCTGAAAACTTTATAGATGGGCCCCTTGCATCACCTCATTTCCCGCAGCAGAACTTTGTGCAGCCGTCCAAAATTTTTTCACTTGCTTCCCAGGAACATTGCCTGGTTGTAAAAGCAAATTGTATTACTGCTTTAAACCTTTATAGTAAGGACATAATATTCAAAGCCTATTAAAATATTCACAACTATTTATCCAGATGTACAACCATCATGAAATGCATTTGTAGAATAGTGCTATAGATATTCTTGTTTAAATTCATACTTTACAGGGCAAAAGTTTTAGAAGTTTACTTTATTTAATTTCTGAGGTGAACTTTCATATTTCAGTGGTCAAGAGACAGAGTTGGGCAACATACTTTTAAATAGTAATACATCTTAAATTTATTCAGTAACATATTCTGTTCCAATACATAAAAAGTAACCTATTTAGAATACTTATGGAATATGTCTTGGAAAGGCAAATAGGATTTTTCTTCCTTGATTCACACTTTTCCTCACAGTTATGTAATTATTTTGTTAATATGTTTCATAAAAAATGGAAGTTCCAAAAGTTCACCATCTGCTTCATTGCACTGCTGCTCCCACAATTCCTCAAGCAGTACAGTACGACACTGATGCTAAATTTATCACTCACAAGCATGTTCATCACTGAGGAGATTATTAGTTTGATCATCTCTCAAAATAGCTCAGTTTATCAGTCTACTCAGGCTTTAGCAGAGCTCAGTAAGAGACTAATAACTGACTCATCACATTGATTTATCAGTCTACTCATGCTCTAGGAGGAACTTCACTGTTTATTTGCTACATGCTATAATTAATAGTTAAACATGCTTTGCTTGTGTTTCTTTTGAATATTGTATGTTCTTTTTATTTAGTTGATAAGTACTTCTAATATTTCTCATACTTCTAATGGGCAAGTACGTTCCTAAAAGTATTAAAATGTACCTTGAACTGAATACAGATACTTAATTTATGTATTCTGAACACAAATTTACAACCCTGTCAAGAGACCACAGCAACTTAACACATAAGGTATCTTGCACTATTGATTTGTGAGAGAAAAAAAAAAGAAAAACAACTCCAAAACACTGATTTTTCAGTAGGACAAAGAATGTGCCTCTGTCGAATAATTCCTGTTTAATGACTACAGTTACTGCAACATCAGCTTCATTTCTATTAACAGCTCCAGTATATGTCAATAATCCATCTTTATGTCCAAAATTTTTTTTTTCCATTTTTGCTGTTGTTGTTTTTTTCTTGTATTTTTTAAAGTATTTCGTGTTTTTCTTTTTTTGGCACCTTTTTCTTTTGAATTACAAATGAAACTTCCTCTTACAGACTGTGAATGAATTAAACCACTGACCATTTACACGGTGGTTGGGGGGTCACTGAGGGCTAACAAAATAGAAATATGTTGCTGCTGTATATAAATCTAGTCTTCATTGATTATTTAAGGAATGAAGTGTTCAAATTATAAATCTTTAAAGTCATATGCAGAAAAAGGTTCAATTTCTGTGGGTCCTCTGTGAGTCTTACTTCAGGGCCTTGGAACTGTCCCAGTTTTCCACCCCCAGCATCTGCTGTATGTTTCTCCACGTTTATTTAGGTTTTTCCTTTAATTTGTCACTCATCTGTATATATAGATGTCAGCTAAATTTGCAACTAAATGACACAACAATGACAGCATACGATATTGTTCCTCATACATGTAATGCTGTGATCCTGTGATAGGATGCTGGAAGGTCCTCAGTATGCTAACATGTTCCATGCAAGCTGCTTTAGGACATAATGGGCTGCAAGTAACTTTGCAGGGAGTCACATGACTTGGTGACTTTGGATTAAGGAAGTGAATATGCTGCTTAGAAAATACATTGGGGGAGGGGTGCATCAAAAACATGGAACATATTTCCAAGAAAATTATAAATACGCTTCCTTCCAGTCTGGGCACTACCTTTTAAACATACTTTTCTGGCTTTTCTTTGTGACTGATTTTAAATTTTACATTCAGTCATATACATATCAGTTTAAATTATGGATTTTGCAAAGAAGGCCCCAACACGCTTTTTATTTTATTTTATTTACATGCATGATTTACAATGGAAAAAAACGGAAAGGTCTTGTAGTTGTTACACTGGCTGGCTAAAGGCTATGACACTAACTTAGTCACTCACCAGAGTGAGCCGAGGATGGAAACTCTCAAAACCACAAAGGCCACTTGAGCTTTCTGACACTCACATGCTAGATCTGATTCACAGCGTAGCTCAATAACCCAACTATTCACCTTGTGTCAGAATCCATTTTGCATAACTTTGGCTTAAATTTGAGATTGTTAGGATTGTTAGAATGTTATAACAATATGCTAAAATTTCTTGGAATGTTTGCTGACTACTGTAGCTCTATTGTAGAAGTCTGTGAGCTAGTGGCTTAAAATGGCAGGTGTTGCGAAAAATGTCAATTCATACTGGACCACTAGCTAGAAATAGCCAGGCTTTCAAAAAGGTATTGGTGTTACATTCATCGTATGTATGTACCATGAGTGCACATACATTTATGTGCATGCATTTTATCTACATTTCTTGAAGAAGAGTAGATAAAAATCAAATTGCCAGGCCACTATGAAAACAGCTCATGTGACAGGAAATGATAAGATGGTGCATAGCTGAATTACATACATATTCTAGAATGTGGGTGAGAGAGGAAGTCTCAGACTGAGTCATGGTGTGACTTTACTGAATGTGCTGTAGAGACCAGCACACAGCACTAGTTTAAAGGATCTAAATTTATTTTTGCACATACACAAAATGGATTAAACTCTGTTTCAGGTATATTGCTTCTTGTTTGATCAGATTGAGGACTGAAAGGAATATGACATTTTTGTTTTGAACATAAATTAATGCTTATTTTTCAGTCAAATTGTTGAATCCAAAGGAAGACTTTGTGCAATTGGTGGTCTTGCAAGAACTTTGACAACAACAGAGATCTACAGTACCATCCACCCCATAACAGTGCTACAAGACCACACCTCATTTAACAATATAGACCTCTACCATGGTGAGTCTTGGTTTTGGCCATTAGCCATGTACAGCCAACGTGAAACTTTGAGTAGTTTAATTTCATTTTAGCAGATTCTTAATTACAAGCTGGTTTGTACACTTTGTACTGGGATCAGTCAATGATGTCTTTTGGGGACTTTGGCGGCAGTTAATGGCAACAAAAAGACATGCTCAGACTAGGCCTGAAAATCAAACAACAACCAACAACTGGCAACACCCAATTTTTGTGCTCTGACTAACCTATAATACTGTGCAGTGGTCATAGACCACCCTTCATTCATTTAACTTTCCATCAAATCTGACATTAAATGCGAGTTTAAGTATTCATTTTTCCATATCAGAAGAAATGCAGAAAATATATTTTTTACAGAAAATTACACAGAAACCTTACAAACTAAATATATCAAATTCATTTCAAAATATTTAGTGTGTCCACACTTTTCAGTTTTTCAAAGATCTGCAGGGGTATTTTTCCACACCTCTAACTTCCTTAGAAGTTGGTTGTATACTCTGCTTCTTACTATCCAAGTGATCCCAACACACATTCAGTGATGTTGAGGTCTGGACTCTGGGTGTGGTCAGTCCATTGTTCTGAGAACACCAGCAACGTTTTTGTTTGATTTGCAAATGTTATGCTTTTTGTCGGTTTCCTTTTCTCTGTAATGGCTTCTCGGCAGCTACACACCTTTTCATGTGGATAGTGTAGAGTCTTCTAAAAGTGGAAGGATGGACAGAAACATCTATGGATTGAAACAAGAGTGGACCTTGATTTTCACCTCTCTTTCAAAGATCTTTAATTACCGTTTATCTGATGGTGGCAGTTTGGTGGTCTATACGGTCTTGCTCTGTTGTTAAGAGTCCCATTTTCACTGCATCATTTAATAAAGCTATTTAATAGCTTAATATTATTACTCCAGTTTTATGGACCGCTGTTTTTTTTTTTTTTCCTTTGATGTTTTTGCGAGTGGATTAATTTATATCTAACCCCATTAACCCAAGTGGTTTGAAAAATATTGGTTCAGAACTAAAAGCATGTTGCTTTAGGGGGCTGTGGTGTGGCTCTGTAGTTCATTCATGTAAAGTGTGCTGCTCTTTTCCTCATAATATTTCACTGTTTTGCAAAATATGAATGATGATACATGATTTTCCTTACTGATGCAAACTGGAATCTTACATTCAATCTGAGCTTCTGTTGTTCTATTACTTTCCACAGGAATAACTCATTCGTGATGCAGCAAGTCATCTGAAGTACAAAAGCAAAATTCTGCAGTTACACAGAATATGGCTGTAAAACCAATGGAGAAAAAATGTTTACATGCAACCACCTTGTAAGCCCACTTAGTTCTGCAGTTCACTTGCATTAAACTCCTTAAATTAGTACTCCTGGGCTGTATTATAATAAGAAAAAGCAGAGGTATTGATTATTTAAATTCTTTCCAATATGACAGAGAACCTCTATGAGCTTAATTATTTAACTAATGACAGTCATGGAGCCTACTCGCTTCAGAACAGTATGACTGTCATGACATCTGCTTATGGCATATCCACTACAAGCTCAGTACAGCCTTGTCCAGCGTCTCCACATATTAACCAAAAGCATCTATCATCGCCTGCTACTCCACAAAATGAGCTTTCTCCTCTGCTTGACATACCTCATGGTGGAGAATCCTGGGATTATCCACTTGAGAAGTCCACATCTACTCAGTGGGGATCTTCATCTATGGATGAGATGACAGAGACAATGGGCTCTCGCGTTGTCTACCCATTCAGTGTTGTTCCTCATAGCAATGCTGCATTATCTTGCAAATTCAATGCCAGTGCTCTGCAAAGGCTGGATTCCTTTTCCAAGGCCTTTCCGATGAAAAATCCAAGCACTGCTTTTGGTAACAGTGTGGGGGATAGAAATTCAGAGGATAGCCAAGTGCCAGAGATATTGTTGTCACCTCAGAGTGGAGTGCCTTCGGATGGGTCAGATCGAGACCCCTTTAGTCCAGTGACCATGCAGAGCCAGCCACAGCAGCACCATAATCAGCCAACATATCGTCCAATGGACGGCCGACATATGACTCACAATCTGTACCAAAACCACCAACAATATCATTATGGATATCAACAGCACAAACAACAGCTGAGAGAAAACCACTCAGAGCAGCTATACAACTTACCCCTCCATAAGGCACAGAGCCAGTATCTCCAGCAGCCAGGGATTCAAAACCAGCTCAGTCCTTATTCACTGGCCCTGCAAAAGCAACCCCAGAGGGCGATGTTCATTCAACAAAGTCCACTAGAAGGCCCTGAGTCTGTTGGATCACCATCCTACAGCTACGCTGAGGATTATAAATCACCCGAACAACCAGCTTTGCAGGCTGGTCAAGGGTTGCCTCTACACTCACCCCATTTCAAGGAACCACAGCATTTTCATCCATTCTCCTACCAGAGTGATCTCTATCAGCACCAGCAGCCTCATGAGCAAGCACACATATTCTCTTTTAAGCAAAGTACCTCTTTTGGGGATAATAACTTGGCATCAGTTGACACTGTGCCAGGAGTTCCTAATATAAAAGAGGATGTCTGTACGGATTCAAACCACCCTCATAAAAGGAAAGATCTCTGCAGCTCCCATTATCAAACGGTAGGTTCTGGAGTCAATCAAGCTGCTCAGTCGACAGCTCTGAGGGGAGGAGTGCTTCATCACCTCAGTTCCTACAGACAGCAGTGGGCTCAGGTATTGCATCAAAACATTTTCAGTATAGTCATTAACATAGTCTTTATAGAGCTTTACACACTTTTTAAACAAAGTCTCTCTTTCTCTTGAAGATGCACGAATCTGATACTCAAGACAATCAGATTTTACCTGTTTGCAGGTTAGATATTTACTTTACGTATTAAGATTAACTGTAATATCTCTTTTTGGTTGATCTTTTTTTTCTAATGGATTCCTCTTAATAATCTTTCATTTAAAATGCGTGTTGTGTTGTTTTTGATTGTGTTTGGTAGGAAGGAAACAGAGGCAGTGAGGGGTCAAGGGTCCAATACCAAGCTGAAATGCATTGTCTGCCACAGGGAGTTTAAAAGTTTACCAGCCCTTAATGGCCACATGCGATCTCATGGGGGATTCAGGACACATCCATCAGCATTCAAAACTGTAAGATCACCAAAGTTTGTTGAAATGAAGCTTGAAGTGTGTGTTCAAACGAAGACCTTTAAAATAGTGACAAAATGTTTTGAAGCAGAGTGAAAAGTTCTGGATGACGTTATGGTATTGTGGTATATTGGTACTTTGGTGGTGTGGTGCAGGTGGAAATTCCCTTATGATTAAGCATATATATATATATATATCGATGTTGTCTGAAGAAAACCTTGTATCTCCATTTTTGCCATTTTTTCAGTTAATTCAGTCAATACCTGTTGTCCTTCACATTGTGTGTAAAATTCATGACGAATGGACCAAAAGAAATGACCAAAAATAACTTAGAAAAAAAATCTGGTTCCATTGACTTACATTAAAAGTAGAATAGGTTTTTTCCTTCTCCTCCCGACAACAGCAAGATATACACACTGCTCAAAAAAATAAAGGGAACACTCAAATAACACATCCTAGATCTGAATGAATTAAATAATCTCATTGAATACTTTGTTCTGTACAAAGTTGAATATGCTGACAACAAAATCACACAAAAATCATCAATGGAAATCAAATTTATTAACCAATGGAGGCCTGGATTTGGAGTCACACACACAATTAAAGTGGAAAAACACACTACAGGCTGATCCAACTTTGATGTAATGTCCTTAAAACAAGTCAAAATGAGTCTCAGTATTGTGTGTGGCCTCCACGTGCCTGTATGACCTCCCTACAACACCTGGGTGTTGACCTGGACTAAAGCATCTGCCAACTCCTGGACAGTCTGTGGTGCATCCACATGGTGGATGGAGCGAGACATGATGTCCCAGATGTGCTCAATCGGATTCAAGTCTGGGGAACGGGCAGGCCATTCCATAGCTTCAATGCCTTCATCTTGCAGGAACTGCTGACACACTCCAGCCACATGAGGTCTAGCATTGTCCTGCATTAGGAGGAACCCAGGGCCAACCGCACCAGCATATGGTCTCACAAGGGGCCTGAGGATCTCATCTCGGTACCTAATGGCAGTCAGGCTACCTCTGGCGAGCACAGAAAAAAGAAATGCCACCCCACACCATTACTGACCCACTGCCAAACCGGTCATGCTGAAGGATGTTGCAGGCAGCAGATCGCTCTCCACGGCGTCTCCAGACTCTGTCACGTCTGTCACATGTGCTCAGTGTGAACCTGCTTTCATCTGTGAAGAGCACTGTCTCCTGGTAGCGCCTCCAGGCTCTGGACACTACGCTGACAGACACAGCAAACCTTCTTGCCACAGCTCGCATTGATGTGCCATCCTGCACTACCTGAGCCACTTGTGTGGGTTGTAGAGTCCGTCTCATGCTACCACGAGTGTGAAAGCACCACCAACATTCAAAAGTGACCAAAACATCATAGGTACTGAGAAGTCGTCTGTGGTCTCCACCTGCAGAACCACTCCTTTATTGACTGTGTCTTGCTAATTGCCAATAATTTCCACCTGTTGTCTGTTCCATTTGCACAACAGCATGTGAAATTGATTGTCAATCAGTGTTGCTTCAGTGTTTGATTTCACAGAAGTTTGATTTAATTGGAATTTTATTGTGTTGTTTAAGTGTTCCCTTTATTTTGTTGAGCAGTGTGTGTATATATATATATATATATATATATATATATATATATATATATATATATATGTGTGTGTGTGTGTGTGTGTGTGTGTGTGTGTATGCTTAACCCATAAATATTTTAAATATTTTAATATTATAATTTAATATTATAAATATATATTTCATGTCTCTAACACTAAGCAGACACTGTCCTTTCTGGCCCTTCAGGGGCAAACTTGATCCTACTAATTTAAAGGGCCCATATCATTTATTAAAAAACTAGTGTGATGTGTTATGTAACTACTATTAAACTTTCATATCCCAGTTCATACAAAAAATATATAAAAAACATTGTTTACATATTGTTAACAAATTGTTTTTGTGATGTCACAATTACATGTACCTGCCTATTGAGTCTACAACAGTATTCCCCTGCCCATTTACATTGAAGTAATTTCTGCTTTGATTGCTTTCTGAATGAGGCACACATGGCAGCTTATAGGACTTGAAGGGACAGTAACCGAAATAGCCTATTTAATATGGTTAATATGGCCACAGCACACTGCACATGCTGCATTGTTCAGTTACTCTGAGTCAGTATTTTGCCATTGCTATGTTAGATTAAAGCCATACTGACAACACAGAAAGTCATAGTAGATAGCATGAGGTGGTTATGCTATGCAGTGGTCTATAAGGATAGAAAGAGATTAAAAATGGCCATGTAAAAATGAACTATGACTGATTTTGGTACATAAAAATACATAATTGTCTTAAATGTACATTTAATCATGGAAACAATAAAATACAAGAGAAATGTAGGGCATGGGCCCTTTAATGCAAATAACCTCAACACTATTCTACCTAAAAAAAACTTTTAAGAGTTTGCACTTCTGTTAATATGAATTTGTAACATTGAATCATATATCATATCATCAGTTGTTCTTTTACCTTGGGCTTTTTATAGAGTGAAGGCCAAATTCAGCTGTCCAGAGAAGTAACTCAAATTGACCCCATGGTGCTACCCGTATCTGTTCCTGTAAAGGATTACCAAATTTCCTCCAAGCTCCCAAATTCCCTTCATTATCACCCAAGACCAAGTGATCTCAGTGATACAGTTGGGGCTTGTCCACAGCTACCTGTTCCTGCACATAAGGACCAGTCATCACGTGTGAGTTTAATTTCCATATCAAACCATTCAATACCCTTTCAAATCTCTACTTACTTAAAGGTACATTGCTCACTACATAAAATTCTGTGAATACCCTCTAGGTGCAGAGTGCTATAGGAGTAGGAGACTGTGTAGAAAAGCGGGAGAAAAAGAGGTACCGTCACTGCCTGGTGCCGCTTGTGATTTCCCCATGTAAGGCTGGCCTCGGATCTAGAGGGCCAGTGCTTTTCCAGAGCCAACTACGTTCCCCAAGCAGCTGTGGAGATGACATTCCCTACACTCCCCCACCAATGCTCAGCCCTGTGCGTCCTGGCTCGGGTCTTTTCAGCAGTTTCAATGCAGGGCACCACTGCACTGGAACACAGAGTGTCCAGCGAGTGCGTCTATGCAAAGACAGTAAGTTTCCACCTAGATATGTGCAATCACAGCCTGTAAAGGGGGCATAATCAAATGAGAAGCACTCATTTTTAATTTTAGGTTCAATTCATTTGCATATGTCAAATGTATCTTTAATTTACAGATGACGTGGATGACTGTACTGTGAGATTAGGTCCAGAGGATAAATCCAGCAGCATGAAACCGTAAGAAAAATAAATAAATAAATAAATAATAATAATAATAACGGAGCTTGACTCCATGCCTGGGCAAGCACACTACACTATACCAATAAAGGTCCTTGGGCAAGACTCCTAATACTACATTCATCTACCTATGTAACATGTTTAAATTACAAATTGCTCTGAATTACAGTATATCTTGAAAGCAAATAATGATAAATGTTACTTGCGGTAGCCCAGTTTTCATTGTAGTCATTATCCAACAGCTGGTTTGGCTAATCACTACTTTAATACGTTAAATCATATTTATAATCTGTGTTGCAGCCGAATAAATATTGGTACAGATTTTCAGGCAGAGATCCCAAATATTCAGAGTCACTATAAAGCAGCAGAAGACATCCACAAGGCTACTCTGCTATGGACACCATGCTATCTGGATACCCCTGGCAACCAGCAAAGAGGTAATATCAGTTCAGATATTATAATGAGTCTGTTAACCCCATAAATAAAAAAAAAAAACTTATCACAAACTAAGGCTTATTATTTAGTAACCACAAGGACTTCAGTGTAAATGGTAGAGCTATCATTAGGTTAGAAATGTGCGTAATAAAATTTTGAGCCCACCACCCTGGCCTTTTGATGGGTTTCGTGCAGCTTTATGATTTTAGTTTTCCACCTGGGTCTTATGTAACCTTTTTGTTATGGCTGAAAGTAAACTGATAACTATAACTGTTTTGATGACCATCTGACTTTCTATGTGATCCAAGTGGATGATCTCTTGAAAATGGCATGCTCCAGTGTGCTCCCAGGAGGAGGAACAAACACAGAATATGCCCTTCATTGTCTTTTTGAGTGCAGAGGAGATGTTATGGTGAGCATTGCTTCAAGAAATGTAGCTTTCTTTTTACAAATGACATATTGATAAAACACAAGCTTTATTAATCTCTGCTATTTTGCATATGGTCTTCTTTTTTCTAGATAACCCTTGAGAAACTACTCTCACTGGAGCCTTTGAAACACATATCCAGCCCCAAAAGAGACTACCATTATGCCGGTGCGCGACAGTCTTTACTGCTTTGTAATGTAGACCTCTTCTGTGGTTGATTTCATCATCATTCTATCAAAACATTCAATGGGCACAGCTAATTTCTTAGGATACGTACATTATATGCACAAAAGTATTGGGACACCTACACATTACCTCCACAGGAGCTGTTATGACATCCCATTCTAAATCCATAGGCACTAATATGGAGTTGGCCCCCCTTTGCAACTATAACAGCTTCCAAACTTCTAGGAAGGCTTTCTACAAGGTTTTTTGTGCCCATTCATCCAGAAGAGCATTTGTGAGGTCAGACACTGATGTTGGACAAGAGGGCCTGGCTTGGAATCTCCACTCTAATTCATCCCAAAAGTTTTTGATGGGGTTGAGGTCAGGGTTCTGTGTGGGCCAGTCAAGTTCTTCCAAACCAGACTCACCCAGTCATGCCTTTATAGGCCTTGCTTTGTGCACTGGGACACAGTCATGCTAGAACAGAAAAGGGCTTCCCCCAAACTGTTCCCACAAAGTTGGAAGTGCACAATTGTCCAAAATGTCTTGGTCTGATAAAACATTAAGATGTCCCTTCACAGGAACTAAGTGGCCTAAGCCAACCCCTGAAAAACAACCCTATAGTATTATATACTACACCAAATCTTACAGTTGACACAATGCAGACAGGCCGGTAACATTCTCCTGGCATTCACCAAACCCACACTTGTTTATCGGTGATTTGTCACTCCACAGAATGCATTTCCCTTGCTCCAGAGTCCAGTGGCAGTGTGCTTTTTCCATCCGATGCTTGGCATGGTGGTTGGTGATATAAGACTTGCGTCTAGCTTTTTGGCCATGGAAACCCATGCCATGAAGCTCCAAAAGCACAGCTTTTGTGCTGATGTTAATGCCAGAGGGGGTTTGGAACCCAGCAGTTATTTAGTCAGCAGAGCACCTTTATGCACTATATGCCTCAGCTCTCAGCAACCTGCTCTGTATCTTTACGTGGTCTGACACTTCATGACTGAGTTGCCGTGGTTCCTAAACAATTTCACTTTTCAATAATACTACTCACAGTTGATAGTGGAATATCTAGCAGGGAAGAAATTTCACAAACTGACTTGATGCAACAAGCTCAGTGAGCTCTTTAGAATGACACATTCTTTCACAAATGTGTGTAAAGACAGACTGCATGGCTAGGTGCTTAATTTTATACACCTATGACACAGGGGACTGAATAAAACACAGATTAAGGTATCACCACAGTTTTATGCATATAGTGTAAGATGCATATTTGTTGCCAGGTAATGTTTAAATGCCACATCACTTTTTCTTTTCTTTTTTTTTTGCCTCTCGCTCCAACGCAACAACTAGGATCAGACAAATGGACTCTGCAAGAAAAGAGGCAACTGAACAAAGCCCTAGCAATTTGCAAAAAAGATTTTCACCTCATTCAAAAAATGGTAATTATGCCAAGATAAACATAATCAGTAATGTAATTTTGATGTTATCTTCTTTCACATTCAATGACTGTATTGTGTGATACAAATTTAGCATAAATGGTGTACTTTGATGTTAGGTGAAGACAAAGTCCGTCTCTCAGTGTGTTGAGTATTACTATACATGGAAGGAGAGGCTTCGACTGGGCAGAAGACTCAGCACAGGTCCTACAACACCAGGTCAAGAGAAGGGGGTGAGATGTTATCTGCAGTCTGTTTTAGCCCTTTGTCTCTACAAAACAGCTTCATGTAAAAGTCAAAGACTGCCTTTCATCTATTTAATTTCCAGTCAAAAGTACAAGTAAGTACAAGTTAGGAACAAGTGTTTTTGGAGATATTTTAGAGGAGGTTAGATATGCGATAATTCACCTCCATAAGGAAACAAAAAGTCAAAGATGTGAAAAACAGGAATTTCCAAATGTCAAGTTCAAAAATAAATTACTATATTGATGCAGAGAAAATAGGACTCTTAACAACTGTGCAAGACCAGTTAGATCACCAAAACCACCAATGTCACCAGTTAAACAGTACTCAAAGCTTATACCTTTTTTGAGATTGAAGAAAATCCACTCTTGCTTCCTTCCAATATGAGAAAACTCAAGATTAGACAAAACTGAAAACTACAATGGGAAATTTATAGGTTGTACAGACAACTAGGACGGTTTCTGAGTTTCAGCACAAGTATCTTCATATGGTGCTGCTGGAATCCCAATGGAATGAACTGCTCTGTTGTTTAGAAATCATTGATTGTAGCTTTAATTATTATTACCGTATGTCATTGTTCTCTTACATCAGGGTGACTTGGAGGAAAACAATACAGCACAACCAGCCCAAGAGGCCAAGAAACAGACCAGGGGCCCAGAGTTCCCTGACCTTTCTGCCAAATCACATGTAGCGATTGTTTGTGAAGTACCCAGAAGTGGGCCTGTGAGTGCATATGTCTTGTAAACAAACCTCTTCTGTCACAGAAGGTCGAATAGAGACCTTGCATGTCTTTATGATTCAGCTTCCACACACTTGCCCTACTTTCTGTCAGAAACTGAAATAGCTCTTTTAATTTTGCTTTAAATTTTAGATTAAAACTGTATGCATTTCTGTGAGTTGATGTGGATGTAATTGCTTAGTATAAATAATTAATTTACAGACACATGAAAAAGTTTGAACACCCCTGGTCAAATGACTTTTTTTGTGAAAATAAGTACACATCCTCTACAAGGAACAAACTTAAATATAGCATTTTTTCTGTAATGCACAATTAGTGCACAATTTCTAATTATTTGACATTTATTTGCTATTTCTATTGATTTCTTTATTTGTTTGTTTGGCATATTGGGGAGCAAATAAAACATAAAATATTTTAAAATGTTCCATAACTTATTTTCACCTAGAAAATCAACAAAACATGTAATTTTACCAAGGGTGCCCAAACTTGTGCATACATCTAATGTGTATGGTGTTTTATTTCCAATTCAGATGCATAACGGAGATGAATGGAACCAGAGCAGTCTGGGTGGGCTGTACAATTTGCCGGTTGAATACAACAGACCCAGATCAGCTCAACAGTTAGTTGCGGGTTCTGTAAAAAGCTCACCATCAAACAGTACCACCAGTGGAGAAACTGACTCAAGTCTCATTTTCCCCTGCACTGAATGTGGAAAGTAAGATGCAGTTGAAACACAGTGAAATGTATCCACAGTTATCACACTTGGTAATGTGGCTTGTGTTATCTAACTATCCATCAAGGCACCTATTTATTGTCAGACCAAACTATCCCTTCATCTCGTTCTCACAGGGTTTTTTTTAAGGTGAAAAGTCGCAATGCCCACATGAAGACTCATCGTCAACAAGAAGACTCACAGTTTTGGCCGCTTCATAGACTCCCTGAACAGGAAAACCAGACTGTGACACCTGCCAACCCTTCTGTTACACCACTTCACCCACCCACAACTCCTCATTCTTTACCTTGCAGCAGTGGTAAAGACATGAACGCGTTACTCATTAATGACCGAGATAGACTGCAACAAGCGGACTGCCTCTTGCGGAACCAGAATCTTAAATAGTGATTTCACAATCTTTGGAGGCCACAAACAAACTGAGTGGTACTGTCTTTTAATAAAATCTCTGTTGTAAAGAATTTACCTCAGAACACTTAGTCTAGAGAAATAACATCAAATATATAGCCTAAATGAGACACTGTGTAATTAAACATGGAGTGAAGGTGAGCTCTAACTGATGTAATATACAATAATAAAATATAATTTGATGGCAAGAAATATAGCTACCATGTTTCTTTATGCCATGTCTGGCAAAATTGTTTGTTTCCTGTTGCTGAATAACAATAGAATGTATTCCACATGCTTTGTTTTAACCATCACAATGCTTATGTTCAGAGAGCTGTGGTCCATAAAATGTTAAATGCAATGGTTAAAAAGTGACTTTCACTTGGCAGACATTAGGGTTTGTTCTGTCATGTCACATTCTGACATGTCAAACAAGCCTGGCTGTGTTGTGTGAGTTGATTTGTGGTGTCACAAACACCAACACATTTACAAATATCCACCTATTTAGCCCCATCCACTTATAGTGAAGTTATAAGGAGTGTTTCAGACTGGACTGCTTTTTGAATTAGGCACAATACATGGCAGCCAATCAGAATAGAGCTATGAGTCTTAAAGGCACAGTAACAAGACAGCCTGTTTATTCCCAAAAGATAAATAAAGCTTGGGAAATGGTAGTGTAAAATGAATAAGAACTGTTTCTGTACATAAAACCACAAAAAGTTTATACGTGACTGACAATTAAATAAAATAAAATGCAAGAGAAATGTAGAATATGGCTCTTTTAATTCCTCATGTGCTAGGTATCAGTTTATTCCAGTCTGAAATGGAACTGCTTTGAGATGTAACAGACATTAATTACAGGAATCAAACATAATCTATCCTACAGTCCTTTTTAAAAAATGAAATTGGAGGCATGGGATAGATTCCCACATCTGACAACAAAACAGTGCTGTCAGAATGGGATTCATACCTAGATCTCCATGACAAGCTATTGTCAGTGTGTCGAAGTAGCAGAAATCTTGGAGAATGCTGAACAGTATAACTGCAGTGGGGAATGCTTTCCTGCTCAAAACATCCAATACTGGGCCAAAAGCAGTGGAGTAAATTTGAAAATATGTATGTTGAGCCTGAGTCTATGGGAGGCATGGCATCAACTTGACATCAAATATGGATTTACAGTTAGTCAGCCAAATTCAAGAATAATAATGTCACAATCAGGATTTAAAGATATGAGCTAGTTATTTTTCTCCAACTCTTTTGAGGGATGATGAAACCAAACAGTCTCCTCAATCATGGACATGTTTACCAGTAAGAGGCTTAGTATCTGTGCTGCACTGGCCTCGTGCAGGCGTTTCATGGCAAGTTACAAACGTTATTATCTGAAAACAGCATAGATGCCCACTTAATAGTCCATTTGAATTAATGTGGATTAATTGCAACAGCAGTTTTCCCATCTGCTTTATTGAGATACATTCTAAATTGGTTTTGTAGCCATCATTCATTCATTATTTCATTCATGCATTCATTTTTTTATTCATAGCTTTTGTCACTATGTCTTTTATCAGATGTGAATTTCTGCATAATTCAATCAATGAGATGTAAACAAAGTCGTTCAGTAGTTTGATGTGAAATAGTGTATTGTAGGTCAAATAAACTTAGATTTCTTTACAGTGATGGCAATGGGAACCAGGTGGTTGCAATGTCTACAGTGCATATACACATTTAATATAATAAACTATAACATTAAAATGTATGGTTTTTTTAGTCCTATTTGAGTGAATTTAAAAATTATTTTCAGGCCAAAATCTTATGTCAAAAAAAATGTGGCAGCAATCGCTCGATCTACCAGCTTTCTGTGATGTAGCATTTAGAGCTGAGCACTTCAGATGTTTGTTTTCTATCACCTCGTCTATTAACAGTCCTGACTGTGTACGTTTCTGTGGAGTTGAGCATTTCAAACCTGTCTGAATGACTGGTTACATCTTATTGTTTTAATTATGCAGTTTAATTATGCAAGGGTGTCATTTCCCTTTATGGAGTAATAAAGTGGTTGTACATGTGGAGACATGTTTTAAACTTAGCTGCCTAATGCCTACGGGTTTAGTAGGTCTCAGACACAGCAATGATCAGCTTAAGAAGTGTTCAGAAGGAAGCCCTTCAGCTCAGCTGGCTTGTTTTGATAAGGGCTCTAGTGCCCTCAAGTGGACAAGAAACATGAACCAAGTTAAATTCATCAAATCATGCAGCCAACCGTTAGACTGTGTTAACTTTCAACGGATATTATAACAGGGATTATTTAACTACTGTGGAATCCATTCTGGAGCTAGAATTTTCCTAGGATCAGTATTTTTCATTATAGTTCATTATAGTTCATTACTTTATTAATGCAAACTTAATCTAATGCAAATATCATCTGATACTGTGATATATTTGGAAAATATTGTGATGTTCATTGTTATCAGTGTTGCCCAGCATTATGTGAGGTCACTGCCATTGACCCCAGTGTGAACATATTTGAGCATCGGGTATTCTGACATCACATCATCTAGCACCTTCTCTGCTATAGTAAGTATATAATGCAAGAAAGTCAGTACAAGCATCATATGATGTACTGATGACTAATGTGTGATTTATATAAGAACCTCAGTAAAAAGCAATTAAGCAATTATATTTAATAAACTGTGTGTGAGAACATTGATAGCATAAATTAGACCTTGTCCTGTGTAACAATGCCATAAATTAGTCTCTGTGCTGTGGGACAGATGGGTCATCATTACTATTAAGCTGTCATTATTACAGTCATTATGATAGAAACTTAACTGACCGTGTGTATCCGGTTTGACCTCTGTAACAGTAAAACATGTTGTACTTCTTTTCTTCATTGTATTAACCACTGTGCTTGTGGGCCTGTCAAACTGGTCTACGGGCAGCAAGCTGCTGTGGAGTGAGTTCAGAGGAGGTCAGCTTCATTCAACTCTTCAAATGATCAATGCTGGACTTTTCACAATACAATGACTAATTGATATTCTGATATTTTTTATATATATTTACATCATGTAAACACTGTATTAGTTTGCCTTCAGTAATTTCTCATCTGTTGGTAATTAATATAACACACTTTGAAATGGAATGGCTTCTATACCCCTAAGTCGGCCCTTTCCGGGGTCCAGTTTAGTAAGGTGAAAATGAAAAGTGCTGTCAGAAGTGGGATTCGAACCCACGCCTCCAGGGGAGACTGCGACCTGAACGCAGCGCCTTAGACCGCTCGGCCATCCTGACATCTGCGACGTTTCGCAAAAACATTAGCTTAAACGAAAACAGAGTTTTTTTGGTTTGTTATTCACTGAAAATGTTCTATAGCAATGACTGAAATGTCAAACAACTAAGTTAACTGTTTGCTAGACTGTGACGCAGAAATGGACTATCTAACCAGCTCTAATCCTGGTCTTCTGCTTGCTGTGCTTGTCCAGCATGAGCGAAGTAGCTTTTCTAGTTCAGCAGGCTTTAAGTCACATGCTAACGCTAGCTAATTTAGCGGTCTAGAGAGGGTGTTCTTGCCGGCTACGAATACCCTGTGCGGTTGCTCAGCCGTATTCTTCAGCTGTTTACGGTTTAGGGCAACTATTATGTGTCTGTACCATTAAACATGTAGCTAAATTTCAACAGGCTTAACAGCGCAACTTATCTTCTTAAACTGATTCGGGTAAGTTAGCTGACTAACGCTAGCTAGTTTGCAAAATAGCTTCACTGAGATTGGAGTAATGTTACTAGCTAACCTAGCTAACGTTAACTGTCATCCGGCAGTTAGCTTGTAATCTGTTAATAAAATGGTAATGAAAGCCACTGCATGTAAGAATGTCTGCCTAATGAGGTAACTTAAATTTAGTAACTGTTGAGTGAGTTTTATTTAATCAGGCAATTCGCAAACGCTATCTTACACAAGCAGGCACTTCAGTTCACTGCTTAGTGTCATCTAAACACAAACTGAAGGTTTAAAAAATGTCATTAAGGCTAACTTGTATAGTTTCAGAGCGATTCCGATCGAAGTCGAGCTAACTGGGAAATGTTCTTGTTACGTTCGCTCAAATGACAAGATATATTTACACCAGTAACTAGCTGTACTAATTATAACGTTAGGGTAAAAAAAAAGCTACAGCGCCATTTAATCGGTATCAATCTTTGTTGACAGGTCAGTGACGAATTCCTGATTACAATGGCATCATCTCCTCCTCACAACTTCTCTTGGGTTGAACCTCAGAAATTGGCTGGCCTGGCGATGCCACGAATGCCTGGTCACTATGAGTACCTGCTGAATAACGGTATCAAACACCTAGTCAGTTTGTCTGAGAGAAAGCCTCCTTATCATGACACCTGTCCACAGTTGACGTTGCATCACATCAAAATACACGACTTCTGTGCTCCAACGTTTGATCAAATCAACCGCTTCTTAACTATAATAGAAGATGCCAATTTAAAAGGAGAGGTAAACAAACTGACTATTTATTTGTGTTTTTACGTAGTCAAATGCGTATCATTTTCATTCATGTTTGCGAACTTTTGTTCTTGTCTGCATTAGGGCGTCGCAGTGCACTGTTTGCATGGCTTTGGAAGAACAGGGACAATGCTGGCCTGCTACTTGGTGAAGACTAGAAAAATCAGTGGGATTGAGGCCATTAATGAAATCAGAAGGATACGCCGTGGATCTATTGAAACAAGAGAACAAGAGCAAATGGTAGTGCAGTTTTACCAGCAAAATAAGTACTGAAACTTACAAAATATATATGAAATAAAATTAAATTATTAATCAACTGGACACTTTCCGTTATTAATTTTAATGTGACTAATAATGGTACACTGAATTAATCAGATTTTATTTATGTTTTCAGGCAAAACATCTTACACCTCACTGTGAGATACCCTAAAGCAACACAGAACTAACGCACCATGATTAAAACACATCTATTGCGTTCTATCTTTATTGCAATACTGCTATACACATTTCTAGCACATTTCTGCATTATTACACATGTTATGTGAGTTATAAGTGTTGAAGCATTATTAAAGATTATATATTTACTGAAAAGGCCTGCCCTGCGATGGACTGGCGATTTGTCCAGGGTGTATCCTGCCTTCCGCCTGATGACAGCTGGAATAGGTTCCAGCGGGGGAGCAGTGTAGAAGATGTGTGCATATATGTGTACTGAAAAGGCAGTGACCATTTTACCCTAAAATTGTATACATTTAAGCCGATCTCTAATCTGGCTTAAACATATTTAGTAGCTGTTGAACTGCTAAGGCTACAATATTATACTATGATCACAACATTGACAAATACAGTGGCACAATCATGATACTTTGACTTTGTATTTTTCATTCATGGTCAAGGAAAACAGCTGCTGTCGCTCCCTGAAGGTCAGATTCTCTGGTTCTCTTACATTCTTGAAGTTCTTATGTTCTTGATTGAGTTGACTGTAGTGGGATAAAGCATGTAACACACACAGCATGTAAATAAAAAATATGTATGTGTGAGTAAGTGTATGTGAAGGTGAGTAGAAAGTTATTTTATTTTATGTGTTGTAAGAAATAGAATGAAGCAATACAAGTATAGTAACATGGTCAAATCATCTAAATAAAATTGAAAATTACTATTAAAATTTAGAGAACATCATTTTCTCTCAGGAATTCTGATTTCTATATTCAACATAAAGTTGATGCCTTATCACTGAACAAGTAAGAATGAGCCTACTTTAACCTTGCCACTTGTGGGATGTTTTGTACTGTATCTACAGTCGTATGCAAAAATTTGAACACCTGGTCATATTTTGTTGAATTTCTAAGTGGAAATAAGTTTTCATACCCTTTACAGGGAGACAACGTAGATATGGCAGGTTTCTGCAAATTTTAGTGCACAATTTCTATGTATTTACTGTTTATTTTGCTTAACACCCTGAAGAAAAAAAAACAGCCACATTTGCAAAGGTCACTTTTTAGTATGCCAGATTCAGCTAATAACCATTAACACTGCATTAAAATGTGCAGAAGTGTGTTCCCTTTAAAGGATGTTTTGCCTTATTTTCACTTAGAAATTAAACAAAATATTATTTGACTATGGGCACCCAAACCTTTGCATATGAACAGTACTATGAATGAAGGAAGCTTACCCAAAGGAAACTGTGACACGCTGGGTGTTAGTTTCAGAAGACCTTTCAGGAACTGCATCTGCAATTACAGTAAATGATGTAACAGTTACAGAAAACAGCTAGCTATTTTCACTCTATTTGGTTTTAACACGTTCACTGAAGCACCTTTGAAGCTGTCCTCTTCAGCAGAATGGCCTTTCTGTTGTTGTGCCAGTTGAGCCTGACTCTCACACAGCTTCTGTCCATTATGCAACTCCATTGCCTTGGACTGGAAGAACCACTGAGATCAGAACTGCTGCATAACAATCCACCATATAATATTACGTCTAGCTGGTGTGTAGCCAATATATAGCAAATTAAAAGCTGAAACATTTGTTTTCACTTGTAAAACTTGATACAATAATGTATTTTAATGTAGGCATGTTTAAGAGCTAGCTCCACCAGTTTTGCCCATTAAATCTTGCCATAGGTGCTATGAGTATAAAACACATGGATTGACACTACTCAGTAGTAAACCCACCTACCTGCTCATTGCTTTTCAACACAGTCTGCTGCATTGTGGTAACTGTTATGTAGTCCTCATCTTCCTCCTCATCCTTGTCTTCATTCTGCTGGAACTCCTGTAGCCTCTTTTGAAACTGCCATTCAAGGGAGAGTCTGCGCAGGTGCTCACTCTCCTCTAGGGTGCATTCCACTTTGGCCTGCAACTGCAGCACTTCCTGCTCCAGAAGGTCCACTGCCTGATGCCTCTGCAGCTTCTCCAACTGCTCCCGGGCCTCCCTCTTCCATGGGTCTGGACAAAGGCCACCTCCAGCACGTTGCACATCGCTCTTCTTGACAGTCTTATACCCTTGAGGCCCAAAGGTATCACTTGGATGTGAGGGGCTCATCTTGTCTGTGTTATCCTGAGGGAAAGACTTGCACACTATAGCTTGCATTGTTTCACAGGCCTTACCAGGTTTAGGTTTCTGAGTTGTGATGCAAGACTGAAGTAGCTGCTTGGATGCCAGCGTTGGACCTTTGTGTTGTTGCAAATGGTAGCTATGCAATACAGAGATTTGCTGTGAGTTTCTGACTTGACCGTGAGCAGGACTCAAACAGGTCGAGTTGAGATTAATGCTGTTTGCTGCTGGCATGGGTTGGCAGAAAGTGCCAAATGATAGAGTGTTGGTTGGATGGGACAACGGGACATCTATCCGCTTTGGCTGTGACACAGGCATAGACTGAGGTGCTGCTGAAATATTCCACAGTCCACCCATGTTTCTCCTCTCCAAGTCTGCCGTTTGTTGGTCACTCCATTTGTTCAGATTCAGCGGTCTGTCCACTAGGGGGCCTCCTCTGTCCGTATAGGAAAGGTTCTCTTGAGAACGAGCCTGTTTCTACAAATAAGTACAGAGATTCACTTCAGTACTAAAATTTGTATTTATACACATTGCTGTAAAACTTGTTCAAAAATTATTTAAACAGAATACATGCATACCACAGAAGTTACATTGTCTTGACCACGGGAGAATGTGGAGAAGATATGAGGTTGTTCAACAATTCTTGGTGCTTTACTGCCCTGAAGTCTAGACACTGGCAATGTTAGATATTCCCTGTAAGATCCAGTCTGATCAGGACAGAGCTTTGAAATGCCAGATTCAGATTCCTCCTGGAGGTAAAAGACACATCAGGTACATGTATAGTTTTATTACTTCACAGTTATTCATTACCTAAAGTTAGTTATAAATACAGGTGGGCAATATAACAATATTTTTTTGTTACTGTGATAAATTTTGTTACTTTGATCAACATTACACTTTTCTGTGCACATTGTTAATATCATCAGTGCCTAAAGAACAATGATCGAGTGCATGTTTCATGAAAGTGTAATTAGGCCTATAATAAGATTTGGTGCAGTATAGTGTGTGAAACATTGAATAAACACTGCGTGCATAGTTTTAATAGCAGTTTTTAAATGTTTCATTAGATCATGAAAAATATTGTGTGTTGTGAAACTGTTTTGAAGTATGGTGATATGGTATTTTGCCATATTGCCATCCCTAGTTAAAAGGACCATTATTTATTATGCATTTTGAAAGTGCGCATCTCAATTCAAGAAACCCATTCCTGCAGCTGTTTTCACTGTCACACTGAAGTCAACCAATTCTGATTATCTTAGAAATTAAATGTTTACTCACACCAGCAATGATATTGTCAGTGGAGACTGATGTGATCTGATTCACGGCTGAATCAACAGACATTTCCTCAGAATTCTGAAGCGCATCTGTAAAGACAAAGAGAAACCATAAAGTCAAAGTGCTACAGAGAGCTTGCGGTCCAGTTTTCTGGGCCACTTACATGCCAAGTTGGGGTTTGAGCGATACTCCAGTCTGTGCTTGAGCCATTTCTGGTCTTGCTTCCTGATTGCTTTCTTGGCTGTGTGGTGATTTTCCCGCACCCCTGGCAGTGCTGAAGCAGCACATGCAATCTGCTTTGAAATGTCATTCACATCAAGACCACTGGATGTCTGGATGGCCTGTTCACCATCAGCACCAGCTAGCAAAAGCAAAACAAAAATGTGGGTTAGTTTGCATATGGCCAAAACTATATCAAACAAAACAACATTTCAAATGCCAATCACGCCATGGGTCCTGCTAACAGCTGAGAAGCTTCAGTATACTGTATTACAAGGGGTACTGATCAAAGCCACAAAGGGCTGGTGTGGCTGCAGGTTTTCATTCCAACCAAGCAGAATCATAACTCATATAACTATTTAGCTGTTTAATGATTAAGACCAACTGACTCAACAAGTGAATCAGGTTTGTTTCTGCTTGATTGGAATAAAAACCTGTAGCCACACCTGCACTTTGCTGATGAGATTGGTGATCCCAAATCCCACATGAAATGGCCTAAGTGAATAATATTACAGTCATCCTTTATTTGTTGTGCTGTGGTTTAAATATATTATCGATGTGCTATTGCTTGCTATAAGTTGTTATTTTTATGTGCATCATAGGCCAGGCCATAGCTTTTATTCACCTTTAGATGTTGATGGCTGGGTAAGCACCTCTTCCAGACCATAATAAACAGCTGCTAACTTTGCAATCTCCAGGCTTATGGATGATCCAGTGCACATCATTATCTCAGCAGCCCTGTTACAAAACATGTATGTGTCAATTACCTGTTTGCATTAATCTAAGATATTATCATGCCATATATTATTTACTAAAATCACCGTTCTTGTGATACTCCAATAAGACTCTTGCCATCCACGCTAAGTAACTGGTCCCCAGGAGTCAATCGGCTATCCTAAACAACATGCATGGACATGAACAAAAGCATCAACAAAATAGAACTTGTCATTCATATTTAACATTCTTTGTTCATGTCACCTCCTCAACCAAACTCACCACATATGCTGCTCCCCCACGAACAACAGATTTGATGAAAATTCCCAGCTTTTCTTGTCCAGCTCCCTGTATAACACATGTTTAAAAATCAGCTGACAAATTTGTCTATATCGCTTGTCTAAATGAATTGTATATGATGGTAATTACTGAATAGACAAACTATGATAATCACAAACAAAATTTACAAACAAGCTTTATCAACAAAGAGGGTGTATCTATTGGTGTTCTAAGCTTCACCTTTGCTGCTACTATGCTTATGCCCATTCCACTTCGCAAAGGTTTCTTCAGTACGATTTTCACAGTCTCAGGTTTCTAATATTAACAACAGAAACAAAATGAGTTTTTACACAGTAAAGCTGTTCATCTATTATGTACATCTCAGATTTTGTGAATGGAAGAACTTACACAATTTGACCTATTTGTAGGGACACTGTCTGATGTCTGGAAGTAAACAGTCCAAGACCCAAGAGAGAGGCAGTGAGGCATTAGTGTACAAAGGCCTACAGGCAGTGCGAGCATAAAGACCAGTGAGAGAAAGACAGAAAATGAAACCACATGGTCAAACACTGATAAGAAAACAGACATTTCCTTTTTTGAGGATATTATGAAAGTATGTACCATCTGTTAGTCAGACATGCAGTACACTTCAGCACTGTCTTAAATATGGTTTATTAAAGGGAAACATCACTGATTTTAGACATAGTATCCAGTGACTGTTCCTGTGGCAAACAGTACATTGTAAAATAGGGGCGGAAAGAGGATGCTACTTTAATTTTATGGTGATAAATTTTGGTACAATATGCTCTTTTGATTACAACCCCAATTCCAGTAAAGTTGGGACGTTGTGTAAAACATAAATAAAAACATAATACAATGATTTGCAAATACTTTTCAACCTATATTCGACTGAATACACTGCAAAGACAATGTTCAAATGGATAAACTTTATTGTTTTTTGCAAATATTCACTCATTTTGAATTTAGTGCCTGCAACACATTCGTATTCTGTTTTTATTTATGTTTTACACAACGTCCCAACTTCATTGGAATTGGGGTTGTATATCAAGGATATCACCTTATAACTTCAAAATCACCAACTGCATGTTTCATTACAAAGTGAGTATAATAAGTACTGTTTAACTGGATTTAAGACAGTGCATTTTGTGAAACATTAAATACAAATCATTTTACACATAGTTTTTGAGAGTATTTTAGATGTGGCTCTACTGTTTCTATGTTGCCTGTTCCAACTGATCAAATCTCAGAAAAACTAAATATCCTCTTGCATATTGTGTAATGTGAAAATGTCTATAATATAATGTTCAACATTATATTAATATCACAACATCTGTACATCTTGTGTTTCCTGAGCTAGCTTTAAGTTATCTGTAAACCTGATTCCCAGTGAATTAAATTAGTATAAAAACTATAGGCAGCAGTGACCTGGTTATACCTATCAATCACAGGTTCTACCTGTCGCAAAACCCATGATACTGGTAAGGATGTCCTTATGCCACTGCAAGGTAGGGCGATTGTTGGATGTGTTTCTGAAGAGTTGACTATTGGTAGTTTTTAAATCTTCAGAAATCGTTTTGAGAATGAAAAGATAGATTTCTCAGGCTCTGATGGAATAATTTAGGACCATCCTTGCTCTGGTTATTTCCATGAAGCTTAAGTAGGCATATTTACCTCTATGGCAGATTGGCTCCAGAAACTCTTGAAAACCCTTTGGAATGCCTTGCAGTGTCTCACATAAGTAACCTTCCTCAGGAAGCAAGAAAGGCAGATGAAGGTGTAGATCCTCCTCTATTCTGATTTCTCTGCCTTCTTTCTTCAGCACCTCATTTTCTGTGCTCTCTGCCATTGCCACCACACTCTCAATCAGACCCTAGAATGATATAAAAATGTTTCTACAACAATTTTCCAGACTCACTCCTACAGCAACATTTAATATATGCGGATAGTGAGACGATAACACCTTTGCACTTACATGTGGAATGTGAGGTTGCTTGGGCGCATATTGATATTTAGTCATTAATGCCCGTAGCTGCAGGGAGTTCAGTTTGAAGCAAGTGGAATGAATTTTCTGTGCATCTTTAATAGCATAGCTGTTCATGGTCAAAAGAGTTGCTGCCTGAGGAAAATCAAATGCTTAACGTCTTGGAAGCCAGTAAATATGCTGTAGGAAACAAACTAGAAAATGTCTGATTCCTGACACAATTCTCTCATACCTGGATTATGCGGCTCAGGTGGCAGTCTGCAGCCAGCTCCAGTCCCTGTCTCTCTGCCCAGGCTTCCACGTGATTTAGCCGCTGGCGCAAGGTCATGCCCCAGTAGTGTGAGCACAGATTGGGGCCTGAGGCAGCCATAGTGAGTCTGTTCAGGAGCCATGCTCCCATGAAGTGAAAGAGCTGACAAAAGAGCTGGATGCTGAGAGCAGGGTTGACCTGGAATCGACGCAATAAGCTCATAGCCCTTGTGAAAGTAGCCAATACAAAATCTGAACAACAGGAGGAAAGAAAGACAAAAACTGTTACCAAGCCAGCTTATAACAATCTGTTTAGGTATTTATTTCTATTTTTGCTATTTGATTTTATTTTGGAGGAAGGTCAAAGCAAAACAGTAAAAGTAAAATGACTACTGGAGTTACTGTTTCTGGGGGTTTATCAAATTCATACGGAGTGTGATTAACAAGCACTGTATGTAAAAAAGTTTGACCTATTCCAGCTGCTTGGGTGCTCTGCTCTCCAGCATCTGTCACAAAAGTGGGCAGATGACTCTCGAGGTCAGCCAGAAGACGATGTGAAAGGTAGCTAAAAAAGCATTAACACATTATTAAGAATCAACAGAAGACACTGGGCTGGTTTCCTAGATCCCTCCCAAAATTTTAGCTGACAAACTGTCATATTAGTAATTGTGATTAACAATTTAATTGTAATTATTCATTGTAACTAAAAAGATTGTTTTTGGTCTAAATAATTGCAGTCAGCTCAAATAACTGTGATCAGGAAATTATGCAATAATTGTGACAGGCCTACCACAGAATAAGACTAAGCCCAGCCTAAAAATATTAATAGTAAATGCTACATTTTAATGGTAAATCATCTTTGGAATTGGAGTATAGTTCAATATTAAGCTTAATTCATATCCAGGATGACATACAAGACACATGTCAGAGTTTTAGTGTATCATACGTGAAAGCCTTCTGAACCAGCTGAGTCAGGGCAGTCTGAGAATGGAATGTGGTGGTGGCCAGATCCCTGTCCTGCCTGATGAAGTTCAGGAACTCAGAAGCATTTGCCATCCAGAAGGCAAGAGCTACAGTAATGGTCCTCTGTTTCTGGAGTAGAAAATGGGAGTCAGACACACTGCCTCTGGAATAAAGCTGCTGTGTTTGGTAATAGTAATTTGTGAATTACACTGTACATTCTCAAAGCCTACCTGAATGACATCATCCATCAAATGCACAATCCTGTTAATGATAGTAGTAACTCTTTGTGCTGTCTTTTTGTGACTTTTGTTCCTTTCCTCACTCTGACTGAACACAAAGCGGCTTGCCAAATAGAAAGCATAGGCTGGGGAGAGCTTAAAGTGTACTGTGGAGCTGTTGGTGTAGTTTACTACAGCAAGCAAGAAAGCTTCTTCTTCTGTAACAATGGAAATGGAAAATACAATTTGCAAAACAAAAAAAATGACTCGTATAACTTCTGATTTTTGGTCAGTTCTCATTTACATTGCTTGGTGGGAGAGAGAAGAACCCTACTTACTTTTTTCTCCAAGCTGAATACTTAGTGGAAGATTCCATTTTAGCCTGGAGTTCTCTAGTACAGTGCTGTCAGAGAGAATTCAGCCATTCAGAGAATTTAACAAATAGTGTGATTTTACTTGTTATTTATATTTGTGAAAGGAAAAGAAGTTAACCTGCAAGCTATAAAAGCTTCCATATGGTCTATAAAGTGTCCAGAAACAAAACAGTCAAAGAATGCTGTGATTATACCTTCCATTCTGGGGTTCAAAAGTGTGACGCTGTTTTGGAGTAAATGACTTAAATATTCCCCTCTTATTGGGCTGCTCTGTGCACTGTGTTCTTCCCTGTAAATAAAGATGGAATTGCTCAAGTTAAGCAAATGATGAGGTCAAAGTCTGTCAAATCAAAGTGTATGTAACAGATTTCAATTGTTTTAACATTTCATATCATTTACTTCTCAACAATGCCACCAGAGATCTTACAATCTTACAATAGTGATAACATTACACCTGGTAAGACCATTGGTTTACCATCTGGTTGTTAGGGTCCCAAGACTAGCAAGATAAAAAGCCCCTATCCTACATTTTCCTCTGATGTCTACTAATGAATTTGTGTGGATTTATGTACAACAATTATAATTCATTTTTTGTAATATGACAATTTTCTAAGCTATTTTTATCCTTTACAATTAAACATGTTTTTTTTTGTTATTGTGCCTTTAAGACTCAAATATGCAAATAGTCTTTGTTCTAAATGGCTGACCTGTACTGTGCCTCATAAAAAAGTCCAGACTGAAACATTGCTTACAACTTCATTGTGAATGGGTGAGGCTAAACTGCTGTAGGCTAAATAGGTGGGTTTGGACTGGAAATGAATGTTACTCTTTGAAATGCCTTCTCTTTCCTATCACTATGTATTACGAAAGCTTTCAAATATATTTTTGTTCACTTTTTGCTTATTTTCACTGTGGAAATCACAAAGAATTCTCCTGTTTAAAAGTGTTGGTATTGGAATCGAAATATTACTACTTGGTATAGAATAGAAAAAGAAGGTATCGCCCATCCCTACTGCGTGTGCTGAGGTGCTCAACAATGTACTTCTGACAGCTGCGATTGTCAGCCTCGATAATAATTCAGAGAAAGCTTGTCTGGCTTCAGCCCTTCTAGACTGTTCTCTAACTGTGGAGAATACTATAGTACGAATGGGACAGCAGCAAACTGGTTGTTAATACTGTTTATTGTAATACTGAATGGGCCTGTTGGTATATAGTTAATAGTGTAAAACAACTTACAGCTGGTTTAACAGGGCTGGGCAATGACTTGTGGCTGCCATCCTCTGTAAGATATGAGAGATCCTCATGAATTAGTGTATAGTACTTCAGTCTCAAGATCTGCATTTTGGTCTGTGATTTTCACTTCTACCTGACTTCATTTCTTCATTCCTCAGTACACAACTTTCCATCGCTGCTGGGTTATTCACCGGCTTAGGAGCATCATCCATTGTTCCTATCTTTTGTTTATGATTGTTCTTGCTTGAAGACAGATTTAATTAGCCATTAAAACAAGACTGACATGGAAAAAATTAAGTCATGCTCTGCTTGATTTGAATGTCTTACCGATTCATGTTACCAGTAGCCAGGTCATATATTTCTGATGTTGTAGTGTTGATACTTTCTTTTTTCTTCTGTTTATTTGTCTTCTGTTTCTTTGACAATGTCCTCTTAAAGTTCTGTATCACCCCAAGCTTTTCCTGGCCTTCCAAGCCATTATTCTAAACAGAAACAAATAATGTCAACAAGTGACAACCAATATTTAAAAAAAAATTATGGAAGTATTCAGCACCCATCTGACCTTGAATCCTGAATACTGCTGAATAAGGCAGTATCAGATGAAAAAAAAACAGGTAATTAGAGCAACCAGCTCACCTGCAAATTCATGTTACTGTCATACTTCAAGATGAAACGGCCTTCTGTGGTGTTTTTATTCCAGCCAAGCTGAACAATTAAGGGTTTCTCACTGAGATCCAATCGCCTTCCCTCTAATTCCTCAGAAGATCAGCAAAAGCATTCAGCAAAGACACAGGCAGAACATAAGATATAAGCTTTCACAGACTACTACTAAATGACCCAAAGTCAGTAAGAAAAAAATGGTGTACTATGTAAACATATTAAACCCACCTTCATCTCCACAGACCTCATACATAGAGTATGGGTGAGGCTCAATGCTGACATCAGGCCTAAATTTCTCAAGCAGCATTTCAATGACCTCTTGCGTTGTGGAAGTGCTGGAGACACGAATGCACTTGGTTGCAAAGCTCCCTGCAGTGTGGTCCTGAAGATAAAAGCGCATGATTCCATGGAAAACCAGGTCCTGAAATGGAATGAAAGCTATGGTTAGACATGGTATAAATAAGCAACGTTGGGAAGCACAAACAACTGAAGCATGAGTCGATAACTTGAATGCCATTAAAGTTAAACTTGTGTTGTCTTTGCAATCATATATTTTGAAATGGTACAAACTGGTACAAAATATAACAGTTATGAATCTTATTGGTTTTTGTAAATTTAGGCTCATTCCACAATTGATGCCTGCAACTTGTTCCAAAAAAAGTTGGGACAGGAGCATGTTTACCATTGTGTTACATCACCTTTTCTTTTAACAATACTTCATTACTGTTTTGGGACAACAGACACAAACTGATCCAGTTCTCAAACCTTTTTGCCATTTTTCTGTTATAAAAGTCTTCAGCTGCAGCTTTATAATGCACAGCATGTTTTTAATTGGAGACAGTTATGGATTGCAATCAACTTAATTACCATTTCAGGACTGAAGACACAAACTGATCCAGTTCTGAAAGCTTTTTAGCCATTGTTCTATTATAAAAGTCTTCAGCTGCACAACTGTATCTTCACTGTCATATTTTGAGCATTATATTGCCTTACACATTTTTAAGGAGACAGTTACGACCTGTGGTCAGGCCAGTGAAGCACACACACTCGCTAACACCTGCAGAATGTTTCTTGGTGTTGTCATGTTGAAATAAGCATGGATGTCCCTGCAAAAGATGTTGTCAAGAAGACGGCACAGGGCTAACATTGCTTTCACAGATGTGCAAGTTACACTTAGTTTTTTAAGTCAACAGATAAACAGAAACTTGTGCTCTAAAAATGACAGAAAAAGGGTATACTGAAAAGTTATTAACTGATGTTCAGTTATCATATTTAAGATCATATTCCATGTCAGTTAACATGGCATAGTTTCTAATGGAAAGATATGTGATGCACACAGCTCCAATGTGAAAGCCCCCTTTTGCGCTCAGCCGCAGAAGCACTTATATATCCTTACTCTGCACTTCCTCATTCTCAATGAAATAAAATCATACAATGTTTCTACTTTGCATGGGCCCAAAACCCATCCTTTCACAAGCTGGCTGTGTGTGTTTACCTCATCAGGCTCACTGATCTCGAACAGGTCCAGTCGTTCCGAGTTCCACTGTTGTATTATTGCCTGAAGCGTTTCTCGCTCCATTCCCTGATGAGCCCGGGTTAAAACACTTTCATCATCCATGGAGACAAAACTCCCAAAGTGGGCCATGTTGGTTTACTCTACAAACCTTGTTTTTTATAGATAGATTTTCTCCACACGGGTCCAGCTTTAGGCTCCAACTATTCTGCAAAAACCAAAGTCCTGGCAGCACAACACTGAAGCATCCAGCTCCTCTTTTCCCACACTAAAACTAAAACCAGACTCTGTTTCTGTCCTGGTTTTTCTATCATATTATAATGTGGGGGCCTACTCTAACAAGAGGGCATTGTTCTTGTCCAAATAACCATAAATAAGACTAACAACTTCTATCTAGCCTCTTATTCAAATTCTATAGATAATAGGCACAATTGCATCTAATTATCTGCTTCTGACAGCTACATACAGAACCATGCTATAGCAGTACAGGTTCATACATAATAATGGACATAGTTTACATGCTACTACACAGTAGCCTACATGCAGTTAAAATGTCTGTGAATGTATATTAATATATACATAAATAGAATACATAAAATCTATAAACTGTAAACAATTAAAAACAATTTCTTAGTTTTTTTAATAGTAGAGAACAATTTGCTGCACATTATAACACAAAATTATGGATGATGGGATGAATGTACTCATTAACAAAACCTATTGTCTGTCTTTAGAAGCACAAGAAAATGGACAATGGTGTTAAACAGTGAACTATAAACTGCATTTAAAATCATTTCATGGATGGCTGGATGAGAAAGTGGCAGAAGCAAACTAAAGGCACAGGCTACAGTATTATATAGAATGATAAATGCTTGTTTCCTTCCTTACTGAGGTTAAAAAATACAGCATTTTATTGACAATTTATTTTATATTACTTTTTAGATTACTTTTCATGATGTAAATTGTGGTAATACTGCAGCAGCAACAACAACAACAACAATAATAATAAGTACTATTATTATTATTATTATAACAATGTTTTTTACTAAAATATTAACAATATTATATATATATATATATATATATATATATATATATATAACAATTATAAACAATCTTACATACTGAATTTAAAATTTGAAATATGATACTCAAAAGTGTATTTGCAATGTATAATCAAGACTTATTTAAATACACAGTTCTCCGGAATCCATCGTAGATCATTAGGCTACATTTATTGTTTAAAATGGCAATGATATAATTGCTGACTGGCTCTTGTAATGCCAGCTTTTACAGATTCACGCACGTCATCACCGGGGTCATATAATGTTGTTAGACTTTCCAACCTTTTGCTCGTCTTTCTTCCTAGAAAAGTAAAATTAAGCTTTATTGTAAAACATTTTCAAATGTGTTTCATTCAATCACTAAAGTGTATGTTACTTTACCTAAGCTAAGTTATTAAAACACAGTACTGAGGTAAGGCCTACCCTCTGTTCTCCACATCATCTATGGTCTCCGGCAGATCAACACCTTTCATTTCTGGCAACATCATTACCAGACCACTATATACAATAGACATGACACCTGTAGAAGGGACGTACCAGATACTTTAGAATAGCATGATAACACATCGCTGTTGTCAGAAGAAAACCTTTTATCTCCAAAATGGTCATTTTAAAGGACAAGGGAAAAAAACTACTTTACTTCTAATGTAAGTCAATGGAACCAGACAAACTTCCATGTCATTTTGGGCCATTTCTTTTGGTACAGTCCTCATGAAATTTACATAGAATATCAAGGGCAGCAAGCATTTTCAAACTATGTCAAAAACAGAAAAACAAAAATGATACATCGTTTTCTTCTGACAGCAGTGTCATGTCTGCAATAGTATGAAATACTCTCTTACCATACAGTAAGAGGGGAAGCTCCTGCCAGACACTAGCTAATCTGTAGAGTACAAAAGGGGCTGCAACTGCACCAATATCACTGGCAGATGAGCAGAAAGACACACCCAAGTTTCTGGAAAATACAAACAACACTTTTACTATATGACATGGTTAAAACATTCACACAGCCCCGTTATTCCTTTAAAAAACATTCATTGTAATTCAGAACAGTTCATTACCTTAAGGGAGTGGGATACAGCTCTGAGTTGGTAAAATTCACTGTCTCAAACCCAATGGCAACAGCCAGCCTTCCTATTATTGCAATGGATCTCCTCAGCCAAGAGAAGTCTTGAGAGGGAGAGGAATTATTAACTAACTCGAATTTAACATGAATAATTATGTCAACATGCAATGTTGACCATAATGCAATTAAAAATGTTAAAGATTAACATACTCTGCATAATAAAAGGCACAATCAAGCAAGCAACTCCCGCAACTAAGTTTGCAGCTGTTAGAAGCGGACGCCTGCCTACTCTGTCCACTAAAAGGTAAAATATAAGTCCAGTAGGCAGTTCAACCACAGCTGAGATGAAGAAATCCAAAAAGACATTATCCCCTGTGATCCCCAGACGGAGTAATAAACCCTGGAATACCACAGTGCTTGTAAACCTTAAAGAAAGATAAAGGAAGGTGAATGCAAAAGCCAAAATAGACTCTACCGTGTAATAATTCAGTTCACTAGCCATAAAACAGAAATTCTGATCAGTTTTACTGGAATTGGAATATATGAATTAATAAATGAATATTGAGAATGAACATCCAGAATAGCTTGTATGTGAAAAGTAGTAGATCTCAAGGCAGACAACTCATCAAGAAATTACTAGGAATTAAATAGATGATTAGGTGTAGTTATATACTATGTATTATATATACTATTTATTAACCATACACTTACTATATACTATATAATAATAAAGCATGGAACAGTGACCATTAGGGTAAAAATACGTCACCAGTAACTACCACTGATATATTTTTAAAAGAAAAAACTGTCTTTTACCATGCATAAATTAAGATGATGGTGTGTTTTCTCATTTTTGGTGTTCTGAACAAATCTTTAAATGAAGGAGGAACAATTTCTTGCTGTCCCACCAAAACATCCATCTGTGATACAAATACATTAAAAACGACAAGTAATTGTTGACAATCAAAATATGTGTTACAGGTAATAATTATTTGTTGATTTAATGAACAAAAGAAGATTTTAAAATAACATTGCCCTGTTCATGCTATGGCAAGATATCACAAAATTAACATAAAAAACCTGAAGGTCAAAACCCAGATATCTACAGTTATTTATTTATATTCTGTGCATTGCAAAAGCAATGGAATCATTTAATAATGCGACGGCATCATTTCGGAAAGGAAATTGTGAAATCATCTATGCTATTTTAACAATAGAATTCTAGTTATTTTCACTCATAAATGTAACTCTGTGATGTAATCTATAACCAAAAGAATATGATACTCTCAAAGCTAATACTCTTTCAAGCAAAACAACTGGTGCATAATACATATGTCAGGTCACCTAAATTAGAACCCTATTAAAGGTTCTGACTCAGGCTTATGGAAAGTCTGAAGTTGAGAAATGAGACACGCAGCATAACAAAATTATGTAAACTGTTCAATTCACCTCTGGTAAATCTGTAGGCATTGATTTCTTATTGCACTTGGCAACATTCTCAACAATGCTCATAGCCTCCCTTGTCTTCCCTTGTGATAGCAGCCATCTGGGAGATTCAGGCATAACCCTGAAAAAGACGTCCTGTTTGATAAGGTGCTAACCCAACCATTTGTAGTAAGTAAATCAACATACAACACTAGCAGACATACATCAGGCAAGAAACTACTAGTAAATAGGATAATGTTTTAAAATAACAGATTTCACAATGAATCTTTTTACCAAAACCATATGTGTCATAATTACTTAGACATTCTTGACACAAAATGTAACCAAAGCAGGTTTTCCAGTTATATCTTACTTTTTATGTTGATCAGAGTGTCTAGGAACTTTCAAGTTCCAATCAACTGGAACTGTGACAAATTTTGCTGGACGAGGACCTACATTTATTTTGCCCTCTAGGTACAGTGAGGAGGATGGTAAACGAGGCCAAAAATTCTTAAGGATCGCTGCTGGAGAGTTTTAGAAAAAAGTAGCACCTTGAAGACACCAAGTCTCCAAAACTATCATCAGACGCCACCTCCATACCAACAGATTATTTGGAAGGCGTCCCAGGGAAAAGCCTTACCTGTCATCTAACCACAAAGGTAAGCGCCTGGAGTTTGCTAAACGCTAACAGGACTCGAAACATAGTCCATACTCAGATGAAACCAAACATGACCTGTTTTAGGCAACACAGAGTCAAGGTGGGTTTAGTGTGAAAAGAAGAATGACTAAACTGAAAAGAACCTGATGCCCACTGTTAAGTATGGTGGAGGGTCTGTGATGTTGTGGGGCTGTTTTTCCCCCAAAGGCCCTGGGAAACTTGTTAAGAGTACATGGCACCATGAAATACTAGGACACTTTAAATCAAAATCTGTCAGCTTCTGCTAAGACACTAAAAAGGAGTCGACACTGGAGCAGGACAATCTTCTTCTGCCATGACCATGTCTGTCATATCATCTAAACCCCAAAGAAAACCTGTGGAGTGAGCTAAAGAGCAGAGTACACAAGAGAGGACCTAGAACCCTGGACGGTCTGTAAAGAGGAATGATCTCAAATTCTCTGCTCTGTATTCTCCAGCCTTATTAGATTTTATAGAAGAGATTAAGTGCTATTTTATTAGCATAGAGGTGCACACATGTGGTTTTGTTAAAAATAATGATTTTTTGATGAGAATACATTTTCAATTAAAAGTGTAATTTTTCTCATTGTATGTGTAGTGTGAGTTTAAGCTATTTCACCAAATAGAGAGAATTTCTTTACTACTTTTCATCTATGATTAATATTTTGAATATTTAAAAAAGCATACTAGCTATTGGATGATGTTTGAATTTAAAGGTTTATTTCATTGTGACAGCACTGAGAGGATTATGCTGATTTTTTACTGTTTAATCAAGAAAACACAGGGACTGTCATTTTAAAACATTTTTAGGTTGTTTTGTGGTACAACACTTAGCACAAATCCATCAATAAGTAATATATTAGAAAAGCTTTCTGTCACATCTCTCAGAATAGTGTTAGAATTGAACATTTGAACATTGAAAATATGATGAATTTAGGTATTCTAGAGATATTTGCTTCCAAATTTAGAGAAAAAAACAATTCTGAGAAAATGATTATGGGCCTCAGAACTGCATTACCCAGTGAGATCTCAAACAGCTTGCACCATTCATGTGACTGTTGTCATTAGTACAAAAGAAACAGTGTGGCAGATTAAGCCTTCATTAAAGTTGCTGTCTTTTGGAAAATGTTACATGTAGAGGGGAGGCAAATTGACAAAACATGCTGAGATCAAAATATTTCTGTTGAATTTTAGAATTTCATGATTACAGTTCAAGAGAGGACATATATATTATAGAGGCAGCTTATGCAAAAACCTGACAAATGAATGGCTGATGGGACCATTGTAGTGTCTCCCCATAAAGTGTACATAAAGTGTACAGTATAAAAGTACACTTTTAATCATAACCACTATGTTTTCAACTTACCAGTAATAAACCAGAAAGATAAAGATCGGGAGTGTCATGGTCAGTTGCAGGTTTTTCCAAGAATGAATGTAATAAGCTAGACCAGGAATGAAAACCATACCAGTGGAGTACAGGGTACGGGACATGACGGAAACAAATTTCCTGTTGTTTGATCCAAAGAATTCAATAACTGTTTTGAAAAGAGAACATTAAAAAAACAAGAATTTAACATAAATCAAAAACAATCTAATCAATGGCATTCCATAAATTCAACAGTAGCCCAACAGTGTGTTCTCCTCAACAATGTGTTCTCTGCGGTCACAGGCCAAGAATAAGAAAGTGTCCCAAAAAGATCCAAATTCATATACATGTTTACACTGCGGCACAAGTTAGCTGTGAGCTTTTGTGTACCTACCCAGCACATAAGTAGTTGTCCATGCTCCTTTTGCAAAAAAACCCTGCAAACATCTGAAGACTAGGAACAAGGGGTAATAAGGTGAAATGATAATGCACATCCCTGACACTCCAAGGCCAAGAATTGAGCCAATGAAACACAATTTCCTTCCAAACCTGTGAAAAAGAATCAGACAGATCACCTATTTAAAAATTTCAGAATTAATTTTCAGAGCTATAAACAATCCAAAATGGCAACATTACAGCAGAAACCAAAAATAGTTTTGGGTTTTAATTTAAATCAATTTAAAGAAATTTTATTCCAAGTTTTTTTTTGATAATTTCTATTGGTCCATTTATCATGAAATTTTGACATAATGTAAAGGACAACTGCAGCCTTCAAATGACAAAAAGTAGAAATCTATAAAAATGGAGATGTTTTGAGCATGCTTTTTTTTTGGATAGTGACTAATTTGTACTTTTTCAATCATAACATATAAATGAATGTTTCATGTTTCAAAATGAACAAGAACAAATGAAGAATAGATCAAACCTGTCAGCTACATATCCGGAAACAAAGGCTCCTATGAAAAACCCTGCAGCTAAAGATGCCTGGTTCAGGTCAGCGAGCCAGGACTGCTCACAGACCAATTTAAACTTGAAAGAGACAGAAATAAGGGATTCACTTTTGGTGTCATTACAACCCATCCCATCTACTCTAGCTGTTTCTAGAGTGTTCTAACATGAAAAGACTGATGTCTCAAACGCACCAGAACTAAAGGTGACATCTTTCCCTTAAAATGTTGTTTCTCTGCACCCATGTTTGTGGGTGCATGTGGTCTCTGTATTTACTCATGTCTCTTATACATTTCCTGTTGCCTGTGTCATTTTCAATTTACAAATTTACAAATTTACAAAGCATACATTTTTTAAATTTGTGGAATTACCCTTAATGTTTCAGCATGTAAAGTCATAAGGGGTTAACTAATATGACTTTGAATGACACCAGCCCAACCGCAGGAGTACTTTCCCTGAACTGCATGCAATTTAGGTCTGCAAAAGAGCATCTGCTGCAAAAGTTTCCAGAGAAGAATATAAAAAATCACCTCTGTTACAACGGTGGTCCAAGTCAGATCAAACATCCATCCCTCATCACAAGAAGAGACTGGTGTGGTATTAGTGGGTATGGACCAGTGACTCAAATCGCTGCAGCTGACTGCACTAAAGTTCCAGTCCATATCAAACTTAGCACATCTATTGTGAGAGCCATGTGGACCGGCATGAGGAACAGTAAGGTTCCGCACCTCCTCCACAGAGACACCACAATCCTCTTGCACATGAGCTGCACCTGCAATTTTACACCAGTGATCTGGTGTATTTCCAAGGAACACGACTCCAACTAGCACAAATGCGAATAATGAAACAGGTAAAGTTCCTAAAAAAGCTATTCTTTTCTGGAAGGGTCCAAAGTCCCCAGCGTGCTGTAGAAGCTCATCAAAGTTTGGCATCATGTACTGCTAATTTCTTTACCTACTGAAGCAGTGGATACCTTTACACATGCAAGTACACATGCAGCATGTGAAAAGACAGTACACACTTGAGGTTAGTTATTGAATCAAAGTCCAACAACGTCACAGAAGGACGGAGGCGTCTATGTGAAGAGAACATGGCAAGGTTCCATGCTGAGCACCACTGTAGATTAAAATAAAAAGATCAGGTTACTTTTATGTATCTCTTTATCTATCTAGCAAAATGTTATTAACACATTTTTGGTAAATGATAAAGTACTGAATCACCATAGACCTACAACTTTGCTGGTTAAGGGCAAGACAGAAACACAATGAGAACACTATTGTGTGCATTACCATGTAATATACTGCTTGCCTGATTTATCCTTTTACTGTCTGTATGGTTAAACCTTATTATTTGTGAATAAAATATAGGAAAACACTTCTATCTTATCCCAGAAAACAAAGGTCTAAAAAGGACTGAGAACAATGTCATTCAGGTGGGCATTGTTCCCCATGACATGTGTTTGAACACATCACAGATATTCACATGATGCAGCCAGGCAAAAAGATAGCCACAAGCCAATACCACTATAGAGTCATTCAACTTTACGAGAGTCTACCCAAAACTGCATGTTTTCTCAAATCATAACCCAACTATAACTCCAGCTCTAAACCGAACCACATCGTACCTTCAAACTTACCTTCACCAGACACCAACTGTTTCGTGGCAAAGTTTGCAGGGTGACAAGTGCTAGTTTCAGCTAAAGGTAAGGTAACGAAAATACAAACATTACAGTCGTAACAATGTGTCAAAACGGCTTTCAGTGCTCCTACCAGGACTCGCATTCACAGTTCGTTGGAGTTCATTTAGGAGAGCGTCATCTCTGGACAGTCTGCTCGGACATGTGTGGCTCTCTGGAAGTTGGAGTGGGAGTGTGTCAAAACAACCGGGCATGAAGGTGTGGGGTAGACAGAGCGGAACAGACTGGTTCCGAAAAAAAAAACTTTCATATTCCGCAAAGTTGGAAAGAAAACCAAGCAAATCAATAAATATCACGAGAAACACACTATTCTTCAACCTGATCCAAGTCTCCTATGCAAAGTCTAAGCACAGGTAGCAAGTAATGTTACATGCTAAAGACTGACAAAAATAACCCCTTTCACACGTTAATGCAGCATCAAACTATCCTCACCCTTAAAGTTCCCTCACTGTAAAAAAATCCAACTCGCTACAACTTTTATGATTATACAACTACATATGTTACATCAGCGTGGTGTCAGAAACTTTTTGAGTCAATTAAATCACGGTGTGAACGTTGGGCCAGCTGTATTTTTTTTAATTTGCCTAAGATTAGGGAGTTGGATGTTTACAGCGAGGGAACTTCAAGGGTGGAGAAAGTCTGATGCTGTATTAATGTGTAAAGAAAAGGAGATTATTGTGACGCTTTAACATGAGTTGCGCATGCGCGCTCAAGTACCTGGTTTCGCCTGTTTGAAAGCGATTCATTTTACCGAGCTCGTAATTCGCTTTAAACATGCTGCATAGAGTAGAGTAAATCAAACTCAGTGTACAAAATTAAAGAGTTCTGCTCTAAACGTAAACCAAAACAGCCTCCATATGCTTTATATTTTTATTCCCTGAAACTGGTAAATATAGCTAGCTAGCTAGCGTTAGCTACTTTGTCCTCATTATAGTAGCCTGGCCATTAGCCTGATAACATGCTAACGCGCCAATAACTCTTGAAAAGACTCTTGAAAGCGGGCAATGGCACACCTGAATCGGCCCGGGTACGACTGGGGCTTGCAAGCGTTTCTCGGCGAAAATCATAAGAGCTGATTACACCCGTACTGAGGGCAGATCCCACCAGAACTGAGGTCCAAACCGTCGTCAACGCTCCACGGCGAAGGCGACAAGCGCGCGCTTAGACCAGCTTCTAGAAACTTGGGAAGGCTCCGAAACACCTGGCGGCTTGGTGAGTGATGTTTGGTTTATTTGACGTACCAGTAGGTTTTTCTTTCTGATATTTACTAATATAAGTCTGTAATTGTTAATGCTGAGCTCTTCATATGCCAAAACGAAAATGAACGTTACTTGCTAAGAGTTAACTTAGCTAGCTTTAGCTAAGTTAACTAGTTGAGACAATGGTTTAAAATTTGAGACGGTTTTGAATTTCTGTTCCATCTTTAATAAACTGACGTGCACAGTGAGTAACTACTGTTCGCGTAAGCCAAGCTTTTAGTTAGGGGGCTGATAGCTCTGCTGGAAGACGTGTTCAATTACGGCTGACATATGCTAAAGACTAAAATCTTTAGACCTAGAGATGTCGAGGAACTGGTGTTTGGAGTGACAGAAAATGACCGACTTCTATAACAAGTGGGTCTGATAGCTTGCTGGCTAGCAGGCTAATGGCTTCGCACAGACCACAGCTGCATCACACACACACACACACACACACACAAGTATAGAGAATATAAACAGAAATCTCAGGGAGATTTATACCTTTGTATACCTTTTGAGTGTTATTGGTTGTTTTCACTAATTTTTAATCGAGTGTAATCGTCCCAAATTATTAGGTCTGTCTTTGATTGCGGTCAGTATTTTAAAATAATTAACTAAAATGAACAAGACCTCATCACAACCACATGTATGCCTGTGTTTCCCCCTCTCATGATTGAGTGTTGACTGACTGTAATAACCATTAAATAACCATGTAAGCCTTCTAACCAGGAGTAAACAAAGTACAAAACGTCTGAACCTAAGTAGAAACTCTCTTAATAAAATATTACTTGAGCTAAAGTAAAGCTAGTCTATCTGTTTAGTAAAAATCATGAATTGAAACAGTAATATTTAATTATTTATTTATTTCCATGCGATGAATTATGAATTATTAACAAAATTAGCATGGTAAAAAAAGATCAACTTGAACTAACAAAGGCAAAGTTCTATTTTGGTTTTCAGTTGAGTTAATGCAGTTAGGTTGTTTTAATGAGTATTTTCTGTTAAACCTGAGACCTGTGTGGCTGTTAAACCTGAGACCTGTGTGGCTGCAGACAATAGAGTTAAATGTTTGTGTCTGTAGTCATACAGGTCTTTGGAACAAAAAAGATTCACCGCATAGACTCATTTTCTATAATAACTTGTGAAATTTAAATTAAAAGCACTTGCTCAAGTACAAATGTTGTACAAACTGAATGTCTTTATCCAAGTAAAATTTAACCAAGAGTATTTTTGCTTTTACTGAAGAATGTAACACGTGTTTCACATACAGTGTAGAAGCCAAATTTGGCTTTAATGCATTCTCATCTTTGTAAATATTTCAGTACCATTTTGGGAACACTAGGGGGTGAGCTGCGTTAGGTGATGGGTCAGGTGACAAGTTACGTGCTTATAGTCACCAGACACTCACAGAATGGATGCTTAGGTGGTGGGAGCATATGGTTCTTACCGCAGTTGCTGGAACAAATAAAGTGTTGACTGGATAATAATTCTGCAATTCGAATTTGGATGTGTGTGAAGGAACATTCTAACCACCCGAGCAGGTGACTAACAAATAGGTTCTCCGATAGTCAATACATATGGTATCTCACAAAAGTGAGTACAGCCCTCACGTTTCTGCAAATATTTTATTATATCTTTTGAAACGTGAGGGGTGTACTCACTTTTGTGAGATACTGTAAGTAAGAACTTGTATACTTTGTACACTCTGATTCTCTCTGACCACCTTAGCCTAAAAGATGCCTGAAAAAAACATCTCTGGTATGGAAGCAACATCTTTATCATTTAGCATTTTAAACTTTTAACAAATGTTTTGTCTTCTTACAGCCATCTATCTGCTGCTTCTTGTTCTTGTTTTATCAGGACTTACAGCTTGTCAGAGGTGCTTTCATTCACAGAGCTTTTTAGTACTGCTGTGGCACCCTTTAGTATTGCTTGTATTTAGTTATGCTCTTTGTAATATTAGTACATATTTCATTAGATATTTTACTATATCTTTTAGCATAAGATATTGCCAATGTTATGTATTTTGTTTTTTTTTCTTCATTTTTGCAAACTGTTGTAGAAAACCTTTAAAATTTCAAGTATGTGCTACTGTAAAAAAACATAGTAAATTTTTATGTTATGCTACCCATTTTATTAGTTGCTGTTTTGTAGCAATATCCACAATAACACCAAAGTGAAAGAGTGAAAGTGATCGGTTGAAGCCATTTGCAGTGCTTGTAGTTCACTCTTCATTTAGGAGGATCTTTTAGCAGAAATACAGTATAGTGTAAAACATCTTTCATTGCTGTAGAGTCATCAGTAACTATGTGATGTGTTTTCATTAGCTTAGAATGAGCTCTCCTTATTCACATAGGGAGTGCGTCCTCTTCCAACAGAGGACCCCATGTTTCTATTGTAGGCCAGAAAGAAAAAACCAAACACTGGCTCTAGAGAGTGCGTTTCATGTTTGTAAACAACATCACAGTTGTTATCTTCTGAAAGTGTACAGTGCAGGAAAATGTGCATTAATAGCTCAGTGTTCAAGTATACAGCTTACAGTATAATGTTCACAGCTTAAATATTAAAGTATAGAGAGTTCCAGTTAAAATGCAATGTGCATACCGTCCCATAAGCTAGTGGAGCTCAGTGTGTAAATACACAGAGTAAACTGAGAGGATCATGATTTATATCAGTAATAGTCTTTAGTCTATGTATTTATGTCCTGGTTGGTATTGCTGGCCAGTTTAACAGCTAGCAGGTAAAACATTGAAATTGGTATGTAAATTTCATGATGAATGGGACTAAAAGAAATGACCAAAAATGACTTGGAAAAAATGACTGGTTCCATTGACTTACATTAAAAATAAAGTAGTTTTTTTTCCTTCTCCTGTACTGTTTCATTTTACTATACCTGTATCATTTTGGAGATACCTGTATGAGATTTTGGAGAAGGTTTTCTTCCGAAAATAGCAATATTCTGTTAAGGTGATTTAGGCTATCAAAACGTATTACCTATAGTTTTATGTAGAGCGCAGCCTCTAAATATATGCTACAGCAGAACATTTTGACAAGGTAGGACCGGCACATTATACAATTATTGCAGATAGGAAGCAAGTGAGGATAAATGAAATGCATCTAACATACCATATTATAAAATGGCTAAGGTAAAAAACTTCATCAGCTTACATTTGTTGGGCAGAAAGTGAATTGTTATTTTATATCATTATGTTCCTCTGTCCCTTTATTTATTCACTGTCACAGGGTGAAGCAGGTGGCTAGAGGTGACCTCCCCCTCGAGTTTGGTGTCCTGTATGTGTCCTTTTCTGTTAGTATGTTTGATAAAAACTCCTTGTTATAACAGAATCATGGCTACTCCTGTGTTTGTTTGTTTTTCTGCTGATGACACAGTACAAAGAAATAGTAGGCGAAAAATATTAAAATCTTAAAAACTTGCATTGTCAATGTGAATGATTTAAAATCCATCCATTTTGCTGATGTTCTTTGTCCGAAGTTTGTATAATCATCGTGATTGTTTAATTAGTATTCATTTACCAATCAGCCTCCTCAGAAATTTTACTTACAAAATGCTGAGCTGAGTTTTTCAGCATCTGACTTAAATTGAGTCGACTTAAGTTCAGACTAATTTTGTGTCAGTCTCAGCCACCTTATACCATCTCAAGACAAGCATGCAATCAAAACCTCTGGGCTTTCTGAAAACGTTACCATTTCAAGACAACCTGATGCTTGCATGAGTGACTGATGAGAGAAAGTAAGAATAATCTTTGCCCCACCTTGACATGTCTATGCCCAATACACTATCCTCCAGGCCGTGCCAAACAGGCTGGAATGTAACTTCCTAAGCTAAAGTATGATGGTTAGGAAATTTAAGAGTGGGGTGATAATTGCATAACTAGCCTACCATTCATGCATATAACTGAAGAGTGAAACAGGAATAACTTGTTCATGTAGAACACTTCAGGTAGTGTGACATGCGTCCTTTCCTGAGCAGCCTTTGTCAATTCACCCCAGATTAATTAAGATAAGTTATACTTCATACTCGCTCACATTCTAGTTAAGATAATTAAGGTTCTTTATTGAACAGTTTCCACTACTGGGTCCTCAGGCCTGCAAAAACACAGTGTTTTCACATATAGGCCTAGTTAGTTTTAAAAGAACCGAACCGAGTTCTGTTAAAGTGAACCTGGATGGGAACCAACTGCATATGGCCTCAGTTCTTTTTCTGTTCACATTGTAAGTGAACTCTAAAGAGTACTCAGTCTTATTTCTGGTCCTTTGAGATTTCAGACCACTTCTTGTTCTGACCACAACTCCATTCGAACTCTGACCCCTTTTACAGCACTCACGGTACACAGCGCTCACCAAGTGGGCAGCTGTCTCTGAAAAATCTGACCTATCAGGTGACGAGAAGAAACACCAGACCCGCCTGCTGCTCTCCTATTGGCTGCGCTGAAACGATTGGCCGAGTGGCATCAAGCAAAATTGGAAAAATGGCCCTGCGGGTCTGCCGTGTTGGGCTCCATTTTCCGCTGTGCTCCTCACTGAAGCTCCACCCAGCGAATTTTCATTCATTCAGCGGTCAATGTGAAAGCAGCTTAAAATTGCATTGCTTGTCCAGCTTGAGCCTTTAACATGGTAAAAATCAAAAATCGAGCTTTAATATGGCAGCACTGCTGTCTGTCTCACATCACTGACAGGCTTTATCCTGAATAGAACCTTATGAATGATCCTAGTCTGTTTTACCCGCTGAAGTGCTGAAGACTGTGGCTGTGTGTACAGTGAGCCTCGAGGTCTTCACTATAAAGCAAAGCTAAAGCAGACTGGGGACGTTTTGTTTTTACAATGAACAAATTAATCGAACCACAAAACGAACTAATCGAACTGGTTCGATTAATTTGCTCATTGTGAAAACGAAACGGCCCCAGTCCCGCTTTAGCGTTGCCTTATGGTGAAGACCTAGAGGCTCACTGTACAGACAGCCACAGAGGTTTTGTTTGTTTTTTTCACTTGGCGTGTTCACATATGCAAAAGAAACCATGACTCAGTGGTCTGAGTCCACATCAGATGCTGAAAAGGCTCGAGATGGAAAAAAGCCCAGAGACTGCTGAGAGGACATATGGAAATCAGTTTGTAGGTGCTAAAATTGTCTAGACCAGTTTTGAGTTGCAGGTGGATTGAAACTAAAAGAAGTCTGTACCACGAAAATTATACTCAAGGCACTTTATTCTTGGAGCTAAAGCAACTTGGACATCATGTTTATTTGTTAAATTGTGACATGTTCAACATGTTGTGTAAAACAAATTTTATGAAAAATTGTATAACAATTTATTGGTATACAATATTTTCAGTCAACTGTCTCCATTTCTTTGTCTCTGATCTCCTGATTTTCATCAGACCATGTTTCTGTGGAGGGGATCTCTTGAGTGATATAAAACCCCAGATCAGTACTGGCCTCTGTAAGGTCTTGAATGTCCTGTACAGAGTCTGTGCTCTCTGAGTGTTCTGAAAGCTTGCTGGCCTCTACAGTGAGAACAGGCTGCGCAGGGATGTGTGAGATTTTAAAACTTGTCGCTACCTCTTGAAGTCTGGCCTTTTCAGCCTTCAGATTAGCTAGCTCTTTAGTAAGAAGTGATGTAGTAGTAGTGGGGTCATTAAGTATTACTTCAGAGGTCATCGGTTCCTGAGAGTTTGTTTTAGTTGTTTCTGCTACCTCTTCTTTTTCTGTGTGTTCTGCAGCTTCAGGTTGTTGGGTCTCCAGGCTGCTTGCCTGGCCACTAGGCTGTTGGGCCTCCAGGCTGTCTTTCTCACCTCCGTGCTCCTGGGTTTCCAGGTTGTCAGCATCATCTACAGGCAGCCGGTTCTCCTGAAGCTTCTGATAGAGGTTCTTTCTCTCATCCTGCAGTGCCCTGCAGAGCTTCTCCAGCTTTTGGGTCTTCAAAGTAAAAAGCTCAAACTCTTTCTCTTTCAGCACTTTCTGCAAAAGGTTAGAAGAAACATCAGTAGAGGGTGAATAGAATTTACACATGTGGGCTGAAAAAATGATAGTGTTATATTTTAAAAAAATATTTTTCATCAGGAAAAAAATGATTTACAATACTGCTTTCTGATAGTTTCGGCTGGATACAGTTGGGTACCCTTTTACAGTTTTGTAGTACTGTTATAGATGTTTGAAATGTGAAATGAGTTCCTTACATCTGCAACCATTTCAACAAGAGCTTTATTGCAGCCTTCAAAGCGTGATTTCCATGCGTTGGCCTCCTTCTCAAGCTTCTTCATCTTCTTTGACATCTGCAAATATGATTCCATCATTTTAAATCGTTAGAAGTAACTGTAACACTATGCTCGTACTAGTGCTGAATGTTTTTTGTTAAATGGTATAGTACCACATTGGAAGAAATTAGGCTAATTTACTTTGCAGTGTAACATAATGTCCATCTAAATTAATCTTCTCTCATCTTTGTTAAATAGTGTACCTACTTTTTCTATGTCTTGTTTGAAGCTGGCATACACACCACTGCTCTGTGACACAGTTCCTTTAAATTCATCAAACTTCTCAGAATAGAGTGCAAGCTGTAGAGAGAGGGATGGTTACATAACCTCAAAAAACAGTGATGTATAAAACAGCTGGAAAAACGTAATATTTGATAGTATTTTACTTGGGACTTCATGTCATTTTCTTGCTCTTTCATAAGCGTCACTTGTAGTTTAGCCTCAGCAGCTTGTTTCAGTAACTGCATGAAGAAACATTTGAACAGGTCTGTATTAGATTAGATTAGATAGTTAATGTAACACAGTTAATGTAACACACAGTTAAACAGAAAATTTTGGGTTCTTTCTGAAGCTGTATGTACTGAAACCACAAAACTCACATGTGCTCTCTCCAGCTTGTGCTTTTCTTCAGCATCTTTCAGCATTGCATTTGCCTGAGCAAGTTTTGTCTCCAGCAACTTCTGCTGTAAGTCTCTGTGCTTGAACACCTTTTCAAGATTCTGAAAAGCCAGAGCTAAACTTTTAACTTTGCATTTCTGTATGGGCTTTTAACCAAAGTTTAACTTCCATGCAATGTAAATTTATAGTTGGAACCAACTACATCAAAGATAAGTAACATATGTAAATGAGCCCAGTTTAAGGGAAATAAACATACATGCTTAAAGTAACCATCACCATGCTTTAATGGTCTCATACCGCCTCTCGCTGGTCATATTTAGCAATGAGGCCCTTGAGTTTCTCAGCTAGGTCACTATTCTCCTGGCATAGCTTGTTGTTACGATTGCTGTGCTCTTCAATCTGGGCCTGAATGTCTGTAAGAGTGTTCTGGAAATGAGTGGTGATCTCTTTCCTCTTCAGGTCATCTTCGCGGCATCGCTGAAGTGTCTCCTCCTGAAAAAGATGTTCAGTATGTCAATATTCATCATTGTATTTTCACACTTAACATATACCATTACTAGAAAAGCTAAATTAAGTTTTAATGTACTGGTAGCATTCACCGTTTTCACACAAGTTGTGGTGCTTTATTTTCCATCTGTTGTTGACCACAGCTACACCGTACATATGCAGCATTTTCTTTTCTCTCAGCTAGTGTCTTCTTGTCCCCCACTCTCTCAGTGGGCAGTGACAAGTTAGAATAACTTGTGTACTCAACTAAAATTTTGATAGATTGTTACTTCTGTCCAGAAAGATGAACAGAGCAGTATATATTTCCATAATGTTGAGGATCATATTGTTGTATAATATGATATTTTGTATAATTTTTGGATAATACCTTAAGAGTCTTGTTGTGTCTCTGCAGCTCCCTGCAAAGGCCTTCGAGTTTGCTGCGGGCCAGTACTGCTCTGCTGTGTTCGCTCTGCAGCTGGTCTTTTTCCTTCATCACCTGCAGCAATTTCTTCTGTAGCATTTTCAACTGCTTCTGCTCTGAGCGATGTTCTTCCAGCTACAGATGGCACAGACACACACACAGGTTATATCTTTAACCTCTTCTCCAAAGATATCATTCTCAGTGCAGTTTAATCTCATAATTGTTATTTTTATTCCCTTTTTAAGAGCACAAAAGCCACATCCTAGTTCATGGCTTATAGGTACCGATACTCACCAACTCAGCATGCTTCTTGATAAGGGCTTCTAGTTTCTGCTCTGGAGTACCAAGCTTATTCAGGCTTTGCATAAGGAGCATGGCCTCCTTGCCTGCAATAGAAATGCTTGTTAATGGAAAGCCTTGTCAGCAAAGGACAGTGGTGATTTCTTTCTGCTTATACTGACCAAGGCTTTTGAGCATTTTTTTTTCTAGCTTCTGATCTTTAGCCTTGCCAGACTCTCTTAAGTCTGTGAGTGCCTCCTCTTCTTCCAGCTCTTCAGACTCTGCTGGCTTCTCAGCTTCCTGATAGGTACTGATGATGTCTTCTAATTGTTTACTCAGGTCCTCAGTGAGGTCTGGGGTGACATCCGCCATGGGGACACTGTTAGGGACCTGTACTTCTGCAAGTTGGCTACAGCTCTCCATTGTTGGGTGATATAACTGAGAAGATATAAAAGATATGCTTATAGTTGTGTTGCAGCACATTATGTTGGTAATTCTTGAACTAATTTAGAAAATGTTAGTTCAGAAGAGGTAACATAATTTCCTGCGTGATCCCTGTGTCTTATTTTGCAGTTTCACATATTTAAAAAATTATAATTATTTCTATAATAGTATGTGAGATTATTTTGAAAGCCCATGCACAGCCTCCCCAGGATTAGCTTTGGATTCACTAGTCTGCAATCTGTTAAAGGAAAGTATTCTTTAAGTAACAACATGACCTTAAAAATCTGACCCACATGTAGCAGTAATTTTGGTTTAAGGTATACAAGTTACAGGCCTACTCTTTGAGGTTGTTTACGCTTGGAGCTACTCTGCTTATTTCCACTGTTCATCTGGTTAAATTTAGCCTCTGTCCAAGCTGATCACCCCCCTTCACACACATGGCACATGGCACCTGTTCTAGGCCAGTGGTCTATTTTAGGAGCTTCTTAATATGGTCAACTTATTCATTAATCTCAAGCATATTTCTCTTTATATCAGTGATTGCTTTCTTGATGTTGCATTTAGAAACAGTTGTTTTTCATTTTTGTCCATTGTTATTTCCTTGATCTTTGCTTATCATTTTTTAATGTTAACTTTTGCTTATCAGATTATCTTGACATCAGAAAATTTTCAAATTTAAGATGCTGCTCCTTTCTGGAGCTCTGCATGAGCCTTATTTCTTGATAGTGTATTCTTACAACATTTAGTAGACAAGCATTTCATACAATCCTACGAGCAGACATGCTTTTAACTCTGTCCATGCTTGAACTGTGGAGCAATACAATCTGTTACAGACAGACATCAATAAGAACCAGTAAAGGTAATGCATGCTTAGAAAACCTGTTTTATAGACAGTGTTACTAAGTAACCTGAGTCCAGAAAAGAAATCAGCCAGCACTTACCAACAGCAACAGTGAAGGGGACAGACGAGGAGTGGAGAGAAGCTTGTGTGGCTGCTCCTGCAAAGGCAGCAGCTGTGATGGGCAGACCTCAAAATAATCTGGTAGGGGACTTCAAACCCACTACAGAACACCCAAGAGTGAGGCCACTCCAACAATAGAGACTCTTGTTATGTGTTAATTCAGTAACTTGTATAAAGCTTTCTATAATAGTATAAAGTTCTATTAACATAGTTTATTCTTGTTAACCCAGAGCTTTTTGCCTTTTTTCTGAAAATGGGAAGAAAAAAAAACAGACCAATTGATTATTAAAGTGATTATTACTGATAGCAGTAATGATGGTACTGTATGCCTAGCCATAACAAGAGGCACCAATACAGTCTATTTGGATGTTTATATAGTTGCAGAGTAATAATATGGACAGTGGCAAACTGTTATTTGTTTAATCATGCTAGTAACAGAGTAACAGTATTAACTGTTAATAAAACGTCCCTACACGCACTGAGTTTTTATCTTACTTGTTAATCTGCTTTGGGGGATATTTTCTATAGTATTATTAATGCGAAAATAGTGTTTTTGGAACCAAGTCAACCTGAAATAAACATTGATCTTTATCTTTTTACTTTAGTTTAAAAGCCAAAATTCTTCATTTTTCACAAGCTGCTCTCGCCTCGTCCTTTGTCTTCTTTTAGATTCGTCACTGTGTTCCAGTAGGCAGGGAAAATAATATTAACCAATAATATCATGCTTCACCTCCACCTCCCACCACACCCTGCCTATCAGTGAGCAGCATACTCAGCCAGCCAGGAGACCCTCCTTTATATCATTTTCCGCTTGGAAATACGCAAGTGGTACAAATGGAAAATGCTTTAATATTTCTGCTTCATGTTGACATTAATATGGCCCAAAAAGCAACATTCTTGTGAAATGTATATTCTGTGCTTCGGCTACTGTAATCCTCATTCACAAGCACAAATAACACCCTTCTATAACATGGCTTATTAAGCTAAACATAATTACAGATTTCTGTCACTTTAATGATGCTTCAGTTAACCTGATAGTGATCCAAAATATATCTACTTAGGTTTTGCACCCTGAGCCTTTTCCTTTACTTTGGATACCATTTGTGAAGACAATTTTAAAGCATAAAATGGTATATGTAATTATTTAGAACGTTTGTAATATGTGCAAAATGCTAAATGTACATTCCTGATCACCCTGAATTGCTGACATTGATACCAACCACTAAAGTGCTGTCATTGTTAGCGTTTTCACTAACACAGCATTAGCTTCTGTCTGAAAAGACCTTTTGATGAAGCGTATATCACCCCTCTCTCAGAGTGGGATGCTTTCACAGTGCAGACCTGTGCTTGTATGGATGTGCCTGTGGCCTGTGAAACCTATGTTAAAACAGAATATTTTACCATTAGACAATAGACTCCATCACTTCGACATCAGATCACGGATAAGCATGGCAGCATCACTTATGGAACCTTAAGCTGACATCGGTGTGTAGGAAAATGAACAAACTGTGACTTTTATTGGCTCTCAAATTTTCTCGGATGTATTATGGGGATCTACGGCTGAATGGGAAGGCCAAATAACTCTCCACCTGGACTCGGGCTGGTATGTTCACTTTGAAAAAAGACTGCTGATTTTCTGATTAATAGATTTATGTTCTGGTATTGACAGCCATCTAGCGTCACCTTTAAAGGAGAAGAGGTAGACAGTTTTATATATAACAAGGGCCATTTGCATAGCATGTGAGTGGAGAAGTTTATTTCCAGACCAAAAATAGTCTTGTTTTACTTACTCACATTGCTGTGCTAGAGATATAAGCATCTAACACTCTAGTCTTTAGCCTTATTTCTTTAGTTTTACTATAATGCTACAGATACATTGTATTTTTGTAGTCTGTTTCCGCTCATCATGCATGGTGTTGTGCAAAGGGGCTGTTTTTTTGCTGACGGTGTTGAATGGGGATTATGTGTGGACCACATGTCCAGCTCTTTTGTTTATGCCTTTTTGTTGTCTTTTTGTACCTCGTGAGTAAATCGATGTAGGAACTACAGATGAAAGGGAAATATGCATTGACAGGGGCTTTTCTCCAATGCAAAGGTCATCCAGAGCAACGGAGTTTTAGCTGGGTCTGTACAGAAGCCACAGCTCGGCAATGAGGGCCAGGCAGCACAGTGTAGTTGAACCTAAAGAGCAAAGACAAAATCATGTCATTAAACTACATAAAGAACTTCTATGAGGGATTTGTAAGTAAGCCAAAGCCTATGTGTATATATTTTTCACATTTTCTATGAATTGTTTGTTGTTTATTACTCTGTTTTTATTTTATACTTTTTGTGGCATAATTGAGAACCTGCTTGCAAAGTCATCGAGGTGGTATAGCATCAATCCTACTCACACATATGGATTCTATTACTGTGAATTTTGATTCCTTTTTTTTGATTGATGTTTGCTGATTGAATATACATTTCAGTAATTTTGTTGAAACCTTCAGACAAGTCAAATTATTTGTCTTTCAGCCATTACACATATGTACCCAGTTGTTTTGTTTTTGTTTTTGTATGTTTGTGTTAGCTCCGGCCACCAACTGTGATTGGTCAGTTCCACACCCTGTTCTTTGGCTCTGTGCGTATGTTTTTCCTCGGGGTTCTGGGATTTGCAGTTTATGGCAATGAGGCTCTCCACTTCAGCTGTGACCCTGACAGGAGGGAACTGAACCTTTTCTGTTACAACCAGTTTCGACCGATAACACCTCAGGTAAGGTCATTTTGAGACACCAAAGGGTAAAAGATAGAAATGCACATATTCAAAAATACATTATAGAAGACACTATACACTTTCTGCCAAATCATTTTGCATGATTCTTTTGCAGGTATTCTGGGCCTTACAGCTTGTGACAGTTCTTGTTCCAGGGGCTGTGTTCCATCTCTATGCAGCATGTAAAAACATAGACCAGGAGGACATCCTTGAGAAACCCATCTACACTGTCTTTTACATCATTTCTGTTCTTTTGCGAATCATCCTGGAAGTGGCAGCATTCTGGCTGCAGAGCCATCTCTTTGGATTTCTGGTTCATCCTCTGTACTTCTGTGATGCCAGCCCACTGGAAAAGGCCTTTAACTTCACCAAATGTATGGTGCCAGAGCATTTTGAAAAGACTATCTTCCTCAGTGCAATGTACTTATTCACCATAATCACTGTGGTTTTGTGTATTGCTGAGATTTTTGAAATCCTCTGCAGAAGGTTCGGCTATTTGGGCAACCAATGACAGCTCTGAACAATCTTGTGAACTTTTATGTTACATGTTTTATTTTTCATATTTTAATGACTGTTAAACATCCATCCAACTGTTGTTCTATTACTTCTCATGAAGCATAATAAGCATTTAATCTCAGGTAGAATGGAATGTGATTGTGAAATGTACCACACTTGAGTCTTACTTTGGTTACATAATACTAACAAGCTTTTAACTATGTTTAGCTTTTAAGGTATTTTCTGTTGTACTGACAGAAATCTATTGAAGTGTATCCCTGTCATTTCTGACCTATAGTGTTAAGGAATTAGGTTTTTCTGTACTGTTGCTGGAGCGTGTGTTAATATTAAACATTTTTAAACTAGTGTCATGAATAGCTTCTGAGTTTTTGTGAACACTGTGCCTGCAAATCAGTGACAGACAGGTATTAGGGATGGATGTCACCTGTGTGAGGGCAATATGATTTTATTTTATTTTTTTAATCTGGATTATTTTATGCATTTTCAGTGGAAGAAAGTATAAGGCAAACTTTATAAACTCAAAGTGCTGTCGCAATATATTAAATGAAAAAAGTGTTGCTCAGCTTTCCTTATTAAACTTTTATTTGTAAGTAATTTGAGGTAAGAGCATTGCTGACAAATGCTGATCATAGAACTTTAATATACCTTTTTTCCATTCCTAATGGACATCTTGTATTCAGAAGAAGGACAACAAAAAACTCAATATCACAGAGAGATCAGCTGCCTTTATGGGCAATAAATAAACATTTCTGAGTATTTGTGAATGATGTTCATGTAAGATATATATCAGACTTTTGTGATATATCAAATGCCATAAATACATTCAAACTAGTTGAAATAAAATTATCTATCAGTTATTATGTAAACATGACATGAAACATCCTTCTCGTAACTAACTTTATCATGATCTCAGTGTTTTTAATACCCGACAACAAATATAAATTCCATCTATAGCATATTGTAAGTGAACACTGAAAAGAAACATTACTTTGTTCTTGTCCCAAAAAATTTTATCATGCTACTAGATTTCCTCTGTAGATCTAATGCAAGATACTGATAATACTTCCCTTTTGAGACATTTAATAAAAATTCCACTTTAAAACTGTATACAATCAAACAGACACACGGTTCAACTCATTTGATGGCAAGAGAAACCTATAAGGACATCAAACCTCTTGTCCATCTGTTTTCACACTGGACACACTAGAAAAAAGTAATTACAGTACATGATGGTGTGTGTGTGTGTGTGTGTGTGTGTGTGTGTGTGTGTGTGTGTGTGTGTGTGGTGTTGGATAGATTACTTAGAAAACAATCAGGCACTGAAAATTAATGAAAATCTTGTTGATTACTAGAAAGTCGATTCTAATCAATGAAATTTTAATTACTTTTACAAACCCAATTCCAAAAAAGTTTGGACTGTAGGTAAAATATATAAAATAAGCAAAGAAAGATGTGATTTATAAATGTACTTCAACTTAAAACAGTACAAAGATATTTACTGTTTTACCTTATATTTTTGTGAATATACATTGAAATTGAAGTTGATTCTTGCAAAATGTTCCAAAAAAGTTGGCACAAAATCAGTTAAAGACTTGCAAGGTTTTCAAATGTTCACATCATAAACCACTGATGCAATCATGCTTAAATTTAAAAGGAGCATCCAGGGAAGGTCTTTATGGGCAAGGATGAGTTGTAGCTCACCAAAAGTGCAAAGATAATGAAAAAAAAAACATCATGAATAACATTCTTCATCTAGAGATTGCAAGGATATTAGGTCTTTCACCCTCTATGTGCATAATTTCTTGAAAAGATTTCAAAAGAACTCTGCGTAAAAGACAAGCCCGAAAACCACAGATGAATGCTCGTGATTTCATCTCAACAGCCCCCACAGATAGCTGTGCATCACATGGGCTCGAGAATACTTTGAAAAAGATTTTGTGAATAAGCACTAAAATAAACAATATTTATCACTGCATGCACAAATGTAGGTTAAGACTGTAATTTGTTGTGCACTGTGGAGGACATAGGTCAACAATATGCAGATAAGCTGCTAACCTTTCTGGGCGCTTTCTCATCTGAAATGGACTGGTGCACAGTGGAAATCTGTACTTTGGTCTGACACGTCAACCTTTCTGTATAATTCTATAAATAATGGACGTTGTGTTTTCTGGGCCAAAGGAAAAGGACCATCCAGATTGTTACCAGAAAAGGCGCCATTAACACTGAACATATTTTGGGCAACATATGCTGCCCCTTTAGACACCTTTTCAGGAACGTTCATATTAGAGATAATCTCTCAATTATATATGTAAACATGACAGCATTATTTCAACATGACAACACCAAGTCACATCACTGCTTGGCTTCATAAGCAGGGACTGTGGGTAGTATTCTGGCCTGCCTGCAGTCCAGAATTGTCTCCCTTTGAAAATGTGTGTCTTCTTAAGCTCAAAATACAACAAAAAAGGTCCTGTGTGGTTGCACAGCTGATGGCACATATAACAAAGAAATGGCAAAAGAAAATCTGCTTAGTTTGTGGATTAGTTTGTCTTCAGTCCCTAAATGTTAGGTGCTGCTAAAAGGAAAGATGATGTAACACTGTGATAAACATGCAATGAACAATGAAGTTCATAAGTTAAAACAAAGTGTTGTGGTTTTGTATGGTTTTCAATTTAGTACAACTTAATACAGCAATTTACTAATCACTGTTTTCTGTTTTTATTAGCATTTCACATACTGTCCCAACGTTTTTGGATTTGGGGTTTAGTTTGCTTATTTATCTTAATTGTATAATGGCAATGCAAATACAAAAAGATGTTTTAGTCAGCTACATTATTAGTATTTATAATTTCAGTGCAAAAATGTGATTGTATTCATATTTAATATAAACATTTTTATATATATTTTTGAATAATGCCTGATTATTATCTCATTTATGTCAACATAATTCAAAATGTAATCACGTAATGATTAGAAAAAATGTCAACTGCATTCTGGGCTGATTTCAAGTAATGTACTTTTCTAATTACCCAAATGCATAATCTAGTTCATATGTAGTAATATTAAGCCATCATTTTTCATAACCTGAATACATAATCTAATTCATATGCAATCCATTACTATCCAACACTGTATGTATATTAATGTATTTATGTGCATATAATTGACTTAACAGTGGCTGGAATGTTGTGCCATTTGATTAAATCAATCATACATTGACTCCAAATAGCCCAAATATCAACTGCACAGCATCAGTCAATTAGTTCATAAGAAAGTGCTTTAAATAGTCATCTAAATGCATAACATTTACTAATTACTTTAGGTTATCATAGCAATAATATGCTGTCATAAGATAAACTACATGAACAACATCTAGAGATGTCACTTTGTTGCATAAGTGCTGAAAGTATAAAGATTAAACAAGGGGGAAAGGTGTACAACTTTCAGAAAAGCTAAAGCTTTAAATAAAAAGAAATTCACATTCCAATTAAAAATTTCAATTGCACAAAATGTAACTACATTTTAAAGTTGCACTAGCAAACATAACATGTACAGCTATATACCAAGCAATATCGTAGCACTGTTGAATGCAATATTCAAACTGTAAAATGTTAATTAAGTGCAATTTCAAAAGCATCAACAGTACCTCTGATCAGGTTGACTTAACACTGTATTCACTGCATTAACAATACATCCAACAATTCTGTCTCACTGAGGCATAGGCAAAAAATTCTAAAAAGGCACAAGCCGATCAGATGGGGTGACTTCAATGATGCAGCTGATTTGTAAAGTAAAGGTACTTTTAAGTTGCTGAAAAAATAGAAACAGTTTACAAAATGCAGCTTCTGCTATTCAAATATTAAATATTGACCTCATGTTCTGTGTTTGTGAACTGCATATGTATGTTTCATATGGCCTTATATGCATTAGTGAACAACATGAGGTTTACAGAAATTTGAGACCAATATGGCAGTCTGACCTAAATGTGGTGTTGTGCATGTGTATGCAAAAGTGTATGCATATACTCATAATTTGTTTATGCCATATATTGCACCTTACCAAAACCATAGCTTCTCAGTCATCCTCTGAGCTTTATGTTAGCTTGACATAACCAAATGTTTTGTACAAAGCTGTGTGAATCAGCTTTTTAGAGGATTTTCAATTATATCCTCTGAAGTGATCCTGAGGGAGGCAATAGCCTCTGCACAGATATGAACACTCTGCTCTTGCTTCATGTCTTTGCTGGCAAGACCAATGCAGGAGGGTGGTTTCTCTTTCTTCTGAGAAGATGGGTTGCTTATTCCAGGTCCAGGAACAGGAACTGACGTTTGGCTGGAATTAGCCCTCTCTGATATGCCTGCCTGTGGTAGTGACTGAGAGTGTCTGTCTATAGCAGCACCAGATGGTGATACAGAGGGCATTCTTAACCCTCCAATAGGAACCATTGAGATGGGAGTTGGTACCTGCCGTTGAGAGTGTAAAGGCAAATGGCTGAAGATGTCTTGGCGGGACAAAGTGGATGCATCATTATTACTGCAAAGGCAGTCGCTGACATAAAGATTTTGAAGAATGCCTTCATGCTGGTCCTGTAATAAACATAATTACAAGTTTATTATTAAACTCTGATTAAATGACTACTGATATTATCAATTAAAAACTAGAAATAATCATTCATTATCACCAATGCCATCCACTATTAGAACCTTTAAATCCAATAATTTGAAGTTACATACCATTTCTGGGTGCATTCCAATGGGTTGTCTTAGAGGAGAAGCTTCTAATCTCATTCCCCTGCCTTGATCTAAGTAGGCTCTGTGCTGGTAGGACCCTCTGCGTGGGGATGTAGCCTTGAGCATGCCTCTGTGCCGACCACGCGGGGAGGTTGCTCGATGCCTAGATACGTCTGTCCCTGGTGACATGGGTCTTACAGGTGAGAGCTGGCGAATGGGTGAGAGATCTCCTCTAATGTTTAGGTCCCTCCTTGGTGAGATGGCCCTCAAAGGAGGATCTTTCCCTGGAGACAAATGACCTTGTGGTGACAGATCCCCCCTTGGACATATATACCTTTGATGAGGTGAATCCCAACAAGGTGAAAGCAAATGAGGTGGGCAGGGATCAAAAGAGCTACTTGCTTGTTCTAGAGGTAGATCATCCTCACTACCAAGAGAACAGGCCTCATATCTTTCCTTAGGATTGTTTCCTGTGTCCAAGCTTTTGGTGGAACAGCTGGAGGGAGATGGCTTGTTGACTGTGAAAGGCTGAGGACTTGTGCTCCGGGAGATGGTTCTGGGTGTGGAGTCACCATCATATTCATCATCCTCCTCATCATCTGGTTCGTCTCCATCTTCATCACCACCATCAGAGTCATCTGCATCCGAGAATTGATGTTTAATGGTTGTCTCTACTTCCAGTCTGATGTCTGAGGTTTTCTGTATGTCATCTTCGTGATCTGAAAGAAACATAGAATCAAACGATCTGACCGTTCTCTCCTGGAGATCAGTTGTAATGACACATTGTTTGCATTTGTATACTTTAGAAAAGAGTAAATGCTGGAACAGACTATATAAAAAATTATAAGGGATAAAGGACACACCTGCATCATCTGTATTGTCCATGGCAATGGGTGAAAGCCCAAGCTCAAGGCATTTTTTCATGTGAGCTTTTGACTTCATATGCTTGGTGAGATTCCCTTTAAAAGACAAGGTATTGTTTAACCTCAAATTAACCCTAAACTAATGTAGACCAACTTCTAATATTTCATATTAACATGCAGTAAAATCAACCTTTAGTTTTGAAGGCAAAGTTGCAGCACTTGCAAACATAAGGCCTCACATCTGTGTGAGTGCGTATATGTTTCTTCAGCATGCTAGGCTTCTTACAACGAATACCACACTCTTCGCAAATGTACTTCCCTCGCCCACGGCCCCTAACATACACGTAGTCCTCATTTGACTTGTACCTGAGTGATGAAGCCACATACAGAGAAGACCTTTAAAGGAAAACATTTACTGTACATCAACAAACATTTATTTTAAAAAAAGATGAATGATTCAACAAACATTTTTGTCAAGGATGCTACTCACCCCCCTTCAAAAATCTTTACTCGAACAGGCTCTGTTTGCTTTCCAGAAGCATCTTTGTCTTTGCTTTTTTGTCTGACATCTTTCTTTCTGATGTCATAATGTATGTCATCTCTTCTATTCTCCACAGTTCCCTGTGAAATGAAATGACAGTGTAAAACTGTATATTGACATGTATGTTTTACATGTTTATTGAGTAGATTAATAATGATAAAATAACTAACCTGTTCCAGGTTTTGATTCCACAAGTTGGAGGTGACAAGTACCCCCGGCTGATACATAGCTGCAATTGTATATGTAGTATTTTGGCCCTTCTGTTTGGATCGGAGAAGAGCAAGAACCATTCCAGTGCTTAGATTGGGTGGATTTGGATTATGGCATCTCACAAACCAAGAGGCATACACTGAGAAATGAGGAGATGTCTGAGTGCTGTTTGGCTTAGGAGAATTGAGATAACACCAGCTCATACAGGTTGTTGTGTGAAGACTTGGAAATTGCGAAAGTATCCAAGCACTGGCAATATCTCTGGGCAATGCAGGGACCACATAACCTTGAGTAGTGGCAGTTTGCACTGGCATTGGCAAATTATTGATTGATTCTTGAGAAAAACTGCTGGACAACGGTAACCCTGCCTTTCGGTGAAGATCAATATTGGGGTCTTCCGTATCCATCTCTTCGACAGATACTGATGGGTCCTGAATGTTTGTTGACTGGCTCTCCTTTTTGAATTTCTCCTGTCCCCCTGTAGGATGTCCTAACTCTACAGCACTCAGTTCTTCCACAATCTGGCCATACATTTTCTCTTCTTTGACTCGTTTTTGCTGCTTTGCTTCAATGAAGAGCTCAGTGCTACTTGCAGGAGAAAGCATTCGCTTGTTTGCTCCACCACTTGGGGCCTCTGTGGTTGAGATGGTTCTAGAGGTCAAAGACAGTGGTATGCCTGTATTAAGCTTTGCAGGTGATAATTGTGGGTTGTGCAGCAGTCCTCTGGAGTGTCCTGATATTTGAGATAGATCAAAATCTATCCTATGCTGTGCTGTGATGTTTGCAAGTTGATTTTGGGATGTGACATTACTGTTTCCTAAGTTAATGGAATTCTGAGAATCCAGAATATGAGATATGTTTGTGTATGTGATATTTCCGTAGCATGGCACTTGCATCTGAATTCTGACAGGAACCAGCAAACCACATGATCTCTGACTGGTTAAAGCAGGCTGAGCTTGTGAAAGAACTGCTATTGTTGACAAGACATTGGTGATGCTCTGTGGATGATCTTTTGGTATATCAGTCAGGGCAATTCTGGGATCCTCAGATGGTTTTGGATCTTCAGGATCTTTCTTTATTTTCTGCTTTAGACCATGAAGTTCATGTTTTTGTACAGTCTGGGAAAGATGAATCGGTTTATGACATGGGATTTGCACTGGCTTGCAAGACAAATCTGTTGAAATTAACTGTGGAGAGAAACTTCCATGCATCAAGGAATGCCTCATGCCTTTCTCAATGCCAACAGAGCCCCCTTCCATGAAAAAAGGTTTGTCTGGTGAAGACGCTCTCCTTCCTATCTCAACTGGATCTGAGCTGCCTTGAATAATATTAATATCAAAAGATTTATCACGTGTTATAATCTCTGGATCGCCACTCAAAGACGCCTGTCTAACCAAGTAGCCTCTTCTTCTCTCCTGATATCTGTATGCACTGGCATAGATGTCACTTTGCATAGAACTGGATGAAGAAGAAAGGTTGCCATAGTCAAAGGACTGGCTTCTAATTTCTGGTAACTCCAAGGGTAAATTGCAGGGTGCCTGTTCTGATGCAGAGCGTCTCATCTCTCTGTGATGACTTAGTGAGCCCCCTGGCACTGCTAAGAACTCCAAAGGCCTACTAAATTCATCTGATTTAGCTGGAGATGCAATGTTAATATTCTCCTCTCTGTCGAGTGATTGAGAGAAACTTGAGCTGTGAGACAAATTACTATCTTGACTTGGGCTTCTGGAAAGACCAGTACAAGCAGATTCAAAGCTAGATTCACCAGAGGAACATTCCATCTCAGCTAATCGCAAACGTTTCTTTTTCGGAGGTAGCTTTTCAACTGGGAATTTTGATAAGGTTTCACTCCTCTGAGGCCACTGGAATTCCTCTCCATGTTTTTCCTTTGGTTTCACCTGCACATCTAGTAGCTTTTCTGGTCTGTCAGGCTCCTCAGTAACTCTTATCTCAGGAACTTGTATACCAGACTGAGATGCAAGTTGTTTAGATAGGTAAGACCTTTGGTATAGCAAATTACTGCCACCCCATTGCTTCTCTGTTTTTCCAGATTTAATGAGAAGATCAGTTTTGTGTCTTTCTTTAATTTGCTCCTTTTCTGATAATTGGTAAAAGTTACTTTTATCAAATTGATGAAAGTCAGTGGATTTTTCTGCAGAGCTTAGCTTGCTTAATGAGTTTGTGTGTTGAATTACAGAGATAACATTGCTGCCAGCCCTTCTCTCTGTGTCAGTATATGTAGCATCATGAATATCTTGCTTTGTATCAAGGTCCCCTGAGAGTTCAGGCAGGCCTGATGGCTTATTTTGTGTCAGAAAGTCTTCCTCTTCCATGGTATTCTTACCCTTTCTACGTTTCCTTGTGGCATTTTCAATCAGGTGGCTTTGAAATATGAGGGATCTCTCAAATTCTGGACAATTTTGGTCATCTACTTTGTGAATGTTCAGCCCACAAACCAGAGAAGTGTGGTTATCTGATTCTGTGTGCCCTTCATGAGCAGAGTGCTCAAAAGCAGCCTGTCTCATAAGTTTTCTCATGCCTACTGACCCACGATAGGAGACTTCATCATTTGTCATCCTCTCATCAAAAGAATTACTACTTCTTAGTCCTTGTGGCGCATTCAAGTTGGAATCTGATGGGGCTGGAAGAGAGTGGCTTCGTAAAAGTAAACCACTTTCTGGTGGGTTTTCCAAAAGTTCTGCATTACCTTGAAACATTTCAGGGATTTCCTGATAGTTATCTTCTTGAAAAGAGTCTGATTCAATTTTGATTGATCTGACTAGGTCTTTTTTGCGTCTGTGCAAATGGGATGCAGTTTCCCCAGGCACCATGCCTTTGGTCAATTTAATCATAAAACTCGATGAAGTATCATTTATGTCTGTCATGCAAGTCTGTACAGTGATTGATTGCCTTGGCTTGGAGCTTGGTCTATAACACTTTCCAAACATTATTTCTTGGTATGACTTGGCACTTGCACTTGCTTGATTAAACTGCTGTTCTGCACTCTCTGAGCGCGAAAAGTAACCAGAGTCAGTGCTTCCTTTGCTGTATGAACTGGGGAGGGAGAGAGACTGGTCTGATTCCTGACTTCTTTTCTCTGAGAGCCTAAGGGCAAGTCTTTGTTTGATGGTGGAAGACTCAGCTTCTTGGTCCACCTGAGTGACAATTGCAGGTGGCATCATTTCTCTGAACTGCCATAAAGATATTTTTCCAGATGGTGACACAGCCTCCTTTTTTGAGGAACTCTGAGAGGTCATCACATTTTCATTTTGTATGGGTTTACCAGACTCTTCTTGTGTAGCATCCTCTCTGTCTTTCATCAGGATAGAACTCTCTCTGTCTAAGTCTTCAGTCCCCTCTTCGTCTGTGTCAGTGCTCTGCTCAGCATCAGAGTGCATCTCCCCTTCTCCAACTCCCAATTCTTCATCCATGCCAATATGTTTACTGTCTTGTTCTGAAAATGGAACCAATCCTGCTTTGACAGCATGCGTATGAGACTTTCTATGTTTGTACAAATTGCTTTTAGTTTTAAAGGAGAAACCACAAGGAATACAAGGATAGGGTCGCTCACCCGTGTGAGAACGTATATGCTTCTTCAGCACACTGGGCTTGGCACAAGCTCTCCCACAGTAGTGGCAAACATATTTTCCTGTCTTCTTTGGTTTCTGCTCTTTTTTGTGCATACACTCTGACAACAAGTCAACCCCTGACTGAAGCCCTCGTTTGCCAGGAGGAGGGATACTCGGTGTCTTCCTCCAGGTTTGGATTGGATACTGCTCACTGGGTTGTAGGATGGGACTAGCCTCTGACCCCACTGTCATTATCTCCATACTAGAACCTGACCTTATATCTCCTGTCTGGGCTCTCTCTGTCAGTTGTATTTCATCCTCAGAACACGGAATATGGCCTCTTTGAGTCATGTTAGCATCCGAATGTTTTTGTTCTCTCAAACTGTCTCCTTGTTGAGAACATCCTCCAGTAGAGGATTCCGAAGTCTCCATGATGCAAATGTTACTTTTTTATCATCAGTAATTATGCTTGCTACATTTTTGCTACTTCACTTTATCATGTTAAGCATCATGTCTGATAGAATCAAATGTCCTACTTAATTTGGTTTAACAAATGTATCTTTTATGTGCCATTAATGCCTAAGGTTCCTTTGGATAGACGCAGTCTTAGGGCAGATAGCATAATTTTCAGAAAAAAATGTGGATTAATTTCTTTCCATATTCAGCTCTGCTTTTCTTTTTCAGAAAGTGTCTTCAAAGCACTGAGCAATTAGACGTGCATACCAGCTCCGAGTTATCTATGGAAAACAATATAAACAATATACTCATATTATTTCCATAAGCATTTTGTTGATAACTATCAATGTGTCTTATCAATAAGATGCTATCAATGTTTATAGTATGTTTCTGTGAACAAAAAGCTTACATAATTCAAAAAGGACAGACAGAGCATGAAGACTCACCATTGCCAGATCAGAGAGTTGCTATGGATTATCTGCAGGAATCATCTTTGTCATTTTTTCAGGCTTGAGAATATCATGAGATATTCTATCTGAACTGCAAAGCCAAGAAGTTTTCATTAAGCAAGAAAAAATGAAAACATTCATGCCACTAATCAGTATACCAAGGCCTGCACATAACATGAAGAGTTTGTATTGCTTTTACCAGTGAAAAAGTGCATTTACAAATGTACAGCCAAATAGTTCCCAGTCTTTGTTTTAAGACACCCTGTTCAAAAATACAAACAGAAACATGACCGAGTGACTTATTAACTATCAACTTATATGGCTAGTTTCTCAGAGACAATGAATAAACCTGATACTAAACTGCACTCCTAAAGGTCACCTTCAACTGAAAAGCATTTTAGTTTAGGTTTAGGTTTAATCTGATGAAACTGGTCCCTAAACTTATAAGAACTGTGGACAGAATCTAACAACCACATGACTAAACATTGTGTGAACAGCAATTGCCCCCAACTAATGTTAGTTGATAATTAGGATCAATTAAACCAAACACACCCAGACTTGATTACTGCCAGCCTGGTTCTGGAATCTAAACATAAATTATGTAAAGTGTGTACATGCACTCAATAATCTGATCATAATCTGATTGTTCACAACAATATCCGATTATTCAAATGGTCATGTAAACACTATACTCCTTTACCTTCAAGATGTATGTTCATATTTTCAGGTAAGGTGGTTCAAAGTTTAAAAACAAAACCCAGGATTAAGTTTTATGTAACATTTACGTCATGTCTTCTTCTGAAGTTTAAACTTCAAGTTTATTGGCTGGTTGCTAAGTAGAAATCTGATTATTGCCAGACTCATGTAGACTTGGGAGTTTCCCATTATCTAATTACTCAAGAGCATGTAAACATGTTGATCGGATTGCTGACAAAATCCGATTTTCTGCAGTTATCAGATTAAGTGCATGTAAACTCACTCAATGTGAAGCAGACTACACCACAATCAAAAGAGATTAGAAAAATGTTATTGTAACAAATTAATGTGGAAAGAGTTACAAAGCCATTTCTAAGGCTCTGGGGCTCCAGTGAACCACAGTAAGAGCCATTATCTCCAAAAGGACTTGGAACAGTGGTGAATCCTCCCAGAAGCATTTGGCCTCCCAAAATTCCTCCAAGAGCACAGCTCAACTCATCCATTAAGAACTCAGACAAAATCTAAGTAACTTCAGGCCTCGCTCACCTCAGATAAGGAATTCATTATTCCATCATTATGAAGGGACTAGGCAAAAATGGCATCCATTGGAGTTTTGCAAGGTGAAACCATTGCTAACCAAGAGGAACATAAAGCCTTGTTTCACATTTGCCAAAAAACATTTTAATGATCCCACAAGAATTTTGGAATAATATTCTGTGGAAGACAATTGTTCCATTACATATGATGTAAAGCCAACAGAGAATTCCATAATAAGAACATCAAACCAACAGTCAAACATGGTGGTGGTAGTGTGATGGTGTGGGGATGTGTTACTGCTTCAGGGCAACATAACTGATGGATCCATGAATTCTGTTCTCTAAAACCCTGCAGGAGAAAAGTCTGGTCATCAGTACATGACATGAAGCTCACATGCGATTGGGTTATGCAGCCCTCTGATATGGCTGAATTAAATATTTAATTGAAATATTTAATATTTAATTGAAAACAGTACAAAGACAGCATATCAAATGTTGAAACTGAGCTTTCAAATAAGTTGGGACAGGGACATGTTTACAACTGTGTTGCATTACTTCTCCTTTTAACAACACCCTATAAGCATTTGGAAATGGAGGAGAACAATTGCTGTAGTTTTGAAAGTGAAATGTTTTCCCATTCTTGTCTGAGACAGGATTTCTGCACAACAGTGCAGGGTCTCCTTTGTCATATTTTTCATTTCATAATGCTTCAAATGCTTTCAATGGGTGATGGGTCTATACTGCAGGCAGGCCAGTTTAGCACCTGGACTCTTTTACTACAGAGCCATGCTGCTGTTATATGTGCAGAATATGGTTCGGCACTGTCTTGCTGAAATTGTTCAGCATTAATGATGCCTTCACAGATGGGCAAGTCACCCATGTCATGTGCACTAACACACCCCTATATCATCATAGATGCTTTGTACTGTGTGCTGATAACAAGCTGGATTGTCCCTCTCTTCTTTAGCCCTGAGGACGCAGTGTCAAAATGAATTTCAAATTTTTAAACATCAGACTACAGGATAACTTTCTGCTTTGCCTCAGTTCATCTCAAATAAGCCTGGGCCCAGAGAAAGTGGCAAAATTTCTGGATCCTGTTTTAAGGTTTCTTCTTTGCATGGTAGAGTTTTGCACTTGCACTTCTGTATACATTGTATGTGAACTTTTGTGTTTAATTGTGTTTTCTTCTGAAAGACTCAGCCTGTCTGGGATGCTTTTTTTTATACCCAGTCATGTTACTCACCTGTTGCCAATTAACTTAATTAGTTGTGAGATGTTCCACCAAGTGTTTTTAGCAACATGTTTACCAGTCTTTTATTGCAATCATTGCATTGTGTTTCATCTACATTTTGCACAGTATCCCAACTTTTTTGGAAACGAGTGGTTGTTTTGTCTCTTATGTTTTCCTCATTTTGTATGAGGGTCTCAAATCGTATCCTTTCAGAAATGGAAGAAATCAGAAGGGGACAGGCAAAAATTTATGATGAGGTTCACCTTAATAGTCTATTAGATGTAGCAGTATAACATTAATAAAAAATGCATGGAATCACAGGTTAGCTATAGTTACAGTATCAGACCATTTTTACTTTCATTGCCTACAGTGATATACAAATACAGACAATTGATACCTCTGACCCAGGGTTACAGCTGATAGCTGGTAGGGCTACTGTAGTAAATATGCATTCACTTCAGTAATGGAGCAGTAAACAAACCTAAAAAAATAACAGTACTGTCTAAACAGCAAAGTGTTGATCTATAGTTGTGTAACTGCAATCTAAACAGTGTCCTTTTCCATACTACAGTTACTGCAGTTAATTACACTTGGTTGGCATATCAGGAGAGCAGTTCAACGTTTACACATAATTCATCTCCTCACATACCACAATGTGACTTTAATGAGGTTATATAAGATTATCTGGTTCAGACCTCTGAGCTCATCTTAATTAGGACATCCAAAGGCTTCTCACCATTGTATCAGAAAGCACTTCCTTCAGTCTACTTTACAATGTTGTCACTGTGTCACTTCACTAGATCGAAATACTTTTCAAATGTCCAGCCTGAAGCATAATGGGGGTGGTGTGACCATTGATGAGGGGCGACAGGAGTCACCAATCAGAGTGTGCCCGTCTCAAGGTCACTCTAACCTCATTCTTGGGTTTCCCTCTGTACTCGAAGATGAATGAGTGAGTGGATGCATGAGTGAAGACGATGATGGTGTATCAGAAACAAGGAATCATAGAAAGACAGGTAAGATCTTTTCAATCACATAATATATGAAGAAATCATTACAGTTCACCATGTTTAACTGTGCTTTTTCATTAATGTTGTGAACATCTAAACAAGTTCTGAGAGTGTCCTAAGAGTTTATGACTGGAAAGAGTAAAAGTTTGACCAACAGTTATGGCTTTTCATTTGGACACCATTCCCACACTTATGCTTTTGACACCATCAGCAACAACGTCAAGAGTGAAACAACATTGCAATAGCAAGTCACAGGAAAATATTGCCAGACTCGGGGGAATGTCATTACGTCATGTATCAGCCCCCCACCATATCAGTAGCCAGAAGAGCCAAAGCATGGCAACTCGTAAAATAGAGCAGTCGTGCAGCTGAAAACTACAGCGGCATCTCACCCAGGAGAGGACCGCATGATGGGTCATTACACAAGCAGTCAAGGACAGACTCAAGCCGGCGAGTCACCCTTCAGCAAGCACAGCTAAAACATCAAACACAACGATTGTCATCAAGCTACAAACCTGGTGCTCAAAAACAGCCTTGTCCAATATCTCCAGTCATATCCAACTCCCCTCATAATTCCTGTCTGTCATATTCCAGTATATGACCCACAAGACCAGCCTTTATAAAGCCAAAAAAGCCAAATATATATCCCATTAATGATCCACTTCTTGCTTATTGAGAGTACACTATAAGACCTACTGATGTAAGCGAGTCACCACAGAAAATACCTCACTGAGACGTGTATCCAGGAACAAAAATAGCAAAGGGGCCCTGTGAAGGGGTTATGCAACAGCCAACACTGGAGGCCACTTTTGAAGCAGCAGAAAGCAGTGCACACAGATCACTCACTCCACTGTTCCCATATAGATAAGCATTTACCCCAATAAAGCTGGATCTAGTTTGTCTCAGTCTGTTTTAAACAACATTTACAGAAAGTTTACAGAAAGACTAAGCAAAAGAACAGTAAGGACTTTAAAAGTTCTGGTACGTGACAGGACCAGCTGCATTTTGTCACAGTCCTCAACTAGTATTAACAAGTTGCCAACGGTGTACATTCTAAATGAATACTATTCTGTGTGGTCATTCCACCCGACTGATTCATGATGTACTGGCATGTTTTTATAAAGTACTCAAAGAGAACCATTTAATCTGCTCATCGTTAGTATTTACACTGCATCTCCAACCTTGACTTTTATTCACAATACAGTTTACACTACTAAAAATATTGGACCTGCTGTGACCACCATCTTAAGTTTCAATGAGGAAAAACAACTCGATGCAGCTACAGTTAGGAAGGACTAAGATAATATGATATGATTCAGATGCTGTGTATATGTTATATGCAAGTCTGTTAAGATTAGGCCCTTTAGGTAACAGACCCTTCTAATATAACAAAAGCTTGTCTCAGCTTTTTTCAGTTTTTTAATGAAATTTTATCACATCTATGAAGTGGTGCATAACCTAGCATGTTTTCGTTTTAGCAAAATCATTTCTTATAAATATTTCAGTAAGATTAACTTTTCAGATAAACAACATGCATATCTCTGATGCAAATTAAAATGAAAACAAAAGATTAAAAAGAAATGTTCCAGACACCTTTCAATACAAAAGTATGTGAAATTCAATCATCATAATTACTCGATGGTGGTTGCTGTCAAATACTGGCAAATACTTTTTTGACCACAAAGTAGAACAGTAAATATCAATAGTAAATAACATCTAAAGTATATTTTTGATAAATCTGTCTATGAGAAACATTTCCAAAGATGAACTGTTTTAAATTACTGTAAGGTTTATATGGCCCACTCTTGTTGTTTACTTTGGCTGGCTTACTAACCCCGCCATGTGGGGGTGAGGTTGTACTTTGAGGGAATGTTTTGGCACAGAATCAGATTTACATACAACCCCAATTCCAATGAAGTTGGGACGTTGTGTAAAACAAATAAAAATAGAATACGATGATTTGCAAATCATTTTCAACCTATATTCAATTGAATACACTACAAAGACAAGATATTTAATGTTTAAACGGATAAACTTTGTTTTTTGCAAATATTCACTCATTTTGAATTTGATGCCTGCAATACGTTCCAATGAAGTTGGGACAGAAGCATGTTTACCACTGTGTTACATCACTTTTTCTTTTAACAACACTCAATAAGCATTTGAAAACTGAGGACACTAATTGTTGAAGCTTTGTAGGTGGAATTCTTTCCCATTCTTGCTTGATGTACAACTTCAGTTGCTCAACAAAGGTCTCCGTTGTCGTATTTTGCGCTTCATAATGCGCCATACATTTTCAATGGGAGACAGGTCTGGACTGCAGGCAGGCCAGTCTAGTGCCCGCACTCTTTTACTATGAAGTGCAGTAACCCAACATGTGCAGAATGTGGCTCGGCATTGTCTTGCTGAAATAAGCAGGGACATCCCTGAAAAAGACGTTGTTTGGATGGCAGCATATGTTGCTCTAAAACCTGTATGTACCTTTCAGCATTAATGGTGCCTTCACAGATGTAAGTTACCCATGCCATGGACACTAACACACCCCCATACCATCAGAGATGCTAGCTTTTGAACTTTGTGCTGATAACAATCTGGACAGCCCTTTTCCTCTTTGGCCCGGAGGACACGACTTCCATGATTTCCAAAAACAATTTGAAATTTGGACTCGTCAGACCACAGGACAGTTTTTCACTTTGCGTCAGTCCATCTTGGATGAGCTTGGGCCCAGAGAAGCTGGCGGCATTTCAGGGTGTTGTTGATATATGGCTTTCGCTTTGCATGGCAGAGTTTTAACTTGCACTTGTAGATGGAGCGACGAACTGTGTTCACTGACAATGGTTTTCTGAAGTGTTCCGAGCCCATGTGGTAATATCCGTTACAAAATGATGTGGGTTTTTAATGCAGTCATGGGCATTCAGTGTTGGTTTTCTGCCTTGCCGCTTACTTGCAGAGATTTCTCCAGATTCTCTGAATCTTCTGATGATATTATGGATTGTAGATGATGAAATCCAATTACACATTGCAAAACGTTGTTCTGAAACTGTTGGACTATTTAACACGCAGTTGTTCACAAAGTGGTGAACCTCACCCCATCCTTGCTTGTGAATGACTGAGCCTTTCAGGGATGCTCCCTTTACACCCAATCATGAAACTCACCTGTTTCCAATTAACCTGTTCACCTATGGAATGTTCCAAACAGGTTTTTTTTTACCATTCCTCAACTTTCCCAGTCTTTTGTTGCCCCTGTCCCAACTTCTTTTTGGAATGTGTTGTAGGCATCAAATTCAAAATGAGTGAATATTTGCAAAAAACATTGAACATTAATATCTTGTCTTTGTACTGTATTCATTTGAATATAGATTGAAAACGATTTGCAAATCATCGTATTCTGTTTTTATTTATGTTTTACATGTCCCAACTTCATTGGAATTGGGGTTGTAATTTTCCACTTGGCCTACCCCAGATGTGATCAATCAGTTTAGTTTAGTTCATGTTTGTTATCCAGATTTTGATTTGGTTTAGCATTGGAACTAAACTAAAGAAGCAAGAAGTTCATGAATTTTAACCACATGAAGTTTAGCCTGATGAAAAGTCTGCGTTACATCTGACCCCACAACAGGTTTTTCCCTGTGCTGCCCTACTGCAGATTTATGATTCTAACAAATGGTTTTGAGTCAAATGATTTCATTATCTAGTACCACTTGTCAGTAGTTCTTAAACAACGGCAAAGATAGCTAAATTCTAATCTTAAGAGTTACAAAAATGGTCATTTAAGTAGACCAGTGGGAAACCATTGGCAGTTACATTGAAAATCAAGATCATGTAAAACATATATGAACTGATCTTCATAGAATCAAAGCATCACTCTCAACACATATGATGCTGCAGTTCAGTGGATTTTGGTTCTGTAGTGTTGAGTATGAGGAGGGATTGCCCTGAAATGGCTGATCCTCAATGAGCAGTGAAGGTCAAGCCTCTCGTCTCTCTCTATAAATATGATGGTCTGTCCCACTGGGTCCGCCTCACCGCCTGGCTTTTCCACTGTCTCAGGCACACCACACTGCTGCTGACCATCTACATGTGATTCGATACCACCCCCCCCACTTACACACACACACACACACACGCATGCACACACACACACACGCACAGACTGGAATGTCCTTACTGTAGCAGGCAGTGTACAGACAAAGCCTGATCACCATGTCTATAGCAGCCACAATGCTGGTATAAAATATGCTGTCTACATATATGGTGACTCATTTTAATGCTCAGTGTGATTTATAATTCTACTTCAGTTACAATCTACTTGAAAGTATTCAACCAAGAATCAGTCAACCAAGACAGCAAGCGTTAAGCTGTTTCTCAGCACACCATGAGAGGGTGTGGTGATGGTGAACAGAAATTCATATCAACTGTGGATGCGTATGGAATTATAACCGGGCACAGTTAGAAAATATGGCAGAAATGTAGAATTCCTAACATCTAACTGTACTAAAGCAAAAGCAGTCACTTAAAGGGGAGCTATTTTAACTGTTTTCAGTGTTCATAATTTTATTTTGGGCATCTACTAGAATAGATTTACATGCTTCAGTGTTCCATAAACTCATTAATTTACTCATACTGTAGATCTCTATTTACCCTCTGTCTGAAACTTTCTGTTAGAGCTCCTGTGTCTTTGAGCTCTGCCTCTTGATGGGCACAGTGTGCCCATCAAGCCACCTTTGCAAGCTATACTGCACAGCGCATCTCAGAGTGGTAAATTTGAACTTTGTAGCTCTAGTATGAGGGAGTTCCAAGCTTGCCAGTAGGCAAGCAATAAGGATTGTGGTATGAGATTGCATCATCTTGTAATACAGGAAAAGGGCAGGAATTCCAACGAGACGTTTGTGTGTACTTTGGGCTTTGTGACTTTCCAGACCGTTTACATGCACAGAAACTATAACATATGTAAGAACATAACACACTAAGAAAAGAGAATAAAACAGAAAAGCACAATAGGTTCTCTTTTAAAATGCTCAAAAAAGTACAAATCTATGAATTCTTCTGTTAAAAAGTGCTTGGTGGGGGGAGGGATGGAGCTGGGCAAATTTGCCAAATAAATCCTCTCTCTCTTGGAACCTATTAACAACGTAATACATTGTCAGAGTTGTAATGAAACATGTATTTCCCAAGTGATAACTTTATAGGAGAGGAAAAAGACTATTCTTAACTTTTAATCAAAGCAAATTATATATAATAACATATTTAAGGCTTTGTTCAGTCCCTATATAGCATGAAATAGCATTGAAAAGTTTAAAATCATTTGTAAGGTTAGTATTTGTTGCTATTTTATTCAATAACGTAAACAGTGTAGATTGAGGGATTATAAGATAGACACATAGACCTAGACAAGAAGGTGTTTTAAGATGTTTTATTCAATATTTTAAGTTTGAGAACATCAAGTTATTAAATGAGAAATGCTTTTTGTAATTATATATTTAGAGAACTTTCTTGATACATTATCTGCTATCTGCTATTCTATTATATGTCTATTATAACTATATTCTCATTGTTACACAGATTTCTCAGTCATCATTTTAAAATTATATATAACTGTTTATCATTCTGGAGTAGAAATCAGTGAATATTTTGAGTACTAGCACCTTTAAAGAACCATATTCTGCATGTATCCACAATAAAAGTAGTTTTATTTTATTGAAAACAGTGTTTCCAGGCTTTTGAATGCTAGTGTATGTAGCCTACACAGTTGTATACAACCATCTAATAAAGACCTATGTGCTACTGTGTATAATGTCTTTTTCATGAATTATATATCACATTTGAAAGAGGTTTAATTGCATCTAAATGTAGACTAAGCAGATACCCTCCTTAATCTCCTTATTATAGCCTACTGTAAATGTCATTCATCCTGTGGAGCGAAGAAATGAATGTTCCCATGGCAACTAAATGCCTATTTCTGCTGTATTTCATATGCTTTTGTCTCATCCAGTGGGTACACACAGATCAAACCGTGCTACTGAACTACTGAATGAAGCACACTCAAGTAGGCTTCATCTGTCAGTGCTATGAGAAATGCTCTCAATTTCCATTTAGTAGGACAAGTGCAAAAATGTCTGGTCAATGTATGTAGGATGTAAGCAGGATGTCCATGACTGGGGCAATGCTTTTTTTTCCTTCTCTCTGTAGGCATTTCACACCACAAGAAGGTCAAGAAAAATGAACATGAAAATGCCTTCAGGTGCTGGATGTCATCTGGCAGCACAGTTCACTCATCACCATGGAAACACACAATGCTCTTGCCATAGAGTTCTACATTAGTAGGTCTTGCAAGCAAAACTGTAAAACCAAATATTTTATTTGGGTTGATTTCCCAAAGCATGCGTTCGGAGCACTGTAGTGTTGCAGGATTTACATATAATCAAAGGTTACAAAGCATAAAAAATGTATAGCATGTGAGAAACTCAAGAGTTTTGGGCATTAGATCTTAGTAAGGCATAAATCTTTGCATCCTCATCCCTGTATTTAATCACATGTCCTGTTTTGGGGAAAAAAGCAACTTACTGATGTAGAAATACTTCACAGAAAGAGACTGGCATTTAAAAAAAAAAAGACATAAAATTACAAGGCTTCGTTCAGACCATAAATGGAATGCAATAGTGTTCAAAACTTTGGAATTGTTGTCATGTTAGTAATTGTTGCTATTTTATTCGATAATAACTTGTAAAGTGTAGATTGAAGGACTATAAGCTAGACACCAGATGATATTTTAAGATGTTTAATTTACTATTTCAAGTTTGTGAACATTGAGTTACTAAATGATAAATGCATGCTGCAATTATCTATTTAAGAATCACAAATATTGTTGTCATTCAAGTCATAAGATCTTAGTAAGGCATAAATCTTGCCATCCTCGTCCCTGTCTTTAATCACGTCTTGTTTTGAGTAAAGAAGAAACTCATTGATGTAAAAATAGCTTTAGGCACCCATTGATAAACATACATATGTGTATCTTCCAACTGGTGCGTGACCGAGGCCTCATGTATTTCATTAACAAATGCTACCCAAAACAAGCTAATTGTATCTAAATGACAGTAAATATAAACATATCCCCACTCATCTGATAAGGCTCCTTCTCCACAAGCATGCCTCGAAACTCAGTTTATCTTCCTCCTCACCTTGATGGATCCATTCTGTTAGTTCAGTTCCCTCCTCCAAGGCTAAACACTGCATTTCCCATCATCAGTGTGCCACTGCCAAGGGTCCTATTTTTCACTGTGTGCTCCTCACTAGGCTCTGCTACTAATCCTCTACTCTCATACAAGAGGAGTGGGAAGGAAATGGAAAATGATCATGTTTCTTGGCATAAACACCTGGTGTGTTGATTGGCTGAGGGAGGCTGGTGGAGATGTCTATCACCGTGACAACGCTATGCTCGCTGGCAGCAGCCAGAGGAGAATATACAGGGACAGAAATAGATTTCAGCTTGCTCTAGAGCTGCACAATCCCGTCACAGAGGAAGGGAGGGAAGGCCAGGGGGAATGCGAGATGAAAGATGAATACAGCTATGAGAAAAGATGAATACAGCTATGGGAAAGCAAGGACATTAGCTTAGAATATCACAGCTGCATCTCTGCTGTCGAGTGGCTGTAACTATGGGTTACATCTGCCACATGTACAGCCTCTCCTTTTATACATATTATCTGTGTACTGGCGACACATTGTATAGGCACCAACATAAAAAAACAGGATGGTTAAAACAAGAAGCTATGGTATGATTTTTTAGACAGGATTTTTTAGGATGGACTAGCTGCTGCTCCTGCATTTCCAGCATCCTGATTATTCCTGTCAAAAAGATGAACGCAGCTGTGGTTTAATAGCCAGCATCATAACTCTCTGTTTGCAGACAGCCACCCTGAAGCTGGCAGAACTGATTGTGGCCTAAATGACCCTGAAACTCATTTATTACCCCTGACGGTGTCATGCTGGGACTGCACCAGGGCAGCACTCTTACTAGCATAGAATGCAAGTTTTTTGTGAATGTTCTCATCAAAATGAGTAATTCCAAAAGTCATGGACACGTCTTCCAAGGCATTCTGAGTGACCTAGATGCTTGATGTCACTGGCAACACTAATAGAAGGCCGGACTCGTGGAAGCATGTTCATATAACAGTTATAATGCATGCAATTCTCTTCAACAGAATGCTCTTTTTTGTTAAGGTACACATATACTACCCATGAAAACCCTTTTCCTCACCCCTACTCCATCACACTTAATGTCATGGAAGACAGGCTATTAGTCTCCAAGTGAGTATCTTCGCCTGCACTCATTCATACCATGTTAAGTTCAGTAACCACTACCTATCAGCACAAAAGAAAAGCTAGTAGTGAAGCACTTCTGCCTACAGCAATGAGTTAGAAATACAGTTTAAATAGGAACTACACCTCATTGTTCATTCAAACACTTTAGCCCCAGCATAAGTTGAGGGGGTCTGTGATCTGCATAAACAGTGTAGTGCTATTCTTGGCACGGCTGTCCTGAATAACTCAGATAGGGAGTTTCTTGGGGGAGGGAGGTAAGCACGTGTGTCTCAGTGTGGCATGTGATGCTCTCAGATTCCCAGGCCTTTCGTAAGTCGACTATGGCAGGTATTTCAAACTCCCACACACAGGTCTATTCAAATTAGCTTGTTTATGTTAGTCTTCTTTACTTTTCCTAGAGTCATGAAGATGAGAGATTAGAGGGTACTTTAGACCTGCAACATATTCAACAAACCAAAACACTAAAAACTTAAAGCAAAGGTTTATTTTATTGATATTAAATTCCTTACACTGATATTCACCTTTTTAGATGTGTACAGGATACAGTATCACCTTATATCACCAAATTAATATCCAGTTAAAGGGGCTATTTAATACAGGTTTTTCATTTTTAGGAGACATTTCTGAGAAGATTACATATGATAAATAACTTGTACAGGGAAGGAGGAAGTCAAAGAAAATGAGAGTTTCCAAAACTGGAGTTAAAAAAAATTATTAAAAGATGCAGAAAAAATGCGACTCCTAACAACCGAGCAAGCAAGACAACTCAGAGCTATGGGTCTCAGAGGATGTGTAGCTGTCAGGAAGCCATTACTGAGAAAAGGAAATAGACAAAATTCAAATCATGAGAAGCCTGAACTTCTAAGACTGAACTTCGGAGGTGTGGAAAGAATAAGATTTCTTTAAAACCTAAAAACAAGCCTCCTGAAAGGAATGGAAGCTGGAATAAAGGTAAAGTGTGGATGAAAATGTTTTATTATATTTAGTTGTTGATGCTCTGTGCAATTTTCTGCTAAATATATTTTCTGCTTTTTTTTTTTTAATTGTAGTTAACAGCTGTTTTGACTGAAAATTAAATAACTGCACCAAAAAGTTATAAACTTGACTTTAGATAACCAGGAATGTTTGTGTTTTCCAAAAGCATCATAATATTAACATCATCTGAACTATGATGTTCAGAGCAATACCCTTCTAGACTACAATGCTTTTGAAAAGCTAAGCAAGGCCTTAAATTTCAACCAGAGATGGATAAATCAGTAAGTGCTTATAAGGAGTAGCTTTCATAATGGTCAGAGTATCTGTAAACTAATAGCTTCACAATGTATCAAATTTGTATAGTTCAGCAAAGATTTCAAATGAATTCTCTGATGATTTTTAAAAGGCTAAGGTCAGTTTTTGTCTAATTCACTGACATATGTATCACTGCAGCAACAGTTTAAAACAAATATACATTCTTCCCTTATATCACCCTGAAACAGACAGTGCCAATAAAATCTGATAAAATCTACACACACACACACACACACACACACACACACACACAAAAATTATCAAAGGAGGGTTATCATTCATTATCCGTTCATACATCAAAGTTCACAGTATTACCAAATTAAATTTTTTTAAAGGAAAAACACCTCAAAGATAGTTACACCCATAAAAACTTTGTGCAAGATAAAAAAAAATCAATTTTGAATGTAATCTGAATGGCAATGTGGATGCTTGCCATGCCCTTATGACCATTAAAGCAATTCAAATAACTGGTCCCTCGAGAACATGGTTGTTGAGGGCAACAAAATGTCCCCAACTCCTGACTAAGCTGCACCAGTCAGTCGCAGAGTCCAGGCCCAGGAACAAGGCATCTCTACAGGAGACAGAGTAGGCAGGTAAACCTGTAGACCACTGGGTTTTAGTGGATCCCATTTCAGTGGTTTATAACCCAGCATTACCACCTGGTTTGGATAAGAAGCAAAAAAAAAAAAAATTGACCTCAAAAACAGGATTACTGTTAAAATGTTCTGTATAAACTAAAAACGCACATCATCAAGAAACAAGCAATAAATATATTACCTGTGTACTATCTGACACAATAGGGTCACTCAGAACAACATATCCATTATTTGGCCATGAAAGCAAAAATGCATAAATTGCCTTTTCTTGTGGTCTCCATGTGTACCTTTTAAAAGAAAAACAATCACAGAACTTTTTTAGAACTGGAAAACTGGAAAACTGATACATTTGTCTGCTGCTATTAAGTCAAGACAAAACTAAATAGATCGATATTTTCACTCAATACTAAGATCAAACACTGAGGTTGGAGTTCTGAGCGGCTTCTGCCTGTAGCTAGAAGGCCGAACAACCCCTCATAGGTGCAATAAGACTGACTAACGGAGTAACAGAGAGGAGATGCAGTGGCAGTGGGCATTGTGAACACTGTCACAAGAATGGAAGGTGAGGATGTGAATTTATAAGGCATTAGATTATAAGAAGGAGGAGGTTCAGGCATGTTCCTACCCCCAAACTTCAATTATAACATAAATACATTTATAGTTTTTGACAGTCATTTTTAAATGCAACACTACTGGTTCTTTTTTGATTGTGTCAGCTTGTCAAACATCAGAAAATAATCACAAAATCATATGTCATGCATCATGAAAATAACCTGGAGTATCATGATACTATATTTTTGCCATATTGCACGCCCCTAAATACTGTGATGACAAGACGTATTCCCTATTAGATTTTTGATCAGCTAGGGCATCAGGTTTCCAACAATGATTCAAACCAGGAGTGCACCTTACCCAAGATCATCAGCATATCTTACATTACCCAAGTAAACAGTAGCGCTACCAAAGCCCTGTTAAATGCAGACTTTCATAATCTTATATCTATATATCTCAATTTTTTATACCTTCTTACATAGGTAAAATGTTTATTTTAATACATTTTTGGCCCTCAGACAAGGTGATCTCACAGCATCAGTGTCAATATCATTATAAACTGTGATCAGTTGTGTGCTACTCACTACGAAATTGCACTAAAAGTAACTCACCAAATCCCAGGTGTAACACTGTCATTCTGAGCTCTCCATGCAGTAGTGTTGTAGATTCCTTCCCCATTAACATTCAGCCACTGTCCCATCTGTCTAAGTCTCTCTTCAAATAAAGGAATGATGCGGCCATCGTGTGTTGGACCCACATTCATCAACAAATTGCCCCCGCATGATACAGTCTCCACAAGGGTCTAGAAAGTGATCAGAGGAACACAAACATCATTATCTTAAAATTCATTTATCTGATATTTCACTGGCAGTTAATTACTGTTCACTTTGATATCCTGCATATGTATCTATTTTGATGGTTTTCAGTGCAAACCTATGTAAACATTGTTTTTTGCTGTAATTGAAAAATGAACACTACATTTCAATATGACAACAAATACAATGTACATCAGACCTAAGCTGATTAATGTCCAAAATTTCATGAGTCTGCTGTCCTTATTCTGAAGCAAGTCCTCAAAAGATTTCCATGTTCTTTACACAAATTACAAAGTGCCACTCATCACTGAACTCACCTTAACCAGCTGCTCAATGGTGAGGTAGTCACTGAATTTAGCATCCCTTCTAAAGCCCCAAGAGCGCTGGTCAATGGTCATACAGTTCTCCCATTTGTGCTTCAGCAGGTGTCCAGGGTTGTAGCGGTCAGTGCAGGTGTAGTACCCACCATGCTTACATATACTATCTTTTCCCCAGCGATCGTTGGTCACAATTGTATCACGTACTGGGCTGTAAATATACAAACACCATGAAATATATATGGTTATACTAGGACACCGACATCTAGTGAATGCTACACAAAAAAACACTATTCACAATATACAGTAATGCTGAGTTACATATGAGAACATCTTTACCTTTCATTGTATAGCCAGGCTAGAAACCCTGTACTATTCCAGTACTTGTCAGGGGCATCACCGTCTCCATCAGACCACAGCACTTCAGGTTTGTACTTGTTCACAATCTCATAGAGCTCAGGAAGGGTCTTCTCTTGTGGAAACAGAGTGGTATTAAAATTGTTGGCAGCATCTGCTCTGAAAAGAGGGTGAAACCACTCAAACAGAGAGTGGTAGAGTCCAAGTCGCAGGTCAGTGTTCTGCCTCAAAGCTCTGGCTAACTCATCCACCAGGTCTCGCTTTGGCCCGATATCCACTGCATTCCAGTTCCATGAGTACTTTGAGCCCCAGAGAGTGAAACCTGAGGGATTATAAAAGTTTATTTAACTTCACTTCTTTGTATTTTAATTATATTTTGGTATGTATAGCAAGTTCCAACTATATACATATATATCTAATAAATATATTAGATTTTGTAACCCCAAATATACAGCACCTTGTCTTTAATGTGTTTTAAGTGTAAACATGAAAAGCTTCAAACTCAAAGTCAGCTGAATGAAGTACGTTATACTCAAATAGCAGAACTGTAACTCCAGAAACAAAGCTCCCTCAGAGCAAATTAAAGTTCACCATTGTGGATTACAGAAGCAGGAAAAAGGCGCTGTAGAAGTGAAAATAAATCAGTAATTAAGACACATGACTGGGCAATATAATAATACAATTGTACAGTTACTAAAATACAAAGTTAGATAAGAAATTTAGAACTGCATTTTGACAATTCTGGATGCAAAGTCCTGCATGATTTTTACAGCTAAACAGCATGAGCTTTATGACTATCAGGCTGAACATAAATGTCTGTTACCTCTTCTGGAAGTGAGCTTTTGTAGATTATAAAAATAGCAAGAACCATTTTAACACATCCTTTAATGATGAACATCAGATGGAGATGGAAAGTGCTTGGTAATGAAAATTCGTGAAAAATGCTTATTTACATGTTTTCAAAAAAAAAAAAAAAAAAAAAAAAAAAGATTACTGGCAGCTTTCCCCCCACATTTATTGGTCTGGAGTTTGCCCCCAACTGCCTATATCAGGGCTCTTGGAAAATGGTTTACTGATTAGAGTCACAGCACCATCTGCTGGACCCAAAATTGGTCAAACACAGTCCTTAACAGTATATGCAGTTGGCTCCTTTTTCACAATGTACTTCATACACAAGTCACACTAACCTTCATGATGTTTAGTTGTAAGGACAATATACTTTGCTCCTGATGCTGCAAAGATATCTGTCCACTCCTCAGGATCGAAGAACTCAGCAGTAAATTGTGGCGCAAAGTCTTGATACTGGAATCCAGGGGGGTAATTCTTTGCCATAAAGAACACATAGCTTGGTAGTTTCTGGCCTTGCCAATACCACCTGCAGACACATTTATTTTTAAGGATTTGTTTACTGAATCCTGTATATGCCATACAAAAGAAACTGTAGTAATACTACAACAAACTATAAAATATCTCTAGTTCTGTATCTTATAATAATCTATCATATTTTCACCAGTGTATAATACTCCTGTAATACTGTATTAAAGTAATCTACAATACTTATGTAGCACCCATATATATCAAACTACAATAATCATTTGAATGTACTGCAGGATTCTCATAGGACTCAGTTAGAAATACCTTCAGCATTAAAGATGTTTTCATAAGAGCTAAGAAATGTAATAGTTTTTAGATTTGCAAGTATAATTAAAATATGAAGTGAAATTGAAGCTTGTACAGCCCACCTCTGAGTACAAGTTAAAAGACATACAAAAATTAAACCTCTGAGTAGAGATGGTAGAAAACCGCTTTTTCTTTTCAGATTTGATTGATATTTTAAAAATATCTGAAAATACTATAGTATGTTCAACACATGCTTTCGCATGGTAGTTTTGGGTTATGCATTCTCTAGCCTTGCTGAGGACTCTTATTGTGGAGGACCATTGGAAGTGAGTGTGCGGGAGCTGAGAGAGGACGAGATGAGCGGAGTCAGAGAGAAAACTCTTAGAGAAAAGCTTTTTCTCCATCGGAACACCCCTAACGTTAATTCGTTCCACCTGCAATATCCAATTTCGCATTTTCTTCTGTTATCGCCCGATACTGATAGCAGTCTCTACTTCTGACGACACCAGTAAGTTTCAATACAAAACCCTCAACAGCTTCATTTACACCCTATACGACCCTCTTCGGTAGAGACAGCGGGTCGTACTGTCTTGGCAGTTTTAAACAGATAGACTGTTTTAAACATTTATTTTCGCTATCACTGCAAATACAACATGAACAACTTACCAGAACCATTCGCTTCCGTAACTGGGGACCGAAAACACACCCCAGTGTATAAATATGCCAAACTTAGCTTGATCAAACCACTCAGGCAGAGGTCTGGAATCTATCGACTCCCACGTCGGTTCATACTGACAACAACATCTTCCCAAAAACAAGAAGAAGAGTAGAAAACACAAACTCCGTGTTCCCATTGTGCGCTACTTCCCAGGTCTACTCAACTAAAGGGAAAGTTCGTCTTTGTGGGCAAACACTGCAAATCACATGATATTTTCTACTTTGTGCTCATGTGATCACAGAACCAGTTAGGCGACGCCAGAAAACTTGTAGAGAGGGGAATGAACACTCTGTAATGTCTTCCGGGTTTCTCATACGCTAGAGGGCGCTCCCGAGCGAGTTCAAAATGAATGGATCAAGATATTTTATCAAAAACATATTTTATACAAGCTTAACACTATTAATATAAAATAATAGTCATTTCCACTTAACTACATAGCACATTTTAACACCAATGTTATATTTTTAGCGCTTTTGCATTGGAGTGAAAGGAGTTTAAAACGGCGCTTCATGTACGTCCGCGACGTCTCTGAGCACGAACAGCCAATGAGCTGCTCCTCTCGCAAAAAAATCAGCATTCAGTAGCGGTAATGCTAATGCACTGTTGCCAAAAACCCGTTTGCTGTAGAAAAAAGAAAAATATATAGACAAGTTTACTTTGCTTTGTTATTGAATTACATCTTTCTAGTTTGTAAAATTAAAGGAAAGTTGTAGGCGAATGATTAGAAACTATTTAACTTTTCATTTTTAGCCGTTTAGCTCCATTCACCCCATTTAGCGAGGACTCGCTCGTGGGCGCCCTCTGGCGTTGTGCGGGCCAGGTTTTTGATATAACTGGGGAACAGGAAGAGGTCAGGCTGCTCATAAACCGACTCTAACATTAACAGAGTCGGTTTATGAAGAGCCTGGCCAGGAAATAGTTTTACTGTATATACGTATGTAGTGCAGTTGAAGTAAACGCTTTGCTGCAGATGTGCGTGAACGCTGCAGATCGCTATAACATGCGGAAAAATGCACAGCAATGACTTATAGATCAGACAAACTACACAAATCCTGCGCACAACGTGACCTGCGTAATATCCGGCGCAGAAAAGCTAAGCTTGCGTGAGCTATGGTTGATACTTTTCTAACATAAATAAAACTCTTACAGTAGACGTCTTACTTTAACAAGTGCCCATGCAAGGATATATCGACTGTCACTGTCATATCTCTGCTGGAGAATTTGACGATGTAAGATCTCTATTTTTTTGCACCCTTAAACCATACGCAAAAGAAATACACGTAAATCCATCAAATACATTTATGAATATGAATTTATGAAATTGCCAAAAAAACCTTTTTTTTGCTGAATATAGTACGCGGGATACATTTTGAAATGACCGTTTATCATGCATAAAAAAGTACATGAAAAAAACCCATAGATTTGTTTTCCACCTATGAAATAACAGCCTATTTTTCCCCTTTATTTTCCCTTAAAGGACATTGATGATGTTATTGTGCAGGCAAAAAAGGTAATATTATCCATTACAGCACATTCTAAAGCGTGCCTTGTCCTAATGTATAGTGTTGTATGAGAAACTTGTTTGATAGCTGGTGTTTCATTTCAGGCTGGAGTTCTGGCTCTTCTTGCAGTGGCAGAACATGCTGGGGAGTTTGAGAAAATCATACAGCTGTCACAGAGGTGGGCTTCATATATGCATATGACAGGGCTTTGAGGGATAATCTTACTTGCAATTATGAAAATGTAAAGTAAAATGCAAGTAAATGGTTCTATTTTCTTTCAGGTTTCCTGGTTTTGTGATGCCCTGTCTTGGGGTTCACCCAGTTCAAGGCCAAGACCCAGCACACCCCCGGGGGGCATTACTAGAGGTCTGAGCTGGAACAAAGTTTATTTGTGTTATTTTTCCTCAGATCTTTCAGTTCATACTAATTGTTTGTCCTTTACAGGATCTAGACGCTGCCTTACCCTTAATTGAAAAATATAAAGAACACATTGTGGCTATTGGTGAGGTAAGGCATATAGTACAGTGCTCTAATGAATTCTCGGTATTTTTATTTTCAGTAAACTCTGCCTCACAGTTAGTGTCACAATCCAGAAAATCGCCTTTGTGTTTGATGCAGGTTGGCCTTGACTTCACACCCCGGGTAGTTGATAATGATGCAGGAAAAGAAAGCCAGAGACAGGTGCTCATTCGTCAAGCAGAGATTGCGAAGCAGCTGAGTCTTCCTCTGTAAGTCTCAGATGGATCATTCAGTCATGGTCAATCCATACGTGTATGTAAGCTGTTTAATCAGTACCACATATAATTCTTGTTGTTGAAAAATGAAGATGCATGAGTAGGCAACTTTTATTTTCCTTTGCATGATGCAGCAAAGTAAAAAAATAAGATCTGTCCATCAGGAATGTCCACTCAAGATCTGCTGGAAGACCTATGATTCATCTTTTAAAGGAGCTAGGTATCCTGTCATTAACACTACAATGACAAAAGTTCCATTTGTCGATCTCTTGTTGAATGTATTAATTTAATGTTGTGATTATTTATAACAGATTATTTTTCTGTTCTTTGTACTAGGTGTAAAAAATGCCCTTCTTCATGCATTTGATGGGAAACCCTCAGTTGCAATGGAGGGTGTCCGTGCAGGGTATTTTTTTTCAATACCACCATCGATTGTAAGAAGTGAACAGGTAATCATCTGGTAGAAGTAGTCTACTAAACCATCAAATTGAATTTTAAATAAAAAATGTTTGCATTTTAGGACATCAGTATTTGTCATTAGTCAAATATTTATTCTTTTCTGCTAAGAAGCAGAAACTTGTGAAACAGCTGCCACTGGAGAATATGTGTCTGGAGACAGATTCACCAGCACTTGGACCAGAGAAACAGGTATAGCCTGTATGAGTTCTGAAATCTTTGCAAATGTTTACATTTTTGGATTTATGTATGTTATCTTTGCTTTTGTTGCTGTTGGACTGCAGGTGCGAAATGAACCAAGGAATATCACTGTTAGTGCTGAGTACATTGCCAAAACCAAAGGAATTCCCTTGGAAAAGGTCATGGAAGTCACCACACTTAATGCTCTCCGTCTTTTTCCCAAGTTGAAGACATTTATCAAAATGTGACCGTGGCAAGAAGACATCTACCAAGATCTAAACAATGTAGTGCAGTCTGTAGTTGGTCAGCGACTCTGTTTTGTTGTTTCTACTCTGTATTCAAGCATACTGGATTACAAATAAAAATGACTGTAGTTTTTGGAGAGCTATATAAGAATGTCAACCCTTTTTGTTCGAAGAGATGAATCATCATACATCAGCGAAATTGATGTATGGTGGTTCATCATACATGGCTAGATATAAAGGTTCTGCAGGAACATTTTTTGTTCATCAAGGTACAAACAAAGTAAATGTGTCCTCAAAGATACATTAGTGGTTTTAAGGTCCATTTGTGTATCTTAAATAAGTTTTTCCCTATAGAAAATTCATATTTGTACCTTTACATAACCTATTTATACAGAACAATAAAATCACTTTCTAAAGATAACACTAGAGTCAAAATACCCTGAAACCAGCAGGAACTAAAAGTGGCTGCAAGACAGGCCTGGCAAACCAACGGGAGATATTGCGTGCTGGATGAATCACTTTAGCCGGCCATGCTTACAAAGGATTTGCATCCGAGAATTAATATAACAGTGTTGTTAAAATATAACACATTGTTTGTCCGATTACTTTTGGTCCTCCAAAATATAAAGTGCGTTTCCTGTGTGGCTCACCCAAAATAGATGTAAATATTCACATATTATATTTGACATTCTAAACTTTAACAATGCTAAAATTACAGTTTTATCTTATATGCAGTACACTGGAGTGTAGAGCCCAACACAAACATTGTTTCACAATCCACATGCTTACAGACAGGACTGTATCTGTTTTTAAACTAAGAATTAATTCTAAAACTCTGACGCTGTGGCACAGCTTTAAAGGAAAATAAATACTAGAAATGAATCTTGTTTGAAAATGTCTGTCAAAAATACATTTATGTACATATTTTACATGTTTTCTTTATATAATTAAACCAGGTTAGTTATTTTATGGTATCTGATGTGAATTTCCAGTTTAGAGCCTGATCAAGGTTGCATTTCCCTTCTTTCAAACTGCAGTAATAAGACATGACGATGGACATGAGGCCCCAGTGGCTACTGCAAGCATTCAGTAACAGCAGAACGATTTAAAAAAAATAATAATAATACGAATAAGGGATTATGGTCCGATATTGTGTCAAAAAGAGTGAAGTCCAAAAATATTCATAGAGCTCTGCTGGATACAAGCTGATGGTCACCACTGACATTACGTGAGTGTTAAAGGAATGGTTCACAGAAAAATCAAGTTGACTTGGTTTACCCCCAAATGTAGTTGAACAGTCAGACATGTTGGTGTCTGAAGTTCGCCTCTTTAGTTTTGCATTGAGCTACAAGCCTAATGTAAGAAAAGCCTTTGTCGCCCAAAAAGATTCTTCATTTGCTTCTTTCTACAGCAACACAGTATAGTATAGGCAAAAGAGGCAAGACACTACGCGTTTCAGCTGATCGACAGGTAATTTTATTAGTTTTTATTGGTCTTTTTGTCTTTTTGGTGAGCTATTCTTTTAAAGTCTATCGCACGTGTGCGCCGTTTAAGGTCAAACTACAAGGCTGCAGCTCAAAATAAGAGGGTCCGTACAGTAGGACCACCACTAGGTGGCAGAAACGCTGCACGGGTACCTATATAAGTCGAACTACTTTGTCTGAGCAGTGTTTCCACGCCTCTTGTGTTGACACGTCCCAGTGTTTCAGAAGACCCGTGTTGTGAATGGGTTTGTCTTAATGGCCTGTTTTCGCTTCACCTCAGCTTCTTCAAGTCCGAATTTCCATCTATGACACCGAGGATGCTGTTGGCTAAAGCAGAGCAGCTGTGAATCCATCATATCCAACCAATGAACTTTTGCCACTTTTAGGATCAGAAACGTCTTCAGACTCCTGTGGTAAGTAAGGAAGTGTCGTAATATAACTAGAGTATTAATGGTTACGCTAAAAAGTTACGCTACCTGTCGCTAATAACCTGTTTCTCACTTTTGACGCGCAGATTACAGGTGAATTACTTTGTGTTATACGTTGTTTTATGATATGCAGTGGAGAAAAGTCTGCAGGTTTAAAGGGGAAGTCATGGCAGCTGATATCTTACTAATGAGACGACTCATCAGTCTCAGACAAGTGTCATATCAAAGTCACAGCAGCTCTCTGTGGCTGAGTGTTCAGACGAGGACCAGCCCCACGCTCCAAGAAGGCCCTCCGAAAGATCATGTAAGACTTGCTTGGTTCAGTGTATTACTATTTTAGAACGGCGTAAGTTAGTGGCGACCCTGCCCATTGATTTATGCATAAATGAATAGTTTAGATGTAAACAAAGTCATTCAGAGTGCGGTGAAGTGCCCCATGCTAGAGAAACTTATCAAGTCAGAATTGTTTACAGTGGTGATGATGGGACCAGACGTCCAAAGCGTTGATGCCTCTAAATACTACCTCCCAGAATGCTCTCAGATGAAATGGTCACAAATAAATTGCCAGAGAAATAATTTTACTGTAGTTTTGAGATAAACATATGACAAGGCAAAATACTAGCCCCCCCAAAACATACTTTTTCAAAAAGAATCATTTTACTATTATCAGTATTACTTAGATTTACTGGAGATTTGTTTACTACTAAATGTGTTAAATCTAGTAAATAGTAAATAAAATGACTATATTGGTGTTGTAGACATTGCAACGCCTGGTTCCTGTCACAACCACTGTAAAGAAATCAGAGCAGGTAAGTTTTTCAACAATGTACCGTTTCTCATCAAAACTCTCTGAATGACTTCATTTACATTTCAGCAGGTGAAATGTGCATTGTGAAGAAAAAAAATATTTTTTTACCTCTTCTGTTAACCTTTCCTTCAAGAAATTTCAGACATCTTCATGCTTAAGAAACAGTAATGTGGTTTAGATTTATTGAATTGAAATTGCTCATATTAGTTCATGAAGTACTAAAGTTGCTCTTGAGGTATCAGAATGTCAACACAAATGGGCGACCAGTGTTGAGTAAAATAAACAGTTTTTATTTAACCCACAAGAATTTGTGGAAACAAATCTAAAAACTATATATGAATCACATTTATGCCATGTTTTTGCATTACTATAGCTATTGTTCTGTCTGTTTTTATTTGCAGGAGAACATCTGTAAAGACCGACATGATTCAAAGTTCAGAGCTGTTATGGAATCGCACCATAATTACTCTCTCTTTGGCAAAGGATTGAGAGATACTGAATGTGCCAGGGCTCTTAATGACCTGAAGGACAATGCAGAGAGCAGCAGCATGGTCAACATTTATAGTCGTGAATGTTTGTGGAAGTCTAGATACAAGCTACTTGGAGGGCGTTCTTCCTCACAAATGCTGGTCCGTGGACAGACCTGTTTATTCCATCAAGATCACTCGCACTGTAGCGATGTGAAAACAGGTGACCCAGCCAAAGATGACAGAAAAAGTGACCCCAAGAAACACAAGCAAATGGTACAGTAGGAAACTTTTCATTTGACATTACTTCTTATCTTTTTGCTTGAATTTGTATGATGGGTTGTATGTTAAGATGGGTTATGTTTGTAATACCCTAAAATGGTACATTTTTAGGCTAACCATTAGTTGTTTGCCTTAGCTGTGATTGATTTGCTATGTTTTTTCTTGCACATGAATAACTTTTTTTTTTTTTTTTTTTCCTGCCTCATATTATGTCTTAGCTCAGTGAGAGTGCCAGGGAGCGCAAAGTACCAGTTACGAGATTGGGACGCTTAGTTCATTTTGGAGGTAGGTTGTTCATGCATGCAAATGCCATTCTCTGATTGGCTTCTCAGAATATCTGAGGATTTTCTAGTTTAAAGTCTGGTTATCGAGTTAGTACTTATAAAGAATTATGCAAAACTGAGTGGTGTATTCGCTTTAAGAATAAAAATCTAAAGAATATTTTGTGTACTCTTCAGGCTTGGCAGTTGGGCTGGGCTTTGGAGCAATTGCTGAAGTGGCAAAGAAGAGCCTTCGATCTGAAGATAAGAAAGGTGCATTGCTGTGTATAAACAATGTGTAAAATAAGCTCACTGTCTGGGGAGTTTGATCAGGAGACTTCAAAATACAGCTTTAGTTTTAAATATTGTACTTCTGTGTTGAATGTGAATCGTTACACCCCTAACCAGCCTGTACCAGTAATACCAACACATTACTTTATGAGTATTTTTTTAGTGGTTGCTGTAGTGTAGTGGGTAACATCCTCTGCCTTCTATGCTGTAGACAGGGGTTCAATCCCCGCCTGGGTAAGCACACTACAACATACCAATAAGAGTCTTTGGGCAATACTCTTAACACTGCCTTTACCTGCCTGTGTAAAATTATCAAATTGTAAGTCATTCTGGATAAGAGTGTCTGCTGAATGCCATTAATGTAAATGTAATTTGGTATTTCCTCAGGTAATAAGAAGGCTATCCTCGACTCCAATCCTTTTGTTTCTGAGGCTAATGCTGAAAGAATTGTTCGGACTTTGTGCAAAGTGAGAGGAGCCGCTCTTAAACTTGGGCAAATGCTCAGCATCCAAGGTGAGAAATTGATTAAGTTTTTGCTGATCCTTGTTAAGAGATCCTCATTCATTGCCTTCTTTCAAATGTTCATATTCATCTAGAACATATTTGTTTTCTCAAGCCCTTCACATCTGAATTAAAACAATTTATAAATTTATCACAGTAACTTTTGCCAAAATTTTTCACTGATATCTATTGAACATGATGTATACTTTACTTTTCTTATTCAGCTAATATTTAGTTTGATTAGACTTGTTATTTGGTATGTTTTCAGAACAGTTCTCAGGCAGGGCTGTGTGCTCTGTGTTTACTGTGATTTGTTTTTCTTCATCACCTCCATGGCCTGCCCTTGACTCCGACTCATACTGTATACTGCCCCTATTCACTGCACACGATTGTGTTTATTTCTGTTAAGAATGTGGCAGCGTGCATGGCACAAATGTCATCCTGCAATATTATTACACCCCCAACTGAGGGCATCAGGGCAGCTATGTAGGGTACTAGGTCTGGGTTGTCAGGTGTCATTGAGCTTGTCTTGGCCAATCATCCATCTATACCTTTGGGATAAGGGGAATATTGTGTAAATTAAAATTTTAATGGAACTGTTCCTTTCTCACCCTGGCTATGTCCATGTGCAGTGAAGCCACAAATAATACAAGCAGTTACACTGGTATTGTAATAAATGAGTAAAGTCACTCAAATTGTTTTTGTTAATTAAAAAAAAAACTTTTTGTTTTAAGCTCTGGCTCTAAATGTCTGTGAAGTCAGCAGAGTTTATCCCGTCATCTTTTTAGTAAGTGACATGGAAGAAGAACTACTTTGTGCTTTTTAATAATGCAGTATACCTTTGTAAAAGAACAATGGTATGCTTTACGCCATGCTGTGTGAGTTGAGTGTCAGGATAGCACTGCTGACCCCAAAAGCAGCTGGCTTGAATGTGCTTAGCCCTAAAATAGCACAGCCTACAGGACACAAAAATCACTTGAGATGTTTCTGAGAAATGTATGTGCAAGACGGCTTTTTGATTTTCTGTAAGATTCTCAAGTGGACATTGTTTATACAACAACACCTTAATAATGAGACACTAACCCACCATCATGAGTTTCTTCTTATTTTCTTAGATGATGCCTTCATCAATCCTCAGCTTGCAAAGATCTTTGACCGTGTTCGACAAAGTGCTGACTTCATGCCCACCAAGCAAATGATGGTATAGTCTCAAATGTGAGAGTTTTTCCATGTTGAAAAACAAGCACAGTTTCACATACCACATGATAAATGAGCGCACTTACTTAAACATACAGTGCAAGATGGTGGCACATTCAATGCTACAAAGTAATGTATTGTTTTCCTTTTCAGTAATTCCTTTGTACGTTATTTATATGACAGAAAGTGGTCAGCAATGACCTGGGTCCAAACTGGCGAGATGGACTGGAGTTCTTTGAGGAGAAGCCTTTTGCTGCTGCCTCCATTGGTCAGGTGCACCTGGCTAGGTTGAAGGATGGCAGGGAGGTGGCTATGAAGATCCAGGTGAAGATCAGAAATGATTGTTAGGGTTGACCTAAATAATTTAAATACTTGAGCTTTTATTTGTGTTGGTATTTATTTCTCTACTATTTGGAAAGTTTGTCTTTATTAGATGAAACTGCTTGTTAGGCAACAAGCATGAAAGCACAACTAGGTTCTATTTATTTGCACCAGAATACACTATTAATACATTACTGGCCATTCTGGCCATTGAATACCTTTTGAACTTCTGTAACAAATATACATTCAGGTACTTATTCAGAAATAAGAATAAAAATTTTCTAAAGCCTGTAAAATGCTGTTCTGGCCAGCAGTAATAATCACACAAAAATACAGTGAGGGTTTTTTTTTTTTTTTTTTTTTTTTTTTTTTTTTTTTTTTGTTCTTGTTGTTGCTGCATTGATTTCCTGTGTGTTCTCAGTACCCTGGAGTGGCCAAAAGTATCAATAGTGATGTCAGCAACTTGATGACTGTCCTTAGTATGAGCAATGCATTACCTGAAGGTATGAATTCTGTGGAAATTTTAAGAATTAGAATAATTACTCCTTAATGTAAATTCATCCTATCGGTGAGTGTTTGTTGTCGTGCAGGGTTGTTTCCAGAGCACCTGATTGAGGTTATGAGCAGGGAACTGGCTCTAGAATGTGATTACTTGAGGGAAGCTGAGTGTGCCAAAAAATTCCAGTGAGTATATTAACCTAGCCTTTTGTGTACCACTTGCCAGTTTTAACAGAGCATTCCAAAACCGTCTATTTACCTTTCTATAGCAAGAAGAAACAAAGGCTATAATAAGGTTCATGATGTAGGCAGGAATTTTTATAAGGGTTGGGACATTTTATGTCAAGTCTAATTAGGAATTAGGAATGTGTGTCTGTTAAAATTTTGCCATTAACAGCTTTCCTGATCTGAAGCTTTTGTGATTCATTTAGAATTTTAATACAGTAAGCCATGTACATTTAAAATTTGAAACTTTTTTACAGAGAGTTAATGAAGGATCACCCCTACTTCTATGTGCCAAATGTGGTAGATGAACTTAGTAGCCGGCATGTCCTCACCACAGAGCTGGTGTCTGGTTTCCCTCTGGACAAAGCTGATGACCTCCCACAGAATCTGAAGAATGAAGTAAGCCCTCCACACAGTCAGAATTAATCTGTTTATGTCCATGCACTCCATAATGGTGGTGATATTGATGATTACCACCCATCCAACCAACCAATATTTATTTATTATTATTTTTTTTTTTCCCCCACACTTTTTTTTTTAGTCACACATTTCTCTCAAGCTTCATTTCAAACAAACTATTGTGGAAAAAAAAGTGTGTGTGTGTGTGTGTGTGTGTGTGTGTGTGTGTGTGTGTGTGTGTGTGTGTGTGTGTGTGTGTGTGTGTGTGTGTGTGTGTGTGTGTGTGTGTGTGTGTGTGTGTGTGTGTGTGTGTGTGTGTGTGTGTGTGTGTTTATGGATATTATACGTACCACTGGAAACAGCTTTTTCTTTTTGTAGACATACCTTTTAGAAATTTGATACTGTGCACATTTGTTTGAACAGATTGTCCTTAGATCGATTAGCTCTGTGTATTTATATTTAGTTCACTATTGTCATCAGTGATGTATGGTCACAAGTGTGACTAAATTAATCTCTAAATGGATCTCTCATTTAGCATGTTAATTAATATAGAAATGTATTTACTGAACTAAAGGTTAACCTAGATTCAAGTTATGGAAGAGAGCCAAGTTTTCTTCTGCATATGAGCCATTATTCATTCCTGTTGATCACTATTTGTGGGTCTGTTGTCTGTTTCTCCTTAGATCTGTGAGCAGATTTTGATTCTTTGCTTGAGAGAGCTCTTTGAGTTTAGATACATGCAGACTGATCCGAACTGGTCCAATTTCTTTTACGACCCTCAAACGCACAAGGTATGTCTTTCGTTATTTATTGGCTGCTTCTCCTGTTTTATTTTCATTTTATGCTGATCTTTGGGATTTTTTAGATTGCACTGTTGGATTTTGGAGCCACAAGAGGTTTTGATGCAAGCTTTACAGATGTGTACATTGAGGTACAGCAAATATAACAATTATATATGACTTTATATTAATTGCAGTCAAATTGTGACATTTTATTTAATATGTTTGAAATTTGTCTTCATCAGATCATCAAGGCTGCAGCAGACAGAAATAGAGAGGGGGTTTTACAACGATCTATTGAGATGAAATTTCTGACTGGTTATGAGTCAAAGGTACATCACTGTTTTTCACATTTGCACTTTCCACCTAAAGTTTGTTTTTCTGGCCATTTTTGCCTCCAACTCTTACCATTTGAAATGTACTGAGAGAGCATTCCTTTTAAATGGTTACTAGTGAATAAAGGTTACTTTTGTCTGTTTGATCCCTTTAAAATGTTAATGTTATTGGGCCCATATCCTACATGTTTCTCATTATTTCTTTCTTTATAAGAACCACTAATAACATTTTTATAGCTAAATGTATCAAACCTCTAAACATTTCTAGCCTCTCTTTATACCTTAAACACTCTGTTTTTACTTTGACTTTTAAAACGTGCTTATTGGCTGCACTGTATTGTGCCTCATTAAAAAGTAGTCCTTGCTAAAACACCACTTATAACTTACAGCGTGAATGGGTGGAGCTAACCTACTCTAGGCTGAAATGGTAGATCTGTTTGTGAGATCACAAAAATGGTGAAATCAAGTGGAAACGAGACTTATATACACCACTAAAAATATACAACCTTTTAACAGTGATGACATGCATGATTTCACATGACATGACCCAATTAAAATAAATATAATGAATTAGTATTACAAGAGATTATACTTTACATCCTTTTTGCTGCTTTCACTCACTGAAACATGCATTCTGTTTACCTGATTTTGTCCAGGCAATGGTGAATGCCCATGTGGATGCAATAATGATTCTTGGGGAGGCTTTTGCCTCAGAAGAACCCTTCGACTTTGGCTCTCAGAGTACAACGGAGCGGATCCACAGCCTCATTCCTGTAATGCTAAAACAGCGGCTCACTCCTCCCCCAGAAGAGACCTACAGCCTGCACCGTAAGATGGGAGGCTCCTTCCTTATCTGTTCCAGACTCAAAGCTAAGCTGCGCTGTAAGAACATGTTTCAAGAGGCCTATGCTAAATACTGGAGAGATAGTCACAGAAAAACTCCAGTGTGAAGAATGGTGTGTGGAGTTGATTCAGGAGTGAGTAGTATGCAAATCAAGATGACAAGAGGGAGCATTAAATAAATAAAAAGATAAATGTAAACATTGAGATGGCACTTTATTCCAACAGTAATAACCTCACAAACTGATAGAGAGGTAGGTGTTGTGAATAGAGTAGGTCTATGTGATTTTTACAGATTATACAGTCTGGATCACACCATACATAAAAATATTGTGATGTGCAGCTTGAGCCAGTTACTGTATTCTATTCTGTATCTTATAGGTTAAAGTACAAGATTGCAAAGGTGCAGAGATGTTACTAAAGTAGTTTGCTTTTGATGCCGTGTCTCATGTCCCTGTTAACGTTAGCCCAATTTGTGGCATGCATGTTATTTTGCCATTTACTATCTTAAAGCTGCACTATGTGAGACTTGTTTTTCTTGAAAGTAAAAGTGGCATTAGGAGTCAGGATCAGGGGGAAACAAATTGCTAAAATATGGAGTCTTGACAGTAATTTAGGTCACTGGCATCGGGTTGGGAGTTTTTTAAACCGCGCTAGGCGTATTTACATATTTAAAGCTCATGCTCTGGCTCAATGTTTAGGTCCCACATGCAAAATCAACCTTACACTGAGGAAGATAAGATGAAAATAGTAGATGATTCATTTGCATCCTTGAAAGATGCATCCTTTACCAGGTTTTGACGGAGTTCTCTTTGTATGCTCTGAATGTGCTTGCAGTGATCAGGCTCATCTGCTTGTGGAGGAGGCCAAAGCGTAACTGACATTACAAAATGTTCTTCCCCACATTGCTGCCAATTACACATTTCAAAATCTTACACAGTGTATCTTTTAATATGTACACCTTTTTAATGCTGGTATTTTGGCTGTCTAAACACATTGTTCTGTATTTCACATAAAGCCTCTACAGTTGTGATATGATTTGAGTCTTTAGCATTATGACAGCTGAAGTAAAAGATATTTCTATTTTGCATTTTTTGAAAAGCGCATTAAGAAAAAAGCAGTGTATTGCATTTATAATAAAAAAAATTATAAAAAACTAACAGCTGAGGAGAAAGTGACTTTAATGGTGTAAATAACACAGGTTGACTTTAGCTGGCTGCTCTAAGGGAGAGCTTATACCTATTCAGATATGACCGGAGTGTGCAATGCAGAGGCAACAGCTGCAATCAAAATCAGGCTCTGTAAAAGGCCAGACAGTCACCATCCACCCTGGGCACACTCACCCTGTGCTTCAAACATTTGAGACCCAATGTTAAATTTAAAACTGTCCACATAACCACAATGTTGGAGATTCCTCTTTAAAATGTAGAAGTATGTCAAGGCTCCAGTATCTCAGTCCATTGGTTTTTGGCACTTGTCACAGTAAGCAGCATCGTCTGAATATGTCTCTATTTGGACAGTGACATTATGGAGGCCAAATTCTGACTGAAGCAGCTTTGTCATGTCCATAAGAACAAACTGTGGATTGGTCTGCTCATCTGGAATAAAACAGAATTTGAGCAAGGAAGTGCAATAAAATATGTAGGCAAGTAATCATCTTGATTGCTAATCATTACTCTCATCTTCCAATAGTGTTAAATCACTTCTCACTAAACCAGTATTACTTTTTAAAATGATAATTTTGTGGTGTCTTACCTATGACCACATGGACCGATATCTGAGGCTGATTCATGGTCAGTGCCCAAATGTGAAGACTGTGAGTAGCTTTGACTCCTCTAACTGATAGCAGGGCTTCTTTCACAGCATCATAGTCTATTCCATGTGGTGTTCCTTAACATAGTATAGAATAGTTATCAAATAGCATTTTAGAAAATTGATGCACTAGAATTAATGGGCTTCATTCACCAATATCTTCCTACGTTTTCTTAAATTTGTTCTTGAGAAAGGTCCTAAGAAAAAAGTCTACATCAGATTCATGGCATATTCCTAAACTGCAGAACTGTTAACACCATTGTGCTCTTGAGTGTGTATAGATTCTGTTCTTGAATAAGAACGAATCCCAAATAAGAAAACACTGGTGAGCGTCAGAATCTTTGTGAAAACTGAGTAAGTGGGTTTTAAGCAGAAATTTCTTTTTAAGAATGGTTGGTGAAAGAGGCCCAATGTTTAGATTAACTACTTACCCTCCATGAGTACTTTGAAAATGTCTTTGAGAATTGTAGATGTTGTTGCAAGAACACATATAGAAAAGAGAAAGGTACAAACAGGATCTGCTATTTTCCATTCAGGCTGTATGAAGAGTAGAATATATTGTTATTTATTTGCTTTTTATAGAAAATTTAAAGTAGACCTGATTTGAATGTCATTTAACTATTGAAAAAGGTGTGGATCAATTATGTCTAAAGGAGAGATATTCGAAAACTGGCACAAACCTGAAAATAGATAATTGTGGCAGCTAGCAGAACACCCAGGCTCTGTAGCAAATCTCCCAACACATGGATGAAGACGGCCCTCACGCTGGTGTTGCCATGGTTATGGCAATGACGGTGAGACGATGGAGACTGATGGAGAATAAGAGCCATTCTATAGGAAACAGTGTACCAGAATTATCATAATGAGTGTGATAGGATCACCAAATTTAAGCAGGTTCTACTGAGGCAGATAAAATGTGCCAAATTTAAAAACTTATATATACATACAGATACCAAAAACTTTTTATCACAGTCCATTTTCTGTTGAAGTTGTAGAGAAAATGGTATTGGCAATTAATGCCAAGTAGAGGGGAATAACTGTGAAAATAATGACTTACTATGTTGATATAATAACTCATTTTCTCAAACGTTTGACTCACTTAAAATAATGACTTTGGTGAAACAGTGACTCATTTTCTAAAGAATGTGGCTTACTATCTCAAGACAATGACTGTTGAAATAATTACTAAATTTTAATAAAGTAATTAATATGTCAGGGTAGTAATTTTTTTTAGATAATACATCAAAATTTAAAGTAAATAACCCATTATTACAAGATACTATGTCATTTTTTTTTCTGGCAAAAAACTACCAGAAAGAAAGAAAAAACATTTTACTTGTCAGGAATGTATCATAGTTATCTAAAATGAGTACTAACAGCAAAAAATAAACTTAGTAATTGGATCAAAATGCCACATGAACACTTACAAGATATTTACTACCACAGCGCAGCCAGAGGTGATGAGCATGACACCGCTGTGTATCTCGTAGTCATTTTGGATGATCCTCTGGATGGCCATGAATACCAGCACAGTGGTCACAGCCCATATGGACAGCACTGACAAAAGACCACCAAGAACCTCTGCAGAAAAATGTACAGAAGACTGGATCCTAAGGACAACAAAGGGAGCTCTGAGCTAATTAGACTACAGCTCTGCTTGTGGACGTACAGCTCTAACTATTCATACAAATGTTATCCAGTAAATTCACGGGCAGAAACATGCATGTAAGCACAAAACAAAGGGATCTGCAAAAATCATTCATCTGTAAACAAGAGTAACAGCTGACAATAACCTGACCGATGCCACCCGTATGTGAGGCTTTTAGAGGCAGGTTTTGAAGAGATCCACAGGGTGAAGAGGCTGATCAGGATGCTGCCAAAGTCAGTCAGAAGGTGAGCTGCATCAGTCATTACAGCAAGACTGTGAGCAACATAGCCACCTTTAAGAACAAAGACGCAAACGCTGAAAGTAGCTGAGATCAATCAAAGGAATATAAACAAAGGAGGCCTAACAACATTTCAAAAGTGAAGTGAGTAACATTGCTGACTTTTGTGTGGCAGGCTGAGGTTTGAATCCTTGTTTGAGCAAGCACACTATGCTATACCAATAAGAGTCCTTGGGCAAGACTCTTAACGCTACAGTTGCCTACCTCTGTAATAAGATTAAATAGTAATTTCTGCCATTCTACCATGTTCTACAGCCCTGTTCAACATTCTTTATCTGACATCTCTCTCTCTTTTTTTTTTTAACAGACTCCTCTAAATTAGTTGAACTGTAAAGTTGCAAAGTTGTAGCATCATATTATAGTCATTTTATACATGTATCCTCAAAAAATTGGTTTAATATTACTGAAAACAGTGATTACAAAGGTTAGGTATAATCATTAAGTATAGGGTCTAGATCCGTCCTACATAGTCATTCATCATAGTCTACAAAAGCTGCTTTTCATGAATGATATCCAGGATATTCTAACCAATCACTTCTCCAGTCATGAAGACCAAACAGACAACAGATGTGATTAGCAGCTTTCTCCGAGCGTGTAGTTTCTCATAGCTTTGGGCCATTGCGGTTCTACTGGTATGGCAGTGAAAAGCTGCCCCTCTGGCCCCGTGTTCTTCCTCAAACTCTGTGCTCAGATAGTCATCCTTCGAGTCATCAGATGAACTGGAGACAAGAATATTTAGAACCCGTGATTTAATGCATGTTTAAATGATTCACTGGCATTACATAAACAGGTTCAACATTTATCTTCACTAAATGTTTGTGCATTTTAAAGAAAATTGGAATTGAATACCTGCCAACTTTAGTTGCAGGTGAGCAAAAAAACGTTGCTAAATGCAAAAGCACAGAAGTCAGGACCAAAACCATGTGATTTTCAGTGAACATAAGCATGTTTATTTGATAAAGCTGATAATTTAAGGATCATACAGTACTATTTACACCTATGAAGGCATTTTCTTCATTTTTACTATAATAATAGTAAAGCCTAAAAACAGATATCATGAAGTAATACATTTAGGATTATGTAGTGGTCACAAATCATTTATGATCATACAACGTTGTCTGTTTTACATTTTTCATCACAGCTCCTGCTCATGTGAAAAATGAAATTGCAAATTTCATTTCATTTCCAATTTTGGCAGGATATTTGTGCAGATGTTTGAAAAAAGAAATGGCAAAAAGAGGTTTTCATTTACATTTTATTATTCTCATTTTCATTTCTCTTTTGGCTAGATTTGCCTCCCATAGTCCTGCACTGGCTGTTAAAAAAAGACTACCTGTACATAGTCATAAATTTCACTATTCATATTACAAGTATGTGATGTCTTTAAGATTATAAAAACAAAGTTTTCAGGATACAGTATATTACTGAAAAAATGCAGTGAATGCTAAACAAATAATGCCAGTCAAAGGACATGAACATCTTGTTGCATTGAAAGAAAAAAAAAGCCACGATTTGATAAACTTATTAAATAATGTTAGAAAGTCATAGGAGGTATGAAGAGTATATGAGGAGTAGGAATTTCTGTTACTATGCAAAAAAATTAAACATGCAACATTTTTTTCTGTGTTTTTCTATTGATTTTCACAATTTATTAAACGTAAACGCCAAAAAAATCTGAATACGGCATGTACTTAAACAACTTACCCCTGAACAGGAGAATATTCCTGCTTGGTGAGCCGAACCTTTTCTAAATTCACCATGAAATCCTCTGAGTATTTTCAACACAATATCAGCACAACAGCGATGCCAAAATGCTCAATAAAGACTCCTTAACTCTGTAGACTGAACAGTGTTTCCAATGAGCATTTAATACACATTTAACTTAAAGAAATCTTCCCCAAATTTTGAAAAAGCAGTAAATCGTAAGAAACATCAAGCAGTTAAGGGCCACATGTTGCTTCACATGCTGTCTCTACATCATTACACAACACAAAAATTATCAGCGCATGCCGTTTTTGAAAGATAAGACAGTCCAAAAAAAGCTTTTTTCCAAGGTTACACTTAAGACTTGATGATTAACAGAACCAAAAACAACATAGTACAAGCCTTACGGCTTTACACCTGACAACAGAAGATTAATTCACATAGACGAAATTAAAATTATACAGCAAACCATGTTTTATTTGACTTCATAATTTTTCATACACTGTACTTGCTTGCCACAAATATAACACCTGGAACAAACATATGATCCATTCAACCAATTTGATCAATTTGATTGTAATCACTAAACTGAAGTATTACTGCAGCAGCCCACTTTGCACAGGTGGATATTTTTGTACCGCACCATTGAGATCAAGCTAAATTCTTTAAGAAAATTGTTATCGGTACTGTTTATCACATGTGACAACAAAAGTCATAGAACATGTACTTGTGAGATCCCTGAGGCATTAGAATGTCAAAGTAATGTTTGATTAATATGATATATTAATATGATGTATTTATATGATATATTAATGGCTTTATCTCACACTACAATACACATGAAACATGCTTTAAAGTTTTTCAAAGTACTAGAAGTACAAATGTGATGACAAAGTTTTGTTACAAAAGTGAAGCATGATGACCTGCAGTTTGAGACTTTTGTTTTTAAAGAATAAAAAATCCTTCTATTAAAGCAGATAAAATATGGACCCATATGTACATACAGATATCAAAAACTAATATTTACTTACATTTTATCACAGTACATTCTCAGGCAGAGTTCTGCAACTTAACAACCCAAGTGCATTACAAAATTCCAAGCACTTTCAAACATATATTCTGTATTTCTGCTGCATCCTCTAACAATCTGTAAAATAAAGGGCTTAAACAGTCTATTTACGCAGTAAAGTCATTACAAAATAAAAAAATAATACAAACATAAGTGTCAGTGCCACTGTTGTTGCTTAGGATTATATAAATTATCACTTAAATTACCTTTAGATTACAGTCTTAATTAGTCTTTAAATTAGTCACATAAGACAAGTGTGATCATATCTTATGATTAAATGTCTGTACATTAGGTTGGGGTCCATAAAGAATATACTAGAAAAAATTCTCTTTGGCTGGACATGCCTATTAGGAGGCAATTCCCAGTTAGCATTTTCACTAAATAACTCATATAATATAACTAAACATAACTCTGTAAAAAGACCCTGCCACAGTAAAGGCAATCAAGATACATGCAAACAAAAAGTGACACATTCTGAACATAAAATTGATTGCAATACACAACTTCTAACCATCGATCAGTCATCATTTCCACAGGGCTGAGCCTACTTTCACAAAAAGTGAAAGGACAAATATGGACATGTTATGTCTTCTCTTGGTCATGAGTTCTTTGGGTCAAAGGCAAAGGACTGGTCATGCTCTGTAAATGCATCTGGCTGTATAGTAATGGCTGTGTCTCCACCTTGTGGAAGAAATGAAATGCTGTGAAGTGTGCAATCTAATCAAGGACAAATTAAGTAGTATTTGCTTTATCAAGGTGCTGCATCCTATATGAATTTACCAGCCATTTTAGCTTAAAAATGAAGAGTTAAGCACATTCATTTAAACAAGATCCTTGGTGATGTGGAATTGTTGATGAAACTTTTTGCCCAGTTCAGGAGTAGCAGTGGTAAAGTGCTTTACATCCATCTCCACTACACTGTTAATTAGACTTGGTTTTATGGTGAATTGAAAAGACAACTCACCAATATCCTACATTATTTTTATATTAAATATTTTCCCCTGAGGATCACTTATAAACCTTGTATGGTTTTATTTCTAAAATAGTCATGATTCACTTTTACATGATCATTTTCCAAGGTTTTTTTTTTCTTCTTCTTCAGAATCATTAACATTAAACAGGCTAATACTGTTATTTGTTACTGTGCCCTTAAAACTGGTATAGGCAAATAAGCTCTGTTCTGACTGGCTGCCCTCTCTTGTGCCTCATTCAAAAGCAGTCTGGGTTAAAACATTCCTTATAACTACAGCGTGAACAGGCAGGGCTAAACTGCTGTAGGCTAAATAGGTGGATATATGTGACTGTTTTGGATTTTGTGACATCACAAACAATGAATTTTTGTTTTGCACTTTATTCAGCATATATGGACTGTTGGGACTAGGAAGTAAATGGTATGTTTTCAAACTTTTAACAATAACAATTCACTTCGCCAATCCATATATATGCAAATTAAGCTGCAAAAACAGCCCATTTCGATCACTGTTTTTGTGACATCACAAAATCCAACACATTTACACCTATTCAGCCTATAGCAGTATAGCCCCGCCTTTCAAGCTTAAGTTCTAAGGAGTGTTTCAGCCCAGACTGCTCTGTAAGTGAAGGACAACACAGGGCAGTGTAAATCAGAACAGAGCTCATTTACATATATCAGTCTTAAAGGAACAGTGATAAACACAGCCTGTCTCATTTTAAAGGATAATGGTCACATACAATTAAATTATAATTTTTGGTACATAAGACCAAACAAACGTTGAAAGTTGACCTATGCAGTAAAAAAAATAAAAATGAAACAAAATAAAGTTGTATAACTGACAAATCAGTCTTGCAAAACCTAAACTGACATTGAAAAATAAATGAACTATCAAAAACATGATAATATTAATCTAAATGTTCTTGAGCAACTTGAGCAGAAATGTTGCATTATATTGTATATACAGTGAAATGTACACAGAATTTACCTTCACTTGAGTCTGTGGTGTCTGCACTAGGGGCTGGCATGCCTATGATCACTGAGCCCTGGGCTGTAAAACCAAAGAAATTCAATGAGGCACAGAATGTCTAATTACATGTAAAAAGTAATTATATATAAAAAAGAGGTGTTTTTTACTTAAGTCTTCAGTCTGCATCAGCATGTAAATGTAATTCATTAAACACCAATAAGTGTTCATTGAAAAGCAAAGCAGTGTAGCAGATCAAATGTTCACCTGGATCTCCAGGAGCATGAGAGGGAACAGGCTGTGCTATAATAACTGGTTCTTTGGCTGCAAAGTAAAGTAAAATCATCTTAAGAGGACAAAGTAATGAAACATGATTTTGAAGGAAGATTCACCCGAGCTCTGAGGTGCTATAAAATGCAAACACAGACCCTTTACAATTATTTCATGCAAAATCAATCAGTAATCAAAGAGAAATGTTCTGTTACTTTCAGTGATGCTTTACTTCACCTCTGTTTTGCTCCTCAAACATTTGAGCTTCCAGCTGCTCTGGATCAACATATAAATATTCTTCCTCGTCCTCCTCTGGTGCACACTTTCCACAGCAGCAGCAGCAACAGCAGAAGCAGCAGCAGCATGTAAAGATCATTCCACAGACGACAAGTGTCTAAAAAGGTAGGGACAAACAAAAATGTAAGTTTGATAATATAACTATAAAATGTAAAACAGGAACATTTATCATTATAGCTTCATATCTGAACGTCAAAAGAAAAGTATGAATTGATATAGACCCACATCCACTACACACCTTGAACCAACACTTTGACATGAGGAAGTAATATTTAACAGTGTCTTTTCCAAACTGGTCTGCAACATAAAGGCCCATGGAACCATATTCATCATAGATCTGCCGTTTGTTCTCATCATTAAGAATGGAGTTGGCATTGTTGATCTCTTTGAACTTTTCTGCAGCTTCTGGGTTGTCTGGGTTTTTGTCTGGGTGATATCGCAGTGCTAGTTTCCTGGAGGAAAGAGGTAAATCGTTAACAGTTGATGTCTTAATAAAAGTCTTATTAAGAGGTCCATCTATACAATGACAAATAGTTAGACTAGGTATGCATCTGAGTGGTATCGATATCACACTGCTACAATATAAAATCCCCTTATTTTCTCCAGCATAAATACATATGAGTAAATAGGACTGGGTTTCAATCTAAATTCAATACTTTTATGATAGTAAATGAATTCTTCAATATTACCAAGCATCAAAAACATTTTATTCAGCACCAAATTTCAATACCTACGTTCAATAAGTCGTGGCATCAGTGCCAATAAGCATGCTTATTCCAAAGTCTAGATTACAGTGTCAATTACATAAGCTTTGTAAGCTTATTAATGTCAGTGCTTTTTAAATTCTGTGAGGACCGCCTTTAATTACTCACACTATAATCAACTGCAATATGACTTTTAATTCAACAGTTTTTGTATTTACAACATGATGAAAAACTATTGTTCAGAAATCAGTATTGAAGTCAAGATACTGATAGCAACATCAAAACGTTTTGACAATAGCCAACCCTGAGTAAGTGAGTGTGTGTGTGTGTGTGTAGATGCAACCCATTTCAATTACTGTTTGTTGTTTAGATCTATTTTTTTAAACATGTGCAGAAGAAAAGCTTATTGCTTTAAGTAGTTAACTATAAAGCGGAATACAGACATAGAAACTTCAGCACAAGCAATATGTCTATTAAAAGTACCCATATTGATTTTCAGTACTGACCAATACTGGTACTGATGTAACTGATGTATGTTTTTAAGTTGCTATTGTTACAGGTTCAACATCGTAAGAGTAGAAGAACCCTTTTTAGTACTATACAGAATCATACACAACACATTCTCCATTAGCCTGAAGAACCATTACACCACGCAAAGAACCCTTCAAGCATGCAAATGGTTCTTTGAGTGTGCATGGTTTCACTGTCTTTACTAAAGAACCCTTGCAGAACCATCCTTTTCAAGAGTGTAATTAATGGGTTTCTTGGCATCCCAAACTCCAAAGCTATCTATCTATCTATCTATCTATCTATCTATCTATCTATCTATCTATCTATCAAATAAGCTGAACTTTATAAAGTGTCACACTGTGGAATTTCCTTCTATGATTACCTGTAAGCTTTTTTAATTTCCTCAGATGATGCGCCCTTCTCCAAGCCTAATGTCTTGTATAAGCTGTCCCCGGCTGTGGATAGCTTGCGTTGAGGTTTGTTTGAATCAGTCATTTTGATATTCTGCTCAAAACACAAGGCACTGATATAATAATACATAAATTGCATAACCAGCTCTCTCACATGCCTGAACGTCTATGAGGAGGAATAAAAAAGCCTACCTGTGTTCATAAGGCTTAATCACCTTTCTTATCTGCAGAGAGGCAGTGGGTACAATTAGATTATGAAAGCACGATGGATAAGAAAGACAGAAAGAAAGAAACCTTCGAAGAACTTTTCACTTCAGTCTGCCCTGCAAAGCCAGTGGTAATGGTCACTGACATGTCAGGTGAGCAGCAGCAGGCAGCCAGTAAAACACGACAGTAGCTTTAACATTTAACACGTCTTGAAACAGCTTCAGAGATGTGTAAACCCAATGTAAGGCGTATAGAATTTGACTGCGGAACTGACACACAATTTCGCTAAATATCAACACTGAGTGTCCGTAAGTAAGATTACTGTACCTTCGACCAGCGGATAAATCCAGACACTGACGGGGTTCCTGAAACCTCAGAAACTCCAAGAAGCTTAAGGCGTGACCGGTAAAACAGGCTGAGAAGATGAAGATAAAACCTTTAAGAATGTAACCTATGAAGAAATCTCTACCTCTGCTCACCTCTGTTAGCGTCAGACCAGCAAGATCAGGGTCTCATCGTGCTGGTCGGTAACAGCCAAACTTTTATACTATCTACTTCATTTTATTAACAAAACAAAAAAGAAACGTTTTGAAAGAGACACAATATACCAGCTGAGAAGAACCTGTGAAGTCGAGTGTGTGAGGGTTGGACCAGGAAGTCGTTCCGGAGTTCATTTCAGAAGTTGTGCGTGATAAAGAGACGAAAAGTGAAACTCGTACAATTACACGGGGTCCAAAAGCGTGCAAGATACTATCAAACTGATGCGTTGTGGACCACTTTCGCTGTTGGAAGAAATATCAATGTTATATTCGAGAAGTATACGTTATTGTTTTAAAAAGCTCCTTATATCCAAATTGTTACAAATGTATACAGTATTTTGGGATGAAACTCTTCAATGACTAATCAAGAAATTAGCCTTTTTGCAGAGTCTTTAAACTGCTCTAGTCTCTTCCTTCTCTTCCCTTACAAAATCCATAATTATAGAAACCCCACGCCCCTTTTTAGCTCCACTTACTATATAGGTGCACTTTTTAGCTTCACATCTGCAACCCCCCTTCCTTCAATCGTCAGGACCCCCACAGGATCACGAGTCACCACCCTCTAAAAGGTGGACAAACAAGGTAGGTATGTCTAATACAGTGGGCAGTAAGTGTACATAATGTTTAAAAGCCCTAGTAACACCAGTGTCTGATCTACTTGTACCAGCACAACAGGCACTAATATGTCATGCCAGCATCATTGCTGTACTGAGAATGATCCACCACCCAAATAATGCTTCCTCAGTGGTGGTCCTAACCAGTGAAGGACAGGGCCAGGAGGGCTAATAAATAATATTCAGAGAAAGTGATGGACTGCAATCTGTAATTGTAGAACTACAATGTTGCTAATTGGACCTGATAAAAGGGACAGAGTGCAAGTACAAGGTAAGTGTATATAAATATAGGAAAAAATAGTTCATCAATATAAATCTATATACAATTCGTATAGAAATCTTGTCTAAGTCTGTTTAGTTATACTTTTTATGAGGGTTTGTATGAAATAAGGGGAAAAAGGCATGAAACTATTCTCATTTACATGGTACATATACATATCGCTGTTGTCGGAAGAAAACCTTGTATCTCCAAAATGGTAACTTTACAGGAGAAGGAAAAAACCTATTTTACTTTTAATGGAAGTCAATGGAAACAGACATCTTTCCAAGCAATGTTAGGCCATTTCTTTTGGTCCATTCATCACGAAATTTACATACAATGTAAAGACCAACAGACATTTTCAAATTCTATTAAAAACTGAAAAACATCAAAAATAGAGATACGAGGTTTATATATATATATATATATATATATATATATATATATATATATATATGTGTATATATATATATAAAAAAGATATAAGATATACACACACACACACACACACACACATATATATAGAAAATGTGTGTGTGTGTGTGTGTCAGCTGACTGATTTGACCTTTGATTTTTATTGTTCTCTTATAAAATGCTTGTGAATGTATGCATGTTAAAACAAGAAAGAGAGTATAGAGATTATCAGATTTGTCTATGTTAAATTCACTGGTCAAGTTTCAAAAATTTTTTATTATGATTTTCCCAATATTTTTATTGGCCTCCATGTGTTTGTGAGCCTCAGCAATGTCATCCATGTTGAACACACTGTCAATTACAGGCCTCAGTGACATGGGCTGGTCTCCTGACTGGAAGTGTGGCAATGCTTGTTCAGTGAAGCTCCTAATCAGTTCAGCTTTATACTAGAAAATAAAGAAATAGGTTGGTTGATGTTGTAACAGATGATTTTATTACAAATACAGTACCACACAAAATATTAAAATATTAAAAATATTAAAGATTCCCAAATATTCTGCGTAGTATCAATGGTTGAGATGTAAACAAATCATTCAGAGTGGTTTAATGTGGTTCATTGTACAGAAACCTGCTGATTCCGATTTCTTTACAGTGCTGGTGATACAAACTAGGGGTCACAATGTCTATAACTCAAATATAGCCATTTTATTGCAAGTCAAAGCCACCAGTGAACTTAAATGTGTCTTCTGAGTTTTAAATGTAGTGTTGGTAATGGTAGAATAGTGATAAATCATGAAATAGTGATAGATCATCTATTCATCTTCTCTGAGGGAGTTTTTAGAGGCATCAAACTCTTAAGACATATGGTTCCTATCACCACAAATGTGAAGGGTTAGTAACTTAGTAAGTTACACTACAACAGAGTATTAAAAACCACATAAAACCTAAAACCACTATGAATTACTTTGTTTACAATTACTTCATTCAACATTCAAATGCACAGACAAGCTTTACAGTCTCTATGCTGAGTCTTACCTGTAGACTTCGTGACCTGAGGAGACTACTGAGAATGTGGCCTCGCTTAAACAAAAGCTTGCCAAGCAAGTCCCCTTCCACTGACTTTCCTCCCATTACACCATAAAGCACCCATCTTCCATCCATAGCCAGGCTGCGTATATTCTTTTCCCAACAAGATCCACCTATGCAGTCCAGGATGACATCAACTCCCCTACCTGCAAGACCACACAATACTTTAAACTGGTAAATGTATCTTAGTCATTTTGAATCAACAATTGTATTTCTTTATTAATCTCCATAATACTGTAGTCTAACGCACACTGGTGAAGTGTTTTAAAATACCTTAATGCATGCTTTAAGTGCTTTACTAACCTTCTGTGAACTGAAGAATCTTCTCTGAGAAATCACCCTCTTTGTAATTGAACCCAGCAGCAGCACCTAGCTTCACTGCAATATTTATTTTCTCAGAGCTTCCTGCAGTCACTATCGGAACAGCACAACTCAGACGAGCCAGCTGAATGGCAGCAGTGCCGACTCCACTTGCTCCAGCATGAATTAACACAGACTCTCCTGCCTTAACTCGAGCTATGACAAAAACAAAGTATGGTTACATATTGCATTTTAGATGTATTTAAATGAGACTTTCCTAAAAAAAAGTTTTCTGACTCAAACACATCCTAAACACTTTCCTGACTGAAAGGTCGAAGACTGGAAATTATGATTTCAACTGGCCTGTAAGCACCTATTAAGTGCAGGAGCTGGTAAGCAGTCAGCCAGGCCTCAGGGATCGCTGCAGCTTCATCAAGGGTAAGATGTGAAGGGACTGGCATGAGAAGTTCCTCAGGCACAGCAACATACTGCGCATAACCTCCTCCTGAAAGCAAAGCCATGACTTTGTCCCCTGGCTTGAAGTTCCTCTTGACTCCAGGACCAATGCAAGCAATTACCCCAGCAGCCTCCAGGCCAAGGATCTCACTCTCTCCAGGAGGAGCTGGATAAAGACCTCTCCTCTGTCACAGGAAATAAACCCTTCAGCGTATAGTAATTACTGCACAAATTACTGCACAAAACATGCCTCCAGACTGTTCTCTGTCCTGGCACCAAGGTGGTGGAATGAACTTCCCCTAAGTGTCCGAACAGCAGAATCACTTGCTGTTTTTAAACGACGTCTGAAGACCCATCTCTTTACACTACACTTATCTAATCACTAACACTGTCTATTAAAGATCTTCACCTCTTTTTGTTCACTGTATTTTATTACAAACTTTTATTCAGCAGGTTTAGTGTTGTGTAGACTCTGTGTTGAGTTGAAGGTATTTTTCTACTTTTTGTACTTGTTTTAGGTCTCAATGCATAAATAACTTAAGGTAGCAATTTAGAGCAAAGCTCTTTAAAATTATGTCGACCTTTATTAACATGAGATATTCTGAAGTAATGACAAGCACTTTTGTAAGTCGCTCTGGATAAGAGCGTCTGCTAAATGCCATAAATGTAAATGTAAAAATTCATAAAGTACTGTACATGGACATGTGTGTACCTGTAACAAGTCTGCACGGTTTAAAGCCGCTGCATGGACTCTGATGAGGACTTCTCCATCTTTAGGTTCAGGTCGTGGGATTCGTCCTAAGCACAACTTCTCTGGACCACCTGGTTCTTTCACACATACTGCAAGCATTGACGACTGAAACGGTGAAAACAGAACTGCTTAATTACACAAGACTACATTTGTGCAAAAAGTATTTTAGAGTTATTTGTCCAAGCTTAGACTTACAGTATCTTCATCTGGATGTTGAATCATGGATTTACAGGTAGTGATTTACAAAGAGTGCTGCAAAAGGACAATGTTATATACTGAACACAAGGCGTTATACAAAACACTTCAGTCACAGTGTCGAGGGCGACTGAAACACAAGGACTGCGCAATTTCTGCGCACAGTTGATGCTTTCGGTTCCAAACACTGTAGCTCAAAGTCCGTCAAAACGTATCCGAAAAACCTAAATTTAATCTAAATTACGGACTTATAAAGGCGAACATAGTTAAGAGTAGTTCTGTCTTGACTTCAGAGACATTTTATCCTATGACTATGGATTAAACCAAAGACTGTAAGCGCGAAATGTAAATGTTTTTAAATTATTTAGCCTAACGTTACTTGGTGTAACTGCCGTTAGTCCACTTTAGCGAACGTTCCGTACTCATAATACTGTGCAGAGGCAGAAATCATCCTAAAGGGAAAGAGTTAACAGTTAATATTCGTCTTTAAACTTACCAGTTAAACGAAGGCTCTTGTTTGATGGGTTTACCAGAAGTCTGAAAAATAAATGTGTCCGCTAGAGGTCGCCAGATTCGTATTGGTCTTTAAACGTGTCAGTTAAAAATAAAACATCACCGCTAGAGGTCGCCAGAGCCGAGTCGACTTATATTATTAAAAGAGCTTCATGTATGATTTAACTTCAAAAAATGAACAAAAAACCTGACAAAAAGTCTATTCCAGCCGCATTGTGTTTCACATGTTCGCATTTTAAAATAAAACTGCCACAACCAAGGGATGACGCATAGAGAGGCCCACAAAGCAGTATTTGTGCCACTGTTAAACATGTTCCAAGTTGTTATAGACATCAAAATATCTGACCAAATGGCATTTACTTCAAACAGACCATTCCAAGAGTGTAGTTCTTTTTGTCAAAGCATTCTTTAGAAAGGCAAAAGGATGTTTTATTAACATTAAATCGTTCACATTTGAGCAGTCTATTTAGTTTGCATTCAGAAGACCTTTGTATACTTCATGATCTCGTTAATGAATACATGTACATTGACATCAGTGTAAGAAAAAACAGCCCCAGACTTTGGCTCTTCTACCTCTGTGCTTTACAGAACTTATTGTGTAGTCTTCTACAGTAAATGATGCTTATGTTATCAACAGTGAATGAAAGCAAATAGTCACCAGTTAGCATTATTCAGATCTTACTGTGTCCACTGTTAGCTAACAGCTTCCATTCATTTTTAGCAGCATTAGCGTGCATGGACGAACTATTCCAATATTTTTGTTGACTGTTTTTCATATAACAGGATCTTTAAGGCTATTGCTCAGTCATGTCCTTTAACACTTATGAATATGCTTGCATTTGGCTTAAATTACCCTGAGAAATTCTGCTTTGTCAAATACTCAACCCCAACCCCCACCCTCCCAAAAACTGGTTTGACCAATTCTTACTGTTTACAAACCCAAGTATCATAGCAGCACCTTCAGTGCGTCTCTCTCCGTGGATCATCTTTACAATGAAACAAGACAAAGACGGTGATTTAAAATCTGAAAGTCAAGGTATGTCATTTACATTTATTTAATTACATTCAAGACTGTGTGTAGTTGTACATTACTCACATATTCCAAAGCTTTTCTATTTACAAAAAAAAAAATCATGTTGAACAGAATTTAGACCTTCTGTTGAGCTCACTCTTATAACCAATTTGCTTTGCTGTATTGTACCTCAGGACATCATATCAACATGACTACAAGGTCAAACTTTAAAGGACCATTGCTGTTTATGGATGTGAGACTAATGAATCACAAAGAAGACACTCATCTTCAGTGGAAACTGGAACAAATCCACAGAAAATACAGATTAAATCTCAAACTGCTTTATCAGGAGCGAGAATTATTGTTGACGGAACACAAAAAGTTGCTGCATTTGAGAGTCTGTGAACCTTACGCAACTATTAACAATACAATGAGAGCCATATCAGAGACAAAAAATGACCTGCAACATATTCGTCATTCAAGGTCAGCTCCAGCTGCAAGAGGGACGCATTCATCTAAATTTCTTTCAAATGCAACAGATCAGCTCGTAAGAACGAGGTCCTCAAAGTCCGCATCACCATCTGCCTTGATGCAGAGTTCTGCTCTCTCGCTAACACCAGCCTTCAGAAGAAAGGCTTCAGAAACAGGTCCGTTATCCATCATTCAATTAAAGGAAATATCGTTAATTGACAGCATTTCTCAAAAAGAGTTGGCAAGCCAAGAGGAACAAGAGAGACAAAGAAAGGAAAGACTGAAACAAATCCAGAGAGAAAAAATTCAACAGAAAATGCAGATTTTCCTCAGGACTCTAGAAACAATCTGAGTATATACACTGTATGAGTACAGAGCCCTGCTGGTGACATAATGTATAAATAAAAATAATACGTGGCCACAACTTGGTAAGGTATGATCTCGTTCCCACACCTTACTAAGTCATGGCCATGACTTAATTATGTCATTCCCACATTATGTCAAGTCGTTGCCATGCAATAGGAACTCGTTTCCACAAGTTAATAATGCGTGACCACACATTATTTTTATTTATATGTCACCAGCAGGGCTCTATAGTATGAGCTCTAATAGAGTATGCAAGGATTTCATGCTATCGTCCTTCCATTTCAGGCTTACTGTGGACTGAGACAGTTATGTGAAGGCTTGGTATATTTATCAAAAAATGCTTGAACTCTTGAAGCTAGTTCTGCTCCCAATGAATTACTAAGTATCCATGGTATCCTTTTTTTGCCTTACCAAAGGAAATTAAGCTGAACACAAGTATGTCTAAATGCCGATTATATGAATTGAGCATATTAATAATACATCTTTAAAATCCTGCACCATGCACTCAGACAATGCTTCCCACTTTCCTCATGGTCAAAAGAGCACTGTGAACTGGAGACTCCATGAGTAGCACCTGGTTTTTCTTCCATTGTGGAGATTCTGCAAGTGTTTTATCTATTAAAAAAAGAAAGGAAAAAAAGAAACAATGATTTGAAGGAAAAAACATTTGAAGTTTGCAGTCATTAAACATTAGGATTAGATTGGTGCTGAAGAATTCTTGCCATCAAAGCAATAAAAATCTTACTTTCACTCTCAATGGTAACACGAGTAGGCAGACACTGGGTGAGGTCACCATACTCCAGTGTGCACAGAACAGCTGCTTCAGTCTCCTCTTGTATTTTGCACATGAAGACGAGAAAGTTGCAAAGTTGATTTCTTTCAATTATTTCCACTGTCCCAATGAGCTCCTGTAGCCCGGTAAATGGAATCAGACAGATAAAGGCGTTAGTTCAACATGAATATGGGCACATGTAACACAATGGTGTGTGAAAATTTGAATACCCCCGGTCAAATTACATGTTTTGTTGGTTTTCTAAGTGAAAACAAGTTAACACAAGCTCTTCAGGACACAAATATCAATATGACATTTTGCTGTAAAGGATAGTGCACAATTTCTACTTATTTGCTCATTTTAATATATTGGAAAAAAATAAAACTAAATATAAAATGTGACATAACTTTGCCACATAAACATGCCACATTTTATTTTTGTCCAATATGTTAAATTCAGTAAATAAACAGTAATTGTGCATTAAATTGATACATTAGGGTTTCCCTTAGAAAACTCACAAAACACATAATTTGACCAGGGGTGCCCAAACTTTCTCAGCCTCAATTGGGCAAAGAATTACACCCAGGAATTGAGAAAGACCATTAACTCCATGTGTGTCATACCTTGATGAGCAAAACCTGTTGCTTGCGTCCAGCTAAAGCATTGAGGTGCAGGCTTAGGATCTCAAGGAAAGCTTTAAAATCAGCCTGTAGATGCTCTTTGGCAAGTCTCTCCAGCGGGACACATGGAGGGATGTTATGACGACTGATCTGCACAGTGCGTCTCAAGTCCATTTCCAGATTATACGTTTCCAAGTACATGCCTTCAAAAGCAGTGCGAAATGACACACATACACTTTTACCTTGTTTACTCTCTATCAGATTATATCCACCTGAGAAAGAGGGGGAGACAAGATTAACATTCAAGTCAGACTACGTAATGTCTTAACATACTACATCAAAATAAATAAAAATCATATTACACATAGTTTCAGTTACAATGTACAGTCCACTTCAACACTTTTTCAGGTTAATTCATGGCTTTGACATTTTCATGTTATGCTCTATTTATTGCTATTGTTTTATAAGCGTTAATGGTTTATGTTGTCTGTTGTTCTCTTTTACACAAAATAAAACATCATATGCAAAAGTTTGAACACCCCTGGTAAAATTGCATGTTTGTTTATTTTCTAACTGAAAATAAATGTGAACAAATTATGTACAGTAAGCTTAAATATGGCAATATTTTTCATAACATATTGGGAAACAATATAACGATAAATATCTTATAAGTTTTATGCATTCCACATGTTTTTATCCCCCCCATATGTTAAATTAAGCCTTTGAACAGAAACTCTGCATTAAAATATGCAGAAGTGTGTTTTCTGGAGATAACGCACACTTAATTTTACTTAGAATATTATGGAACTTGACAAACTTTTGCATGTGACTGTATACTATCTGTATTCCAAGTGATCAGAGCAGACAGTGATCTTATGTTGTTCGTGTTCCACATGACAGGCAACAGGTGATTTTTTTCTGATTCCGATTTTTACCTATGAGGTGATAAACTGTTTGAAGGTCCTTCAGCTGCATTAGTCTGGATTTCAGCAGAAATTGCTCAAGTTGCATGAAGTCATCAGTTTCCTCTTCCTCCAATGGCAGCCCTTGGTCCAGTTTGTCTTTTAGATCCTGAAATGATACAGTAGTAGGGACACGGTCTGAGACAAACTATTTATGATAAGATATAAAACCCATGTAAGACTACATGTGATGTTCTCTCATGGTTATACCTTTAATGCTGCCGTTTCAGCAAAAAGTCGCTCTCTTTTAGCACGGAGTGTTAATATTGCAGCATGAAGCTCCTTCAAATGATCTTGCTTTTGCTTTTCCTGGCCTGCTGTTCCAGCCTTCTCCAACATCAACAGGTGATCAAAGACACCTGGGAGACAAGAGGTTATACATATATTAAGGTAATGCTACTTAACAGCATGACACCTATTAGTGACACTATATGGGAAAAAAAAACATTGACGCTAAAGAAATGAGAAACAAAAGAATATAGCAAATAAATGTGCAAGATATTAATTACTTTGCCTTTTGTCCTCTCCTTCTCCTCTTCACACAGACAGAGTGAATGCTGTGTGATGGCAGATCGTATACTTTTTTTAATATAAATATGAAGGCATCAAATACAATGGCTGATCCCCAGGTTTTCTGGTACTCGCTATAGAACTCAAAGTTTCTTGTTTTAAAAAGACACCATGAAATACAAATATTTCTACTGAAATCTGAAAATGCTTAATGGCTTAAGATGGGTTTAGTTCTGAGAGAAAGTATAGGTCCTTTTGCATATGCTTTCTTTTAAGCTCCAATACATGTTTTCTTTTTGTTGTGTCCCCCAAACCCCAGTATCTCTACTTAAGCCATATCAGACAATGTGTTCGTTAGAGTGGTTAAAAGCTGATGACCAAGCTGTGCCCGAGCATGATTCTCTGCCTGCATGTGAATGAAATTCAGAATCTGAAGATCCAGTCTCCTGAGTCTTCCAGACAGTTTTTTAACACTACACATTAAAGACCCTGAACTGCTGGCTACAATGACCAACATATTAAAACACACCCAAAACAAATGTAAGGCAGTTATGCATGTAAACATTACGCCACATGGAAATAAACAACACTCAGGATTACTACAGTACCCACTACAGTAACTACAATGTTTACATAGTATAGTGCAGTGCACTATAGTACTCTAATATATGACTAACTGTATATCGTGCACTGTAATATTATTGTAAAAGGAATAATAGTGTTTTTTGACAAATGTTCTTACCTTGTCAAGATGTCCTAATGACATAAAGCTATCTCCTTTAATAAAACTTGATCACCTTATCAGAAAATGCTACCAGCATTAAAAACACAGGATGGATATAACGACAGCCTAAATCACCTTATCAGATACTTATAAAACACTTTAAGAAAAGCTGCAGTAACACAAAAACACAATGTACCTTAGAAAAAACAATTACTACACTACACACTAAAGGATGGTTGATCATATGTGGAACCATGTACAACACATTCTCCATCCATTTGAAGAACAATTTCACCATGCCCAGAACAACGTAAACACTGCATAAGTTCGAAATATAACTAAACAGAACCATTGCCTCTAATAATGAACCCTTGAAGAATCATGTTTTTAAACATGTATGTTACACACACGCTGGCTAAGCACGACAAAATGTTAGGACACTGGCGCTAAAATCTGATTGGCTGAACGTTCGAAGCCGCCGTAAAATAACTGATGTATGCGCAACTATGGACCGCCTCCCAGTTCAGTTTCAATGCGCCACGGACTAAAAGCAACAGGTACGCTGTTCGCACCATTTACGTTTTCGGCATTTGGCTGACGCTCTTATCAATTACTTACAATTTGATCATTTTACACAAGTAGGCGAAGGTGGTGTTAGGAGTTTTGCCCAAGGACTCTTATTGGTGTGGTGTAGTGCAGGGTGTTTACCCAGGTGGGGGACTGAACCCCAGTCTACAGCGTAGAAGGCAGAGGTGTTCACCGCTACACTATCCCAACCACCAGTGGGTGTGTTAATAAATTAAGAACCCTAATTTTTTTTCATTGAGAGGCTGGCAATTTGTTTTTAACGACCAGCTATGGCTAAAATGTCTAACAGGCTAAACCTGTTCTCCGTCGGGTTAATGTTCAGTCTTAAGGCACTCTGTAAGTCACGTTACTGAATTTTCATCCACCTAGCGAACCTCAGATTCCCTGCTCCCCTGCTTGTGACGGTGCTGAGTTATGTACTGGTGCAGTATAAGCTCCTGTAAAGTCACCTTGTTTTCTCACGATGTCCATTTTCGCGTTTGTTGCGGTGCTCCGCGTTCAAATCTGCCGCTTTCAGCGTTCACCACCCGCCATTAACGCGGACGTGAGGTCACAGCGAAAGACGACGTCACATGTAAACAAAGCCTCCAAGAGCGTCAGTGCTCAGCAAAGTTTGCGCAGAGCGAATTTATTCCTCAGCTGTGTTTAACAATGTTTCCCTGTTCATCACAGACGGATGATTTGTGACTCGTCACAGAATAAGGACATGCGTTTCCGTGCTCTGGGAAATATACGATAACTACGGATCAGTTTTGCACGCAAAATGTGACAAATCTGAAGAGGGAGGCCAAGCAGCAAGACGGCCCAAAACAGTGTGTATGTCAGATATTAAAAGAGCCAAATGAAAGCCGGACACTGAAACTATAACAAGTGTAGTGGCGCGTTGGTAATCTCAGCTAACTAACCTTGCTAACCTCAGGAGCAGCTCACTGATTTGCTCGGGTTTGGGTCGGACAGTGATGAGCATGCGGAGCTATGAAATGCGCAGATTTGTTACAGTTATAGGAAAATGTGAACAAGGAAGTGGGGACTGTGTAATATTTACATCCCGGTATGTAAAGTCGTTGTAGAGTTACGTCAGCCTGCGTGTTAAAGACTTTATTTTAACACGTCAGTACTTGACACTGAAACATTAACAGAAGGCTGAGTGTGTGGTTCATTGCCCAGGACCTTTGCTATGCACGTGGAATCTCTGGTGTGTGGTAGTTAAAGGGGAATTACACCAAATTTTACTACATAACATTTTTCCCCCACATAATTCAATATTATAAAAATTTTAGTGCAATATCATGCTTTTATGAGAATCTATAAAATGTTTGCCTCTTATAATATGCCTGTAGTATTTTATTATACTGATCTATTTTATTTGTGTAGTATTCTGCACTAACTACCCAAATGTACTATAAGATTATTATAGAAATCCTGTATAAATACTTACAGTATTACTATAGATATTTTATCACAGGTGACAAGTCACAAAATATAATGAGAACTATTTCTGCCTTCTTTTTTACAGTTTCAGGTGCTTATTTGTCCATATGGATGACTGCAAACAAATCCATTGTTCTGTGAGAACCTGTTGGTCCAGCCTATAACTAACACTCAGATGCAATCAGTATGGATGTCATTGGACAGAAGTACTTCACAACAGTTGATTTTGTATTGTTTGCCCTCCTTCTTGTGGCCTCCATGGTCATAGGGCTGTACTATGCCCTCTCTGGAGGACGACAGAGAACAACTCAAGAATTTCTGTTGGCTGACCGGAGCATGAAGTGCCTACCCCTTTCCCTGTCACTCATGGCCTCTTTCCAGTCAGCTGTTGCTATAGTCGGCACACCAGCAGAAGTCTACGCCAATGGCACGCAGTACTGGTTCATAGGCTGCTCCTACATTCTGGGACTCCTTATTCCGGCCCACATTTTCATTCCAGTATTCTACAGACTGCAACTCAATAGTGCTTACCAGGTATACCACTGCTTTTTGACTTCTCCCCTCTGTTAACTCATGTCTGTTTAACATCTAGCGTTTGTGTTCTTAAAGTACTGATTGGATGATGTGTAGATCAGATGTGAGTAAATGTGTTGTTTTTATAACACGTGATTAATGACCAGAGCTTCTGCAAACAGTGAGAGAAGTCTGTATCCCTGAATAACATAAGCATGTTGCTCATTTGAAGTCATGATCTACCCGCACTTTTTAATCCCTTTTTTGTTGCTTCTGTATCTAAGTACCTGGAACTCCGTTTTTGTAAAACAGTCCGGATCTGTGGAACGATTACCTTTATTTTTCAGATGGTAAGTTGCAGCTTAGAAGAAACCCATGACATCTAAGCACAACACTTATGCATAGATTGTCTTCTCGTAGTACATCATAATGAATGAATTGTTTGACTGTGGCAGGTCATTTACATGGGTGTTGGTGTATATACTCCCGCTCTTGCACTAAATGCAGGTGAGGTTTTTTGAATAATCTGATAACCATCATGATACAGTCATATGCAAATGTTTGCAGTGCCCCTTGTCAAATTATGTTTTTTTTTTATTTATTTTTGTAAAAATTAGTACATATCTTTTAAAGGGAACACAATTTTGCACACTGTGATGCACAATTACTGTTTATTTGCAGAATTTTACATATAGGAAAAAAAGTGGCCTGTGCAACAGTTATGGCATTAGATTTTGTTTTTTTTCCCAACATGTTAAACTTAGCAAGTGTACTAAAATTTGCAGAAAAAGTACTGTATTTAAGTTTGCTCCCTGTTGTGGATGTGTTAACTTATCGTCACTTGGAAAAGGAGCAAAGAGTAATTTGTCTGGGGGTGTTCAAACTTTTGTATACTGCTATACAGTCCCTGACAAAAGTTCTGTCGCTTATCCACGTTGTGGAAACAAAAGCTTATAACCTGACTTTAAATTCATCCATTGGTTTTAGAAATGATGCATATGAAAGCTGAAACCCTCCCAAATGAGGTTTAATTTATGAAAATAAATTTGCTTCACTGCAGAAATATTGATCATTTAATGAACACAGAAAGGTCAGATTTTGGCAAGACAAAAGTTTTGTCGCCTTGTCATATAATGCACCCAATCCTAGTTTACAGCCTCACCTGTGCTCACTAATTGATTGGTTAATTAGTGGGTGTGTATAAAAAGAACCCCAGCACCCCCAGACCTTCACTTGAACTGCAACTTGACCTCTGACAACATACCAAAAATCCACCCTGCGACCAAAGCCTTGATTATCAAGAGGCCGAAGACCAGATCCACTGCAGATGTGGCTGGCACCTTTAATGTGTCTCAGTGTCAAGTACAAAGGATTAAAAAAAAGATTTGAAGAGACTGGAGATGTTTTTGACAAGCCCAGGTCCGGTAGACCCCACAAGACAACTGCTTACACCACAGCCGCCGCAAATACTGCAGGAGACCTACTGGAGCCTGTATGGATCAAGATTCACCCAGAAAACAGATACGTTTGGTGGTGGAAAGATCATGGTCTGGGGTTACATTCAGTGTGCGAAACATTTGCAAGGTGGAAGGCAATATCAATAGCCTAAAATATCAAGAAGTATTAGCTACCTCTTACATTCCCAATCATAAAAGGGGTCAAATTTTGCAGCAGGATGGTGCTCCATCTCATACATCCATCTCTATATCAGAGTTCCTCAAGGCAAAGAAGATCAAGGTGCTCCAGGACTGGCCAGCCCAGTCACCAGACATGAACATCATTGAGCATGTTTGGGGTAGGATGAAAGAGGAAGCTTTGAAGACAAAACGAAATAATCTTGATGAACTCTGGGAGGCATGTAAGACTGCATTCTTTGCTATTCCTGGTGACTTCATCAATTGTATGAATCATTGTCGAACCGCATGGATACAGTACTTTCTATTAAATATGGCTCTAATAGCACCACAACATCATTCACCAATGTTATGAAACATATTTTTGTATTTGAAGTAAAAAAAAATTTTTTTGATTTTCACATTTCTTTCTGTGGGCGACAAAACTTTTGTCTTGCCAAAATCTGACCTTTCTGTGTTCATTAAATGATCAATATTTCTGCAGTGAAGCAAATTTATTTTTGTAAATTAAACCTCATTTGGGAGGGTTTCAGCTTTTGTCATTTCTAAAACCAGTGGATGAATTTAAAGTCGGGTTATAAGCTTTTGTTTCCACAACATGGATAAGCGACAGAACTTCTGTCAGGGACTGTACATCTAAACTTCATTTTCAACTGTTATCATATTCATATGTGTTATGTCTAAGACAGTTTTGCTTTGTGGTTTTAAATCTACCTTTAGTTACTGGTTTTCATTTATGGGGAGCAGTATTAGCAACTGGACTAATATGTACAGTGTACACTACTTTGGTAAGTACTATTATTTATTTATTTATTTATTTCCCCCCCTATTCTGTGAGAACCATTCTGAGTAGTTAATTGTGTCTGTGTTTGCGGCTGCCTTGCAGGGTGGACTGAAGGCAGTGATCTGGACTGACGTGTTTCAGACATTGGTGATGTTCGCAGGTCAGCTGGCTGTCATCATAGTGGGTGTGCAGCAAGTTGGTGGGCTTTCTGACTTTTGGAGGAAAATCAGAGAGGGAGACCGCATCTCCAGCATTGAGTGAGGAAAATTTTTCAATGATGGTGAATGCGAACAAAAGGTCTTACAAGTTACTGAAGTTTGAATTGATTTCTCAAGGAATCCATAGGGATGTTTTGGTGTAGACGTTTATAATGTCTTTACTTGAGATCAGTGGCTGGTACTTGGATTGTTTCTTTTTCTCTCAAGCTTAAATCCAGACCCAACTGTGCGGCACACGTTCTGGACGTTAGCACTTGGTGGAGTGTTTCTGATGCTTTCTTTGTATGGAGTGAACCAGGCGCAGGTGCAACGATACCTCAGTTCTCGTACTGAGAAAGAGGCTATAATGTAAGTGTCCCTTAAAGTGTGTCAGATTCTAGCACTGAAGAGCCACAGCACTGCAGAGTTCATTATTCTGGTTCATTTAAATTACCAGATTTAAGTTAAACAATTACCAAGAACTTCAAGAGTGGAATCTGGTGTGTTACAAAAGGGAAAACCTTAATCACTATAGAGCTGTGGTTCTCCAGGACCTGAAATTGACCCTTCTTTTTCTTCCCCTGTACAGATTACATTGCCAATTCTGATACCTGAACTCAAGACACTGGCTGATACAGTGTACTGACACAAAATTGTTACGTTCTTTAATTTAAAAAAAGTCTGTATAGTTCAAATAATGTGCTGTTACAAATATGTTACAGACTCTGAAGTCTAATTGATCATCAAAACTGTATTTTTTTGTAGCTACATTAAATAGACATAAATGTAAAAGTTACTTGCTGACATAGCTGGTTTGAAGCTCAACCCCCCTGCGCATGGCTTTTATTCAGACTATATGACACTTTGTTAAGAGTATGGCTTGACCACTATATCAAATGTTTTATAGCATGAACAATACCATGACGATATTGAGGGCCTATTGGTGTTTGCAGCATCACAGGGATTCAGAATTGCGATCACCTGACGGGGCAAAACCTCAGATAATTGTGCTACAGGGGAGGCCACTGTCACATGAGTCACTGTCTGCTAACTTTATGACAGTAAAGGCTGAACTGGAGAATATGAACGCAAAACCATATAAAATGAATCCAGACCTTTAGCATGACACAAAACCAAAACTTTTAAATGAAGAGAACTAGTGAAAAATAAGAGGAGGTAAACACAAAACAAAAGTGCAAAGCCTTCTGGATAGCTCTGTCCTCAGTGCTACATTATTGAAGATTGTGAGTTTCTGTTCTTTGAGTTTAAGAGGTGTCGATCATATCAGTCTGTGAAGCACTGTTTAAAACTATTGGAGTATAAAAATCTACATGTAAATTTATATCGGCTGCATCACTTTCTATAGAAACACTATGGGTGTTTGCAAAGATAGTGTTTCAACTCCTTAAACAACTTTTCTAGTAATGTGATTATTTATAATTATTAAATGTAAGTAGAATATTCAATATTCACTGAATATTAAGGTTTGTATGTATAATGTTTATAATGGTGAAATTGTGGTAAATAAAAACTATCCTGGGGTTACTCCTTTCCCTTACAGAACCTTACTTGTATCACTGCCATGAATAAATAAATAAAAAAAACTCATTTTAGTCCAAGATCTTAGAACGATCATAAAAGCCTCAAGCATCAGACATCACATTCGCATCCATTTCATGTAATAGCTCACTGTGATGTACTTTTAGAAGTATTATGTTCCTATGTGAAGTATTATAGAGCAAAACAGTATGCCAAAGGATACTCCCACCCCCACCCCACCCCCTTAATGTATCACTGTTGTTCTATTTAAAACTCAGGTGACAAATGTAGGGTCACAGACGGGTGGTGTTGGATAGTAAATAAAAGTCATATTTGTGTTGTAGACATTGCGACCCCTGGTTCCTATCATCATCACTGTAAAGAAATCTTGGTTTGTTGGAAAGACTCTCTACGATGGGGCATTTTACTTCAAAGCACTCTCATTGTTTTTGTTTATATCGTAACAGTTTATAATTATTTTTGAATTTGAATTAATTTTTGAAAAATCAGTGGAATTCCTCATTAAGGCACAATAACCTAAATAGCCTGTTTAATCCTAAGATTAGGAGAGGTTGGAAATTGGTCATGTAAAGTATGCTGTTAATTCTGATTGTATTCTCTAAGTGTATTAAGTCGACCTCAGAAGTGGACAAGAAAAATATTGAAAATGGGACCTTTTAAAACCGTCTCTCCAAGTGGCATTAAAATTAGGTGCTTCTCTTCTATAGCTCTCATTAATGACCCTTACACTGTCTTGCAGGTCATGCTACATGGCGTTTCCATGTCTTCAGATTGCTTTGGGTCTAAGCTGTCTAATGGGTCTTGTTATGTTTGCATGTTACGGTGATAACAGCACTTTAAACGAACAGTTCTTCACTTCTAAAGACCAGGTCAGCATACAGAATTTACTATAAATGCTGTTGTAGATGCACAAAAATAATTTTGTTATGGAAATATAATTTGTAGAATAGAATTTGTCCTGATAATTCCTAAATAAATTTAATGTTACATTACAGATGGTCTTGTACTTTGTCATGGACATGCTGCAGAACTTTCCTGGACTGCCTGGATTGTTTGTTGCTTGCTTATTCAGTGCATCTCTAAGGTATGGCTAAGCTACTACAGCATTCTGTAGGATATTTATTCACCTTTTTAATTAATTTCCTGGGGCATCTTGGGGTCTGATACTCTCTAAATGGCATCCACAGAAAGGGCTATAAACACTAGCCCAAAGGAACCCTGGCATGTGCTCAGGATTAATGTAATTGCTGTTAGTGGAACTGTGCCTGTTGAAAACAAGTAAGCGTTTTGGGACAATACAAATCCCAAACAGCTAGTATAGTGGTTGTGTCTCACCGACTGTAATGGATCATTTTGTTTAATGTATATTATGAAACATTGTAAGAATCCACATCATGGAAACCTGAATTTTCTTCACTTCATTGAAATAAACGTACCAAAGCATACCATTCACTGCACAGTCCATGTAGTCCTTAAAAACAGTCTGTTTTGAATTCAGTGTTTCTGTGATGTTACAAAAATCAGCAAATTTACATATATCCACCTATTTGGCCTACAGCAGTTTAGTACCACCCATTCATATTGAAGTTCTAAGGAGTGTATCAGCCCTGAGTGATTTTTTGATTAGGTGCAATACAGGGCAGCCAGTCAGAACAGAGATCGGTTCAGTTCTGTATCAGCCTCAGAATTACAAAAACAGTCTTTGGAAAATGGTCATGTATTAATTATTTATGACCTTTTTTTAACATAAAACCACACAAATATCACAAGTGACCATCAAAGGGGAAAATAACAAAAAAAGTAGCATATGAGGATTTACTGCCAGAGAACTGTTTCATGTCACATTTTGTATTTAATGCAAGAAAGTATGAAAGTACTTTGTGCAAAACTCAGAACCAGTAGGGTTCTGCTATATAGAAGTCTTACTGAGAAATACAATTATTTCAGTTCTGATGTCAACTGAAGCTAAAAACAGGTTCTGTAGGACGGATCTTGTAAGAGACCAGGTGAGGACAAAGTTATCTGACCCACATGAGCTAAGCACAACAAAGACTTCAGTCAGTGGGCTTTAATGTCTTTCATGTGTACAGCAAAATATTAATGATGCTATAGATGTTTCAAGCATACATTTTAGATACATCCGGTCACACTAAGTTTCAGAATGATATGAAATGGTGTTTAAACAGGCCAGGCTGATAAAGGCACTGAATAAACAAATGCTCAAGTGTTGCAAGTCATGCAAGCTGGGTACTGTTCTGTTTTGATTTGCAGTTTCTTGAGCATTAACCCACTTCCACTATTTGAAGAATTAATTGTTTTAAAAACAAACAGTGACACAATTTCCTGAAGTCTTAAGTCTTTCTGTAACAAATTCCAAGCAGATGGTGCAGCATAACTGAAAGCTTGTTTCCCTAATTCTGTACATAGAGTGGGGATCATAAGATACACAGTTTGCACAAATCATAACTCACAGGTCCATTTTAATAGATACAAAGATAAATAAAGTATAGATATATACATTTAAATATACAAATGAGTTGAAAAAAAATGTAATTTTAAAAAGTAGCAAAAGCAAGTTTATTTATAGCTTCAATAGATAATCCTGACTTATTCCTAAAATAAAACCCTAGTTTTAAAATCTTATTTTGCTTTTGCTAAACAAATTTATAAGAAATAAATGTCAAAAAATGATCTTATTCTTTTTTTTCCTATTTTTATGTAGACACATTTTCAACCACATTTCTCTTTAAAGTGGTGACAGCCGAGGGAATTTTTCTTGAATTTGTAAATGGCATTGTTTTGGTTTTGTCAATGTTAAAACAAGTTTTTAAACTATTAAATCTGCATGGTACAGTATTAAAACGTCTTGCAAGTTACACAAAGCTTGATATTACATAGTAACTAATAGTAACAAATTATTTTTTAGTGATTTAATATAATGCAGGTGAAAATCACCTTCATTACCAAATAAAGATTTTATGCGTTTCCAGATTTTCTTAAAAGAAATTATTAAAAGATTGGCTGTAATTTCAGACAGATAATCAGCTTTAGATTCTATAATTGCAATGTGCACTTATTCATAATTGCCTAAAAATCAACCAGTTCAGTTTATCACCAGTATGTCTTGCCTTTACCCAAGCTACATCACACTCATGTAAAACACTAGCTTATCTGACTTTCAAGGATTTTCCAAATAAAAAGTGCATTGTGTGGGCTCATCTGCTCCAAATTGACTTCACACTGAGGGATCACAATCTACATATAGATTTTTACACTGTATTTTCATTTATCATACTATGTATTTTTAAACTGTATATATGTGTGTGTATATATATATATATATATATATATATATATATATATATATATATATATATATATAATTTGCATTCATTTGTGGATGCTGTTCCTTTCTCCCAAGCACAATATCCTCAGCCTTCAATTCCTTGGCCACAGTAACAATGGAGGATCTGATCAAACCACATTGTCCTTCCATGACAGAGGCTAGAGCCACTTTACTCTCGAAGATACTTGGTGAGTCTTTTTGAACACCAAATTTGAAAGTTTAATGCATGATTTATAGAGGATTTAATTTTACACAAAACACTTTTATTTTTAACTTTAATTTTAAAATAACAAGTTCAGAGGGTTAAGACAAATGCCTAGCATAATAGATACTTATATGTGATAGTTTTGTTTGTATTCCCAATCTAGCCTTTTTATATGGCCTTGTATGTCTTGCTATGGCCTATGTTTTCCATTTGATGAACAGTTCTGTTTTGCAGGTAAGTATATTTTGATTGTGGTCATATTTTTAATTGTCACGTTTTTAAACAACCATCTGAAGGCAATAGCAAAGAAAAAGGCAAGAAGCACAAATTATATACTGAAATATATTAATACATGTAACAATGTATTCTGAGTAAAATGTACTCCCTGTTACTCATTTCCAGGCAGCACTCAGTATCTTTGGCATGGTAGGAGGACCCTTGTTGGGTCTTTTCTGTCTTGGGATATTTTTCCCGTGGGCCAATAGCACTGTAAGTGTTTGTGTGTTTGTGTGTGTGTGTGTTTAAGGAAATCATATATGAAGCTTCATGTAACTATCTGGATGCAGTCCTGGTATGCTCAAGAAACTGCAAATCAGAACAGAACAGTACCCAGCTTCCATGAAAAAGCACACAGGCATTTGTTTATTCAGTGCCTTTATCGGCCTGGCCTGTTTAAACACTATTTCATTTCATACTGAAAATTAGTGTGACCAAATGTATTTAAAATGTATGCTTAACATCTATAGCATTCCTCTCACTAACTATACAGTGCTGCATTTAATATTCTGCTGTACACATAAAAGACTGAAGTCTCGGTTGTGCTTAGCTCATGTGGGTCAGATAACAACTTTGTCCTCACCTAGTCTCTTACAAGATCCGTCCTACAGAACCTGTTTTTAGCTTCAGTTGACATAAGAGCTGAAATAATTGTATTTCACTGTTGGTTCTGAGTTTTTCACAAAATATACTTTCTTGCATTAAATACAAAACATGACGCACAGTTCTCTGGCAGTGAAAAATCTTATAACTATATAACTAACTATAAAAAAATGTGATATTTGTGTGATTTTATGCAACAAAAATGGTCATAATTTATACATGACCATATACAATCTCTCTTTATCCTTCAGAAGTTGTGTGTGTGTGTGTGTGTGTGTGTGTGTGTGTGTGTGTGTGTGTGTGTGTGTGTGTGTGTGTGTGTGTGTGTGTGTGTGTGTGTGTGTGAATATTCTTGTAATAAACAGAGCAGAGCCACAGGACTAATCTCAAATCTTTGGTTGTATTTCTTGCAGGGGGCTGTGATGGGGCTGTTTGCTGGTCTAGTCATGGCCTTCTGGGTTGGCATTGGTGGATTTGTGACTCAGATGCCAAGCAGTATCATCATGCATTCCCAGAACTGCACTGATACAGTAGCAACAGAGAACATGACCATGGCCACAGTGACTGCTATCTTGACTGCAGTCACTGATAAACCAAGGTAATTTGCAGACACAACTTACATCAGTTATTCTAATGAGTAGTGAGACACTGACCGAGACTTTAAAATGTGTGATTTAATTGAGTGCAGTAAAGTATCACATGATTCCTCTTATCAAGGTGGATTCTACATTGATTCTGCACTGTAATATCTTTATCAATAAGGGTGATTAAAATTGTCTAGCAAAATTAATATTCAGTATTAGCTGCTATAGCGCAGATTTAAGTTTTTTGGATTTTAGGGGTGAATGAAGGACTTGAACGCAATGCAGCTGCAGTACTATCAGGGGCAATAGAGGACACTGTAATCTGATTTTTTAAAAATTATCGTTTATTTGTCTGCATAAATTGAGCTGTGTTGTGTGGCCATAGTTCTGACTTACCTAATTTATTTTGATACTTAAACATAAATCTTTTTTACTTATGTTTACAAGTTTAGTTATTTTTTTCATGACTTCAGTGGCTTACTGTGGGTTGAAATGAGTTTAGAAAAATACTCAGCTTTTACAGTCATTAATGTTCTCGTAATTTACGTAGCACACAACATAGGAATTTAAATACTGGCACCTACACCTCAGCAGGAAATAATGTCATTAAAAATAGTTATTAAAAATAGAACATAAAAAACATTAGCCACAATAATACTCAACATATAGTGCACTATTTGGCTGTAGAAGCTAGAATTGCAAGAATTCTAGCTAGCATACTACTTAGGGAGTATATAAGGTGTTTGGGATTCAGCCTGGGGTTGAAATGACTTCTCATGGACATTTAAAGCATATAAGCCATTCAAGTGACATTCTTGAGACGTTTATATTGCAGTTTTACAGTACATTACAAAGTACATTAATTCAAGCCTGTGATATAAATGGAGTTGTATAGGCTATTTTTAGCCTGTTAGCTAGCTGACAGCCTAGTTCTAGTTAGAAACAAGCTGAATGGCATTCAGCTTAAACAAAAAATAGGTTTATACTTCATCAGTACACTTGGTGGGTCATGCAAGCAGTATGAGAGAAAGATCAAGTTTAATCCATAATGGGATTTTCACGACATGGCATAGTACTACAGAGTTCAGTTGCTGTGAGTCGTTCATAGGTGTGTGTGTATATTGTGTATTTTATGTCTTTGAACACGGATCAGATTTTAGGACTGGAATGTGTGTAATTCACCAAATAAACTGTAATTGTATATTAAAATGTGCAGAAGTGTGTTAACTTATTCTCACTAATTTTTAACTTGGTTTTTCCACAAAGTAGTTGCAGCTTCATTTGTTTAAGGGTACATATCTACCTCTTTTGCATACTTACTGACAGAATTTTTTTCTCTCTTTTCTCTCCCCTAAGTTTACATCTTTCTTAACATTTTGCTTGCAATATTCTGCTCTGTGTGTTCTTTTGATCATAGTTATCTTTCCATCCCTGCTGCTGCATCACATGATGCTTTCTACACTGTAGCCTGGTACCACTTGCCATGTAAACCAAAATATTCTGTTCTTCCCTCATCCTACTACAGCACACTGTCACATTTTCTCCTGAATCATTCAGATTTTTTGTTGGAAACTCTAGACAGACTTTGTGCTGAGATGTTGACATAATGTTGAGGTAAATGAAATGTTAACCAGGGCATATTTTCTCATATTTCAACCACTGACATCTGATCTGGTGATAGTATCTCTTACCTATTTCCTCTTCCTGGAAGCTCAGTGTGGAGACTTTGTTTGGGTTACATGATGCTGGTTCCAGTTCTTGATTCTGAAGCAGGCACGCACATGCATGTTATTTTTATATATAGGTTTGTTCTCCCTTCTCTTGTTCTATGTGCAATTTTTTTCTTTACTTTGTTCAAAATATTTTTGGTAATTGTGGCTGTATTAACTGCCTATCTGAGGAACCCTATACATTCCTCTACATTCCTCAGATGGCTGTTGTTTTTATTCTGAAACGTATTGATGCATTGTGTGCAGTAGTACACACAGCTAGAAGCTGCTCAAGAAATTTGTTGTTGAACATTGAGTAAAATGGACTTAAGATCTAGCCTATAAACTGAAGTTTTATATTTAAATTTAAGTTTTTTCATGCCACAGTTGTGCCTTATTTGAAATGACATAAATTCAGTATTGATATGTAAAGATTTTACAAAAGGATGTTAAAACATTCTACAGAGGGAAAACAATTACGCATTGTATGGCCCTTAAATGCTTATATTAGATTTAAGATATATGAATAACACAGAAAAAAAACAAAGCAGTAAAAATTAAGATAATACAATAGGTAATTTATATAAATAGAAGTAGTTCTGTTTTTAGTCTAACTAAGTATTCGTGTCCTCATTGTTGTGGATTGTCACACTGCTATGGATATGCATTTATAGAATAATGTGATAGAACATATAAATGCTTTGACCAGATATCAGGGGAGGTGAGGTACATTGACTCAGAATGGGCCATGTTCCGCTAATCCATTGTTGAAGCGGCTGACTGTAGCTGTGATCGCAAGGTAGTTGGTGCCTGTCGGGGCGGTAATCCTCGAACCCGGTGGTGGACACCCCAGGTGAGAAATGCCGTCAAGCTGAAGGAGTCCTACCGGGCATGGTTGGCCTATAGGTCACCAGAGGCAGCTGGCAGGTATCGACAGGCCAAACGATCTGCAGCTTCAGTTGTTGCCAAGGCAAAAACCCGGGTGTGGGAAGAGTTTGGTGAGGCCTTGGAAAGTGACTAAGTCGGCTCTGAAAAGATTCTGGCAAACCGTCAGGCGAGAAGGGGAAAGCAGTGTGCCACTAGCACTGTATATAGTGGAGATGGTGTGCTGCTGACTTCGACTGAAGACGTCATTGGGCGGTGGAAGGAATACTTTGAGGACCTTCTCAATCCCACCGACACATTCTCCTGTGAGGAGGCAGAGTCTGGGGACACGGGAATAGGCTTGTCCAGTCCCGAGTTCCTGCTGTGGGGCTGTCTTGGCTGACACGCCTTTTCAACATTGCGTGGACATCGGGGGTGGTGCCACTGGAATGGCAGACTGGGGTGGTGGTGCCTCTTTTTAAAAAGGGGGACCTGAGGGTGTGTTCCAACTACAGGGGAATCACACTCCTCAGCCTCCCTGGTAAGGTCTATGCAGGGGTACTGGAGATGAGAGTCCGGCTTATAGTCGAACCTCGGATTCAGGAGGAGCAGTGCGGGTTCCGCCCTGGTCGTGGAACACTGGACTAACTCTTTACCCTCTCATGGGAGTTTGCCCAACCAGTCCACATGTGCTTTGTGGATTTGGAGAAGGCATTCGACTGTTTTCCCCGGGGTATTCTGTGGGAGGTGCTTCGGGAGTACGGGGTCCATGGCTCTTTGCTACGAGCCATTCAGGCCCTGTACAAACAAAGCAGGAGTTTGGTTCGCATAGCCGGCAGTAAGACAGACTCGTTCCCAGTGAGAGTTGGACTCCGTCAGGGCTGCCCTTTGTCACCGATTCTATTCATAATTTTTATGGATAGAATTTCTAGGCACAGTCAAGGGATGGAGGGTGTCCGGTTTGGTGACCTCAAGGTCACATCGCTTGTGTTTGCAGATGATGTGGTCCTTTTGGGGACATCAGGCCATGAACTTGCAGCCGCGTGTGAAGCGGCCGGGATGAGGATCAGTACCTCCAAATCCGAGGCCATGGTTCTCAGGTGGGAAAGGGTGGAGAGCCCTCTCTGGGTCGGGGATGAGTTCTTGCCTCAAGTGGAGGAGTTTAAGTATCTCGGGGTCTTGTTCACGAGTGATGGTACAAGGTAGCGAGAGACTGACAGGCGGATTGGTGCTGGGAAAGAATGAGATCACAAATACAAGCGGCCGAAATGAGTTTCCTCCGCAGGGTGTCTGGACTCTCCCTTAGAGATAGGGTGAGAAGTTCGGTCATCCAGGAGGGACTCTCAGTAGAGCCACTGCTTCTCCACGTCGAGAGGAGCTAGCTGAAGTGGTTCAGGCATCTGGTTAGGATGCCTCCTGGACGCCTCCCTTGGGAGGTGTCACAGGCAAGTCCACCCGGGAGGAGACCCCGGAGAAGACCCAGGACACGCTGGCGTGACTATATCGCCCAGCTGGCCTGAGAACGCCTTTGAATCCCCCCAGGGAAGCTAGTGGAAGTGGCTGGGGAAAGGGAGGTCTGGGCCTCATTGCTTAGGATGCTGCCCCCGCGACCCGAACCCCGGAGAAGCGAAGGTGATGGAAGGATGGATGGATGGAACATATAAATGCATTGTATATATATGTATTACGTTTTTCTCTTTTCCTTTAGTAAACCTGTTGGGCTGCACGGCCTCTATTCACTTTCATACATGTGGTATAGTGCACTGAACTCCTCCGTTGTGGTTCTTTTTGGACTCCTCGTCAGTCTCCTCACAGGTATGATTTAATCATTTGTAAAATGAACAATATTGTATGGAATTTATCCTTAGTAGAAATATGTATATCTCTAAAGTGGCATAAAAAAGTGCCTTCTTAATGGATTGTATTTACTCTATTAGGGCCAATGAAAGAACAAGACTTGACAAGAGGGACAGTTTATCCTCTAGTGGAGAAGATACACCCTTTCCTGCAAATGCTAGCAAAGCCCAAATCTTGCTTGGGCTCTTCTCCAGAACACAGGGTAATATGTACAATTAGTCAGTCCTCTAATGTATATAATCTGTCTTGCACATTAGTCAGTATTGTCGTGGACTGTGAGTGCTGACTGCACAATATGTTTTCGTGTTTCTAGCAAATTCCTATATGCCATGATCAAATGAATGGTGTTGCCAACAAAGAGAGAAACACTGAAATGGAGGAAGAAAGAGAGACTTTTCTCCCACTATCCCAAATATCCTGTTTGGAGCAGGAAACAGCAGTGTGACTCACTATCAGAAAAACCATGAATTGTAAGTACGGGTGTTAAGATTATGATGGCATGAGTGTAAGAACAGCTCTGCAGTATTATGGTATGGTATTTGCTTTGTTTAGAAAAGTGTTTTTTTTTATCTGACATTATAAGGAGAACTCTCAGATTGAAAAGCAGTTGAAGAATTTGTGTGAAAAGCAAAGCACCTTATGAACACACATCCATTGTGAACAAATAAAGAACCAAATATTGGGAGAATGTAAATCCATGATATGGTGACTGTAAGTAATTGAATGCTGCGATAAACTGGTGTATAAACTTTACACTGTAAATTTAGTGTTTGCTTGCAAACTTGCATACTATAATACGATTGTATTGATGAGATATGAAATATGTGCCTAACTTGCAGTCCCATCCTGGGACAGTGAAGGCATAGTTGCCTTTTGTGGTCTGTATTGAAGTGCTTGCAATTAGTAAATGCAAAATGACATGTTTATGGGAATGATGTTTCAAGGGAAAATGTGAGCATAAATAAATTAAAAGTACTATTTAAAAAAACCTATTAGTTACTAGGTTTTGTATCCATGATTAATTTCTGACCTAATGAAATCACTCAGATGTGAACAAAGCCATTTAGAATGGTTTGATGTGAAATTCGCCTTTAACCCTCATAGGGTCTTCGGGTCTGTGCATAGGGTCTTTTGGCTCATTTTCTGTACGGAACATAAATCAGAAAACATTTTCAATGACCCCCCCCCCCCCCCCCCATATACCCCCCCTTCACATTTATATTACATACAGGGTCTTCGGGTCCTGTGGACCTGGGGTTAGTGAAAGTGTGGAAATCATAGGTTCTCTGTGTGTGTGTGGGGGTGTGTGAATGGATGAGCACCCACAGTGTGCACCCACTGTTCCCGCACAAGTTTGCAACATTGTTGCAAAGTTAAGAGCACCATCACTGCCAGCACCCACATTCCCACACATTTCACTTTCTATCTCGTGGGAATCAGTCTTGTGGATCTAACACTATAAACAGCTCTGTCAGTATGGTTCTATACCATAAATGATCAAGATGGCAAAGCGATTCACTGTTCAGAGTGCCTTACAGCTGATATTGGAGGAGACAGAGGGTTCTCATAGTGATGCAGAAGAAGTAGTTTCGGAATATGAAGATCACATTTCTGAAAATTCAGAGTCTGACAGTGAGTTTGAAGAGAAGGATCAGCATCAGTCAGCTCCAAAGCATAAAAGAGCCTCAGGACCAACCCATCAGCATCCAGGACTATGTGAGCAGCCAGCCATAGGACCAGCCTGTCAGCCAGCTCCAAAATGCAAGCAAACCACAGGACCAGCCCATGAGAAGCTAGCCACTTTCCGGCAGTATATCCCATCTAAACCTGCCAAGTATGGTATAAAGATTTGGGCTGCCTGTGATGCTGCTTCATCTTATGTGTGGAACTTGCAGGTCTACACAGGGAAATGCAATGGAGGAGCCCCTGAGAAAAATCAAGTAATGAGAGTGGTCCTCAATATGGCTCAGGGACTTTCTGGACACAACATCACATGTCAGAATTTTTTCACATCACACCAGCTAGGACAAGATCTGTTAAAGCGGAAGCTGACTATGGTGGGAACAGTACGCAAAGGCAGGTCTGAGCTCCCTCCCCAGCTCACTGAAAACAGAGGACAGGCCTGACCAGTCATCAAAGTTTGTGTACACGGCTGACACGACCCTGGTATCGTATATACCAAAGAAAGGTGGACAGAAAAACACAATATACATGCACCCAGTGCAAGAAATACATATGCAACACACACACAGTGAAACTCTGCCCTTCATGTGTAGTATAATGGTATGGTATGAAAATGGCCACATTCAATGGGGGTAATGTGTTCAGTGGGGCTTAACTGACCTGAGCAAGTCAAATAAAAAAAAATCCATTTTAGTTTTGGAAAAACATGTTTCATTTGTTCATTTCTTGTTATTTTTTCTGTTATGCCTGTTTTATGATGCATGTCCTTATGTTACATTTTAAATTAAAAAAATTAACCAAAACGAGTGGCATTTCTATTCATAAATGTGATTTAACAAAGGTAAACGCCACAAATTTAACCCATGTGTTGTTTATATTACTTGCAATTGGGATAAAGTAAACATCTGCTGAGTATATTAAAATAAGATAATTGATTATGTTAAATTAAAAGCCCCAAAATGCATCGGGTCCACCAGACCCAGCAGGACTCTTTATGTAACAAAAAAACGAAGACCCTATAAGGGTTAAATTACTAAGTATTGTTCTCCACAGTGGTGATAAGAGCCAGACCTCAGAAGAGCTCAATGCCTCTAAAAGCTACCTCACAAAAACTACAACATCTACTGCCTGATGCTGAAACATTGTTTTACAAGCAGGTCATTTTAATGCAAATAAGAACCGAAAAGGAAAAAATTACCTTTATTTTACCATTATTAACATTGCATATACAATCTCAAGAAACACATGGCAGTTCATTGGTTATTTTAGATAGTAAACTGTAAAAGTAAAATGGCTCGATTTGCATTGTAGACATCGCAACCCCTGGTTCCTGTCACTACCACTTTAAAGAAATCTGGGTCAGTAAGTTTCTCTACAGTGAATTATTTCTCAACAAACCACTTTTAATGACTTTGTTTGCAGAAATATTGAAAAATCTGTTGAATTTATATAAAAAGTACACTTCCACTTGAGATTGTAAATGAGGTAGAAATACAGCAAAGTTTCACAAGGGAAGATTGTGTTAAGATGGTGATGTCATTTAATTGAATGAAGTTCTTGGCAAAGAAAGAATGCAAAGCATGTTGAACAAAAGCTTAACTGTAACTATTTTAATTTGACCATATACAATCTAATATTCTGCTCACCTAAAATGTGGAATTGAAAACAAAAAAATACTCTTTCAAAACAATAAAACACACAGAGCTTAAAAAGGTGACTTGTACTTCTGCCTCATATTTGTTGAACTGATTGAAGTAAATATGTTTAAAATGTTTAGTTTTACATTTTACACTGTACATTTTTTTTTTCTAATGAAGCCAAAGCACACATTTTGTGCTGTATCATCAAAATATGAATTCTGTCTAATGGTAAAGACCTTAAGAAAATAAAGTTCATCCTGAATTTTTTTTGATGCAATTTTTCAACATAGTGGTTGTACATTATATTCATTGCTGTTTTTCATAAATCCTTGCAGTCATGCCTTTTAAGTAATGTTTTACAAACTTAAAAATAGGAACACTAACTTCTTATGTACAACCTCATTACCACCCATCTCTACATCTCTTTATGTGGCAAATACATCAGCAAAAGTTTGACTTGAAGAAAAGAGACTGCATTCTGGTTGCTTTTAGTCTGTGACACTTTAATGGACTTCCAGTCCTGATGACGTCTGTCTTCCAACACATCATGCAATAATGACAATAAAACTGAAGGAAGGGGGAACAATGTCATGACTCCTATGCAAATACAGCCACCATGTTGTCTGCAACAGAGATCGTATCTTTCTTTACAAGGGCAACATTTACCTATATCAACTGGCCTAATTTACATGTGTAAATGAGTTGACTTTTTCAGGCAGTCAGTTTCCATGCAAGCAACAGCTAAAAATATACCTGGCCAACTAAGCCTGGCATAGACAAATAATATAAATAATGCATGTATTTGTTTCCCAGTGATACAAACAAACCCTTCATTGGTTGAAGTTGGTTAAAATTCGATGAAACAGGAAACGGGGTCATCACTATTAACTTGACATTTCAGTATGGATTTCTTTGAAATCTCAGTCCTTTTCTTTAAAACACTGGGAAACATAAACAATTAAATCTGTTGAAAAGAAAAGGTATGGGTAAATTCTAGTTCAATAGTTTAAGTAAACACATTAAGCAAACATTTCACCTTTGGCTTTTCCTGCTTGTAAACTGTTTTCACCAACACAGTCTGTACTGTACGAAAGTCCAAAGATAATTCAACAGCCATTAAGTACAAATTATTCTTTTTTTTTCAAAGAAGATTAGATATAAGATAATACATTTGTGTAAGGAATGGGAAAGGCAAAGGAAAATTAGTAGTTCACAAAACTGGAGTCAAAAAAATATTAAGATATAGAGAAAATGCGACTTTTACTAACTGTGCAAGTCCTCACAGACTACCAAAATGGTCACCATCACATAAACGGTACTTGAAGCTTTCATTTTTGAGAAATAAGAGAAAATCATGCTCCACTCTTCCTTCAGTGTTTCTTTTCATCCTTTCATTTTAAGAGGACAATTCAACACTATGTCTGGTATTGCTTATCAAATGAGAAGCAGAAAATGCACCAAACTTCTAAGACTGAACTTTGGTGCTAGTCTCTTCAAAAGAATGGAAGCTGTCATAAAGGCAAAGCGTGAATGCTCTAAATACTTATTTTTTTCTGATATTTTTACTTTTAATGTGGCCTTGACTAGAAATTAAATAAATCAAGATGCGCGTTTACTGACCTGCTGCTGGCCATGTGGTCAAAGCTTCAAAACAAGAACTTACTTTGGTCCTGAACAATATAGAAAATGAATGTATTTTTCATGCTTACCTGTGGCTGCTCACGGGCCATTCTCCATTTGGAGTAGACAACCTTAAAATGTCCATTAACATCTCCTATTGTCAAATATGTAAAATGGAGAGCCTAATTACAAACATATTTTAGCATACCTTAATGTAAAATGCAATGGTTCAGTTTGACACTGGCCATAATGAGGTTTTCTTTTTGTCATAAATGTATTTATTTTTCCATTTAAATTTACTGTGACTGTATTTCTTCTTCTTCTTTCGGCTGCTCCCTTTAGGGGTCGCCACAGCAGATCATCTGCCTCCATCTTGTCCTGTCCACTGCCTCCTCTACTTTCACACCAACCATCTCCATGTCCACCTTCACTACATCCATAAACCTTTTATTTTATTTAAGAAATTCAATAAATACTATTCAATAAATGACTATTCAATCTGAACAAATCTGTAACAGCAGTGACAATTTGTGGTGATATGTTTTAGGAGTTCTTTATGCAGAAATGTAAGTGTTCAGAAACTTTTTCATGCAACTTTGCATACAGTAAACAAAGAAAAAGTTAAATGCGTGCTTTATGTCTTATTATTTTGCTGATCATAAATCAAATTTTCAAAGTCTTGTACATTTCAGGCACCAAAAAATCCAAACATCCAATATACTGGACACTGAATATTATACGTTTCCCAGTAAAAAAATGTTTTATGTGTTAATAGGCAGCAGAGAACATTCATCACAAAGCCTTATTTGTTTTTAAACTGTCCAGACTCAGGTCTCTTGTGTTTTTCAAGCAAAACGGCCCTGTCTGATTCTGTATGCTGTCTATACAACCTCTGCCTCTCTCCTGCACTTTGTTTGGTCATGCCTAGCCAGGGTAGCAAAATGACTAAATAACTCACTGACTAAAATATCAATGAAGATGAAATACTAGTTTTTCATGTGTTCTCATCATTTATGATAGTAACATTATTCACTATAACTGCTGTTATATGAATATGGTGTAATACCAGTGACTGTAACACCAGTGACATTCTGGTTAAAACTGAATATTTTGTAAATTGGCTGCCCTATCAGTGGCCTAGTACAACTGCTTAAAATCAGTAATATATGGCATTTTTTGACAATAATTCAATTACCCAGTAATTAAAGCACATAACACCAGTGACATATATAAGTTATGCGCTACCTGATAAACAAAATCATTAATAAATAAATTAGATATATAGATTAAAGATAATGAGCAAATATAGACTAACCTTCTCATGAACTGAGATGCTTCCTCTCTGATGAGCCTTGACCCAAGGAAGTAGTTTTAAAAAGTTTAAAATACTTCATTAATATGTAATATAGGAGTCCTGAAAACACCAGTGACCAAAACCTGCACTAAACATTTTTAATAACAAACAATATTTTTGAAATGTTTTCTGATATGTAGAAAACTGGTTATGTGACAACCAGTTTTATATGTACAGTGACTATTAAACACAATAAAAAAAGGAAAAATCTAAGAAATCATTTAATCTTATGTCAACTGTGTAAATTAATATACTGACTCTTGCTGTTGGGCCTAATATTTTAAGCATCTTTTTAAGCCCAGCAACCTTTGTGACATGGTTTCCCACTGCAAATAGAGAGAGTTCCTCAAACACAATACAAAGGACTGAATTATATTGTTTAAATGTGTTTAGTCTATACAGTGTCACATTAAATGGACCCAAACATCACTGGTGTCAAACGAGCTATTGTGACAAAGCTCCTCGGGGATTAGCATATTTCTCCTTATAACACTCTTGAATTTAACTCAGAAAGGCCTGGCTAACTACATTTCAGAATAATTATAATTTTGAATATTTTCCAGGAACTATGGTTTTGAAAATGTATTTGAAAGGCAAATAAATTGCGAGGTAATGATGTGAAGGCTTTGGAGGGCATTTTTGGAAGTCAAATGAAGATTACAATACATTTCTGTTAGGATAAGCCAAATGTACCTGACTGTTATGTGACATTGTATGCAGATAGGTGCAAAACTGGTACTCTCTGCTTCCAATACTGCTTGTGCTTCAAACTAGCTGCTGGGAAAATAATACCTCCCAAAGAAAGGAGAGCAGAGCTGTTGTGGATGTTGTGCACAGCGCAGAAGAAGAATGGAGAGTCTGTCAGAGACTCAGGCAGACCTGGAACCCTCTAACATCATGTCTGGCACTGGAGAATCTCACCTCAGGAAGATGTAGTTTGCTTTTTGTTTGTGTGGACAGTACTTCTGAACAAACCAGAAGTATTCTTTAGATATATTTAGATTATATTTCTAATCTTAGTCTATTTGCTACGACTTAACACAGTATAGATATTGATATATAGATATATATATATATATATAGAGAGAGAGAAGAAATATACTGCTATCAAGAAAGGTAAGAAAATCTTTATTTCTGTGATTCTCTGGTTTTAGAATAATGTCATTCAGCACTTGATTTAATCCAGAACAAAACAAAAAATGATGTGAATGCAAGCTGTTCACCTTAAATAAGTCTAACTATGGAAATCACAGTGAGATGAAATATATGCACATCTCATAAACCTCTAAGGCAGGTGTTCAGTAATGGCTTCAGGTTTTCATTCTAACAAGCAGAGGCACACCTGATTCCACTTGGTTAATCACTTGATCAGCAACCGATCATGTTCTGCTTTGTATGAATAAAGCCTCACAGCCACAACAGGCCTTTGCAGATAAGATAGGACATTGCTCTAAGGGGAAAATCATGCACTCACTGTGAGAATGTGAGGTAGTTAACAGGATTAACAAAGAATAAATCACAGAAATAGAAAACTAAACACTTGGTAGACAATATTTTAATGCAGTTCTCTTACTTTTTAATTTTTTAATTTTCTTATAATTATTCTGATGCATATGTTCTACTCTTTGCCAAACAAATGATGCAGTGATTCCATTTTAACACTTCTGTCTGAATGTTATATGCAGAGGTGAAAAAGTAACAAATTCCAATTTTCCCCTGTAATGGTACTTTTTTTGAGTAGAATTAAATAATAGTACTTCTTACTCGTATTACAGTTGATTTGTAATTAAAGTAATAAGCTACTAGAGGCCTTGTATTACAAGGAAAGGTGTTATTAAACAAATACACAAATTCTTCAATAATATATAATAATATTAAATAATTTATCAATAATCAATAACTTATTCTGCCAAGAAATATAATTCCTTTACAGTGTTTTGTAAAGCAAACATGGACTGCTGAAAGAGTGCAAGAAGGTTCAGTTCTCAATCATTGTATATTGCAGTCAGTTCATTAACATGTGCCATATAATAATGAACGTCATAAATATCACTGTTTAGCAAAAGTCTTCACAAGTCATTTTCTTTCACCAACTTAACACTGCAAAGACAATTCTAATTTCCATTCATGCCTCCACACGACAGTGTTGTACATCCCTTTTCCCACACTGAGGCTAAATCTCAAATAGATATCTACTCCCTACATAGTGCACTACATAGGAATTACAATACAGGCTCCTGCATCCAAACAGTGTGCAATATATCTAACAACCCAGTTAGCAAAATTTGTCTGGCCTACCAGTGGGCAACACAGTTGTACATTTTCATGCTGGATGAACAGTTCCCTGTATGGCTGTAGAAGCCAGGATTTCTTAATATACATAGCACACTATTTAAGAAGGACCAAGCTATTTGAGATATTGCCTAAATGTGATGCTACTTAAGGTGACTCTAAATAAAACAGACATTTTAAGCATGTAAGATATTTAAATTTCATAATTTTACTTTAGTCTTTTATTTGCAGTTTTACAGTAATTCAAAGCCTGTGATGTTAGGGAGGAAACTGGTTCTAGTTGAGAAAATAAGTTGTCAGTCCTCTGTTTCAATAAAATCAGAAAATTGGGTTGTTACTTCATCAATAAACTGAAAGGACCATGCAAGCAGTATTATGTTCATTCCATAAGCATTATGGTGATGACCACGAAGCATGCAGACAACCAGGAGCCGGCACACAATTAAAAGGCTCATGGGAGGCACGTGCCCCAATTAAAAGAGATACTGTTTATGTTGTTTATGTTGGCTATGTTAATTAGTTAAACGCTGTGTAATGCATTTCTTTGTGCCAGGAGTGTTTGAGTGTTAGATGTTTCAACAGTAGCATAAAGTGTGTGGTTGGTGGTGACCTCCACAGGTTGGTTGTATGTTGCTCTTGTAGCAGAATCAGGGCCTTACTTGAATCTTCTTTTGACCGCTGTTACAATATTAATAATTAATATTGTCCAACAGCATGAGGATTTTATGTGGTTTGGTGCAGTAATACACAATTCAATTGTTGTGAGGTGGTCATAGGTTTGCATATGTCCACTATTTTACAATGGCTTTAAACATCAGATTCTAGGACCAGAACTCTCTGGTTTATAAAAAGTATTTTTACTTTGCCACTTTAATTTTCTATAACAAAAGCAGCAAAGCAGCTCCCAGCTCCAAAAAACTCTATGGGTCAGTCCTGATGTGTTCAGGGATGTCAAGTTTTGTTGTAAGTGCCTGTTTGCTGATGTTAACTGGTTTAGTTAATGTAAGCTAATGTTCAAAGAGGCAATGATCAGACTGTTTTTAAAAACTTATTGTTAATTGACTAATCTGTTTATTATTTTGACTCTTAAAAGTTGTCTGCTTTTTAAAACAGCAAATTAAAAAGTAACAGCTAAGCAGAGATTTAATTGATCATAAACTACTTTGTTGGAAACAAATAAGCCAGGAAGCCTTATAATCACCAAAACATGAAATACTTATAATTTAATGCAAACATTGTGGATTACACAGTACAAGATGTGCAAGTTAAATTATGTGATGTTAGGTAATATTTGCTTTAGTTTTGTTTTTGTACAGATTATTTCCAATGCTGTAGTCGAGTCAACGAAATTTTTTCAGGTTATGACTGCAGAAGTCAAAGTAGTTCATGTAGTCTTTCAGTAAACAAGTTATTTACTCTTAACTCAGTAAATACAGTAAATCCTATACTCAAATAAATTATTATTACAGTAACAGTACTCGAGTAGGGATTTTCAGGACTCTTTCCGCACCTGGTTCTATAAGTAAGAGAGAAATCCTTTAACTTGGAATCTACAGTGACCAGAATCTTCAAGTAAAAGTCACTGGTGCATAACATTTACTATTTCAAGTTACTGTTACATACTTACTTCTTTTGGGTTTTTGTTGTGTTCCCAAAAAATAAATCTTCTGAAAGTTAGCAGTAAGCTTCTAAACAATAAAGTCTTGAAAGTGGAAAGTGCTTGGCAAAATTCCAGCAGTAGTTGAATTTACAAACTAATTCATTAACAAAGTTGAAGTATAATCATAATTCACCTCTTGTGATTGTTGTGTAAAAATTGCTCAAATGCACTGTGAAAACAATAGTGATATAATAGTGAATCATGCCATTTATTGCAGTTGTTGATTAATAATGGTATCACTGTTTTTGATTAGCATAGATTTCCTCATGAATGATAGTGATCTTCTCTGTCTCAGAAAATCCTGCCTCAAAATGAAACTCTGTACAGAGTTTATTCTCATCTTGCTGGGATTGTTTTTCAAGGTTGGTCTATTTTTTCAGAATTATCTGTAATAAGTCTGGTTATACTTTGGGGAAGTGCACAGCACTGCTGAGAATTCTGATCGAACTCTCATTGGGCTGGAATGGCTTCTCTCTGTAGTGTACAGGAAACTGCCAAAATATATAGATATGAATGATAACAAGCACATACTTCAAAGCTGCTGTGTTTCTTGAATTAACTAAGTCATCACTGTGCCATCAAGTGTAGCACCACATATAAAAATCAGAGATGGCAGAAACTAGTTACATTTAGACAGTTACATCAAACCCCAACAACCTTTCATTTCTTTGCTGAATGTACTGAAATTTCTATCCAAATCTCAATGCAAGAAGGAGAATTGCATATTTGCATCTCTGAATAGTAGAGCTGAGCACTAAACTCTTTGCGTTGTTTGAACTACTCAACAGTGCTGCATGATCAAGTAGTTCTAACAGCTGCAGGGACGAGGTTTATACGAGGTGACTGAAAATAAATATATTTCAGATGAAACAGGGATAATATATACCACATCACAGAATATGTATCTATAAACTTAATACACACTGTCCATATACATTTTTGTTGACTCTATTAAATTATACCATAAACTGCATCAAACATTGCTAATTATTGTATATTTTTATTTGTAGGCTTCTTCAGCAGGTAAATATCCTTTGCTTGTCACTGCATTAAGCACACAGCACCAAAGGAACCGTCTGTCTTTAAATGAACACTCTTTCATTGTTTTGTATGTTTGTGCCAGAAAATTCAACACAGGTTTACTATGTTGAGGTTCACATAGAAGCAGGAGTATACAAGAATTTCACAGACCTGATTGATAACCTGATTCTGGATTTGAATAGCTCAGCAACAGTACAAAACTTCAGCATAACAACAGGTAAATAAATGCTGAAAATACTGAAAATAACTATGATTATAATTTGACAAGGATCAAAAGATCAAACATTTTAAAAAGGTTAAAAAGGACTTAAATCCACAAAACACATAGATAGAAATGTTTACTTTTTTATTATTTATTTTCTAGATGCCATATAGCATGTAATGTATGCCTTTGCTGTTCACTTTTTTATAGTGCTTAACATTATATATTTTTTCGCTTTTCTAACTGTAGAATGTAACAGTCTGATCACAGGAAACGTGAACTGTAGGTGCAATTCAGGCTACAGTTGGAGTGAGGAAGTGTGTCGGAACTACAGTCAGTGCTGCAACCAAAATGAGTGCATGTTTTATATTCCAAACCCCAGGGCTATATGTCTCTCCAATAATAAAGGTAATACATGCTTGTGCACCATGGCAAAATATTTCTGTGAAATAAAAACACAAACCTTTTAGATTTTGTAATTTAGTAGAATCATTATTTATGTTGTGTTTAAATTGGAAGTATTGTAGTAAAAATGTTATTTCATTATTGAGTTTTGGTTGGAAACAACTGTTCAATTCTTGAAATGCCAAACAGAAATTTGTCTAGTGAGGATTTTTTTCTCAGCAGTATCTTGGTAGATATAGATAAGCTAGGTTTCCCATCTATTAGGGTTTCAGAAGTCCTAAAGTGTCAGATTACACACAAACATGCTTGTATGTATGTAAATGCAATAGGTTCAGTATGATCGCCTGGGCAGGGCGTGCCTTGTTATACAAATAGTCTGCTCACACAAAAGATATCCTCTAGGAATTTTCCCACAGATTCAGAATAATTACAATTCTGGTATTCATAACTAGTGTTCTGTTTTGTTCTTACTGACTGGTGAATAGCCCAAGATATTAAATGTAACAGAAGCTCAGAAATCCATTGTGTCCACTGTGATTTGACATCTTTGGGAGCACATATGAGCCTGTTTAACTAAGTTTTTCATGGCTTTATGCTCAATGTAGCAAATGTTGCAAACACCTGTGGATGGGGACAATGTGTATGTGATGTCACAAACACTTTAAAAATTAACCGATCTTGGAAATATTATAAACAGAGATGTATATATAAAAAATAGCATTGGAACTTTGATGCCTCCTTAGCTGTAACATTGAACAACGGAAGTAGGTACAAATGCACCAGTAATAGAAATGTCAGAATGCCCTCACAGGCCTCAGTGAGAAGGGAGAGCTTACACCCTTGTGCTTCATAGGCAATAGACAGAGCCTATAAACCTGCTACCATCTCAGGCAGGTTAGCTCAGTGCCTGAAGGGAGGCATTAAGAAATTCTCTGGTTGCCAACTACATGTCTGTTGATTAGAGCAAGGACACCAATGTGATTAGCAGTGAGAGAGTCCCACGTTTATGCCATGTCATAGGTCTTCACCAAGGTTCATGCACTTGTACACACTCAGATGCAACAAGGGCAGAGCTCATTCTCTCTTGGGGCTCTAATGGCATTAAGTACAGTTAGTGTGGGTTGCATTAAACATCTATGTTAATAGCTGTATGTACTACTACTGAGTTTGAGCTGCAGTTCTGCAAACTCACTAGCTATTGCTAAGTCTGTGGAACTGATTAGCTCTGTGCTAAGGGCTGACATGGCACTGTCAAGTTGACTCAGTCATTTGAGCAACTGTAATAATCTGGTAGAATCCTTTCATTTGATACTCACTTAACATCAGCAAGCCACAGCAAGTGAGCTATATCCCCAGAAACCAACAGTATCTTATAGTCTGCTTGTGACTGGGTCACAACCTGAGCTAATGTTGTTGGCCACTGTTTTCCAATTAGGCAAGTCACGGTATCACAGCTAATAAAATTCTGAGCAGAATACTAAAAGTTTGACAGTGTTGCTGGGCACCTTTCAACTGGGGAAAGGAAAAAGATGTCTGACTGTGTTACTGCATGACTTGGTATAAGATCTCAAACTGCACAGGTATACAAGGTTCAGAGTCCCGGAGAGAACAGGGTAAAAATAAAAATACATTTTTGCAAATTGTACGTTTTCTTTAATTCATAGCCACAATTGCTTTACTGTTTACCATGATTCACAAATTATTCTCCACCTTTTTTTTTTTTTTGTTTAATCATGGGCATATTTTCTTTAAATCATAAGTACTTATTTTCTTAATTCATGCCCCTGATTGTTCTCTCGTTTTCTTTTAATTGTGCACATTTTTTTGTGGGCAAACACAATAAATAATACAGGCTGTTTACTTGTCCTGTGCACAAGTAGGCAAACAGTTCTATGAAACTGTTGGATTTTGATGAGCGTAGATTTATATGATAGTGACAGAGATGTGCTGATTAGTTGTGATTTTGTGTGTTAGTGGACAGAGATCCATTGGTTATGAGTGATTTTGAAGCCACAATGCAGCTGCTTACCACTACTGTTGTTTGTGCGTCCAGCTGCAATGTCATGGGCTGTCACACAATTACAAGAATTTCTGCTCAGCATCAATATTTCAACATCGTGTTAGGTAACTTGTGCACAGGGCAAATAAACAAGTCTATATCTACTACATTTACTTTGCTTACCTGCAAATAAACAGTGCTCATGAGAGAATGAATTGTTAAACATGTAAACAAATAAAAAAATAATCATGGTCATGAATAAAAGAAAACGAGTGGAAAAAATTGTGAAATGTTCCCTCAAATTCATTTTTATTTTTACACCTCTCCCCTCAGGGGCTCCGTAACAAGGGGTATCAGCTGAAGTACGAAAAAAAATCTTTGTTTTTTTTTTTTTCCCCCCACAGTTCTTGTCAATGGATCATTTATTGATCATAATATGATATTTACCACTTACTATACTGATCCTGGAAGTCAACTATATAAAAACATTGTCCGGAAATACACAAGTCAGGTGTGTATTGCACTATGAAAAAATTAATTATTCAAAACCAAATGTAAGATTCAACAGAAATCACTTTTTTACTCTGTAGTTTCAGTTTGACTCTGCTGCCATCCAGTCTGTTTGATCATATCAGTATTTGTACTGAGCATTGCATCATTTAATGTACTTGGATTAATGAGATCATCATCAAAAAAGCATTTCTACATAGAGAAAACAAGGGTATGTAGAAAAAAACTTCAAAGCAGATTTTTACATTTTTATAATTTTATTAATTTAAAAAATGTATTATTATATATTTATTAAGCAGCTAGACTATTCTACCAAATTAATTCAAAACGCAGTCCCACAGTAAAAAAAAAATATTTAAAAAAAATTAAATTAAATATTTAGACCTTAGATATTAACAAGGATTGTTATGATCTATATAAACCCAAGCGATTTAGTAAGAAAATCATAAGCTAAACATATACAAAATCATCATTCATAGGGTATTTTATACTGTTCCAAACGCGAACCCTCTAAATTTCAAATTATACTTATATAAATAATATATATAAATAATACTTATATATAATCAGTTGCACGTTAAAAACTGTCCTATGTAAATGAAAACAGAGAGTTTTAGTCTTTGGGCAGAGACTCTTTTAGCACCGGCCCTGTATTTCAAAACAAGAAGCATCCCTGTCCCTCATGGCCACATGGTGAGCAGTTAGATCCCATTTTTTTTTAAGTAAAAGCGTCCCAAAATCGTGTGGGACATTAAGAAATGCCACTACCTTAACACATATTGTCTGCAAATAAATGTAAATGTTTTTGTGTTTTAACGAAACATTATACATGATGTGTGTACAGCTGTTCATGTATTGGCTAGTGTTTTTGAGTTCTGCTCAAAATGAGCTAAAATTGTATCTATCGAAACAGTCTTTACCAAAACATTTGGTAAAGTTTCTGTAATGTTACAATTGTTTTGTTACTGCCAAATTTGAATGCTCAGTCATGTATTTTAATAAAATACACATAATAAGATATAGGGTTTAAGTCAATCAAAGGTCTGAAATGTGTTTTTGACTTTAAACCAATATGGCAGAATGATGAAGCTATTCCTTTGAACTTTTTAAATAATTATATATACATGGCTCATCTCTATTGCAGTGACACAATCTTCAACTTTTACATTGTCCTGTAATTAATAGACCCTCAACAGTATAGGCCTAATTTCTCTAGTTTAAATAAGAAATTCAATGACTAATAATCAAGTTAACTAAATTGAAATCGATATGCTATGTAAGTAAGCAAATAGGGTTAGGGTTAGATACACTTTTATTTCTACTCTCTTATACTGTAACTTAAGTCTATTTTTATTTCTATTTATTATTTTATGCATAGTATATGTAAGTTTATGTGCAATTATATGTCTCGCTACTGAAACGCTGCAGTTTTCCTTTGGGATCATTAAAGTCCTGTCTGTCTGTTTATCTATCTGTCTGTCTAATCTATCTACAGAACTGTACTTAAACTTGTGATCTTTCACTTTTTCTAATGAGCATCAAGATATTCTGTGCAATTGGAATTAATTCTTTCTCTATTTTAAAACAGATCATTTATAAAGTAACTATATGATTCAACTCTGTTGTAGTATTATGTCAAGACTATCACGATAGAACCTACAGCTATTATGGTACATTCTTTTGCTAGTGGCCTGTGCTTACAAGCCTCTCAGCAGTAAAATAGCTGTTATATGCTGTTACCTGTATATAGCTGTTACCTAAAATAGCTGTTACCTGTCAGAGGTTTTCTTCTAACTTTTTAACAACAAAATTTAAGGCAATCTCAGTGTTCTAGCCCTGAATTAGTACATTCTGATGTCATTAACTAAAGTTCATAAGTTCAGAAGCAAGTGAAAAAGGCTCACTTTGGCAGCATGTCAGACTAGAATTGCAGGGCAAAACAAAGTAAAGGCTTGTGAAATTCAGTACTGCTGTAAAAGTTGAAAGTTATTATCATGTCAAACCTTTTATTCATCATTTAATCTCTTTTAGTTGGAACCTGTTTACAGTACTTTGGGCTGGTTTGACTCATTGATGATCACAGGATTCAGGTAATGAACAGTGAACAGTGGTGTTTTTTGAATGAGTGCATGAAACATAACTTCACGTGGATCACATGCATATAAAAAAATAACTGAAAATGTTTTTTTTAAGAAAGGGTAGTTTAATCGGAGACTTTCTGATTCTACTAACTGCTCCCTTTGAAGTGGCTCAGCTTGAGAAAAAAACCGCTCAGTTGGAAAATGGCAGTTTCAAAATCAACCTCACAGTAACAGGTAATATTTACTATTTAATGGTTGCACTTAAACTTTGTCTCCAGATTAGTCCCTTCTGATGTATTTTAAAGATGGGTGGGCTTGGGAAAGCCCACACTTGTTTAAGTTGTGAGGTGTCTTGTAAGTATGGCTGAGCACTAGCCAGCGCTCGTGGCAAGGCGATGTGAAGTATTAGAGTTCGAACAAAGCATGATAGTGGGTGTCAGACAGATGGGACATTCCATTTCCAAAGTTGTGTGGGCAATGATCATTCCTTGGGCCAGAGTGTCACGTGTGTACCGGAAATACATCCTAGAAGGCACTACCACCCACAGTGGACAGCGCACTGGCCAACCACGGGTGCGTCCGTCCAGAATTGTTTGTACGAATAGACAAGCGACTCTGGCAGAAATCACATTTATATTAAATGCAACATATTCTGCAGGTCAGCACAGCATTCTTTAGCTTTAATGGGATATAGGAGCAGAAGACCCACCAAAGTACCTCTGTTAACACCAGACACAGCGCCTCACCTGGGCTTCTGAGGTTGCTAACTGGATCCTAAAGGACTGGTAACATGTGGCGGCATCCAATGAGTCATATTACCAATTGTTAGGGGCTGATGGTAGGGTTTGTGTGTGGCACAGACCCCATGAAGCCATGGACCCTTTCTTGTTGACAAGAAGCAGTCTGGTGGTAGTTTGATACTGCTGTGGGGTGTGTTCACATGACAAGGATTGGGTCCACTGGTCCACTTGAACACTTCATTGAATGTTTCACTTTGTGAATGTGACCATTTGCAGCCCTTCATGTCCTCTACACTGATGGGATATCCATATGTCCACTTATGGAATCAATGCCATGTTGAGTGCTGCACTTTGCTGGGCTAGAGAGGATCCTACACGATACTAGTTCCTGTCCCTCAACTTTTCAGTTTATATATACACACACCATTATTTCTAAAATGCATGCAATTTTTTAATGCAGAAAAGTAAGTTAAGCCCTACATATATCACTCCTTCAGACATGTCAAATTGAAATCAGATGCTTATTTAATGTTATTTAAACCTCAGCTATCTGATCTGATTTGCACTTATTATTGTTATTGGGGTGCATGGTATCATCATTGCCTAGATCACATTTCATGGTGTATAATTACTTCTTCACATGACTGTATGAGTGAAGGAGGAATGTGGAACCTGCAAGCCTCCAAAGGTGAAGTCCAGCCTCCAAAGGTGCTTGTAAGTGCTTAAAAATATTAAGTAATAATTCAGTTCCTGACAATTATTCATGCAGCCAAATTTGACTAAACGGTTTGCTACACAACACAAGATTTTACTGTACTTTTAGCAAGTAATATTAATCAAATTGTCTAGAAGTTTAAAGCATTGACCGACTTTATAATAATACTAAAACACTTTATTCATATGGCACCTTTCATACATTAAAAGTTAAGTTGTTTACAATGAGAAAGGCAAAATATGAGGCAAGATTAATGCCAGCATAAGAGAAGAAACAGAAGGCAGAAACCCTGAAATACTAAGGAAAATAAAAAACATAATAAGAAATAAAAAATAATTCTAAAAAAATAATGTTAGAATAAAAGAAATATGTATAAAAGGAAAAACAATATAAAAATGAAAACAAAATTGGATATTTTAATTCAGTAACTGCCTTAAAAACAAAAAAAGGACTTTAAAATGTATTCTGTATTGAACAGAAACCTAGTGAAGCCACTGAATATGGCAATTCTTACATATTTAGAAGAATTGCATTTTATATAAGCTGCCATTTGTCTGTACTCTTTTTATGAGTAACGTACAGTGTACTCTGAACAATACATTACAAAGTAAAAAAGGACAAAACAAAAGCATGATTAAACTTCTTTGCATGATGCAGTGTTTCTCAGATGAAAATGTTGTTTTAGTTACAGTATCACTATGAGACTTCAAATTGAGGTCCCAGTCAATAATGACACTCAGGTCTCACACTTCATGTTTAATATGTGTTGCCAAACTTCCTAGTTTGTTCATAATTTTTCCCTGTGTGCAACTGACCCAATAACAGACCTTTGGTGTTTGACTGTCAGTAAAAAGTAAGAAACAGATATTCAGTGCCTATAAAGAAAAGACAAACGGCCTTAGTCTGATGTTAATGCACTGTACTTCTTACTCATAAGCAGAGTGAACTGGTGAACTAGTGCCACTAGACAGTTTCTACAAAACTACAAGGTCTACTTGAAAACGTTTTATCTGTTAAAATGTCTATGGGTAAGATTTTATGGTTAAACATGTTTTTGCATATGTAGTATGTATTAAATCAATGTTTAATAGTTTTTCTGATATCTACACTATTGTTGTAGGTTCTGAAGAGCATCAACATATCAATATTAATATGGGTTTTCAGAATTGGTTCAAGAAAACCTAAACGTAACTTGATTTTACAGTGATTTTTGCATTTTAGGAACAAAAATCTTTTCAAACAGTAAAAGTAAAACTGTAAAACATTTCATGTTAAGTTGTAGAATGTCACACAAGTACTTAGAAACTAATGCAAGGACATGGATTTGTATGCACATGTATGTGTGCATGTGCACATGCACATGCAGTTACAACATAACTTTATCACATAAACAAGCTAAACTAAATTTACAGGATTTCATGCCTCTATGTTTTCTCCCTGACTTTCTGTGATGCCATATATCGCATACCCAGTTAGGGATTTCAGCCTTTGATTTTGGTCTTAAATTACATTTGAAGTGGCTTTAAAAATTCTTAAAAGTATTGCTTTTAACTCGATGATTCCTGCAGACACCCTGTAAATAATTTTACAGTCTAGCAGTAAAAGTCCAAATGCAATGTTCTGTGTTACATGGTTATGCCAGCAGAAGTTGTTTGCTCTGCCACAGGCTTTGGTATTCACCAGAAAGTAATGTCTGTTTAGACTAGAACATGTCCACAAACAATGTGGACATTGTTTCTGTAAGCAAACACTTGTGATGTTCTATAAGGCTTAAAATGTATTGGAACCTTTTTGTGTGTGTGTGGCTTATGTCATTGAAAATACTGGGCTTGCTCTAAAGGATCTGTTTCAGTTGTTGAACTGGAGCTGTAAGGCAAAAGACCATGTTTCAGTATCACTGTTTTTGTTTTTTATTTCAATTAAACTGTTTTTTGTGTTTAATTATTAGACTATTAACTTGTCTAAAAAATGGACCAGATAATAGCAAAGAAAAAATCTCCAGATTTCTCTGAAACCCTGGCTAACCCTATCCAGCTGCACAATGATGCTGATGAACACACATAAACGTTTAAAGAAACATTTTCAACTCTTTATAATAACGATAGGTGCATGTAAATAAAGCTCTCCCAATAACAATTTCATTGGAAAAATGTGTTTTCTGCAATTTCCTTCTGGGATCAATAAAGTTTGATCTATCTATCTACAGTGGGGCAAAAAAGTATTTAGTCAGCCACTGATTGTGCAAGTTCTCCTACTTAGAAAGATGAGAGAGGTCTGTAATTCATCATAGGTACACTTCAACTATGAGAGACAAAATGCGAAAAAAATCCAGGAAATCACATTGTAGGATTTCTAAAGAATTTATTTGTAAATTATGGTGGAAAATAAGTATTTGGTCACCCACAAACAAGCAAGATCTCGCAGTTCTCACAGACCTGTAACTTCTTCTTTAAGCTCCTCTGTCCTCCACTCATTACCTGTATTAATGGCACCTGTTTGACCTTGTTATCTGTATAAAAGACACCTGTCCACAGCCTCAAACAGTCACACTCCAAACTCAACCATGGCCAAGACCAAAGAGCTGTCGAAGGACACAAGGAAGAAAATTTTAGCCCTGCACCAGGCTGGGAAGAGTGAATCTACAATAGGCAAGCCGATTGGTGTGAATAAATCAACTGTGGGAGCAATTGTAAGAAAATGGAAGACCTACAAGACCATTGATAATCTCCCTCGATCTGGGGCCCCACACAAGATCTCATCCCGTGGGGTCAAAATGATCATGAGAACGGTCGGCAAAAATCACAGAACTACACGGAGGGATCTGATGAATGACCTGCAGAGAGCTGGGACCAAAGTAACAACATCAGTAACACACTACGCCGAGAGGGACTCAAATCCTGCAGTGCCAGGCGTGTCCCCCTGCTTAAGCCAGTACGTGTCCAGGCCTGTCTGAAGTTTGCCAGAGAGCATACGGATGATATCTTGTGGTCAGATGAAACCAAAATAGAACTTTTTGGTAAAAACTCAACTCGTCGTGTTTGGAGGAAGAAAAATGCTGAGTTGCACCCCAAGAACACCATACCTACTGTGAAGCATGGGGGTGGAAACATTAGGCTTTGGGGCTGTTTTTCTGCAAAGGGGACAGGACGACTGATCCGTGTTAAGGGAAGAATGAACGGGGCCATGTATCATGAGATTTTAAGCCAAAACCTCCTTCTATCAGTGAGAGCATTGAAGATGGAACGTGGCTGGGTCTTCCAGCATGACAATGATCCCAAACACACAGCTCAGGCAACGAAGGAGTGGCTCCATAAAAAGCATTTCAAGGTCCTGGAGTGGCCTAGCCAGTCTTCAGATCTCAACCCCGTAGAAAATTAGTGGAGAGAGTTGAAAGTCCGTGTTGCCCAGCGACAGTCCCAAAACATCACTGCTCTAGAGGAGATCTGCATGGAGGAATGGGCCAAAATACCAGCTACAGTGTGTGCAAACCTGGTGTAGGCTTACAGAAAACGTTTGACCACTGTCACTGTCAAACGTTATGTTACAAAGTATTGAGTTGAACTTTTGTTATTTACCAAATACTTATTTTCCACCATAATTTACAAATAAATTCTATAAAAATCCTACAATGTGATTTCCTGGATTTTTTTCTCATTTTGTCTCTCATAGTTGAAGTGTACCTATGAAGAAAATGACAGTCCTCTCTCATCTTTCCAAGTAGGAGAACTTGCACAATCAGTGGCTGACTAAATATTTTTTGCCCCACTCTATCTATCTATCTATCTATCTATCTATCTATCTATCTATCTATCTATCTATTTTTTTAATTTAATGTGTTTGTTTAAAACACACCCTTAGTCATTGTTTCTTTCTTTCTCTGGGGCTTACAGGAATCACCAGTATACCACAAATCCAGCAACCAATTCTCTATAATAATGATGTCAGTATCACATGTTGTAAACCAGAGAAACTAAGTAAACCCACATGGTCCTTCCAAAAGGATGCACAACAATTAAAGTACATTACAAATGGAACTGAGGCTAGTGTGATTTCTATCTCACAAAACAGCACAGTGTACATTACTAAAACTACAGAAGTCTGGAAAGGTATGTTACTGAAAACTACAGTGTTTGTGATGATATAGTGCAGTTAACACTTTTATATTTGTTACATTTATTTAATTGATACTATTTAAATACAGGAACATTTACATGTGACTACAAGTCTGACCAGTCTGACTCTATAAGGTATAGAGCCAGTCTGTATTTGGACATAGCACTTTTGCCCCAAATCCTTATCATCAGTGATCCCCAATTTCCAAGCTGTATAGGGCAAACCAATCTTGACATTACAGTTCAGTGTATAATCACTAACACTACAGAGAACTATTCAGTGAACTGGATAGGACGTGAGCCTGTAAATAATAAACCAGGTAAGAATAATTTCCTCTCACAACCAGATGCATACAATCAATGCTGCTAAAATATTTTACATTTAATATTTTTAACACCTTTTATTGCACTTATGTTTAATATGTTTAAAGACCCTCTACAGAATGGACTGATCTCCTATCAAACCTATGTTGACAACCCTTGTGCAGAATCTTTGGAATGGGTTAATGTTACATGTGTGTTTGTAAACAGACTAAATCAGACAGCAAACACCACTTTGCATATTCCTGTCATTCAGAGTAAGTGTTTTGTTATTGTTTTTGTTTAAAATAACAAATACAATGGCATTAATAGAGTTAGCATCTGTAAACTTTGGTTCATCTTTTTATATATATAGAGCTAGAAACATAGACTGTTAGGCCTTTACACAGTTAATTTAAAGTATTGATAACAGTTCTTTAGCCAGGAAATACACTTATATATTATATAAAATACATTATATGTTTTACGTTATATGTTTTTTTGGACCAGAAAGCTCAACTGTTTGCAAACCAGATAATGGATGGCCTCAGGCAAAGGCTAATTTCACTGCTGTCAAGTTCTGTGACCCTACTACTGTTGGTCTACAAAAGAGAAGCTGCACAGGATATGGCCTCAGTGGAGACTGGGGAAACGTTATCTCTGAGTGTGTGGACGAAAAACTCAGGGACATTTTAAATGATGCTATGGTATTAGTTTTTTCACAATATCTCTATTTATGTGTAACAAATTTCGTAAATTCAGTCTGGCATTACACTCACTGGGACCCACTTCTCAGGCCAGTTTTTGTACTTGACTTATACAAAATTCTTTCGGACAAAAATCATATATACCACCCAAAAATAAAGAGATTAATAATTTTTGACACTGCAGTGTCTACATGTACAAATAATGCCACACTGAATATCTACACAAAAAGGGCAGAAGTTTATTTTATGAGTTTTTAAATTATGAATTTTTGTAAAATGTTGCTTATGTAGCCAATTCATTTGATTTATCATCATATGAAGAATTATTTAAGTTAACTTTTTATGTTAAAGCTATCTCTGCTTCTCAACAACAAATAACAGGACCTTCAAAGAGGACTTGGGATTGTTGTAAACAACGCAGGCAATATATTTAGCCGATTAAAGCAGTCAACTGAACAGAAAAGCATTAACACTTTTCCAAATGTTAATGAATCTGTGGAAGTTCTGTATGTCATGCAAAATGCATCTGAAATACAGAAGTCTCAATGGAATGATACAGTTTTCCCTGTAAGTACTAATGATACTTTTCTTATTCTTATATTAAATAGTGATTTTAAAATACACTCCTTGTGATGAACAGAAGTATTGGGACACCCCTCCTAATTTTTGAGTTCAGGTGTTTCAGCCAAACCCATTGCCATAGGTAGACAAAATTGAGCAAGTAGCCTCGCAATCTTGATAAACAAACACTGGCAGTAAAATGGGTCATACTGATGAGTTCTTTAAGCATGTTGGTGCCATAGAATGCTACCTCTGCCACAAGTCAGTTTGTGAAATTTGGTGTTGTAAAGCATGCCACCACTGGACTCTGGAGCAGTGGAAATGTATTCTGTAGAGTGACAAATCACGCTTCTCTGTCTGGCAGTCTGATGGACGAGTCTAGATTTGGCAAATGCCAAGAGAATGTTAACTTCCTGACTGCATTGTGCCAACTGTTAAGTTTCGTGGATCGTGGATGAGGGATAATGCTATGGGTTGTTTTTCAGGGGCTTAGTTCCAGTGAAGGGAAATCTTAATGCTTCAGCAGATGATTTTGACAAATAAAAATTAAATAAATTATGAATGATAACTCTTGAATAATTGTATGCTTGCAACTGTGGGAACAGTTTGGGAAAACCTTTTTCTGTTCAAGCATGACTGTGTCCTAGTGCACAAAACAAGGTCCATAAAGGCATGGCTGGGTGAGTTTGGTATGAAAGAACATCACTGGCCCACACAGAGTCCTGAACTCTACCCCATCATACACTTTTGGGATGAACTACAATTGAGATTCCAAGTCAGGCTCTCTCATCCAAAATCAGTGTGTAACCTCACACATGCTCTTCTGGATGAATGTGCAGAAATATCCAAAGACACACTTGTAGAAAGCTTCCCAGAAGAGTAGAAGCTATTGTAGCTGCAAAGGGGGTCCAACTCCATATTAATGCCCATGGATTTAGTATGGGATGTCATAAAAGCACCTGTAGGTGTAAAGTGTAAGTGTCCCAATACGTTTGTCCATATAGTGTATAAGCTAATGACAGACTGTAAAAATAACATTAAACTCACAGTAAAGTTAATATTATTGCCTTTTGTCAGTTTCAGGATTTTCTGGCATCATCAAGCAATCTTTTGAATGGCAGTCTAAATGACAGCTGGAGGCCTGTGGGAAATGTTGGGAATTACGCTTTGGCTCTTAAATATTTGAGGACTGTAGAAGGCATCATAGATCAAACAAATCTAATAAACATACATAAGACTGACATGTCCCAGCTCCAACAAACCAATGTACAAATAATATACAACAAATCTGACCCTTCCACCCCACAAACATTCAGTAGTGATTTTGGTGTCAGTGTCACTGAGATCTCATCCAACATGTCTGTGCAAACTGCATTTAAGAATCTTGGTAGCAAGTTCCCCAGTACTCTGAACAATATAGAAACTGTTCCAAGTGAAACTGTATTATCAGTCATTGGTGACAAAATGACGAAGATCTCAGTGGAGTATAACCAAGAGAGACTCCCAAACCATGAAATGTACTGTGTGTATTGGGATGATATAAACTCTGAGTGGTCTGAAGAGGGCTGTAAATGGGGTGGTGTGTCCAAACCGAAGCTCTGTACATGCAACCATTTGTCTGCATTTACAATTCTGATGGCTAAACATCCGATCGAGTTAAAGTACATGGAAGAGCTGACTTACACAGGTTTAGGTTTCTCGATCGTTTCCCTCACTCTGTGTTTAGTAATTGAGTTTTTGGTGTGGAATGCAGTGGTAAAGACAAACATTGCACACTTCAGGCACACTGTCTTAGTCAATATTGCAGTTTGTTTGTTAATAGCACACTGTAGTTTTCTCACAGCCCCTGTTCCATCTGCAAGCCCTCCCTATTGGTGTTTGCCTCTTACTGTTATGAAGCATTTTTGCTTCCTAGCTGCATTTTTCTGGATGCTGTGCCTGAGTTTGGGGCTCCTGCACCAAGTAATATTTGTTTTTGTTCACTTGAGGAAAAAGGTATATCTGGGATTGTGTGTGTTTCTTGGCTATATCTGTCCTTTAGTCATTGTAATAGTCACTTTCATCACTTATGACAATGGCAGACCAGGATCATACTATTCTGGTGAAACCTGCTGGCTGATATATGAGGCTGCGTTGAAGGGGTCGATCCATGCCTTCCTTTTTCCTGTTTTTATAATTGTGTTTGTGAACATGTTCACCATGGTTGTGGTCATCAGCAGAATCTTAAAACCCAATTTATCAGAGGGAAGCAGTCATGATGAGAAGGAGGTTGCACGAAGCATTGTTAAAACAATTGTCCTCCTCACCCCTACTCTTGGAATTACCTGGATTTTGGGGCTGTTTGTGCTAATGCTTGACCTCACAACAACACCTTATGCCCAAATTGTGAATTACGCCTTTACTTTTTTCAATTCATTTCAGGTATGAATCAATACAACAATATATTATTTGTATCATAAGATTACACATGCATTTCTAGCATAAACAAATAAATACAATGAATCTCTCACTCAATTTTCATGCAGGGCTTCTTCATACTCCTTACGGGATGTTTTGGAGAGAAAAAGGTAAGTTACTATTTAAATACAATTACTATATAAGAGGTCTATTGTAAAAATTGACTGAATTCATCTTATTTTCTCTAAAGGTTCGTGATGCACTGCTTAAGCGCTTAGGACAACAGGTATGTCAAAGTGGAAACATTTTATACACATTTAGACAAGCTGTCAGGAATACTTAGCTTAACTGACACAATTATCATTTCAGCATTCAGTGAACTATAAAAGCGAGAGCTCATCAAGGATTACATCAGCAACTAAAAGGAAATAACTGGATTGCTTTGAAAAGGTATGTTTGTTTTTATTATAATATACTGTGCATTCCTGAGCATTTGAGAGCACCGAAGATTTACTCACCGTTTTATTTTTTAAAGTCAGGTTTAAACAAAACACTTCAAATGGCTCATAAACTCTTGTGTTTCTTAGGACAAATTACAAGATCTCTCCATACCGAGAGCTGTTTCATATATCCAAGATATTTTCTTGCCTGTGTGAGCACATTAATGCTGAACCAGTGTGGCCTTCTGTTTGTTTGTTGTTTATCACTTGTAAAACAATTAATTGTTTCAATATTGAGAAATGCATTTTTAAGATACTGATTTTTTCTGTACTACAACATTGCTTGTTATTGGTGAACCTGGTGTTTTATTGTTTTCCACAGCATTTAAGAATTTTTAGAGGGCCATTGATATGTATTTGTAAAGAAATTTTCTTTCAGAAGTGAACTAATAATGTAAGTGAACATGCATGTTATAAATTTGAAGAAGTGTGGAGTGCGACTTTGAGAATTATTTAATTGTTGAAATGTACTTGGAATCTCAGTGTAAACGATACTTGTAATGGGGAAAACGATGTTATGGCTCTTCAATTTGCAAAACTTGCCTTTTATATGCAGTATACACTGACCAGGCATAACATCATGACCATCTCCTTGTTTCTACGCTCGCTGTCATTTTTATCAGCTTTACTTTTAGGTGTGCTTTGTAGTTCTACCATTACAGACTGTAGTCCTCTGCATACTTCGTTAGCCCCATTTTACCTTGTTCTTCAGTGGTCAGGACCCCCATGAACCCTCACAGAGCAGGTAATATTTGGGTGGTGGATCATTCTCAGCACTGCAGTAACACTGACGTGGTGGTGGTGTGTTAATGTGTGCTGCGCTGCTACAAGTGGATCAGACACAGCAGTGCTGCTGGAGTTTTTAACCACTGTGTCCACTCACTGTACACTAGACACTCCTAGACACTCTACTAGACACTCCTACCTTGTCAGTCCACCTTGTAGATGTAAAGTCAGAGACAAAAGCTCATCTGCTGCTGCACAGTTTGTGTTGGTCAATCTCTAGTCCTTCATCAGTGGTCACAGGATGCTGCCCGCAGGACACTGTTAGCTGGATATTTTTGGTTGGTGTACTATTCTCAGTCCAGCAGTGACACTGAGGTGTTTAAAAACTCTGATCCACTCAGACTAGCGCAATACACACTAACACACCACCACCACGTCAGAGAATGATCCACAACCCAAATAGTACCTGCTCTGTGAGGGTCAATGGGGGTCTTAACCACTGAAGAACAGGGTAAAAGGGTATGCAGGGTAATAAATGGACTACAGTCTGTAATTTTAGAACTACAAAGCACACCTATAAGTGGAGCTGATAAAATGGACAATGTGCGTAGAAACAGTGAGGTAGTCATATTGTTATGCCTGATCAGTGTATACATTGTACTGAAATTATGATTTTACGCACTGTAAACGATTATATTTTTTCATGTTTTTGCTGGTGTGGAAAGTATGTTGAATATTCTGAATAATGTGTTTTTTTGTTTAGTGATTAAAACACTGCAATACCAACAAAGTCTGACATTTTTTGAATAATTGCAATCACTGACAACTGCACACCTCACTGAATATATGCAAGAGCTAGTAACAGTGTATTTGAAAGACAGACTTTTTAAGAAACTGAAGACAGTCTTAATGGCCATATTAAGCAGTTCAGATTAGTAGTGGTGTAAATTACCTGCTTTTGTCTAAGCTTGACTTACATCGGGGTATCTGACCTTTTTATACTATGAGAGCTACTAATTATTTCTCCCTGATTTTATTAATGACAGACTTTTCATTTTGAGTTTCTAATGTGAAGTTTCTTCTTATTCCTTCTCTTAAAATTTATTTTTTTTATTACTCTTCTCTCCTTAGGCCCTCACTCTTCTCACCCTGTTCTACTCACATCATGCTTCTTTCCTTTTATTCTAAAAGCTATTGTAAAAATCTTCATGCTGCCAACAACTCTTTTAATGGATTGTTGCATTTTTTCTGCATTTTAAAATGAGCTTGCTTACTTTTTTCAACAGTAAACATACGAATCCCAAGCACATGAACAGAGTAGACTAGATATTGAAATATTGCCACTGAGTACTAGTAATGTTGCCACTGATCTTAGTAATCTGCATCAATGAATTTGGGAAGCAGAACTGAAGGAGCGCTGAAACGAGGGGTGTATTTGATCTCTTCTCTAGCTACGTTTTTAATCACCTGTCTGTAAAGCACTTTGAGCTGCCACTGGCATGACAAGTGCTATGTAAATAAAATTATTATTATTATTATTATTATTATTGATGTTGATTTCAAATATCAACAGTCTTTTTTCAGAATCGTATGCTGTGCTTCTATCCCCTTAAATGACCAGGGCCTGCCACCAGGCCAAACCTTGTATTGCATACTTTTTTCTAAGTTAGCAGTGAAGTCCCTGTTGTTACTGAATAATAAGTCTTAGTGTGTAATATGCCTGGGATTTTAAGGGGTTTACATAACATTTAATTGCCTGAATAGGCTGTAGGCTGGACCTGGAGTGTGTTTAACCTGAATCAATGCATGACATTATGCTTGTTTTCAATGCACACACTTTAGAAAGAAAGAGCTGGCAGAATGGAACAAATGAGCAGTAACTGGCAAAACGGGACAGCTAATTAACTTCATAGTCATCAAATTGTTTGGGTTTTTTTTTGGTACAATATGGCACTGCTTTGACTTTAGCTTCTGTTTATTTTAGTTTAGCACTAGGGTTTGTTGGCAGACATCAATGCAAAATTATACATAAATGTTCTAAATGTCTATTCAAACATTTGTAATGGTGCACTTGAAATCAGCTCCTGGAAGGCTGACATTTATTTCCAATTGTAATGAGTTACAAAGTGAATTGGTGACGGCTTTTGGTCTGCAGGCCATCTTGTAGGCTAAACTGGTTCTTTCTGCCGGTAATATTGCACGTAATGTACTTTATGGCTTGTGGATAAACCCCATTAAAGGCCGACCACAGCTAATGTGATAATATTGTGTTTATGGCACACAGAGTAGAAGTGCAATAGAGTCTCAGATATCAGTCATGGACTCTGAACCCTCTAACATCATGCCTGGCGCCGGAACATCTTAGCTAAGGAAGGTGTGGTTGAATGTTTTTTTAGGTGTGGATAGTGCATCTGAAGAAAGTGGATAAATCATAAATGTATTTAAAGAAATTTAAACTTTACTCCTATGTTACGATTTGACAGAATAGTGTTTTTTCTCAGAACTGTTGTTCAGGGTACTTTTTGTAGAAGAAAAACAATTGTTCAGAAATGAAAGAAATATTACAAAATAAATAGAAAATGTGCACTGAAATTTGCATAAAAATTACATATTTAAATATTTTCTCTGCAGACGATGTGTTCACTTTTTTTTCACTTAGAAAATCAACAAAATGTGTAATTTCACTAGGGCTGTTGCAGACGACTGTACCAGACAGATCAGAACAGAACAGAATAAACTGCACAGCATTAATGTGTAGTGCATTACATGTAGATTACCTCATGTAAACAAATTTGAGTCTTTGTGATACAAGATATTTATGAGTAAGAATATATTTCTTACTCCAAGGAATATTAGTCTATCCTACAACGGTGGTGGCCGACGCTACAGAAGTTGGAACTGGGTATTACCATCTTTGTATAACTTAATAAGAGATGACCATTCAAAGAACCTTCAAGGCCTTGAGCCTGATTGAGAATTATTCCTACTGATGTCTTTAAGATATGCTCTTTGTTAACTGAATTTCACCAGTCACCATTTCAGTCAGTTAGGTTTCTGAACTGTTCAGCTTTGTTGATTCCTGTTGATTTTCATTTTGTTCTGTGTTCAAAGGGATGTATAGACAGGTCCCATATACAGACATTAAATTAGAGCATCTGTACTGTGGACAAAGATTTCATTAAACTAACAGCATAAATATGACTATTTCACTAATACAGCAATTAAAGAATAATCATTTATACTCACACACCAGAACTCCACCACCACATGTAAAACTTCTTAGATCTGCCACTGTGTATGTCACAAAGAACTAGTAATGCTCTTTAGTTTATTCTTCTTAATTATGTTCACATCACATATCAGGTATTTTGCTAAAATATTTATAGAAGTATACACATCAGACTAATAATTTCAGCAACTGATTTGTTTAAAGAAAATTGGTACAGGGCAACAAATTACTGGGAAAGTTTAATGTTATAAAATAATTGGTAAACATTTCATGACTAATTAGGCGAATTGGCAACAGGTCAGTAACATGACTGATTATTAAAAAGCATCCCAGAGAGGTTGAGTATTTTAGAAGTAAAGATAATGTGGGGTTCACCACTCTATAAAAGACTGCACAGGCAAATAGTGCAACAATTCAAGAATAATGTTTTACTACACAAGAAAGCAACTGTATGCAAGAGACAAGACCGAAAAACAATATTGGCTGGTTGTGGCTGGGTGTGGCCCTCAGCGGCACTCTATTAAAAACAGACATGATTCTATAATGGAAATCATTACATGCATAAGCTCAGAAACACTTCTGAAAACCATTGTCTGTGAACACAGTTTGTCATTGCATCCACAAATGCAAGTAAAACTCTATAATGCAAAGAAGAACCCATATATAAACAGGATCCAGAAACACAGTCGCCTTCTCTAGGCAATCTTCTCTAGAGCTCAATCAAGATGGACTGAGGTTAAATGGAAAAGTGTCCTTAAAACCTGAAATTCTTTTAGAAATCATGGAGACTGTGACTAAACAGGAGAGGGACAATGTGGCTTGTTATCAGGGCACAGTTCAAAAGCCAGCATCTGTGATGGTATGGGAGTGCATTAGCAAACATCTGTGTAGGCATTATAATGCTGAACAATATATATAGGTTTTGGAGCAATATATGCTGATATCCAGACAACATCTTTTTCAGGAAGACCTTGCTCATTTCAGAAACATATGGGCATATATTCATCAAAAAACAAAAAAAAAAATTCTCAGTTTCAACATTTGATATGTTGTCTTTGTACTGTTTATAATTAAATATAGGGTTAAATGATTTGCACATCATTGCATTTTGTTTTTATTTACATTTTGCACAGCGACCCAACCTTTTAAAGACAGGATTGCATTTTGTTCATCTAGTTTTGCTAGTCCTATTTGTAGCTTGTTGGTCTTCACGACTTGTTAGATCAAATTTGCACCCCCTAAAAGTCGTAAATGTAAGTAAGCAGCTTTAACAGTGAAGTTGAAATTATAATCTGTGGATGGCTGAAAGTTATGTGCACTAAAGGGTAAATTACAGAATGATTTAGGCAGGACTTTGGAAGAATTTTTGGAAGTCAAATGAAGCCAAGCCAAATTCACCTGGTTGTTATGTGCTATTTAATGCAAATAGTTCTGTAGGGGATCTGGACAGCCAGACTCAGTTGGGTATTTAACATCCTACCCCCACCCATCTAATAAAGTGTCTGGCATTGGAGCATCTCAGCTCAGAAAGGTACAGTTAGCTTTTTGTTTGTGTGTAAATGAAGGAATTCTATACAGATTTCAAATATTTTCATACTTCATTCATTGGCTATGATTTAACAGCAAACTGATTGATATGTTTTTGGGGTTCAGATTATTTCTGTAGCAGAAAACAGCCTGACCAAAAAGGGGAGTCTTTGAGAAAGGTAAGACATTGTTCTGCACTATTGTGATTCTGGAATTTTAAAACAATGAAATATGTGGCTTGGCACAAGATTTACTGCAATATTAAAGGAAAGGGTTGAATGTATGCTGTCTCCCATTCATTCATCTGTCAGTGTCAGTGTTAGTGGGACAGAAGTCCGATTGCTCTGTGGGATGGAATATGTAAATCCACTCATTATGTGGCAACCAATTATCACTTGTTTATCTGTTCAGCCTCTTCGTACAAAAGTTTATTTTGCAATGTCCACAATGCTGTTAAGCAGTTTGTTTCATTTAGTCCCCAAACATGTGCATCCTCCGATTATCTTCCTCTCAACAACAGATAACAGATGTTCAGTGATATACTGCATGGGGAGGACTTTTGGTTGTAGCAATCAGATTTGTATCTGCTTTTAATTTGGCTTGGGTGTGCAAAGAAATGAAACTTGGATATAAATTAAAGTACTCAGTGTATAGCTTGTATAGCAGTATAGATTTACTATCCTTTGAAAGTAACACACAGCCGTTGTCTAAATAGCTGGCAACACAGGTGAGTACACCTCACAGTGAACATGTCCAAATTGCGCCCAATTGTGTTGTTGTCACTCCCTGGTGTCATGTGCCTTGTTAGAGTTACAAGGTTCCAGGTATGAAAGGGGAGCAGGGCTGTTAAATTTGGAGTTTTGGGTACAATTCACTCATATTGTCCACTGGATATTCAACATGGCACTTTATGGCAGAGAACTCTCTGAGGATGAGAGACATAGAATTGTTGCTCTCCACAAAGATGGCCTAGGCTATAAGAAGACTGCTACCACCCTGAAACTGAGCCATAGCATGGTGGCCAAGGTCATACGGCTGTTTTCCAGGACAGGTTCCACTCGGAACAGACCTTACCAGGATCAACCACAGAAGTTGAGTTTGTGTGTTCATCATCATATCAAGAAGTTGGCTTTAAAAAATAGACGCATGAGTGCTGCAGAGGTTGAAGAAGTTGGAGGTCAGCCTGTCAGTGCTCAGACCATATGCCGCACAATGTATCAACTCGGTCTGCATGGCTGTCATCCCAGAAGGAAGCCTCTCCTGAAGCTGACGCACAATAAAGCCTGGAAACAGTTTGCCGGAGACAAGCAGTCCAAGAATATGGATTACTGGAACCATATCCTGTGGTCTGACAAGACCAAGATAAACCTGTTTGGCTCAGACGGTGGCCAGCATGTCTAGTGGTGCCATGGTGAGGAGTACTAAGACAGCTGTCTCTTGCCTACAGTCAAGCATGGTGGTGGTAGCATCATGGTCTGGGGCTGCATGAGTGTTGCGGGCACTGGGGAGCTGCAGTTCATTGAGGGAAATATGAATTCCAACATATACTGTGACATTCTGAAGCAGAGCATGATCCCCTCCCTTCAGAAACTGCACCACAGAGCAGTTTTCCAACTCGATAATGACCCCAAACACACATCCAAGATGACAACTGCCTTGCTGAAGGTAAAAGTGAGGGACTGGCCAAGTATGTCTCAAGACCTAAACTCAACCTGTGGGGCATCCTCAAGCAAAAGGAGGAGAAGCGCAAGGTGTCTAACATCCACCAGCTCTGTGATGTCATCACATAGGAGTGGAAGAGGATTCCAGTAGCAACCTGTGCAGCTCTGGTGAATTCCATGCCCAAGAGGGTTAAGCACTGCTAGATAATAATGGTGGTCACACAAAATATTGACACTCTGAGCACAGTTTGGACATGTTCACTGTGAGGTGTACTCACTTGTGTTGCTAGCTATTTAGACATTAATGGCTGTGTTTTGACTTATTTTCAGAGGATGGTAAATCTATACTGCTATACAAGCTGTACACTGACTACTTTAAGTAATATCCACATTTAATTTCTATAGTGTTGTTCCATGAAAAGATATGATAAAATATTTGCAGAAGTGTGAGGGGTGTACTCACTTTTGCGATATATATAATTATTCTATTTAACATTTTTAAAGACCATTATAAAACACTTATTATGATCTTGATCATGATATGTGCTTGATCTCTGAAGATTCCCTCAATCAACTTCCATGCAATATAACTCATGTGTGTTTTAACCTAGCTTTAATCTTGTAATTTAATGCCTTTAATCAAGTTTACAAAGCTAAACTAGAATGGTGATTTTCATGATGTGTTTTTGATTTGTTTCCTTACATGAATAATACCTGTGCTCTTCTCAGAAAATCCTGCCTCAAAATGAAATCCTGTACAGAGTTTATTCTCATCTTGCTGGGATTGTTTATCAAGGTTAGTCTATTTTTCCAAAATTATCTGTAAGAGAGTCTGGTTATGCTTTGAGGAACTGCACAGCAATGCTAGAGATTGTGATTGAGTTCTTATTGGAAAGGAAGAATGGCTTCTCACCACAACATACAGATACCTGCTGAAATAATAGCACTTCATATGCCATTTCCACCTCAGACATTAAAGGTTCATGCAGTTGGAAGATTTATAAGAAACCCAGAGCGTGTATCATCTGCAGAATCACCTCATTTTAAACCCCCATTTGTTGTTGCCCAACTACAGAAATGTCTTCATTATTTTAATAATAATCTGTATTAGACATTTAGATGTTTGCATCTCTGAATAGTAGAGCTGAGCACTTGACCCTTTGAGTTACTTGAGCTACTCAACAGTGCTCCATGATCAAGTAGTTCTAACAGCTGCAGGGGTAAAGCAGGGATAATATATACCACATCACCGAACATGCATCTATAATCTTAACATATTTAACCAATGTTAATATTTTACACATACTGTCCATATATTTTTTGTTAACTTAAACCATGAAATGCACTTAATGTTGCTAATTACTGTATATTTTTATTTGTAGGCTTCTTCAGGAGGTAAATATTCTTTGGTTGTCACAGCATTAAGCACACAGCACCAAAGGAACTGTATATCTTTAAATTAACACTCTTTCATTGTTTTGTATGTTTGTGGCAGAAAATTCAACACAGGTTTACTACATTGAGGTTTACATAGAAGCAGAAGCATACAAGAATTTCATGGACCTGATTAGTACCCTGACTCTGGATGTCAATGAGTCAGTAAACAGCTCAGCAACAGTACAAAACATCAGCATTACAACAGGTAATTAAATGCTTCTAGAAAAGACAGATCATTATATTTTGACCAGGATCAAAAGACCAAATTTCAGAAAGAAAAAGAAGACTTAAACACAGAAATAAAACACATGTAGTTACATTTTTATATATTCCTCACATGAGAAATGTTTACTTTTTCCTATTAGATGACTTGAAAAATATAACGTATAATTTATGACTTTGCTGTTCACTTTGTAATAGTGTTTAAAGTTGAAAATGTATTGCTTCGCTCTTCTGACTGTAGAATGCAACATGCTGACCACAGGAATTGTGATCTGTAACTGCAATTCAGGCTACAGTTGGAGTGAGGAAGTGTGTCAGAACTACAGCCAGTGCTGCAACCAAAATGAGTGCATGTTTAATGATCCAAACCCCAGGGCTATGTGTCTCTCCATCAATAAAGGTAATACATGCTTGTGTACCATTGCTGTATTTAAATTGCAAGAATTGTAGTTAAACTCTTATTTCACAGTTAATTTTTTGTTTGGAAACAATTGTTAAGTTCTTACAGTGTTAGAAATGAAGGTACTATGCAGGTACATGATTCATTCATCAATGTACAAACAATGTAAATGTTCCCTCAAAGGTACAACAGTGGTAAAGGTCTGATTGTGTACCTTAAATAAGTTATTATAAAGAAGATATTTGTATGTTTTTATAAACAAATATTTTAAATCAGAACAATAAAATAAAAAGCCTGGAGATGAGACGGGGTGACTGGTGTCAATAAAGCTTAGAAAATATATTTTCAGTGGATTATCATACAATTATGTTCCCTGACTAAAGGTACTGAAATGTACCTCTGAAGTTACCACCACCGTGACAAGATGGGTATTGCCCCAGTGACAGTGTCATAGCTTTTTTTCTGAGAGTGTAAATTGCCCAATCAAAAATTGTTCAATCTGGATTTATTTTTCTCTGTGGTATCTAGGTAGATACAGATATGTCTCCCATTAGTTATGACTTCTGAACTGAAGGGCTAACAAACCAGATTAACCACCATTAACTACAATGTAGCGATGCAGAACTTGATGCTGATACATCAATGAAGGGAGACAAATTTTAGTTTTGCATTGAGTGCAATTTGTGTGGGTTGTATTAAACATGGCACGAGGGGCATCTTGTTGATAGCTGTAGGTACTACTAGGGTTCATTGTTAGCAGTCAGATTATTATCTTGAGTGAAAGACCTTCAGGAGACATTGCAGTTCTGCAAACTCATTAACTACTGCTAAATCTATGGAATTGATTAGCTCTGTGCCAAGGGCTGACATGGCACTGTCCAGGTGACTCAGTCACTTAAGCAACAGTAATAATCCTTTCATTTGATACTCACTTAACATCAGTAAGGGTGATACGTTCCCAGGAACCAGTAGCAGCTCATAGTCAGCTTGTGACCGAGTCACAACCTGAGCTAATGTTATTGGCCACAGCTAATAAAAGACAGGGTAGGGTGGTAAATGTTTGGCACTGTTACTTGGCAGAGCTGTACTGGGAAAAAGGAAAAAGATGTCTGGCTGTCACATCATGTCATTGCATCTCAATCTGCATAGGTGTACAAGAAATATCCACTGAGGTACAAATCTTTATCTGTTTTTCTCCAGTTTTTGTCAATGGATCATTTACTCTTGATGAGTCATTCAACCTTTCCCTTAACGATCCTGGAAGTCAACAATATAAAGAGTTTGTCCAGACATACACTAGTCAGGTGTGTATTACACTACAAACATCAAACACAAAATTGAACAGAAATCACTATTTCTACTGTGTGATTTTAGTCTAATACTGCTGCCATCCTGTCTGTAAAATAATAAGCTAAATATAAAGAGCAGGAGGTCAGACTGCATCCCTGTCTCTGGCCCTTTGTTACTGACAAAAATGTTCAATCACATATTTTAATAAAATAAACATATTTAAGGTATAGGGTTTAATTTAAAGTCTGAAATGTGTTTTTGCTATCAAATCAATATGATAGAATAATGAAGCTATGTCCTTCAGCCTTTTTTAAAACTATATATACATGGGTTATCTCTGTAGTCCCTAAAGTAGTCCCTAAAATGCTAATATTGCAGTGACACAATCTACAACTTTTACACTGGCCTGTATTTAATAGGCCCTCAACAATATAGGCCTAATTAATCTAGTATAAATAAGAAATTCAATGAACAATATTCAAGTTAACTAAATTGAAATCGATATGCTTTCAGTCAGTTACTGTTATTATGTAATTATCCTTAAACTTGCAATCTTTCACTTTTTCTAATGAGCATCAAGTTATTCTGTGCTACTGGATTAACATTCAAACAGGAAGATCATTATCAAAAATGCTTTCTCAATTTTAAAAACTCTTCAAAGCAGATAATTTATAAAGCAACTACACTATATTTCCAAAAGTATTCAGTCATCTGCCTTCATATGCATATGAACTTGCATGACATACCATTCTTAATCTATAGGGTTTAATATGACGTCGACCCACCCTTTGTAGCTATAACAGCTTCAACTCTTCTGGGAAGGCTTTTCGCAAGGTTTAGGAGTGTGTTTATGGGAATATTTGACCATTCTCCCAGAAGTGCATTTGTGAGGTCAGACATTGATGTTGGACGAGAAGGCCTGGCTTGCAGTCTCTGCTCTAATTCATCCCAAAGGTGTTCTACCGGGTTGAGGTCAGGACTCTGTGCAGGCCAGTCAAGTTCTTCCACACCAAACTCGCTCATCCATGTCTTTATGGATCTTTGTTTCGTGCACTGGTGCGCAGTCATGCTGCAACAGGAAGTGGCCATCCCCAAACTGTTCCCACAAAGTCCCAAAATCTCTTGGTCTGCTGTAGCATTAAGAGTTGCTTTCAATGGAACTAAGGGGCTGAGCGTACCTCATGAAAAACAACCCACACCATAATCTCCCCTCCACCAAACATTACACTTGGCACAATGCAGTCAGACAAGTACCGTTCTCCTGGGAACTACCAAACCCAGACTCATCCATCAGATTGCCAGGCAGAGAAGTGTGATTCATCACTCCAGAGAACACATTTCCACTGCTCTAGAGTCCAGTGGTGTCATACTTTACACCATATGACACTTTGCATTGCGCTTGGTGATGTAAGGCTTAGATGCTTGGCCATGGAAACCCGTTCCATGAAGCTCTCTATGTACTGAGCTAATCTGAAGGCCACACGAAGTTTGGCAACCTCTGCACACTATGAGCCTCAGCATCCGCTCACCCTGCTCTGTCATTTTATATGGCCTACAACTTCAGGGCTGAGTTGCTGTCGTTCCCAATTGCTTCCACTTTGTTATAACACCACTGACAGTTGACTGTGGAATATTTTGTAGTGATGAAATTTCACCACTGGACTGCACAGGTGGTATCCTAACACGGAACCACGCAGGAATTCACCGAGCTCCTGAGAGTGACCCATTCTTTCACAATTTTTTGTAGAAGCAATCTACATGCCTAGGTGCTTGGTTTTATACACCTGTGCCCATGCAAGTGATCGTAACAGGGATGCAACAAAGTTTTCTTCTAACTTTTTAATAACAAAATTGAAGACAATCTCAGTCTTCTGGCTCTGAATCAGTGCATTCTGGTGTCACTAACTGAGGTTTATAAGTTCAGAAGCATGTGAAAAAGGCTCACTTTGGCAGGCATGTCAGACTAGAACTGCAGAGCAAAACATAGTAAAGCCTGAATTCAGGACTGTTTATAAAAGTTTTAAATTACTATCATGATGTCAAAGAGCAAACACCATAATATCATATAATATATTTAATATAATATGACATGCTTAACTTAATAATTGAATCTCTTTTAGTTGGAATCTGTTTACAGTACTTTGGGCTGGTTTGACTCACTGATGATCACAAGACTCAGGTAGTAAACAATGAACAGTGGTGTTATTGAATGTGAGTGCATAAAAAAAAATATTAGTAACAGTTAATGATCACAGATAGTATCATATAAAAAGTAATTAAAAAATTCTTCTTTAAGAAAGGGCAGTGTAATTGCAGACTTTGTGATGCTACTAACTACTCCATTTGAAGTGGCTCAGTTTGAGCGAATAACAACTCAACTGGAAAAGAACAACCGTGCTACATTCAACCTCACAGTAACAGGTAATATTTTAATATTTAATGGTTGCACTTAAATGGATAATGTAGCCAGATTATGAAAATCTTCTTCTGATATCTTTGGGTATGCATGTTTAAAATGTGTTTTGTAGCTCCTAGCTAATGGTAGTTTGGTAGCTGTCTAGCCAAGACTATATATGCATTCTGACTAATTTTGGTGTTCAAGTATCAGCAATCTAGGTGAAAGAAAAGAAAATTGGCCTTAGTCAGATGTTGATGCACAGTAGTCTTTACTCACAAGCAAGGCAAACTAGTGAACTGCCAGAGAAAAATATGATCATGCTCTACTCCTGTCAAATAAAGCTCTCACAATCACAATGTCCCTGGAAAATTGTGTTTCATTGATTTATTTGTTTAAATCACACCCTGAATCATTGAATCTTCCTCTCTGGGGCTTACAGGAATCACCAGTATACCACAAATCCAGCAACCAATTCCCTATAATAATGATGTCAGTATCACATGTTGTAAACCAGAGAAACTAAGTAAACCCATGTGGTCATTCCAAAAAAATGCACAACCATCACAGAACATTACAAATGGAACTGAGGCTACTGTGATTTCTAGCTCACAACACAGCACAGTGTACATTAGTAAAACTACAGAAGTCTGGAAAGGTATGTTACTGAAAACTAGTGTTTGTGATGATATAGTGCATTTAACAGTTTTATTTTTATTACATTTATTTGGTTGATACATTGTTTTCTATTTAAATCCAGGGACATTTACATGTGACTACAAGTCTGACCAGTCTGACTCTATAAGGTATAGAGCCAGTCTGTATTTGGACATAGCACTTTTGCCCCAAATCCTTATCATCAGTGATCCCCAATTTCCAAGCTGTATAGGCCAAACCAAACTTGACGTTACAGTTCAGTGTATAATCACTAACACTACAGAGAACTATTCAGTGAACTGGATAGGACGTGAGCCTGTAAATAATAAACCAGGTAAGAATAATTTCCTCTCACAACCAGATGCATACAATCAATGCTGCTAAAATATTTTACATTTAATATTTTTAGCACTTTTTATTGCATTTATGTTTAATATGTTTAAAGACCCTCTACAGAATGGACTGATCTCTTATCAAACCCATGTTGCCAACCCTTGTGCAGAATCTTTGGAATGGGTTAATGTTACATGTGTATTTGTAAACAGACTAAATCAGACAGCAAACACCACTTTGTATATTCCTGTCATTCAGAGTAAGTGTTTTGTTATTGTTTTTGTTTAAAATAACAAATACAATGGCATTAATATTAATATAAAATTAGCATATGTAAACTTTGGTTCATCTTTTTATATATATAGAGCTAGAAACATAGACTGTTAGGCCTTTACACAGTTCATTTACTGAAGTATTGATAACAGTTCTTTAGCCAGGAAATACACTTGTATATTATATAAAATGTTATATGTTTTTTTGGACCAGAAAGCTCAACTGTTTGCAAACCAGATAATGGATGGCCTCAGGCAAAGGCTAATTTCACTGCTGTCAAGTTCTGTGACCCTACTACTGTTGGTCTACAAAAGAGAAGCTGCACAGGATATGGCCTCAGTGGAAACTGGGGGAACGTTATCTCTGAGTGTGTGAACCGAAACCTCAGGGACATTTTAAATGATGTTATGGTATTAGTTTTTTCACAATATCTCTATTTATGTGTAACAAATTTAATAAATTCAATCTGGCATTACAGTCACTGGGACCCACTTCTCAGGCCAGTTTTTGTACTTGACTTGTGCAAAATTCTTTGGGACAAAAATCAGCAAGGAACAAAAACATATATACCACCCAAAAAAGAGATTATTAATTTTGGCTTTGTAATGTTTACATGCACAAGTAGTGCTAGACTGAAAATCTGAATTAAAAGTTTATTTTATGAGTTTTTAAGTATGAATTTGTGTAAAATATTGCTATGTAGCCCATTTAGTTTACTTAGCACCACATGAAGAAGTTTTTAATTGAACTTGCTAGCCTTTTTCTACAGAACAGTCTGCCCCTGTTGTTCAGAACTTTAATCATGTACATCTCTGCTTCTCAACAACAAATAACAGGACCTTCAAAGAGGACTTGGGATTGTTGTAAACAATGCAGACAAGATATTTAGCCGATTAAAGCAGTCAACTGAACAGAAAAGCATTAACACTTTTCCAAATGTTAATGAATCTGTGGAAGTTCTGTATGTCATGCAAAACGTATCTAAAATACAGAAGTCTCAATGGAATGATACAGTTTTCCCTGTAAGTACTGATGATTCTTTTCCTATTCAAATAGTGTTTTTAAAATATATGCTAAAGACAGACTGTAAAAATTACATTAAACTCCCAGTAAAATTAATATCATTATATTTTGTCAGTTTCAGGATTTCTTGTCATCGTCAAGCAATCTTTTGAATGGCAGTCTAAATGACAGCTGGAGGCCTGTGGGAAATGTTGGGAATTTGGCTCTTAAATATTTGAGGGCTGTAGAAGGCATCATAGATCAAACAAATCTAATAACTGCACCTATGACTGACATGTCCCAGCTCCAACAAGACAACGTACAAATATTAATATATAGCAAATCTGACCCTTCGACCCCACAAACATTCAGTAGTGATTTTGGTGTCAGTGTCACTGAGATCTCATCCAACATCTCTGTGCAAACTGCATTTAAGAATCTTGGTAGCAAGTTCCCCAGTACTCTGAACAATATAGAAACTGTTCCAAGTGAAACTGTATTATCAGTCATTGGTGACAAAAAGACGAAGATCTCAGTGGAGTATAACCAAGAGAGACTCCCAAACCATGAAATGTACTGTGTGTATTGGGATGATATAAACTCTGAGTGGTCTGAAGAGGGCTGTAAATGGGGTGGTGTGTCCAAACAGATTGTCTGTACATGCAACCATTTGTCTGCATTTACAATTCTGATGGCTAAACATCCGATCGAGTTAAAGTACATGGAAGAGCTGACTTACACAGGTTTAGGTTTCTCGATCGTTTCCCTCACTCTGTGTTTAGTAATTGAGTTTTTGGTGTGGAATGCAGTGGTAAAGACAAACATTGCACACTTCAGGCACACTGTCTTAGTCAATATTGCAGTTTGTTTGTTAATAGCACACTGTAGTTTTCTCGCAGCCCCTGGTCCATCTGCAAGCCCTCCCTATTGGTGTTTGCCTCTTACTCTTATGAAGCATTTTTGCTTCCTAGCTGCATTTTTCTGGATGCTGTGCCTGAGTTTGGGGCTCCTGCACCAAGTAATATTTGTTTTTGTTCACTTGAGGAAAAAGGTATATCTGGGATTGTGTTTGTTTCTTGGCTATATCTGTCCTTTAGCCATTGTAATAGTCACTTTCATCACTTATGACAATGGCAGACCAGGATCATACTATTCTGGTGAAACCTGCTGGCTGATATATGAGGCTGCGTTGAAGGGGTCGATCCATGCCTTCCTTTTTCCTGTTTTTATAATTGTGTTTGTGAACATGTTCACCATGGTTGTGGTCATCAGCAGAATCTTAAAATCCACTTTATTGGAAGTAAGCAGTCATGATGATGCAAAGGAGGTTGCACGAAGCATTGTTAAAACAATTGTTCTCCTCACCCCTACTGTTGGAATTACCTGGATTTTGGGGCTGTTTGTGCTAATGCTTGACCTCACAACAACACCTTATGCCCAAATTGTGAATTACGCCTTTACTTTTTTCAATTCATTTCAGGTATGAATCAATCCAACAATATATTATATGTATCATAAGATTACACATGCATTTCTAGCTTAAACAAATAAATACAATGAATCTCTCACTCAATTTTCATGTAGGGCTTCTTCATACTCCTTACGGGATGTTTTGGAGAGAAAAAAGTAAGTTACTTATTGAATAGAATTAGTATATATGTATAATACATAGTCTATTTAAAACAAGTGACTGAATCCTATTTTCTCTAAAGGTTCGCAATGCACTGCTTAAGCGCTTTAGACAACAGGTACGTCAAAGTGGAAACATTTTATACACAGTTAGACAAGCTGTCAGAAATACTTAGCTTAACTGACAAAATTATCATTTCAGCATTCAGTGAAGTGTAAAAGTGAGAGCTCAACAGGACTTACATCACCAACTAATAAGACATAACTGGATTGCTTTGAAGAGGTATGTTTGTTTTTATTATAATATACTATGTATTCCTGAGCATTTGAGAGCACCGATAGTTCATTTATCACTTAATTTTTTAAATCAATTGTAAACTCAACACTTTAAATGGTTTATAAACTCTTTTTTTTCTTAGGATAAATCACAAGATCTCTCCATACTGAAAGCTGTTTCATATATCCAAGAGATTTACTTGCCTGTGTGAGCACATAACTCTGAACCAGTTTGGTTATTGTTTATCACATATTTTTAAAATACTGATTTTTCTGTAATACAGCATGGCTTGTTATCGGTGAATCTGGTATTTTATTGTTTTTCACATTCTTTAAAATTCTTTAGAGGGTCATTGTCTTGTATCTGTAGTAACTTTTTTTCAGAAGTGAACTAACAATGTAAGTGAACATGCATGTTATGAATTTAAAGAAATGTGGAGGGCAGAATTACGGGTTACAGCTCCTAAATCAGCAAAACATGGCTTCAATGTGCAGCACATATACTGTGCTAAAATTATGATTTTTGACATTACAAAATCATTTTTATCATGTTTTGGTTGGTGTGGAAAATATCTTGAATATGCTGAACAATGTTTTTTTTCATTTAGTAATTAAAACACTGCAATTCCAACAAAGTCTGTCAGATTTTTTTTTAAAGTAGTTTAATTGTAATCACTGACAATCAGTGACAGCTGCACTCAACTGCACTCCTCACTGAATGTATGCAAGAGCTAGTAGCACATTATATTTGAAAGACAGCCTACTTTTTAAGAAACTGAAGTCTTAAGCATATTAAGCAGTCCTGGTTAGCAGTGGTTAAAATGACCTGCTTTTATCTAAGTTTGACTTTAAATTACATCACGGGTATCGGACCTTTTTATAACATGACAGCTTCTAATTACTCCCCCTTTTTTATTAACGACAGACTTGATGATACTTCTTGTTTAGTTTATAATCTGAAGTTTTTTCATACTTTTTCTCTTAAATATATCTTTTTATCTTTTTCTGTTCACTTCATTTTACTTTTATTGTACAAGCCTTTTTTTAAAGATGAAAACATTGCACTTATAACGGGGAGCGAGGAGGTGGACACATATGCGGAGATGAGCGAGATTTATTATGAGCAAATCCAGGGTCATAGTCCAAATGGTCCAGGGTCATAGAGCCAACACGGATTGATCGGTGGACAGACATGACAGACATGACAGGCAAACCAGAATCCAACAGAACAAGCAGAGCAGAACAAACATGACATCCAACACAGGGCTTAAATATGACAACGGGAAGACCAGGGACAGGTGAAAACTTTCAGGGGCGGAGTCACAAAACAAGGGGCAGGACTATGGATACCAAAAGAAAGAAGCACGTGGACTATACCAAAACACAAACACGTACAGGACTGGGATTGGCCAATTGTGACAGCACTGCATGTTGTCAACAACTATTAGGAGCGAGGTGACCAGGAGGTGACCAGACTGGTGTCATGGTGTGATGATAACAACCTCATCCTCAACACGGACAAGACAAAGGAGCTGATAGTGGACATGAGGAAGGAGAGGAGACCTCATCGGCCACATTTCATCCGGGAGCTCGAGGTGGAGAGGGTGAGCAGCTTTAAATACCTGGGTGTCCACATCAGTGAAGACCTCACATGGTCACTGAACACCAAGCAGCTAGTCAGAAAGGCTCAACAGCGGCTGTATTTCCTGCGGAGGCTGAGGAAGTTTGGGATGTCTCCGGTGATCCTCAGCAACTTCTACAACTGTGTCATTGAGAGCCTCCTGACCAGCTGCATCACCGTGTGGTACGGCAGCTTGACCGTGATGGATCGTAAATGCCTACAGAGAGTGGTGAAGACTGCAGAGAAGATCACCAATTCTCTGCAGAACATTTACAACCATAGAGTCCAAAGGAAGGCTGCCTACATCATCAAACCACCCACCCCCAGCACGGTCTGTTCAAACCTCTGCCCTCAGGCCGGAGGTATAGGAGCATGATGTGCAAGAACTCCAGACTAAAGAACTTCTTCCCCACCGCAATCAGAGTTCTGAATCAGTTCTGCCAAACTTAGGTACAGACATGTGATGTGTATCCCACTGGTAAAGAACTCTTTCCTCAGGAATAACCTGCACCTACTGCCACTTTACTGTAGCACATGTTTACAATTGCACTATTGCATTTTACAACTCATTTCTGCTGCAGATAATCATGTTCCCGGCAAGGCACAGCACTAACCATCCATACCACTGTAATTTATACATTGCGTTATTTCTTGATTAATATATATGGTTGTATATATACTCTTTTTGTATTTTTTTTAATGTTATATTTGGCATTCTTAGCAAGGAGCAAAGTAAGCTTTTCATTGTATATAAGGAAACCTGTTTCCTCTGTACAAATGACAATAAACACTTAGAACTTGAACTGAACTTAAACTTTGTTTAGTAGCTTGTTGCAATGAAAAAAGACTCAGTCTAGGTGTTTTCATTATAAACTTTCCTTAAATTGTATTTATTCATTATTTTTATATTCATTATATTTATATTTACATTTCTGAATGGCCTTCTCCTGCATTTTTAAATTTTATTTTATTATATGTCTGTACTTTGGATGTGCATGCTAGCAAGGTCACTCTAAAATCTGTAACAGACTTCCTTGATACCGTACACTCCTGAATCCTGTAGCTCAAAGCTGCTTTGGCAGGTGTTTGGAGCTGCTTCTTTTGTCTCATTCCAATATTAAGACAGATGGCTAGATGGCGTAACAAAATCAGTTTCCAAAAATGGAGCTGGGTCAGCAAAAGTTTGGGGTTTTGGATGCTGCCACTGAATGTTTGAACTCACCAGGTAAATGTGCTTGACATGCTGTTATAAATGAATGCTGCTTTCACTAAATAAATGGTTAGTAAGGTAAGCCATACTTTGCCGTTACAGCAAGATTTACACATTACTTGGTGTCAGAAGTGAGTACTCAGACCAAATTTGCACAAAGAACAAAAGAGAACTGAAAAGAGCCTGGCAAGAATGGCTGATCTTACCTTAGGCTAGTCTTACCTAAAGAGCAGTTCAGTGAAATCTGCACTCCTCTAATGAATGTCACTACAGAACGACACAGATTCAACACAAGATTCCAGAGACCAGGTGAGCCTACTGAATCTTAGGTCAGTGACCTTACACATTAAAGCAAAAGCTGCAACTTCAGTGGTATAAAAGAGGAACTTATTCAAACTAGACTCAAATAATGACTAAGGAAAATTCTGCTGTGTGATCCTAAACTAACCTTAGCTAAGACTAGCAACCTGCCAGATTTACACATTAGAAGCAATAATAAAATAATAATAATAATAAAACTCACACCACAACAGCAGACACACTACTGTTGATAGTGTATGTCTGGCATCAGTGTAAAAACCCAAAGAAAGTCAGAAGCAAATATTTTCACTTGAAACTGCTACATTGTAGATGTAGCCAACAGCTAAAAGACAATTCTTTCTGTTTGATGTTGTGATGCTATGGCAAAACATTCCATTAAAATAGGTTAGAAAAACGAACTACAGAATTGTTGAAATCCACTGTACCAAAGATCGACCCTGCAGCAAAATGATCTCATACAATACATTCAAACTTGTAAGTCAAGGTGAGCAACTCTACAATTAATTTATTTCAAAGTTAACTGAATATGAAATAAACAGCAATGAAATAAACACTCAGAATGAGTAAATCATACAATTTGCAGTTCCATGTGTTATTAAGAGATGCACAACCATTACTAGGCCTGCTAGTAATACTGCTAGACTTCTTATGTATAGGACTCATAATGCTACACAAAGATTTTAATCAGCTTGACACAAATAACCAGCCTGATTTCTCAAACAAAATCCATGTCAAATATAGCAAAGCTTTTAAACAGATGAAGTAAGAAAGCTTCTTGTAACATACTTGATTAAAATAGACGCCACAGTGTAACCAGTTGTATGGCAAGCGACAAATCACAAATGAAGTACAAAACAAAGTCAAAGCAGACTGTCTAAGAATGACAGGTCTAGATATCATCACTCATGCATCTCAATAAACCAAATGAGCCTCTTCCAAAGTGGCAATGCACAAATTATTTCTGACCAAATGCAAACCAAATTTGCATAGACTTGGTCCTGAAAAGACCACAGTGACACTGAGGTGTTCAAAAACTCCAGCAGCACTGCTGTGTCTGATCCACTCGTACCAGCGCAACACACACACTAACACGCCACCACCACACCAGTGTCACTGTAGTGTGAGAATGATCCACCACCCAAATAAATATACAACTACTTCATATGTGGTGGTTTTGTGAGGGGCCTAACCATTGAAGAAGAGAGTAAAGAGGGGCTAACAAAGTATGCAGAGAAACAGATGGACTACAGTCTGTAACTGTAGAACTACAAAGTGCTCCTATATAGTAAGTGGGGCTGATAGAATGGACAAAGAGAGTAGGCACAAGGAAGTGGCTGGTATGTGTATACTGATAACATAGGTAACAATGGCAACATTATAAGAGAGTAGCAGAGACACACACACCACAGTGTTTACAGCCCCAGCTCCTTACCCACTGGTTAAGCTGTGTCCTTCTAGAACATTTGGTTTCCCAAATGTTTTACCTCAGGCATTGAACTTATCGCTGTTTAACCCCTCTTGCTCCTTATACATGTGTATATTGCCATGATGTAAAATATTTAGACTTATAAAATGAATCCATCTTAAGAGGACATGTACACACTATTTGTTAAAGAATCATCAGCCCTTTATGCTAAAACTCTCCACAGGGGGGAGCTATCAGCACTGAAGCTTTGGTGGGTATAATTTACATCATGAAGGTAGGTTGTAGCTTTTTTTAACAGTTTATTAATGTCAGAAATACAAAGGGTGGCCTTTAACTTTTGCATAGTAGTGTATATTTTAGCATGCAAGATCTACTTGCCTTTTCCCCATTTGTTTTTTGTTTTAATTTTCTTCAAATAGTATATACTTCATTCATGTATTCATTAATTCTCACAAGCACTAGAAATAATTCTTATGCAGGTTGTTAATGAAAAGTGAGTTTACATAAATGTTGTCAGATATCTTCCAGGTCAAATAATATTGACTGTTCAACATCACAACAACAATGCTCAACAATATTAATGCTAATTTGCATATTAATTATATAAATATGCTAAATGTAAAATGTATAGAAACAGATACTAGAAAGAAACAGAAGGAAAAGCACCCCCCCACACTTCTATACTATTGAGGAAACTTAAACTCACGGTAAGACGTTCTTGTGCTTGTAGAGTGAAAAGTGCTTTGTACCTTGAGTGTTCTTTGTAGCTGCATTCTTCCTGCACTTTTGCTTAGACCAGGCCACTACAACCACAGTGACCTCCCCTGTAACATGACCAGCAAAAACCGCAACCATCCCACTCAACCCCTGGGCACAGACTACCTTGCTATTGTGGTGTCCGCCATAGGCTCTGCAATTTAAATGCTACTCAGGGGCATGTGTTTCCCCTCTCCGCTAAGAAAGGACATTTGTTGTTGTTAATGTTGTTGTTACTGGGGTTAAGATGTGTGTATTTGTTATTTGTGCTTTATTGTGTTGATCTGTGAGATAGATAATGTGAGTGTTAGTGTCTACCATGGAAAGTAGATGTACGGCTAGAAGTGACCTGCCTGCAATTCCACTGCTATTAAGTAGCACTAAGCTGTTGTCAGGTAAAGCATTGGACAGGAAACAGCTGACTGCCCTCACTGATACTGTCTTGTCAGTGTTGCTGCTATGTCCAGGTGGCACCCCTGAAAAGTGGAAAGTAATGACCACCCAACTCAACTCCATTCCTGGCGGCCGAGTCGAGTACACAAGTCCTGGCTTGTGCCTATGCAGAACAAGTGAGGCTGATCGCAGTGGGAGGCAGCGGACCCGAGGGCAAGTGTCAAGACAACGCAAACAAGCAGCACCCTCACCAGTGTTGATGGTGCCAGGGATGGCAGAGATAGTGGGAGGCAGCAAAAAGGAGTGCCATTACTGCTGTCACTTTCCCCAGTAGCATTGGACTTGATGTGGTGAGCTGAGAGGACTTCCGGTGCTCAGGAAAAGGATGCAGAGCTCACGTGTACCAACAGAGAGGACACCTGTGGAGCTGCAGTTCACCTGCCCTCTAGGCTCAGAAGAGAACAGCACATCCGGAGCAGAGTAAACAGAGGAGCCATTGTGCCAAAGACACAGCCCCAGGAGAGGACAGGGGGTGCTCACAGCCTATGGAGTGGGCACCCTGTGGCACTTGTGCTGGTTGGGACCCCACACACCAGTTGAATGGAGCTCAGGATGTGGCATGCAAAGCTGCGTCTTCATGCACCTCCCCTCTCCATACACTTAACATTTTAACTTGTGTCTGTTTTTTTAGGGTGTGTGCTTTATTGCGTTGGGCTGTGGGTTAGTTAGAGTGGGTGTTAGTATCTGCCATGGAGAGATGACATAAGGCTAGAAGTGACCTGATTGCTATCCTGCTGTTACTTAGCAGTGCTGGGCTGGGGTTTTCCCTTGCTGCCTGCTCAATAAAGGAGCATTGTCCTGTAAGCGCAATGTTTCTAGCATTTTTTTCTATGTTGACACTGCACCATAGTAGTTACTGAGTGGACGCATAGTTTTAAACAATACATATGGTTTAATGGTTTAATACATGAGACAGTCGAAGACTCTTTAACTTGGCTGAGAACTGGAGTGACTGCTATCTAGTTCATTAGTCAGTGCATAACAGAACAGTAACATTAAGGTAGCCATCTGTAGTCTTAGTATACAAGAACTAATTAACTTATCCCTTCTGCACTGCCATGAAATGTAACGGTTGTCAATGTGTTTTTAGCTCAATCAGTGGAGAGAATAATGAAACTCTGACTCAGAAACTCGTTATCAACTTTAGTTAGAAAAAAAAAAATAATCTGACAGACTTATCCAGTGCTACATGGAGTATTAGTATTAACTTAGTGTAATCAAAGCTAGTTACATAATTCTCCATAAATACACTGTAAGGATAATAAATGTAATTTTATTTCTGTGCAGTATGACACAGTATTTACTTTAGTTTCTGTTTCTTTTAGTTTACAACTAGGGTTAGATGGCAGATAATACATAAATATTCTCAATGTCTATTCAAAAATTTGTAATAGTGCACTTGAAATCATGGCATCTGGAAGGCAGACATTTATTTGCAAGTTAAATAAATTGCAGAGTGAATTGGTGAAGGCATTGGAGGACACTTTTGAAAGTCAAATGAAGTTAACACTACGTGACTGTTAAGATGAGCACAGTGTACCTGATTGTTGTGATAGTTCATGAACATTGGTCTGTATGGCATCTTGAGGACCAAACTGGTTCTCTTGGCCTGTCATGCTGTATGTAATATAGTTTCTCGCTTGTGGATAAACTGGTACTGGAACATCTCAGCTCAGGAGGATGTAGTTTGCCTTTTTGTGCGGAATTTTTAAACTTTACTGCTATGCATTTATTTGACACAGCACACTTTTTCTTCAAGAAATTGTTCCAGGCTATTGTAACACTAGAAAAAGAGCTGTTCAGATAGGTAAGAAAATATTTTTTTAAAATACGTTTGTCATTTAAAAATTTCCTTTTAAAACAAACATGCTCACCAGTCAGTTCATTACAAAGCTAATGAAATGAGCTGAAAGCATGCTCTCTCCCTCTAATTCACCCATCTGTGAGGACCAGTTCAAATATCCTGAAGCTCTCATAGCGCTGTTTCCAAAATAACTGCTCTATACATTTTTCCATTAATAAATTTGCTCTCTGGTTTTGAGGCATCCAACATAACAGGAACACAAGAATAAGTTAAGAGTAACATTAAGTTAGTGTACCCAAGATTGTTCTACAATGTGTATGAATGAGCCATTTAGGTGAATAATACAAATAGTTCATAATGTATTAAACAGATAAATAGCTGTTATAAGACAATTTAAAATTTTAATCAGAAACATTTAGAAATGTATGAAAAGGATATCTGCACTGCAAAGTGCCTGTATTTGGAGCAATTGTTTGTCCAGAAAAGCTTGCCCCTGAAGCATTTAGTTACCTCATACCTCATGGCATTATTTAGTTAATAGATATATTGCCTGATTCAAAATGCCTAAGCAAAGTATCCTCTACAGAGATCACACTTCTGAGCACACAGTTACTGTTTAATTGTTGAATTATTGAAAAATATATTGAAAATATATAGGAAAAAACATAAAATGTGGCAATATGTTAAACTCAAATACATATTCATGACTGAAATTTGCATTAAAATGTCATACTTAAGTGTTCTCTTTAGAGGATGTGTTAACTCATTTTCACTTAGGAAACTGACAAAACATATTTGACCTTTGGCAAGGTACTGTACTGTAGACAAGTTGGCTTATGGTTAGCGATTAAAGCTTCTATCAGCTATAATTCCATAATGTAGTAACACACACCCACAAATAGTGCATTTTTGTTCCAAATGACATCATTCTCTCTGCCAAAATCAGCCAATATAATACACTTCAGGGTTTTATTTTCTTAAGCTTGTAACTGGACCATTCAAATGAACGAAACCAGGTTAAACTTGATTTGTGAAAAATATTAGTCTTGTTTTTGTCTGTTAGTAGCCTGTGCAAACCACCATTCCTGCCATTCTAAAATATTTAAAAATTCATTAACATATGGGATTATTTTTTTTTATTTATTTTCATTTTGTTTCACAATAGTGGCTAATAGTGTACTGTAAAGGCAGAGATATTTGATTAATAAAGTATAACCATAATCAAATAAATAGAAATCTATGCGTTGTTATATGAAGAAAAGTCCAGATATTTGCTCCTTTTCTCACTCACCCCAATGTCACCTGCTCACCCTCTCTCGCTCTTTCTCTATATCTCTCTCTCTTGGGGGGAGGGGGGCGCATTTTGAGCTTATTTAAATATATTGTGAGTATGGCCTTGCTCTAGTTGTTTAGGAACATGACACCTCACCGCATTAAACGTAATAATGTAAAACGCTGACACAGGGGCTCTGATAACTAGAGTCCTATTTTTATCTGTCAGTCATGAGTAGATCGGGGAATTATAAAATGAGAAATGGGGCTCTGAGTTTGTAGATTTCATATACAAACACAATCAAAAAACTCGCAAATTCACTCGTTTTAGGCATTACCTGATTTATGAAAACTTTTATCCATTATCATGCATAAATCAAAGAGGGTTTTCAGTTTCTTGACCAAACACTGGCTGATCCTGATACATTTAATCTGCAACGTCAAACTCTACAAAAGCATGTGAAACTGAAGTCAGTTTCTCATTCTCCAGCTTCTCGTTTGAATATTCCTGTTCCACCTTCAATGGTGCAGCAGTTACATTCTAGTGCCTCAGACACCATTTAAGGTGGAATGGGAAAATTCAAACGAGAAGCTGCTAATGAGAAGCAACTTCAGAATGTGAAAAAAGAGACATTTTACAAGAAACTGCTCTACTTTTCTGGAGAGGTTTCCAGCTGGAAAAGTGGCTACAGCTGAGCTCAAGCTTAAAGCAGAGCAAAGTAAGTTTGCGTTTTTGCTTGTATTATTTTTACCCTACACTAAGACATTAGCACATGATGAGACACATGCACAGCCAAGATGGTAAAATGGATTCAAAATGTTGTGGCTCCCAAGATGGTTTGATTTTTGTTGAAAGGACAAAATGACTCTTACTAACATTTAGTTTGCTACCCCTGCACTAGCTTTTAGTGTAGTGTGCTGCCACAGACTGTCCAGATGCTGCACTTCCGCACTTTGCAAAGTTCCGCCTGCTGCATTCCGTCAACATTACAATATCAATCATAACATTCAGAAAATCATTTTTTGACATTTGTCCACTTCCGCATCGCAATTAACTGATTTTTTTTCCCACCACCCCTGCTAATTAAGTCACCAGATCTGTGAAAAATTTCACAACTACAGTTGTGCCTGTTAGTCTTTTATTGACAAGTTTTGGCCCTAAAATATTAAAAAAAGGAGTTTTTGACCTGGAACACTTTCAGATATATACACCACCAGTAACCATGTAAACTCACTTTTGTAGACATTACCGTAGAGAGTTCAGTGTGATTGATTTGCACAGTTCTCTTCACATTTCCATTTGCAACAATAGAGTATTTCAGTTATTAGGTCAAGTGCAATGCATATAACGTGTCAAATAAAAATATGAAAGGAGGCTCAAATTACTTTAACTTGATTTGTGAAATCTTCAACAGCAATGTTTTTGTCTGCCAGTCATTTATTAATTAGCTTCTGTGCTAAATGCACAACAGTTGTGTAAGATTGTGAAAATGGAAAAATTGTCCGTTGTGGTGGAAAAAAAAAACAACCTGCGTCCAAAAGGAGTTTTGCCAGTTTACTGGATGCTGGACAAAACAGTTTTTATAATGAAGGAAATGTGTGTGAAAAATAGAAATTAAGACAGAAAAATCATGCTAAATATGAACAATTTAAGAAAAATGAAATAAAATGGAAATGCAGACTTATTGGAGCCTAAAATGGTACATGACATCTCCTCGTTTCCTTGATAGAAACAGCCTTGAACATCATGGAGATAGCTTCCAGGCACAGAAACATCCAATCTAACTAATAACCCCCACCAGACAGAGGTAGGGAGAAAGACACAGACCCTCATCATCAATAAGCGTCGAAATGCATCAACTGGATTGATAGTCGCCCCTCTAATCTATGCGTGGGTATGTTTTCACATAGGTATGTGTGTATGTGTGTGTGCGTGTATATATGTATGTGCTTGTGTGTGTGCGTGTGGGTGTGTGTTTGTCTATGTGAGTTGGAGTAGAGCCTGACTCTGATAGCTCCCTAGAACCCAACAACCTTGACCATCACAGATAAGCTTTAGGCACAGAAGAAAATCCACACACTGTAACATCTGTAATGATTATATCTCTGATTCTTTTAAAATACCATTTAATAACCTATAGTTGGAAGGGCAAGATCCCCCCAAAAATATATTGTTTGGTGGTCAAGATCCCCAGATTGCTTACAGTTCATTGTATTTAATTGTGTTATACAGCCCTGATCCCATTACCATGTGTACAAATGGGGTATTTCAATTATTTTGTCATACATTGGCACAGTATACCCATGTAAAGAGATGAAAGCAGGCTCAACTGTGAAAATTGTCACAACTACATTTGTGTCTGTCAGTGTTTTTTAATAAGCTTTTACAACATAAATCTGACTAATAGGGGGTTTTAAACTTGGAACGGTATTTCAGTTATATCCTGCCAACAAACACATGAATTCAGCTGTTTTAAGTATGACCTACTTCGTGAGAACTTTTACAGAGTTCTGTATGGTTGCTTAAGGAGCTTTATTCACAATTTAAAACAAATTCAACTGACATATGCATTGCCTGATTTGTGAAAAAGTAGATGTACAGTGGTGTGAAAAAGTGTTTGCCCCCTTCCTCATTTCCTGTTTTTTTGCATGTTTGTCACACTTAAGTGTTTCGGAACATCAAACCAATTTAAACAATAGTCAAGGACAACACAAGTAAACACAAAATGCAATTTGTAAATGAAGGGGTTTATTATTAAAGGAGAAAAAAAATCCAAACCATCATGGCCCTGTGTGAAAAAGTGATTGCCCCCCTCGTTAAAACATACTATAACTGTGGTTTTTAACACCTGAGTTCAATTTCTCTAGCCACACCCAGGCCTGATTATTGCCACACCTGTTCTCAATCAAGACATCACTTAAATAGGAGCTGCCTGACACAGTAAAGTCCACCAAAAGATCCTTAAAAGCTACACATCATGCCGAGATCCAAAGAAATTCAGGAACAATTGAGAAAGAAAGTAATTGAGATCTATCAGTCTGGAAAGGGTTATAAAGCCATTTCCAAAGCTTTGGGAATCCAGCGAACCACAGTGAGAGCCATTATCCACAAATGGCGAAGACATGGAACAGTGGTGAACCTTCCCAGGAGTGGCCGGCCGCCCAAAATTACCCCAAGAGCGCAGCGACGACTCATCCAAGAGGTCACAAAAGACCCCACAACAACGTCCAAAGAACTGCAGGCCTCACTTGCTTCACTTGTTAAGGTCAGCGTTCATGCCTCCACCATCAGAAAAAGACTGGGCAAAAATGGCCTGCATGGCAGAGTTCCAAGAAGAAAACCACTGCTGAGCAAAAAGAACATTAAAGCTCGTCTCAATTTTTCCAAAACACATCTTGATGATCCCCAACACTTTTGGGAAAACATTCTGTGGACCGATGAGACAAAAGTGGAACTCTTTGGAAGGTGTGTGTCCCATTTCATCTGGCGTAAAAGGAACACTGCATTTCAGAAAAAGAACATTATACCAACAGTAAAATATGGTGGTGGTAGTGTGATGGTCTGGGGCTGTTTTGCTGCGTCAGGACCTGGAAGACTTGCTGTGATAAATGGAACTATGAATTCTGCTGTCTACCAAAAGATCCTGAAGGAGAATGTCCGACCATCTGTTCGTGAACTCAAGATGAAACGAAATTGGGTTCTGCAGCAGGGCAATGATCCTAAACACACCAGCACGTCCACCACTGAATGGCTGAAGAAAAACAAAATGAAGACTTTGGAGTGGCCTAGCCAAAGTCCTGACCTGAATCCTATTGAGATGTTGTGGTATGACCTTAAAAAGGCCGTTCATGCTCGAAAACCCTCTAATGTAACTGAATTAGAACAATTCTGCAAAGATGAGTGGGCCAAAATTCCTCCAGAACGCTGTAAACGACTCATTGCAAGTTATCGCAAACGCTTGGTTGCAGTTGTTGCTGCTAAGGGTGGCCCAACCAGTTATTAGGTTTAGGGGGCAATCACTTTTTCACACAGGGCCATGATGGTTTGGATTTTTTTTCTCCTTTAATAATAAACACCTTCATTTACAAATTGCATTTTGTGTTTACTTGTGTTGTCCTTGACTATTGTTTAAACTGGTTTGATGTTCCGAAACACTTAAGTGTGACAAACATGCAAAAAAACAGGAAATGAGGAAGGGGGCAAACACTTTTTCACACCACTGTATGTGGTTATTGCAGGTATATCTATCTGAACTACTGTTCCATTAGTCAAAACCCAAAAGTTTAGTGCTGAAATCCCAATTAAATCCCAATATGTTGAACCATCGTCCAACCATATATCCATATGAAGCTCACGTGCTTCATATGGAACGATAAACATCCTAGACAGAGACTTTATCCACCATATGACAGAGGTTTGAAATGGTATCACTGGGCAGCACAAATACATGAAACAATGTTTTATTTCATGGCAGAACCATTACCAGCTTGGGTATTAATTGAATCATATGGTATAAAGAAACACCCATTAATGCTACATCTCATCTGAAAGTACAATTCTTCAAAAACAAATAGCAACACATTTCTCTGTTTGGTATGAAATTATGTGCTACATTGGAACACATTTTTCACATTTTTCTCGTTTCAGCATGATTTTTGGTAATGATCATTTTTGCCCTGGAAGGTCTGACCTAGGTTTTAGGAAGTGATTAAAGCAAGGCATAAGCAGTGTGTCAGATCTTCATAAGGAAGGGAAACTTATTAAATTTTAAGAGCACATATAATATCCCCTAAAACAAAAAAAAGTTTGTTTTTTTATATCTTCAAGTAAGACACTTTATTCCTACAAAACACCAATGTCAAGACACTGCCATTACCATTACTAGAAAAATAACCTTAGATCATTTAGGAGGAAAAGACCAGATTTCTGTCCTTTAGTTTTATGGTGGGTAAAACAATAGAATCGTCTAACTATAAACTTCAAGCCTGGAAGAAAGACCTACAGGAGGAAATATCTAGGGAGGAATAAAGACTTACCTGTCTGAAAGAAGTAAACAATCAATATAAATTTAAAACTTCTTCAAGTGGCTAGTTAGATGGTACATTACACCACCCAGACAATATCACTTAAACCCAAATATTCCACAAAATTGTATTAAGTCTAAAACAGAATAAAGGGACACTATTCCACTGCATGTGGGAGTGCTGTATATAGTCTCATTGATTAGCAACAATTGATTATCCTCTTAGTCCTGAATTGTGTATTCTGCATATTCAAGTTCATAAAGAAGAATCCTGTTTGATCTAGCTTGTGTGGACGAAACCAGTCCTGCGTGTTCGCTGATGCAAAACAAATGAGACGAGTAGATCAGACTGAAGTGAAACAAACGGTTTTATTACAGAATTCTGGAGAGGTTACAAACAGAGAACATGCATCATGTATCTCCCAAGTAAGCTCTGACCCCTTCTCATCTGACTCCTTTTTTATAGTCGCATGACAGCTCCTCCCTTACCCAAGATATCAGTAGATTCCATCAAGCCTCCAATGTGTGCGTTAGCTCAGCTCACCAATCTATACCATAAAAGTTTAAGTATGTGCTCAGACGTGAGCGCGTCTGCAAGGTCAGCTTAAGGTATCCCCTGTGTTTATCAACTCCCCCCGTTTTCCAGACAATGGCTCTGCTTATCTGACAGGTTGAAACTGTTATCTGACAGGATGAACATACTGTTCATATGTGCAATAACAACAATTGTGTGTGTAGAGTACTTAAATCTGGTGCACATACATACTGTAAATTCTATATATTGTTTTAAATTATACATACTGTAAATTCTATATATTGTTTAAAATTATACATACTGTAAATTCTATATATTGTTTTAAATTATTAGTAAAGTGTTTATTTTTACATAAATGGCTGCAACTGTAACAACTGCAATGTCCCCCTGGGATCAATAAAGGAATCTGAATGACTGAATGAATGACTGAATGAAACACATGTGTGGTGTGCTAAACCCAGTGTCTACTACTATTAGCTTCGATTTATTTCCTGTTATCTGACGTCCTTGTGTATTCCACCGTTAGTCAGCACACAGCCTCATGTGCTGACTCTTAGCTCTTAGAATTGGACAATATGACCATTAAGTTTTCAATGCTAAACATAAGCTTTCTTTAATAAATCTTAAAAGAGCAATATGAACAATAATAAGGCTAATAATTCTGCACTTGTCTCCTTGAAGTCAAATGTATATTAGTTTGTTCCTGGTGTATAACAGTGGTTCAGAAGAACCACTGACCTAAAGCAGCGCATTAGAAAAAAAAAATTGTTTAACTTTTTTGTTTAAAGCCAAAGTGAAAGAGTTCAGAGATGTAAGGGAGGTTTTCCTGATTTATTTAATAAGAGGGAAACTTCTGACTATAATGACTGATGATTAAATAATCGTATTTTGATATTGTGTAAATATAGCTGGAACTGTGTTTTTTGCTTCATTGTATAACTGGGTGAAAGGTGACCCTTTGGGAACCTTCGAGGCCTGGCTGAGAACCACTCCTGCTGACGTCATTAAGATGCGTTTGAGAGACACTATCTTTGTTGGCCTAGTCTTGCCAGTGACCCTGTGTTCAGTTTCTGAACTAATCAGCCTTGTTTATTCCCGTTGATTTTCAGTTTGTTCTGTGTTTAAAGGGATGTATGGACAGGTCATGTATACACAGACATTAGGTTAGAGCATCTGTACTCTGGATAGGGATTTTATTAGACAAACAGCTACTGGTATAAACACAAACAAGTAATATAAATATGACTATTTGACTAATACAACAAGGAAAAGACAATCATATATATATAAACACACACACACACACACACACACACACACACACACAGACACTTTGAACATGCAACTCCACCACTTTTCAGCTTCATGTAAAATATTTATAGCAGTATGCAGATCAGACTAATAATTTTAGCAACAGATAATGGAAATAACACTGTTACAGTAACAGGCAATGTAACCGAATCTCTGAACTGAGTAAATGAATATCTATCAGAATACATAAGATTATTCCTATTACTAATATTGTTTGTCTTCCTTTCTGGTATCGACATATACAGCATTATTATCAGAGTATTTGTCAAAATGATTTTGCATCTCTGAAAGTCCTAAACGTAAGTAAGCAGCTTTAATAAAGCATTTAAAATCATAGTTCCTGGACGGCTGAAAATAATTTGCAATGCAAACAAATTACAGAGTGAATTAGTGGAGGCTTTGAAGGAAATTTTTGGAAGTCAAATGAAGTTAACAGTAGGTTACTGTTGAGACGAGCTGAATGTACCTGATTGTTATGTGGTATTTCATGCAAATAGTTCTGTTGGGCATCCCAACAGCCAGACTCAGTTGGGTATTTACGTCCTACCCTCACCCCACTAATACAGTATCTGGCGTGGGAGCATCTCAACTCAGAAAGGTGTAGATAGCTCTTGGTTTGTGTTTAGAGCTCTTCTCAAAAGAAGTGGAAGAATTCTATAGATATTTTAGATATTTTCATACTTCATTCCTTTGATATTATTTAACAGCAAACATTGATATATTTTTGGGATTCAGGTTAGTAGCAGAAAACAGCCAAGAAAAAGAGTCTTTGAGAAAGGTAAGAAATAATTTTGTGCTTCTATGTTTCTATGATTTTAAACCAATGAAATATTTGTCTCAGCACTAGACAAAATATTGAATGCATTATTTTTTTTTATTTGAAAACTCGAGTTACCCTTTGCAGTATGTTAAAACCGCATGATGAAGAGACCAATAGAAATGGCCAGAATTACTTGACAAAAAATCTTGTTACATGAATTACAAGTTATATAGAATATTTTTCCTTCTCCTGTAAAGTTACAATTTTGGAGGTTTGTACTGACATCAATGATGTACAGCATTAAGCTAGTGGTTATGTGAGGTACTTAACTGACTCAACAGTAAGTAAAGAAGCCAAAGAGAAATGAAAAACTAAGTACTTGGTAGCTACTAATAAAACAATTATATTATAATACTGTTGTCTTATAATATACTTCATATTCATATAATTATTCTGAGGTGTGTGTTCTACTCTTTGACATCCAAATGACGCACTGATTCCATTCAGCATTTTTAGAATAGATAACAGAGACTTGCACAAAATGGCTTCAGGTGCTTCAGTGTTAACTGAAATAGAATAAAAAGTGAAGTACACACCTTAAAATGTATTAAATTAATTTGACAGGTCTGTCTGGAAGTCATAGGACTAGGAAACTGCAGGGGACAAAATGCACAAGAGTGAAACTTAAAGGGGAACTCCACCACTTAAAAAAACTGCTGAAAAATTAAGTTGTTAAGATGTTATTAAAGTCAGTCAGAGTGGTTTGATGTGAAAGGCTACATTGTAAAGAAACTTACACAGTCAAAATTGTCATGAATATGCTGCCTGATGTCTGAGACATTTACAGTAATCCAGTAGAGGATTTTGCTTATTTATGTTCAGCTTATATATATATATATTTTTTGTGTGTGTGTGTGTGTGTGTGTGTGTGTGTGCAGGGAGTTATGAGGCAAAATAGTACCTAAAGAAAAGTCACAAGGTTACATCTTCGGTATGTTTAGTCAGGGAACATAATTGCATCATAATTTATTGCAATTATGTTGTACTGACTCCAAACCCTCTGCCTCATCTCATGGCTTTTTTCATTTTATTGTTCTGTTTCAAATAATTTTATTATGAAAAAGTACAAATATCTACCTTCCCCCTAGGAAAAACATACTTAAGGTACAGATACAGATACAGTTGGACCTTAAAGACAGTGAATTCTCCTGCACTTAACATATCGCTGCTGTTGGAAAACACACCTTGTATCTCCATTTTTGTTGTTTTCAGTTTTTGTCAGAATTTGAAAATGCCTGTTGGTTTTTACATTGTTTGTGAATTTCACGATAAATGGACCAAAAGAAATGGTCCAAAATGACTCGGAAAGATGTCTAGTTCCATTGACTTGTAGTAAAGCTTGTAGTTTTTCCTTCTCCTGTAAAGTTACTGTTTTGGAGATACAAGGTTTTTTTCCCAACAATAGCAATATGCACATAACATTGACTATTTATATTAAATATTTATTCTGTGTGCAATTTATATATGTATAAAATGTATTTATAATTTGATTTGATTGCTTTTTAATAATCTAGTAAATGAGACTAATAAAGAATTTAGGGAGTGATGCCAGTCATAATGGGTGTTATAAATCACTACGATCTCATTTTCATGATCTGTTTTTGATTTGCATTTGTTTCCTTACATGAATGATTGTGATCTTTTCAGTCTCAGAAAATCCTGCCTCAAAATGAAATCCTGTACAGAGTTTATTCTCATCTTGCTGGGATTGTTTATCAAGGTTGGTCCATTTTTCCAGAATTATCTGTAAGAGAGTCTGGTTAGTTCTAACAGCAACAGGGATGGGGTTTATATGAGGCGATGGAAAATAAATACATTGCAGATAAAACATGGGTAACAAATATCACACCACTGAACATGCATCTTTAATCTTGATATATTTAACCAATGTTAACACTTTATGTTACACAGTAAACTGCACCTAACATTGCTAATTATTTGATATTTTTCTTTGTAGGCTTCTTCAGCAGGTAAATGTTATTTGCTTGTCATTGCATTAAGCACACAGCACCAAATGAAATGTGTACCTCTGTGCAACATTCTTTTTTTCTGTTTGTGCCAGAAAATTCAACACAGGTTTACTACATTGAGGTTCACATAGAAGCAGGAGCATACAAGAATTTCACAGACTTCATTGATAACCTGATTCTGGATGTGAATAGCTCAGCAACAGTACAAAACTTCAGCATAACAACAGGTAATTACATACTCAAATCTGAAAATGACAGATGATTATATTTTGGCCAGGATCAAAAAAATCAAGGTAAAAACTAACTAATATAATGTCATATTTTTGCAAATAGAAAAGTTTACTTTTTTCCTATCTTTGCAGTTCACTTGTTTATAGTGCTTAAAGTTATGTATTTTTTCTCTCTTCTGACTGTAGAATGTAACAGTCTGATCACAGGAAATGTGAACTGTAGCTGCAATTCAGGCTACAGTTGGAGTGAGGAAGTGTGTCAGAACTTCAGCCAGTGCTGCAACCAAAATGAGTGCATGTTTAATGATCCAAACCCCAGGGCTATGTGTCTCTCCAATAATAAAGGTAATACATGCTTGTGCACCATTGCAAAATATGAGATTTCTGTCAAATAAATAAATAAATAAATAAATGTCATAATTTGTATCTGACGCTGGAATCAGCCAGTCAAGTTTGCAATGTGTTTTACAAGATTTAAATGTCTGCATTTAATGTGGCTAAAAATGTTCAAGTGACTCACTGTTAGCTTAACATGCTAGAATACCACAGTGATGCTAGTGAAAATTTGCATTATCATGGCTTTTTTATTTGTTTTCCTTTTTCGTGTGTTTTTCACCATTTTTATCCTGATCTGAAGGCGTAGCAGTAATAATCATGGTTTGCTACTGAACCTTATACTACAGAAATATTTTATTTAAGTATCCCAAATTCTGTTCATACACATATGCTCTCCAATATATCTAAATGTAAGAGGTTCAGTATGATTACCAGGGGCAGGGTGCCTCGTAATCCAAATAACCTGCTCCCACAAAAGACATCTTCTAGGAATCTTCCCACAGATTTCAATTTTGATTGCAATTCTGGTGTTCTTCTGGAACTCAGAGAATCTGTTGGTCTGTCTACATCTTGCTTGCTTGCTAGTTACTTCCAGTCTTCTGTGACTTTGTGCCTGAAAAAAGTGAGGTTGAAACATAACTACATTTTATTTTTGATGAACAGCAACAGTGTTTTAAAAGATTGACACTAAAATATTGCTAAAATACTGCTAAAATATTGGATTTAAAATGTTGTTTAGCTGGCTTTACTGGGCTATATGGATCTTCATCTCTTAAATAGATAACGATCATGTCATATTTAGCCAAGCCATCGTATAAACAGTATTTTATATTTGAAAATGTATTAAAGGAAATCTGTGGGAGCCAGTTTGATTGGGCTGATGCAGCTAATAAAACTAATAATGTAACATCTATAATTTCTCAGGTGCTATGCTTAAGCTTGTCAGTGGAGTAGATGCTGAGTCATCAGCCAGTACAAGCACAGAGTCAGCTGATCCGCATCCAGCTTCAGCAAGTGCATGTTGTAGATCTTCATTAAGGTCTCATTTATGCATTTGTACTCCACAATCAGAGGCAGAAGCACACAAGGACAGAACTCGTGCTTTCCTGGGGTTCTAATGGCATTGAGTGAATTATAGCATGAGGAGCACTTGTGTTGATAGCTATATGTACTACTAGGGTGCACAGCCAGAAGTCAGTCTCTGAGCTTCAGTGATTTTTAAGCAAATCAAGTGGAGTTCTGCAAGGTTCAGTAGCTACCGCTAAGTCTGTCTGTGGAATAGCAGTTGCTCTATGCTAAGGGCAAAAAACCCAAAAATCCTTCTCTCATTGTTTTTCTCCAGTTCTTGTCAATGGATCATTTACTCTTGCTGATGTACCATATACCAGTTCCCTTGCTGAATCTGGAAGTCAAGATTATAACGCTTTTGTTGAGAAATACACTGGGAAGGTATGTATTACACTGCAAACAAATGAATTATTCAAAACCAAGCAGAAGATTCAACAGAAATCACTTTTTTACTCTGGTTTCTGTCTGATTCTGCTGCCATCCAATCTGTTTGCGCATACAGGTATTTATACTGGGCATTGCATCATTTAATCTTATTGGATAAATCATCATCAAAAGATGCTTTCTCTATATGGAAAATCCTTCAAAGCAGTTAATTTATTAATCATTCTGACAAATTACTTCAAACTGCAATCCCACATTAAAAAAAACTTTGAAGTATACACCCCTTAGATATTTATAAGGATTGTGTTATGATCTGTTTAAACCCAAAAGAATAATTAAGAAATACGCTAAATATATACAAAATAATCATTTAAAAAGTACTTTTTTCCAGATAAAAAAAAAAGCCAAGAGGTACTGTATAGGTGGAGGCTTATTGTAGCCATACCTCTGTGTTGTAGAGCAGAAAAGGATTCCATTTACACTGTTTTGAAGTAAATGTGTCCCAAAGTCTGAGAATCAGCGTGTAACATAAAGAATTGTTTTCTTTGCACATATTTTCTGCAATTAAGTAAATGGTTCTGTGTTTTAATGTAAAATATTCTGATTTCATGTTTGCTAGTCATGTATTGGCTAGTGGCGGATGCTGGTCTTTCAAGGAGGAGAAGCTCAAATTCGGCCTACATCATAAAATGTGTCGGTTTATTTATACGTAACTTCTACCCTCCGTTCCTTTTCAAGAAAATGATCTGTGACCCTGTCGTACCAACAAGTTGTCTTTTCCAGGGACTTGACTAGTGTCCTCTCAATGGCCAGCAGAGCTAGGCTGCTTAAACGGCCCTGGCCCATGGTGTTGCGGGTATAAGACTTGAGCCGCTTTAAACAGGAGAAGCTCCTCTCTACACCTGCAGATGTAGCTCCAATCGTTGCCACTAATGACAATAGTTTGTACACCTGAGGCACTGCACTGTCCAACTCCATGTCTTTCAGAAACAGCAAGAAATCACATAGCTTTTCCCTGTTGCCCTGCAAGTCCTGGTTTGAATATAGGACTTGAAGTTCAGACCTCAGTCTCCCTGAATCAAAGAACTGGCCAAAACTTTTCAGGACACTTTTGAAATGCCTCCTCTGGAAACACTTGTCTCATCTAATCAAATTTCCCTGGATTGACCAATTCCAAGAAGCGCAGACTTTCCAAATTTGCAAAACGCTGAGGTAGCTGCTCTGTGAGATTGTATAGGATGGCCATGTACAGATTTCTGTAGTGCTCCTTGGCATCCTGTAGTTGTGACAGATGGCGTTTTCTCATTGGATTAGTTTGTGGGTCTGATGTGAGATCTGCTGCTTTGGCATAAACAGCTTGGAAAGCCCCCTATGACCTCTTCTCTTTGACAAAAGCAAGAAGAGACTCAATTCTTTTCTTGCAGTACAGAACATCCATAGCTCTCTGCTGGACAATGTCAAACACTACATCAGTCTCAGAGAAGATTTGTTCATATGTGTACAACATGAACACAAACTCAAAATCCTCCAGTTTCATCAGAAGGCCTTTGGCACAGTCTAATGTGTAATCCATGGACTTATCTGCAATGATCATCTCAAAAGTTTGCAGGAGGGCATCATAATTGTTTGCCACAGTGCTCACTATCCGTGATGTGAAATTCCATCAAGTAGGAGCATTTCTGTGCAACCTTGAGCAGCCTGCAGACTCAAGAAAAGACATCCTCTTTGTGGATTTTGAGAAAAATGTGGCAAACCCAGAGAGTGATGCAAAAAATATTCTGTACTCAGATAAGCATTTAGCCCCCTGAGACAGAACCAGATTCAGTCTGTGTGCATAGCAATGCACAAACATTGCACTGGGGGCTATTGCTTTAAGTTTGGCCTGCAAACCATTGAGAGCTGAAGCCATGACAGCAGCCCCATCATAGGTTTGCGCCTATGATTTTCCCTGAAATTGTAGCCCTGCATGTTCTCATTCAAGACTTCAAAAACAGACTGAGCATCTCTTCCCCCAGAAACATAAAAAAATCCAACAAAGCGCTCCTGAACTGTACCTGTCCTATCCACATAGCAAACAATGACAGAGAGTTGAGCATGGCAAGCTATATCAGTTGTTTCATCCACCTGCCATGCAAAAAAGGGAGCAGCCTGGATTTTAAGAAAGCTCTGTTTTGTTTAACTGCTTCATTATGTTTTGCCACTTGAATGCGAGCGCCTTCATTGACTGCATGCTCAACCCTGACTCTGCCCAGGCAACTTAACCTTGCACATGCACTCACATGTTCATTGCTTTTTTCATGCCTTTTGTCCTGTCAAAGTTGGACAGATCCCCAAAACCCACTTTTGACCAGACAACACATCCCTGAGATGGTTTCATCAAGAGGCATGGCCAACAGTACATTTTATTTGTTACAGCACTTCCAGTCAGCCAGCTCACTTTGTCATACCAGGACAGCTGAAAAGACCTGTTACTTTTCCCCAACTTTTGCACCAAATTAATCTGAGGAGTTGATCTGCCCTGCTGTTTAACTCTAAGTTTTTCTTCGTAAGGAAGACTATCAAATGGCTTTGCCAAAATCCGGTTCACAACATTCAAACTGTCTACCATTATGTCAGACATACCAAGTCTCCCGGAAGTCGCGGGAGTCTCCCGCATATCAATAGTGTCTCACTGATGCCCGGAAGTCAGATAAAATCTCCCGGAATCCAGAAGTAGTGACCCAAGAGTGAACACAAACGCGCGCGCAGGCGACACAGACTTTTTTCCCCAATCGCGTGTGGGAAAGAGGGGGAGAGGGAGAGAGCGGCGCTCCCCTCGTGTGCATATTCATGAAGCGCATGCAAAACAGAAAGGGTTCTGATTGGCGTGTTCTCTCCAAAGAGTCTATGAGTTAGCCAATCAGTTTTTAGTGTGGGCGGGCAGTGTTTTTAACCCCTCCTGGACGGGATGCGTTCAGTGACAGAAGGAGCGTCATGGCGGAGGGAGGGAAAGCGGATGCAGGGCCTTCCAAAAAGAGGAAATATAAAACTCATTTTACCTCTGACTACTCTAAAATATATCCATGTCTGGTCAAAGTAAAGAACAATGCCAGTCTTCCCCGCTGTACAGTTTGTAATACTGATTTCAGAATTGTGATGTAGAAAGTTAGGTAGGCTAATGTCGAAGCCTTTGCTGTAAAAAGACGTTCTGTAAGTCTGTGGAGCTTAAAGCAAAGTTATGTTTGTTGCATAAGATGTATTGTATTTTTTATTTATTTTTTTTTGCAGTGGCCGGGGGTGGGGGGGGGGGGTGTTGGGAGAAGTGTCTCCCTGAAATTAATTTTTGCAAGTTGGGATGTCTGTTATGTACAGCTTGCTACCTAGCTAACTGGCTAGCTGGGACTGGCGCGAGGCTAGTGTGAAGTGTGTCCGCCTGTGAGCGCTTTGGGAGGGTGGAGGGGCTGGACAGAACTGCGATAGAAGTCAGAAAGAGTGATAGAAGTCAGTCTCCAAACACAAGCAGCTAAAAAAGAAAACCACCAGAAATAGAAGCTCGATTTGTCGCTAGTCGTTTTTAACAAAGAAAATGCCGCTAAGAGGATTTTAAAGTCTCCGGTTCAACTCAGAACAGAATGAAATTTTTAAAAATTAAAATTAAATGCTCCCACGGATGTTTACAACAAAAGATCGCTCATTCGCTTATTTCGCTGTCAATCAAAAAGGCATTCAGCCTCAGACAGATCATCCAATCATCATGCAGAAGCTGAGCGTCCGGGCCAGCCGAGGCCAGCCTACTGCCCCATAGACCCCCAGAGACGCTGAGCGTCCGATGGGCGGGACAAAGCCCAGCATTTATCCAATGGCTCCTCTCGTTTCGCTGCACTCTTTGCTTCGCTATTGAACTCTGTAGACGCTCAGCGTCCACACTGTTTAAAGCACTGTGAAGCTGCGGGAATGAGTGAGAGGAAAGCCGCGTCGTTACCAGTGAAAAGAAGCTGATTCTGAACAAAAGTTGAGCGCGTTGTAGCGCATATTTAGTCAATGACATGTACACACAACAGTATATATTTGATCACTTATTTTTTGACATTTTAGGGGAAGCTGAGCTTCCCTTGCAGTCTTAGAGCAATCGCCACTGGTATTGGCTAACATTTTTAAGTTCTACTCAAAATAAGCTAAAATTGCCATTACCAAAACATTTAGTAAAGTTTTGGTAGTGTTATATCTGTTTTATTAGTGACAAAATAGAATATTCAATCATTTATTTTAATGAAATAAATATATTTAAGGTAATAGGGTTAAGTAATTTAAAAACCTGAAATGTGTTTTCAACTATGATTTAAAATCAGGGGACCTTTTCCACAAAGACTCACGATTATTTCCAAGTTAAGCGACAGCACGCTAAAACTTTAAAAATTTGCACTCCATATTACTACTGCAGAAGCGATGTCAATTTGTTATAGTAGTGTACGATAATGCTCAAACAGTGACCTACAACAGCTGCTAGTTTTCCTGCATTGTTGTGACAAATAGTGAGAATAAGAAGTGGATGGAAGCACTGATTTAACTTTAAACAGAGCAAAAATACTGTAGGTGTAGCATAGCCCTGTTTTTACTGCAGTCTGCTGCAGCTGCCTCACATCAAGCAGTCTCTGTGTCTTTGTACAACATGCCAGTGATTTCTGTAATATTTCTGTTTTCAAAAGAAAGAAGAACTTTTATATGTAGCATGAATTTCATAGACTGTTATTTATATTAAGCTAGCTACGCTGGCTAGAATCCATTGCTGACAGCAGCTATTATCCCAAACTGGATTATCCGGCTAGTTGACACATTGGTTTGACCAACAGTAAAAATACTATTGTTTGATACGCTCTCAACATTGTTGCTCCACAGCAAGGGTGCTATATTCTAGAGACCAACCATAGCAGCTGGAGCTTGTAGTCAGTTTGTGGCAATGGTCGCAACATAAGCTAGTGCTGTTGGTCACTTTACTCCAATCCCACTAGTCTTGGCCTCACAGTTAATAAAGGACTAAAAGTAGTGTTACTTGGCGGCTCTAAATGCCACTGGACCAGGAAAAGGAAAAAGATGTATGGCTACGTTACATTATTACACTGCATGATATTGTTAAAAGATCTAAAGCTGTGCATAGATGTATAAGGAACATACACTGAGGTTTAAAACCAAAAAAACCCAAAATCCTTATCTGTTTTTTTCCTCCAATTCTTGATCAATTGATCATTTACTATTGCCGATGCGCCATTTACCAGTTCCTTTGCTGATCCTGTAAGTCAATATTCTAAAGATTTTGTCAGGAAATACACTAGGCAGGTGGATACCTGGCTAACATAAAGCAGCTTTCTGCTTTCAGCAGTGAATTTTGTACCCGTTTGGTACAAACAGCTAACGTTAGCTGGTTATGTCAGAGACCTTACATGGCTCTTCCCAGATCACAAACAACTATAGCTGGCTATGTCAGAAACTGGAAACAAAAATATCACAGCATTAACTGCGATGCCAATATATGAGTTAGCTAAGAGTCACGTTTTTGATTGAGCAGTTATGTTATCTGAAGTACTGCTTCAAAAAGACTAAAAGAATGATGGCTAACATAGCTAGCCAGGTAGCTATAAAGTGTAACGAAAGCTAGCTTCCTTGTTTTGGAATACAGCTACAATTGGCAGTGGCTTCTAGTCTACATCTAAACAATGTAATAATACCAAATTCATACTACATCCAGCTACGCCTTTCTGCCTATTTTTATAGTTTAGCTCTAAAGTTCCTAAAATACTATAATTGTGGTGACAGAATCTACCATTTTTACACTGATCTGTGTCAGATAGGCCACAGCATTAAACAGTGTTAATAATATGAAAACCGCTGATCTCAGGTGTATGGTCCCTTAATTGTGCATTCTGTTGCCATCAGCTAAAGCACCCCCATAGCACACTTTGGCAGCCATGTCAGACTAAAACTGTAGAGGAAAATATAGCGAAGGCTCATGAATGTCAGACCTGTTATAAAATTGCCATGTTGATGAGCTAATATAAATTAACACACTATATGCTTGATTCATATCTCATATGACAAAATTTTCTGTTTTAGCTGCAACAGGTTTACAGTACTTTAGGCTGGTTTGACTCATTGAAGATCACAAGACTCAGGTAATGGTAATAAACAGTACAAGAAATCTTTCAGATTAGAAGTATTGAATGTGCTAACTTCATTGCTTACTTTGCTGCACACATAAAAAAAACAATACTGATTTATTATATACTGTTATATCTCATGACAAAAAGTAAAACTTCAATGGCTTGTGCATATATTAAACCAGATGTAGAGACAGTCATTATTATATAAAAATAGCTGTTATAAGTAAGAAATGTTCGCCTTTTTTTAAGACAGGGCAGCATTATTGCAGACTTTGTGATGACAGTAACTGCTCCATTTACTTCGGCTGAACTTGAGAATACGACCAAACAATTGCAAAAGAACAACAATGCTTCTTTCAACCTCATAGTAACAGGTAATTTTTAATATCAATTCATTCACATATTCTTCTTGCAAGTTTTCAGAGCAACCTAATCGCTTTTAGAGATTATCACCTGGTTTTAGAGATTATCACCTGGTGTCCACCTGTGTTGGTTCATCACATATCCAGTTGTTCCTCACTACTTATCTCAATATTCATTTTGATGTGTTTTTAGTTCAATTTAGTTGTATAAATCTAGTCAAAATATCTAATATTTCTCATTGAGATTGGTGCAAGATCTTATACAAGATTATTTAAAGGACTTATATTCTACATTTTTCTTATGACATTTGTGTGCTTTTATGTACCAGAATCAGCTATAATTCATTTTATATGATCATTTTTTCTCTTTTACAAGACTGGTAACTTAGCTCTGCTCTGATTGGCTGCTTTGTATTTTATTTCATTCAAAAAGCAGTCTAGACTTTTTAATAAAACACCACTGCTTATAATTTAAGCATGAATGGGCGGGATAAAATGCCATGGGCAGTATGGAGTGAAATCTATGTTTTGTAATTGAACAATGTTTACATGCTACTTAACCAGTTTTATTTTAAAAAGGCAAGGAAAATGCGGTCCTTTGTGATACAGACCTTTTAACTTATTTATAGACATTAAGTCATTACTAAATGTAGTGAAAGTATCTCATTACATTGGCAGATAATGTTGCTTTTTTAAAAACATGTTTGAAACAAGCTAAATTATCTTCCAATATAGTGAGATAACTTTATTAAATGACAAAAATATTTAAAAAACAATAATAATAATAGTAAGTAGCAGCTATTTTCAAAATGTATATGCACTTTGAATTAGGTGATTTAACATCAACATGCACAATATATTTAATTTATATTCTAATGAGGGCCCTAGGCAGCTACGTATGTTTGCCTAGTGCAAAAACCACCTGTGTGAAACTGTGCATTCAGATTATCTCTGACTAAAATGTAGATCTCATCTAAAATGAAAAATCCTAAGCACAAAATTGTGAAGTGAAAAGAAAATTACACATAGTTTTCAAAATTTTTAGTACATAAAAATCTTAAAAGTGTGGCATGCATTTGTATTCAGTCCCCTGTACTCTGATACTCCTAGATAAAATCCAATCTAATTGCCTTCAGAAGTCACCTAATTAGTCCACCTGTGTGTAATAAAAAAACATTTCAGCCTCTAGATGTGCAAAGGTGCAGCAAAAGGTGGTCCTACAAAGTATTGACTCGGTGGGGCTGAATACATATGCATGCCACACTTTTCACATTTTTATTTGTGAAAAATTTTGAAAACCATGTATAATTTTCTTTTTACTTCACAATTACTTGCTACTTTGTATTGTTCTATCACATAAAATACATTTAAGTTTGTGTAACATGAAAGAAATGTGGACAAGTTCAAGGGGTATGAATACTTTTTCAAGGCACTGTAAAGAAATATTTCCAGCTATTTATTACAATGTGCAGGCATATACAGAAGGCCCTCACAATTACATTTTTGTCTAGCACACCCTCGGTAATATTACCATTCTTCCAACAGGACTTGTAAAAATCACCAGGATTCCACAATTCCAGGATCCAATTCCTTATAATAGTAAAACTAGCATAATATGCAGTACACCAGAGGTTCTGGGACGACCCTTGTGGTCCTTCCAACAAAATGCACAACCGTCACAGGACATTACAAATGGGACTGAAGCTATTGTGACTTATGACCTACAAAACAGCACAGTTAACATTAACAACACTATAGAAGTCTGGAAAGGTATGTTAATGAACATTGGGCTTATGTAAGGGACACTGAGTTCTTTTAAGATTTCTTACTTCCTCTTTGATTGACTAACCTGTTTACTGTAATTTACCACATAATTTACCACTCCTTCCAATACAGGAACATTTACATGTGACTACATGTCTGAGCAGTCTAACTCCATAATATACAGAGGCAGTCTGTATTTGGACATAGCACTTTTGCCAGAAGCCCTTATCATTAGTGATCCCCAATTTCCAAGCTGCACAGGCCCAAACAAACAGTTTTACATTAAAGTTAAGTGTATAGTTCCTAACACCACAGAAAACTATACAGTTAAATGGACAGGAAAAAAGATTACACAAGATATTCCAGGTAAGAATCACATTCTGTCACGCTGTACCCATGCAGGGCACATGCACACATACTTTGCTGCATAAATATTTTTTAACACCTTGCATTATTTCAATTCTTTATAACTGTACTAATGTTTAGTATGTTTAAAGTCTCCCTAGAGAATGGGCAAACCGCTTACCAAGCCTTTGAAGGAATCTTTTGTGATGAAAAATTGGAAGGGCATGATGTTTCATGTCAATTCCAAAACAGACTAAATCAGACAAAATTATTCTCTCTGTATGTCCCTATCATTAATGGTAAGTAGTTTTTTATTTCAATAAATAATAATATCTAAAGATATATTTACAGGGGTTTTGAGAGTTAAATTTGGTCTACATGGCATCTTTTTAAGAGCAAAAAATGAAAGTTTACTGTAACTTTTAGTGTTTCTTTAGCCAGGAGATACCATGGGGGAAAAAATCTCATTGCACAATTTTCTTTTGAACCAGATGACTCAACAATTTGCAAATCAGAGCTTGACTGGCCAGACGCAAAGGCTAATTTCAATGCCACAAAATTGTGTAATCCTACTGCTGTTGGTCTACAAATGAGATACTGCATGGCAAATGGCACCTGGGGGGATCTCATCTCATTCTGTGTGAACCAAGCCATCAGTAAACTTTTAAATGTTGCTATGGTATAAGTCTTTTTTACAGTGCTTTTACTTTTGTGTGATGATTTCCCAAATTAGCTTAATTTCCCAAGACTTCATCAATTCAGACTAGCATTACCCTGACTGGGACCCATTTCTTAGGCCAGTTTTGTTTTAAGGTCAATCAGTGATTCTCACGATCATAAACTTTTGGTCCAAAAAAAAAAAAAACTTGATACTAACATTTCTGCTACAGCCATATATTGTTCCAGGATTACTGTTGCTCAGAACATTAACCATGCACATCTCTGCTTTTCAACAATACATAACAGAACCTTCAAAGAGGACTTGGGATTGTTGAAAAACAGGCAAATGGTATATTTGTTCGTTTAAAGCTGTCAACTGATGATAAAAGCTTCGAAACTTTTGCAAATGTTAATGCATCTGTGGGAGTTCTGGAAAGCATGCGTGATGCATCTAACATACAGAATTCTAAATGGAATGATACAGCGTTCCCTGTAAGTACTGACATTTTTTTTTTTGCATATTTAAGGACTGAGGTTTAAAAAATGTGCTAATGACAGACAGTAAAAATTACATTAAAACCCCAATAACATTAACATTATTATATTTTGTCTTTTTCAGGATATTTTGAAATCTTTAAGCAATCTTTTGAATGGAAGTCTAAATGACAGCTGGAGGCCTGTGGGCAATGAGGGGAATTACACTTTGGCTCTTAAATATTTGAGAGCTGTAGACGGCATCATAAATCAAACAAAGTTTGCTACTGCAACTAATCAGTTCCAACAAGAGAATGTACAAGTAAAAATATACAACAAATCTGACCCTTCAACACAAAAAACATTCAGTAGTGAATTTGGTGTCAGTGTTAGTATCACTGAGACCGTATCCAATGTGTCTGTGCAAACTGCATTTAAGAATCTTGGTAGCAAGTTACCGAATACTCTGGACGGTAAAGAAACCGTTCCAAGTGAAATTATATTATTAGTTAAAGCTGACAAGAAGACGAAGATCTCAGCGGAGTACAACCAACAGAGACTCCCAAACCATGAAATGTACTGTGTGTATTTGAATGAGGACAACTCTACGTGGTCTGAAGGTGGCTGTAAATGGGGTGGTGTGTCCAAACCGAAGCTCTGTACATGTGACCATTTGTCTGCATTTACAATTCTGATGGCTAAACATCCGATCGAGTTAAAGTACATGGAAGAGCTGACTTACACAGGTTTAGGTTTCTCAATCGTTTCCCTCACTCTGTGTTTAGTAATTGAGTTTTTGGTGTGGAATGCAGTGGTAAAGACAAACATTGCACACTTCAGGCACACTGTCTTAGTCAATATTACAGTTTGTTTGTTAATAGCACACTGTAGTTTTCTTGCAGCCCCTGTTCCATCTGCAAGCCCTCCCTATTGGTGTTTGCCTCTTACTGTTATGAAACATTTTTGCTTCCTAGCTGCATTTTTCTGGATGCTGTGCCTGAGTTTGGGGCTCCTGCACCAAGTAATATTTGTTTTTGTTCACTTGAGGAAAAAGGTATATCTGGGATTGTGTTTGTTTCTTGGCTATATCTGTCCTTTAGTCATTGTAATAGTCACTTTCATCACTTATGACAATGGCAGACCAGGATCATACTATTCTGGTGAAACCTGCTGGCTGATATATGAGGCTGCATTGAAGGGGTCCATCCATGCCTTCCTTTTTCCTGTTTTTATAATTGTGTTTGTGAACATGTTCACCATGGTTGTGGTCATCAGCAGAATCTTAAAACCCAATTTATCAGAGGGAAGCAGTCATGATGAGAAGGAGGTTGCACGAAGCATTGTTAAAACAATTGTCCTCCTCACCCCTACTCTTGGAATTACCTGGATTTTGGGGCTGTTTGTGCTAATGCTTGACCTCACAACAACACCTTATGCCCAAATTGTGAATTACGCCTTTACTTTTTTCAATTCATTTCAGGTATGAATCAATACAACAATATATTATATGTATCATAAGATTACACATGCATTTCTAGCTTAAACATATAAATACAATGAATCTCTCACTCAATTTTCATGCAGGGCTTCTTCATACTCCTTACGGGATGTTTTGGAGAGAAAAAAGTAAGTTACTGATTTAGTTACTAATATAATTTGTGTGCAAAATTCCCTGCACACTAATGGGGATCCCCGTTAGTAGTCCACCATTCACTGGGATCCTACTGATTTGTTGTTGTTGTGCTGACACTAGGGACACATTTTTTTGGGTGTGTGTTTGTTTTTTTAACATGCCCCCACCCACTTTGACTCAGCACCAAAATGTGCATCACACCTATATTACACATGTGGCTATTTGTGGCAGAAGAGAAGAGTGAGAAACTCTCAGAAACAGATTATTCAAAAGGGATGCACTCACCTTTGGCAGGTCTTAGTACATGCAATCTGTGAATAACTGTTTTGTCTGGCAAAAACTCATTGTAGAGCCATGGTGTACTACCTTTCCTTTTGTTTTTGTGAGCCATGTGGCCTTTAGCATGCTTACTGGCTAGCTAGTAAATTGATTAAGTTCAGCAGTAATTAAAGCCCAGTAAATTGAATGTTATGGTTTTGAAATGTTAAGCATTTTAAAGTGCTTTTGAGACTGTAGTAGAAAAGAATATGAAAATAATTAGTAATAATTCTAAACTGGTTAGAAGTAACTGTTTTCTAGTTTGGTAGTAGCAAATTTACAGCTTTTAAATTAAAACAAAGTTAAACAAAGCGGACTGCCACAAAAGGTCTATTATGATGTCTATCAAAATTGAAATGAATCTTATTTTCTCTGAAGGTTCGGGATGCTCTGCAAAAGCGCTTTGGACGACAGGTAAATCAGAGTGGAAGCATTTTTTATATACAGTTAGACAAGCTATCAAAAATACTTGCTTATCTGATAAAATTATCATTTCAGCAATCAATGAATTACAAAAGTGAGAGCTCATCAAGGATTACATCAGCAACTAAAACGAAATAACTGGATTGCTTTGAAAAGGTATGTAACATTTACTATCTTCTGACAATACACTACATATTCCTGACCATTTGAAAGCACTGATAACTTGCTCATCACTTTGTATTTTAAAATTAATTTAAAAAGAAGATTTTCTAGCATCTCTGCTTTAATAATGGATCATAAACTGGTCTTTTAGGACAAATGACAAGATATCTCCACACTGCAATCTGTTTCATATAACGGAGGAACATGGAAGGACTATACTGGCTCATCTTTGTAAACACACTGAACCTGTATGACTTCTGTATGTTTATTATATCACATTTGTAATGTAAAACTATACATTTACTTATTTCAATCGTGAGTCACGTTATTTCAAATATTATATACTGATTTATGTACAACTTAGCATGTTATTAAACACCTAGAATTCCGTAGTGTTTAAGCCTCTTAAAGGGGCAGTTATCATGATTTGTAGATAATTCTTTTTCACAAGTATGTATTAATATAAGTGAATATGCACATAATGAATTTAAAGAAATGTATGCAGTGCCTCGAGAACGACTTAATTATCAAAAGGTATGTGGAAAATCACTGAAACATGCTACGCAGCATTCTGTACTGAAATGACCTTTTTTTACATTACAGTGGGGAAAAAAGTAGTCACCAACTGTGCAAGTTCTCCCACTTAAGAAGATGAGAGAGGCCTGTCATTGACATCATAGGTAGACCTCAACTTTGAGAGACAAAATGAGGAAAAAAAATTCAGAAAATCACATTGTCTGATTTTTAAAGAATTTATTTGCAAATAATGGTGGAAAATAAGTATTTGGTCACCTACAAACAAGCAAGATTTCTGGCTGTCACAGACCTACTAACTGTAACTTCTTCTTTAAGAGGCTTCTTTGTACTCCACTCATTACCTGTATTAACGGCACCTGTTTGACCTTGTTATCTGTATAAAAGACACCTGCCCACAACCTCAAACAGTCACACTCCAAACTCCACTATGGTGAAGCCCAAAGAGCTGTTGAAGGATACCAGAAACAAGATTGTAGACCTGCACTAGGCTGGGAAGACTGAATCTGCAGTAGGCAAGCAGCTTGGTGTGAAGAAATCTACTGTGGGAGCAATAATCAGAAAATGGAAGACCTACAAGACCACTGCTAATCTCCCTCGATCAGGGGCTCCACGCAAGATCTCAGCCCATGGGGTCAATATGATCACAAGAACGGTGAGCAGAAATCCCAGAACCACACGGGGGGACCTAGTGAATGACCTGCAGGAAGCTAACAAAGGCTACTGTCAGTAACACACTACGCCACCAGGGACTCAGATCTTGCAGTGCCAGACGGGCACTTCAAACTTTAGACGCGTCTGAAGTTTGCAAGAGAGCATTTGGATGTTCCGGAAGAGTATTGGGAGAATGTCATATGGTCAGATGAAACCAAAGTAGAACTGTGTGGTACAAACACAACTCGTTGTGTTTGGAGGAGAGTGAATGCTGAGTTGCATCCAAAGAACACCATACCAACTGTGAAGCATGGGGGTGGCAACATCATGCTTTGGGGCTGTTTCCCTGCAAAGGGACCAGGACGACTGGTCCGTGTACATGAAAGAATGAATGAGGCCATGAATTGTGAGATTTTGAGTGCAAACCTTCTTCCATCGGCAAGAGCATTGAAGATGAAACGTGGCTGGGTCTTTCAGCATGACAATGATACCAAGCACACTGCCAGGGCAACAAAGGAGTGGCTTCGTAAGAAGCATTTCAAGGTCCTGGTGTGGCCTAGCCAGTCTCCAGATCTCAAACCTTTGGAGGGAGTTGAAAGTCCGTGTTGCCCGCCGACAGCCCAAAAACATCACTGCTCTGCATGGAGGAATGGGCCAACATACCAGCAGCGGTGTGTGCCAACCTTGTAAAAACTTGCCGAAAACGTTTGACCTCTGCCATTGCCAAGAATATATAACTTTTGTTATTGACCAAATACTTATTTTCCACCATTATTTGCAAATAAGTTCTTTAAAAATCAGACAATGTGATTTTCTAATTTTTTTTCCCTCATTTTGTCTCTTATAGTTGAGGTCTACCTATGATGTTAATTACAGGCCTCTCTCATCTTTTTAAGTGGGAGAACTTGCACAATTGGCGACTGACTAAATACTTTTTTCCCCACTGTATAAGTGATTGATATTGTGTGGACAATGTGGTGAGTTTATCTGTAATTTCCTTTTATTTTATGATTAAAATATTGTTTGTAATGCCAAGAGAATCTGTCAGTTTACTTGCATTTATGGACTTTCGCACTTGTCTTTCTTTTTCGTAGAAACAAAGCATAACTTTTTCTGACTCCTTGCCCTTTTCTGCTGGTCCACTTCTCTTCTTTCTTCCTCCCAGTCATCATCAGTCTCATCTAGGGGGAGACCTTTTAGAAGTGCCATACGCCGGTGGTCCCTGCACTCAGTTTCTGCTCTGTAACAATCATTGACAGCTGCACCTTAATGTTATAGCTTATAAAGTGATTCCACTCTTCATTGAATATTTGCTAAAGAGCTAAAAGGTTTAGTGTATCATTTTGAAAGACAGCTTACTTTTCAAGGAATTGAACACAGTCTCTATGCCCATAGATTTCAGCAATCCTGATAGGTCTGTCTCCAGAGCAGTCCACCATGTCTATGGGGGCACGAACTGAATGCAAATATCGCAGCACTGGAAGCTTTCCTGACTCCGCAGCAAAGTGGGCAGGTGTCCATCCATTATCAGTTCGAAGACAAGATCTTGCTCCATTTTCAATCAGTATCCTAACTACTTCTGTCTGACCTAAAATAAGACATGGTTAAAAATATCAGAATCTGTGCTTCAGATTTGTAATTGTTTTTGTAACAGGAAAAAATAGCATAGTAAACAGCAGTCGAGTCAGTATCATGGGTGGGTGCCGTTCTGTGTTCTGTTCATACATTCTCAGAAATACAGATACAAAACTGTCACTGCGGCAGTACCTCTCTCATCACTGGCGTGGTACCTTTAGTCAAGGAACATAACTTTACCATAATATACTGAAATTATATTTTCTCAGTTGTATTGACGCCTCATCTCCAGGCTTTTAAGTTTATTGCTCTGTTTTAAAACACTTGGTTATGAAATGGTACAAATACGAATTTTTCACCTGGAAAAACGTATTTAAGGTTCACAACTGGACCTTAAAACCACTGTTGTACCTTTGAGGGAACATTTACATTGTTTGTACCTTGATGAACAAAAAATGTTCCTGCACAGAACCTTTATTTCTAATAGTGTATGCCATCCATTTGTCATTTTAAGTTTGCATTAAATAATGATGACAATGGGCTTCTGTCACCAATCATTCTTAAGAGGAAATTCATTCTTAAAGCCCACTTATGCTTCTGATGTTCACCAATGTTTTCTTTGTCATTTCAAAGCAGATATGATCCTGTTCAGGAAAGGTGCATCATATATATATATATATAGATAGATAGATACACACACATCCATATATATATATATATATATATATATATATATATATATATATATATATATATATATAAATATATATATATATATATATATATATATATAGACACACATACATATACATACACACACACATACATTATATATAGCTGAGAGTTGTTTACAGTGTCAGTAGTCCGGCCTACCTTTAGCCGCTGCCCAGTGCAGAGGTGTCTTATTGTTCCAGTCACTGTCCTTCTGGTTGGGATTGCACTTATTTCTTTTCACAATTTCTTGCACGAGATCATAATCTCCCGCTGCTGCTGCCTGATGCAATTCGGTCATCTGCGCTTAAATGGAAAAAATATGAATCGATTCGTTTGATCACACCGTGTTCAGAAAATGCATCAAAACTGTGTTCAAGTTAAACATTTCGGGGAAGTTTAGACTAAAGCACAGGAGGGAACATGGCCGTTTTTCCTCAACACAACAAGAAACGACCTAAAGCGCTTATTCAAAATCAAAAGGGAGGAAAATAATCTAGTAAGCTTGAATTGCATTTATATTCATGATCCTTAATGCATTTTTAACCAAGATGTGCACCTACCCGGTTTAGTTTAACCAACGCAACGCTTGGTGTCTTTTTTCTCTTTGCTGTTTGTGGCAACGCGTCGTTAACACCAAGACGTGCCATGGAAACTGTACGCGCTAACTTAACACACGGTGGGCATTTTTTCCCACCTGTATTCAGACTAATCCCGCCTCCTGCTCTACAATTGGCTGATTTCATAGGCAGTTCGTCTAATGCCCATGTATGAAACATTAATCAGGCCCGCAAACGTATTTTAATGTAAAATCCGTTCACAACGCGCTGCACTACATTCTCCAGCATGCACTGCACCGTAATGTGCGCTTCGACAACCCTTCCCCAACAACAATCCATGGAACAGCGGTTACAGCTCAACTCTACACAGTTCCAAACCAGTCACATCACCAAACAACTAAATGAGGTTCAGCTGATACAAACGGTTCACGTTAGTTCAGCAGCTCAAAAAACTGAGCCCAAGAATTAACTTGCAGCAAAGAAAGGATGCTAAGTGTGTAGTTCAAGCAAAAAAAAAAAAGATTTAAAAGGTTAAAAAGAGGTTCCTCCTGAAAACATTTCTGTTTTGAATATTTCGTGCAATTGTAAGGTCTTCAAGCGCTTATTTTGCAAAAATGAAACGAAATACAGATGTTCTCTGGCTCACGGACATTTTAATATGGCTCATTTTGTGGTTGAGTTTGACACTCCTGGTCTATTCCATAACAATACACTAACACTAACTAAGACCCTGAACGGGTCTTTAACGCTTAGCTAATTTAAATTTCCGCACGAGATTATAGAATTCAAACTGGGTTGTATTTACTACTGTAATTTTATATTAACTAATATTACATAACAAACAACTAATAATATTCTGTTCAAGTCCTGTTGAGCGTCAGTAGTCACAGCTTTCAGATTAGCGGTTGAGCAAAAGCACAACAGCGCACCTTTTCTCAAACGGTATTAAGCGCCTCAGTAAATTTTAAAAATACTGTCAATAAAAAACCATGAACAGGGGTGTCCAGTCTTGCCTGAAAAGGGGCTGCGTGGCTGCATGTTTTCATCTGAGCAGTTGTCAAATGGAGACCAGCTGATCAAACAAGTGGAATAAGATGTGCTGCAGCTTGTGTGGAATGAAAACCTGCAGCCACACCAGCCCATTGCAGAAAATACTGGACACCCCTGACCTATAATGCAAAAAAAAAAAAAAAAAAAAAAAAAAAAAAAAAATACTCCATCATGATCTCACATAAGATACACAAACTATTTTAACCACTTGTTGACAAGTTGCTGTTTACTGTTTCTATTCTGGACAGGGTGCATCATAGAAATAAAGTATGATTGATTCAGGTTTTACAACAAAAGCCAATCACAACTAATATTGCTGCAGATGTCTTTTATTTAGTGTCAATACTAAATACATAAAAACAGATGCAATGACAAGGAAAGTAACAATCCAAACAGTACAGGGCTGCAAGAGAACAGTGGTATATCACAATTCACATGAAAACAGTGATCATAACACAGTGCATAACTACTGCAAGATCTGATACACTGAGTATAAGTGCTCCATGGTGATGCTGTCGATGCTCATTATGTATACACCCAATATCCAACGTCCAGGTGAAGTATCTGCACGTAGAAATAGCCAATGATAAGAATTCTCCGTACATACATGTATGGAGCTGGCTAGCTATGATGCATATACTAAAGCATGCAACTAGAGTGAGAGAACATTAATGGATGAAAACACAAAAAGATACAAACTCATGAACTGTGTCTATATAATATAGACATATTACACAACATGACAAATAACATTAAATGCTAACTTAAATGCAAGAAAAACAGTTTTGGTTGGTGTGGCTCTGTTCTACAGTACAAAGACAAAAACAAAACATTATTATAATTATAAAACAAAATTATATGTTATACATCAGTGACTTGAAGGTATGTATGCCTCGGTCATTCCAAGCATATTTAAATTATAACCCTTTTTTTTAAGTGAGCAAAATTTGGCTATTTCTTGAAAGGTTGTGTATTTTTGTGTTACAAGTTCAGAGTTGATTCTATGATTTGCTAAACAGATTATGTTGCCTCTCAACATGAGGACCACAGCAATGTAGCTGTCAGTAAAGCAGAATATGAGGTTGAAATTGGAATTCAAGTATTAATCAGACATGGCCACAACTTCTTCTGTCGGAGTAACTTATTTGGCATGTTTTAAGAAGCAAGAAAACACTGGCAAGCTTGGAAACAGGCCACAGAATAGCAAAGTGGAAGGACTGCCAGACACACATTAAATCAAGAATATAAATTTTTACTACTGAACAAATGAACTCTCCAGAATGTAGGCACATATGTTTAAAATCACAAAGGAATCAATACAGATGGTTTAGACGGTTCATCACAAGAGGCAAACCATTGGCAAGCTCCAAAAACAGAAAAGCTAACAAAGTGACAGTAATGGAAAGCATTAGAGAAAAAACAGAACAGGTCACAATCCAAAGCATAACAAACCTTATTTGTCCACCTGAAACACTTCTCATTAAAAATTAGCACTCTTCAACCACTTTAACCTCATATACAGCTATTCAGTAAAATGCCATGCAAAACACAATTCATTTAAACTTTTAATAAACCCAAAAACATAAAAATAAACACACTTTTAATAGATGCCAAAGTCCCTGGCCATGGGCTGATCTCCAAGGGGTGGGGGAAAAAAAAAATCTAAACGTCCCTCCATCCAGTAATTCATACTGAAAGTCAAAGAACTCTGACTTCACCAGGAGGCCATTTTTTAATTTATTTCAACAGGAAAGAGCAAAACCACAATAATTAAAAGTCTATATTAAGATTTTAAACATACTTTCAATGTCCTATTTGTGTATGATACGCTAATTGAGTAAGAATGAGCTGGCAAAGAAAATACATGGATAATTGCAAGGTTATGCTGTCTGGTACAAGATTTTTGACCAAATTGCACATTTCATTTTATTTACATTGTACTAACAGTGAATAGACTACAACTACTGTGAAAATAAATACTAAATAATCAATTCTAATTCAAAAGGAAATACTTTAAGAGCTTTTTATATGCACACAGCAGGCAAACAAGCACTAGCGTACTGGGAGTGTTTATTTTTTCTGACTATCAAACAGATGACGTTGATTTTAGGCAGTAATCTAGCTCCTAAATCCATCCTGTATTTTGTATTCACTGTATTCACTGAATTAGTTACCTGAACCACAGATTTAACTGACCAGCCACCTAACATCATACCTAGTAGTGATTAGATCCAGATCAACTTAGCAGTCCTGGATTTTGTAAAGACCTTTGACTTGGGCAGATATCTCAACACTGGTAAGCTGTAAAATGCAGGGGTACACGTAGGAGTTTTTCACAACAGACAGGCTATTTAATTAATGCCATACTGTAATAGAAGTGGCCTTTCATTTGTATGTAATGCATAGGTTGTTTCAAACCCTGTTTATCTTACCTGCAACTTTAACAGCAAAGAGCTACCAGTCCCTCCATTGGAAAAACTCATCCAGTTCTGGTTTGTAGCCTACTAATTAATGAAAAGAAATAATTAATAAAAAGCAGGGCATCCACTAAATTTTTCACAGCAAAACTAAATAAATGCTAAGGAATTTCCAACTACCATCCCTAACTGTGGTCAACACTTGGATTTCTACAACACAATTTTTTTCTACTTGTAGTGGTTTATGTTACAAAACACACACCCACTTTAGATTAAAGACAGTAACAAACAGTAAACATTTAGTCCAAAGACATTTTAATTTACTATTTTCTGCAATGAAATACACACAATCCATACTTTCAAATAGGGGTGAGCAATGTGACTTTTCTTTTGTGATAAATCACATCATAATATGATTTCCTGAACATTGTCAGTACTTAACCAACTTACCAACTGTAATTTTTCATTACAAAAAGAGAAAACTTAGTCCTGTTTAATTGGATTTAGTGTGGTGCAATGTGTAAAATGTTGGCTAAAAATAATTGTATTCATAGTTTTTAATACATTACTAGTTATTCTTGTTTGTTCAAACTGTGAAAATGCCTTCATGTATCACAACATCATATTTTTGCCATATTGCCCACCCCTTATTTAAAAAAAAGTCAAAGAATTAAGTTGCAAATACCCACCTAAATCAGCCTGTGTAGCTGGCACAGTTGAATTTATTTCTTTGACCCCTTCTTGGTCAGGTCCATCGTTTGTCAGTTGACTGGTCTGGTAACACTTGTCACCAGTTCCACTAAATTCTTCCTTGCTTTCTGAAACATTTTCCAATGTAAGGCATGGTGCATCACCACTGACAGCATCAAGATCTGTAGCACTGGCGTGTCTTTCCTCCACCTTAACTTCATTTTTAACAGGCTCTTCATGCAATTCATCATTTTGCTTAAAGGTTTCTTCATTTTCAAAAGGTGAATTACACTGAGGCTTCATGTCACTTGTCCTGATGTTTTCTAGAGAATTATCAGGTATTACATCAACTCTATTCCCAGGAGCAGACTGGCCATTTGAAAGTAATTGTACAGAGTTGGCAATCAAGCGAGGATTTTGAGAGTTCGTTTCAAAAGCACGCGTACAAGCACTCCAAAAACTTTTCATCTGCTCATTTACAACACATTCCTTTGAGTGGACTTTGACATGATGTGAAGGAGAAGGACTGTCCAGAACATTGTGAAGCTTTTTAACTGTCACTTTCAGGGGCTTATCCACTATAAGCTCACAGAATTTGTCTGTAGCGTTATCATTCCAGGACCCATCTGAGAGGCTGAATCCTTCCAGCTGACACAGAAATGCTTGAAGTGGACTTTCCAGCAGACTGAGAGGCAAAGGCTTCATAGAGTCCACTTCAACTTCAAACTCATTTCCAAAATCCACAAAAAGCACATAAAAGGTATTTGGAGATTTTTTAATAACCTGTGCACGGTACCACATCTCATCAGTGAAGCGAGCTATGCAAGTGTCTCCTGGGCACAAACGTTCTATCTGAAGAAGATCGGTTTGTGCAGAGTTTCCAGTTTCTTGAGCAATCACAGAGATTTTGCCAAGTTCCTCAGAATTTGCATGCTGGCACCAGAAGTAATCTGGTCCAGCTATGTATGAAGCATATACCTCTACTGTCTGTCCTACAGAAATCACTGGTCTCTTGAATGGCAATGAGAAGACATCTGTAGTCTCTATCTGTATTACTTCAGAGAGCACTTGCTTTGGAGAGGCATTCTCTAGTCTACTAATATCCAAATCCTCCCATTTTTCAAGAGGAAGATCTTTACATGAACCATCTAATGCACTTTTCTCATCAGCAATTTTGACTTCCCAAACAGTTCTGAGCTCCTTGATAAACTTACAAAACAGTCTCTTTTCACCATCCTTCCCAGATACATTAATCAGTGGAGATGTTCCTTGCTCTGTTCCCAACTGAATACTGACATGATCGTCTGCATTAAGACAGCAATGGATGCTGAACCTTGGAAACTTCAAAAATTGCTCATCAAGCTTGCACACATTTATGACAGGAACAGTCGCCTCATTTCCAAAGTCCACGAATTCTATATGAACATCCTTCTCATTAGTACCTTTGATGACCGCACGATACCAGGAGTCATCATCAGGAAAAACAGCTTTCACTAAACTGCCATGTGAAACAGAATTTGTCTCAATTTGGTCACTGACTGACAAAAAGGTGGAATTTAGCTCTTCTGTTAGAGAAATTAGATCGTTTTCATCTTTTGCTAACTGAACAAAAAAACTGGAGGGGTTATTAATGTGTGAAACATAAACTTCTGAAACAAAATCTTGTCCAATGGCTGTAGGGGGGAGGTCTGTAACTTTAGGAAAACACTGTGTTGATGGACCAGAACCACTCAGACTCATTACCATAGGTTTCAGAGAAACTTCTTTAGTGATTTGTCCACAGACTTCAGTGGTGCAGCCAATCCAGTAATCTTTCATGAGGCCATTTATAAGGCCCATGCTGCACTCAACTTGGACATTGTACTGAGGACAGTTAGAGACATCGGAGGTAATATCAACATTTTGAACACTAACGGTCAGAAGCTTATCCGCCACAAGTGCACTGAATCTACCAGCAGCAGTATCATTCCAATATCCATCTGTGGGTTTGAATCCTTCCAACTGACAAAGAAATGCTTGAGGTGGGGCTTCCAGTAGGCTAATAGGTACTGCTTTGACTGATGTTGGGTGAACTTCACTCTCATTTCCATAATCTATGAAAAGCACAGAGACTGAGCTCTCACATTTATTAATAACTTGTGCACGGTACCACATGTTGTCATCTGGGAAAAGAGCCAAGCATGAATCTCCTGGGCTCAAATGATGTAACTGAATAAGATGTGTTGGTGCAGAATTTCCACTTTCTTGAGCGATCACAGATATTTGGTCAAGTTTTTCAAAGGCTGCATACTGGCACCAGAAGTAATTTGGCCCTGCAATGGATGAAGCATACGCCTCTATTCTCTGGCCTACGGAAACCTCTGGTTTTTTGTATATGCCTGGACAGACATCTCCAGAGTTGACAGTCATCGGCGTATCACAAGAACTTTTAACAGCGTATTCCATGTCTAATAATGACTCAGCCAGCATCACACCTTGATCTTTGATGCTAACCTGCCAAACAGATGCTTTTTCTTTGATAAAGGTGCAAAGCAGTTTTTTCTCACCATTTGTAACAGTGGCTTTTTTAAACAGTTCTGCCTGCTCTGTTGTCCACTCTCTTTTTCCTTCACCATCACCTACAGTAAGACAACAGTGAATACTATATCTGGGGTATTTGAGAAATTGCAAGCCTAGCTGTCGCACGTTCAAAACTGAGAGGTTTGTTTCATTTCCATAGTCAAAGAATTCCACATGAATTGTGCAATCGTTGAGTTTGTTTTTGACAACTGCCCTGTACCAAGCGCCATCATAAGGGAACGCTGCCTTTATCAAGTGACCTGGCAAAAACTGGTTAAAATCAACCAGTGATTCACAAAACTTTGAGCAATTCAGTTCATCCACAAGAGAGCATATTTCACTCTCTTCACTTGCAAGCTGAACAAAAAAGCTTGATGGGCTAATGCAGTGGGAAACATACACTTCTGAGACAAATCCTGCTTCAATAATTCTTGATGGCAGGTCTTTCAGTTTTGAACAAATGGAAACCACAGGTTTGTCAAGATCTGTTTGTTTCTCTGCTTTCTGAGATATGAAGGGCCCAGTTGCAAAATCAGTACACTGCACTTTTTCAACTTCCTTGCCCGTAAAACTACTTGGATCAGCTGATTTCCATGTGTTTCTACAATCCTGGAGTGCTTCAAGTCTGGAGTTAGAATGGTCTCTTCTCCACAAAGGTTCTGTGAATTTAGGTGACATCTTGTTTGCTACTCTTTTGGGGTTATGTTCCTTTTTTTGGATTTCTTTCCATTTCTCTTTCACTTTCAAATTTATGTTTGTTTGGCCATCATGCAGTTCCACTGATAACTTTCCAGTACGACTTTTCCCCATTACAGTGGCAGTAAACGTACAGTCAATGGCATGATTTTCAAACCAGGTGTTAAGCTCTGAGGATTCTTGTAATGTTACATTGAAAAGTCTGAACTGGACAGCCTGAAAGGGGATAGACATGTATGCACATTGCTCAGCAGGAAAAGGTAAAACATCAGATTCATCTAAAGCTAGGACATCACCATAATCTACAAAATGCACAATGATGTTTGGTTTTACAGCTTTGATTTGACCTCTGTACCACTGGCCATCATTATATCTTGCCACACACATCATTTCTGGGGAAAACGAATATCTGGTTTGCTCTGCCACAGCACAATACTGCTGAATGCCTTTGTTCAGTTTTGCAACCAGGTCAGTATTTTGTTTAATTTGACCACAGAAGTGGTTCACACCTTTCACGCAGGTTATCCAAACCTGTTCTTCTGCTCCTACATTGATACTGTGAATTGAGATAGCATGTACATCATCCAGAACACAGGGTGATTCAAGAGATTCCACTGCTGAGATATTTGCTTCTTTTGGAACAAATGCAGTGCACAAATTTGGAGCTAGAGATTCAACATCCACTATATTGAGCACTGCACCTTGGGAGTCATACATAATTGCATTTACAGTGCATTTTAAAGAGACCTTGCAGAAGGACACTGGGGAAATAAAGTCAAAGGAGTCTGACAATCCACTATCACTTAGAGCTGTACCTTCACAACTTCCAGAATGCATCTTGTTGGATAGGCTGCACTGGAAAGCTTGGCATTTCAACTTTAGAAATTGTGGCTCAATAGGACGCAAACGTTGCAACGGCACTTTCAACAGTTGTCCATAATCAATAAGGCGCACATCAGCATGAGGGGTCAGATAGTGGTTTACAATCTGTGCTCGATACCACATCCCATCATCTGGATGATGTGCCACACAGATCCTTGATCCTGTGGACAGCTGGAACTGACTGCACGAATAACATCTTTGGATATCTTCCATTAGCATCTTGAGACCTGACAGACTGCCAGCCATTTGACACCAAAATCTCTGGTCATTTTCCACATGTGACACATTAACCTCAATGACAGTTCCAACTGTAAACAAATGTTCATCAAGTACAGATTCCACATTGCATGGATAAAGGTCAGTTGGCAGACTTCTGTAAATCCTTTCTGCAGGACTGTCTCCTGTAGTACTCAATTCAGTCCTAGGAAGTCCATACACCTTGGAATTCTCAGGAGGCAACAAGTCATGTGGAACAATACAAGAGCCGAGGGAATGAACTGGAGTTGCATATCTATGCTCATGAAAATTTTTGTGAGTTTCTTGGCTTTGAATCTCAGAAGGGGAGTCAAACCAAGCTCTATCAGGAGCTAAAAGACAGTTCTCCTGGGCAGCAAAACTGTTGTTAATGTTCACATGGTCATTTCCATGGAGTGTCACATAGTAAATACCACCAGACAAATTTTGGTACTCAAATTTCCCAACAAAGATTTGATTCAGCAAAACTGATTTCAGATGCTCAATCTGAGCTGTTGTCCAGCCAAAGCCTTTGTCTTTTATACCATATAGAGAGCATTTATATGTAACAACAGGTAGTCTGAAGAATTTCACAGACAGCGGTCTGATGTCTCCCATTTTGACAAAATCTGCGATTCCATAATCAACATGAAACACCTTGGCAAAATCAAACCCAACATTTTGCTGTAGAATGGATCGATACCATTTGCCATCACTTCCTTTAGTGGCACAAGGAGATCCATCAGATGGCCTTGACATTACAGCAGCAGAGTTGCTTTCGCAGTATTCCTGAATCTGCTCACTTAGCTTCTTCAGTTCATGTGAGAAGACATGTAGTTTGCAGAAAATGCACAACGGATTAATTACTTGTGTGACTTCCACTGCCTCAATGGTTCCTGGCAACAATTCTGGGTACAAGTACTGATTGACCTTTTCAAGGTCATTAGCATGCTCTGTTTGAAAATTTGTCAAGGCAGGATGAGGCCTTGCACAAGAAACACTCTCTTTCTGTGAATGCAGAGAATTCATCACAAGAATTTGAAACTCTTCAGATGGTATCTTTTTAGCAAATCCAAATTCTTGCATTTGCTTGAATACAGTTGGAATATCAAGAATGATTATTCTGTAAGGCATCATCACATCTTGAACACAACCACAGACAGTTTTGCCAGACAAAGACTTGAGAAACTCGGAGGCAGTTGGAGACCATCTATTTTCAAGAGACAGTGGTGAGACGCTGGCCATGATAAAAAGCTCCATCATGGGTGGTAGGTTGAAAAAGCTGCTCTGACCCCATGCCAAAAACCTCTTCGATGCCCAAAGTGTTCTACCAACATCAATTAGTAAAACAAGGTATTCATCTGCACATCTTGAGAGTATCCTTGCTCGATGCCAGATTTTTTCTTCTTCGACAAGACATACATCACCTGGGCTGCCTTCAAAACAATAATTTTGCTCTTTGTAGATTTGAATTTCCTTTCTCATTTGCTGATATATTTCCCTCGTCAATTGTCCATGGTTGAAATTACCACCAAATTCCACAAAGGCACAGTGGGGTTGCAAGTTAACCCTTGTAATGTGGACAGTGACATTTGATCCTACTGTTGGCAGCACATGACGTGAACACATCTTGAACAAAAACAGGAGGTCCCTACATCCAAGAGCACAACCCGGGACAATCTAGGAGGGGCCTTTAAAAGGGAACAAAAGGGGTGTATTTTGTGAATTTTGCAAAAACAATGGACCATTTCATGACAGATTATATTGACAGGCTATTTTCTGGTCTGGTTATGCCCATAACCTTCAAGTTTCTAGAATAAAAAAATGAGGAAGGAGTCACACATTCCTGGCCATTTCTGAGATAGGGTATTCAAGAGTGTTATTGTTATTGCATAACTACCCAGACAGCAGGCAGTTCTGGGCCGATTATGGGTTTCATGTGTGAGCATTGGTTGACTACAGATGAAATACAAATGCCATTTATTATTATTATTATTATTATTATTATTTAGCATTTATTTGTGGTCCAATTCTGGCATGAGTATTGTGGGCCAACAATGTAGTCATTGCCAGACCTGTGCCACAATCATTATTTCTACTCACTTTATATTGTTTGGACCAGATCTGGGCTGAGGACCCATCTGTATACTGGGCCATGTTGTGGGACAAAATAGCCAAATGTCCCTTTTAAAAAAAAAAACACAATAAAACAAACAAATAATAAAATCATACAAATAGGCCTAAAGAGTATCAGATAATAAAAGACAAAAAAAATTCTGAAAATTTCTCACATTTTCAGGCTGTTAAGGTCTTAAATAACAGCATAACGAACGACTTCCTCCCTCTTGTACACCACTAAAGAGTTATGTGCTGTGGCCTGTTTAGCTTTGGCGTCAGATGTGCTGTCGTGTGGTAACAGTTAATTATAAGCTTGACTTTCTCCAGGACTGTGCAGCACCGCTCTTGTTAGCGTTTTTAAGCAACATCGTAGTTTAACTCAATGCGTCATTTCACTCACCTGTGCGTTCCTGTAACCTCATCATAACGATTCACTCCGACCCCAGTTGGCCTCTTTCACTGGTTCTCTGTCGAGTATGCAGCGTTACCATCAGAAACGATTTGCCACAAACACGTGACCGATTACGTCGCTGTATCGTTACAACCACGTGACTGCGGATAAAAACGGCACAGTCCACCATTTTAATAGACTCGAGTCTGAAGTTTTTATTTTTGTTAACGTGTTAGAACTGCAGTCATCCTTCGAAATAATGTGTAAAATAATTTTAAAACATTTCAGGAGCAGCCGCTTTTAATGTGTTACATGCACTTCTCGCCTCACACAGCAATTTTCTGGAATAGTTTGAACACAAAAACAGGTTATTTCTCAAAAACATTTTAAAAGAAGTATTTATATTCTCAGCTGCATACTTTTGATTGAAACACTCTTATAAATGTCATTCGTTAAGGGTTTTTTAGTAAAGACAATGAAGACATGCAAAATGTCTTGCTTCCCAGAAGCACACATATCTGTGTGATTACTTTTTATCACCAAATGCCACATTCACTAGAGCAAAGGCAGCAAAGCTGCTTCTAAACGTAACATTTTGCCAGTAGAAATTAATTTTGTACTTACATCTCGTAAAATTAATATTACCAAAAATATTAAATTTTTTAAATATTATGAGCATTTTTGTATGTATCCCATGAATGTGCTTTTCATATTTATGCTCACCTTTTCACTTTCTTTTTTAAATTAATTTTAAATTAGTCTTTTCCTTATGCAATATAATTTGTTTTGCAGTTGCTTTCATATGTGCTTGTATTTTCAAAACTTTGTAAACTCTGTAAACTGTGTGTTAATTCCCCACCAGTAAATAAATAGATAAAAACATAAATAATAATAAAATAAAACCAACAGTGGGTGTGGCCATAGGGTGAGATACCTGCCAGTCATTTTTGACTGCAGTGCACCCAATTTCTCATTGCATTTCTATTGTCCAAATGTTTATTCTACCCGTCAGGAACCAGAAACAAAACATTAAAAATATATAACAGCAGTGAAATAAAACTGAAAATGTTTTTTTTAGTACATACATCTTCAAAACAGCATAGAAATACAAATGACAAAAACATTAACATTAATTAATTAACATTAACGTTATTAAATTACACAATTCAATTCATCAACATACAAGACAATTATCTTTCCAATTAAAAGTTCAGCAGAGATCAGGGGAACGTCTTTTCCCCCGCGAGTGTCCACGTCCACAGTCTTTTGAGTTAACAGAGTATTTGTTTAGAAGCAGTTCCCAGGTAAGTTATCTCCCATTGCTCCATATTTTAATATTAACAATACAAACAGTAAAACGATGAAAATATATTTTTTTTAAGGTAAAAGCTCATTAAAGCCTCTTTTCCACTGCATGGTATGGCTCCACTCGCTTTTGGTACCAGGTACATTGTTTTCCACTGCACCCGCCAACATGTCCAACAGGGCCCCATATGGGGTTTACCTGGGTTTACTGGGCTTAAGCTGGGCTTGGGATCAAAGTGGGCAAATATATGGGCTCTGACTGGGCACCACTTGGGGCTCCCATTAAAACTGTAGAGTATAAGCACAGTTGGGTCTTTAGTGGGCAAATGCATGGGCTATCTTATGGGTTTTCATGGGGCTCCCCATGAGAAAACATTAGCCTTACATGTGCAAGCCCAGGTGGGTTATTTCTGTACCTCCCCACGGAATGTTGCTGGGGCCTGCATGGGCTGTCCATGAATCTAGTTGGGTTTTAAATGGACCTGCTCAATTTACATTGAACCAGTGATGTTTAATGAGCAAACGAAATATTTGGTTGTACTTTTTGTATGAATTTTATAAATATCATTAAACACATTAAAAGAACATTTTTAGCATTTGTACATGACAAGTTTTCAACTAATCTGGGCGAGACCTGGGGAACTGTTTATGGGAAGATAGAGAGGTGAAAGACGTTTCAATGTCGCGCCTTTTTTCCCTCCCCTCACTGCTGACGAACCATCGCCTTCAGAGCGAACGGTTTACAGGTATGTTTTTCTGTGTTACTTAGGTACTATTTCTAAAAATAAATTAATATTATTTGGAATATTACATGAAACCATATAAGATTATTCTGTAAACAAAACTGCATGCGTTTACTTGGCAAGCATTAAGTTAGGTAAAAGTCCCAACACCGCCCAGCAACGGGGTATCTAGCAAACATTTCGAGTGAATTTCCAAGCTAAGTATTTATTGGGGCTTTTTAGCTTGGTAGTCAAGCAGCTTCAAAGCTATTAAGCGACATATTGATTTTTTCAGTTTGTTTCTGAAAGTATTAGGATACTTAGTTTATGAGCACATTTGCCTAGTAACGTTAGTGTTAGCTGAACAATTAGTTAGCTAGTTAGCTAAGTATTTGCTCTTTCTGGCTCATGCTGCTGGCCAATGCTAACACGCATATAATAACACATCTGGTAAATCCAGCAACAGCGACGTAAGTATGAAATAAGGTAGCTATACTTTCAAGCAATGTTACTTTAAGAATTCATGAGTATGTGGCCACATGTATCGGTGCTCACCTTAGAAAATGGCGTTTTTGAGGCGGCTACAAGCTAACTTGCCATAATTATAGCTAATCTTAGCCTAGTCTACATGATATGCCAAGGGCTGCGGTTGCTACTTGACTTGTACGTTTAAATGTTTAAACGTTAGCTTGGCCAATATACTGTTGTGATTGTGGCAGGCGCAGCGTGACCGTCAGAAAGGCTACACTGATGATGGTGCATTAACGGGGCAGCAGTGACCCGTTGAGTTCAGTAACCTAGTTAGTTAGCTAGTTAACTAACTAGCTGTTCGGTTTAGACATAGCGGGAGAACGGCAGGATGTAAAACAGCGCTCTGTTTGTATTTTTCTCATCATGCTCGGGATTTCTTGAACCATTGTTCCGGAAATGCCGCGAATAGGTCAGTCAACCCCAGTAAAAGGTTTGTTTAACAAGCTTTCTGGCATACACAGGTGGTTGTTTGGCTGGAACACACAGAGACACGACGACATGGGTGCGAGTTATTCTGAAAAATGTTTTATATATTGTAACTTGCATCGTCTAGGCTTGGGCACTTAGTTTTGATATTCAAAGAGTTAACGGATTTGGTTGCACTTTATTGTTAATGCATCGTAGTTCTTTCAAGTCTGGTGATCTGGGGTTAGCAGGCTAATCAATCAGTAGCATGAAGGAAACTGCAAGCTGCAAACCGGGGTGTTCATTTGATAACGTCTTATCATTTAAAATGCCCATGAAATTACGTTATGTAGTTAGTGTATGTTAAACCGGTAACGGTTTCCTTGTCTGATGAAGCTAGAGTTATAGAAGCTGCACTGATGAACTAACGCTACTGTTAAAGCGTGCCAACCTTATTTTATTGAGGTAATACTGAGAGTAGAATTTATTTTTTTAGTTACACCTGTCCGTCTCCAAGATAAATCAGGTTAGTTAACCAAACGATACAGCCCACTGCCTCTGCATTCCTAATCACGTCCTTAACAACGTGTCCTGGGCAACGCGCTCATTCAGGTGCACAGAAATAAGAGACCTGGCATGAATTATGAATAAAAACGATGTATTTAATAGTTATTTCTGATGTCCATTCCAAATATTAATGTTTTTCAGTAATCCCTACCCTTTACCCAGTTTGAAGTTACAGTGTTTTTTGCATTCAAGGAATTAAATTAAGCGGTAAACGATGCTGTGAGACATGCATATTTAATTGCAGAACTTCACTCACATTCCCCTACCTCTGAAAGTGAATGTATTTGCTGGGCTTGCCATGCATGTGCGTGCATGCAATTACATTAAATCATAAATACAAGCCAAACAGTTGAATCTGTATGAAAACCTCTTGCCGATTTGCTGACTTTTCGTAATGCTGTGTATTGAAAACCTGAATAGCAATTTCACTACTCAAATTGTGTTATATTTGCAGTGGTTTTAAAAGGGTCTTTAAAAATTGTATTTACTTGAGGATTCCTGCAAACACCGTAGGTAATAATCAGTGTGTTGCTGTTATGCTGTGGCATACTTTTATGTTTGGTGAGGAGAATAATAGTTAAAATTGATGCGATTAGTGGCTGAGTGATCAAGAAATAACCAGGGAAAACTGCATTACTTGGAGGAAAAACTGTGTTTAGAGAAAGCCAAATAGCAAAATGTACCATTTTATTACAAGAAAAAAATGGCACCTCTTCAGCATGCTATAACAATGTTAACTTTGTAATAACGATGCATTTACAATGACATTGTAATTATAAGTGGATTTTTTTTTGCCTAAAATGACATTACTACTGTATGGTTTACTTGTAAAATATGACTGAAATGTCCCTCTTGTTTGACCTTCCAGAGCAGAGAAGCAGCAGGTTCAGTATATAAGGTAAGACAATTTAGGCAGATGGTCTAGTTATTGCAGTAAGAAGTTAAAAATGAAATCTGTTAGTTTTTAATTGAAATGGTGGCACATCAGGAACTCTAAAGGAATTGCACACTAATGTGATTTGGCTATATCACTTGCTGAGTTGGAACTCATTGATTGTAGCTTGATGTACAGAACAGGCTCTCAACCTTGTTCTAGTAGTCTCTGTCCTGTATAGTTCAGTGCTTCCCTACTTTAACACAGCCATTTCAGGAATTCAAGCATGTTTGTTAATTAGCTGATTAGGTGGACCAGGTGTTTTGGAGCATGAAAATGGCCAGGACAGGAAGTACTCCCAAGACCAGAGTTGGGAAAAGTGTTGAAATCATTAATAGCCTTATGCAATTAATGATGAATAATTAATTCTGTCAGAATAACCACACTTAGGCTTTGTTCACACAGCAGGTAAAAGTGGTCCAAATCCAATCTTTTTCTTTATGTGACACAAATGTGCTATTAGTGTGGTAATGTGAACAGATAAACACACTGAATCTGACATTTTTCATTTTGATTGGTAACATAGCACAAAGGCCGAAGCTCTGTCTAGAGTATTTAATGAGGAATGCAGGGAGGAGGTTCTGAAAAAATGCAGGACTTATCCTTCCACCCTCGGTAACACTTGCACACATTCTTTAGGAGCTAGATAAAGAGGGAGAACTAGCTGAAATACCCACACCTAAGGGATGTCCTGAGGGTAAACTTTATGTCCCAGAGAAATTTAGAGGCAGATTAATTACATGGTCTCATTCTTCATTAACTTCTGGGCATCCTGGGGAACAAAACAGCTCATTTTTGCCTGTTACTGGTGGGAATCCCTCAGGGAGGATCTACATAGATTTATAGCCTCTTGTTCAACGTGTGCTCAAAGTAAGACTCCCAAAATGTTACCTGCAGGAAAACTCATGCCATTGCCTCTTCCAGCTCATCCATGGTCACATTTAGGTATAGATTTCATCACAGACCTACCTCTTTCAGAGGGCTACACTACGATTCTCACTATTATCGCAGTATCAAGTTTATTCCCTTTCCATCCCTACCTAGTGTTATGGACACAGCTGTTGCCCTATATACATACATTTTCAGACATTTCAGTGTTCCTGAGGATATCCTGTCAGAGGCGCACAGTTCATGTCAAGGGTTTGGCAGGCTTTTTTCGAGCATTTAGGTGGGAGTATTAGTCTCACCTCTGGTTATCACCCACAAACTAATGGTCAATGTGAGAGAACTAATCAGGAATTGGGAAAATTCCTCCGTTTGTATTGTCATAAGAACCCTAGAGACTAATCCCAGTATCTTCTATGGGCTGAGATAGCCCAGAACTCTGCTTATCTCTATCATAGGTATTACCCCGTTTCAGTGCGTCCTGGGTGCTAAGCCGCCCTTAGCACCCTGGACTGCTACATCTTCTGATGTTCCCACAGTTGATAAATGCATGCGGCGGAGTGAGGATGTATGGGAGGAGACCAATATACACATAGAAGAAGCTTTACGATGTTACAAGGAGCAGGCCGACAAACACCTCCTATCAGCCTGGTGACTGGGTGTGGCTTTTGATTTCAGGTTTGAGGGGGGCTGCAGGAAATTGCAGCTCAGGTATGTTGGTCTGTATCAAGTTTCTAAAAAGTTAAATAATGTCACTTACCAGCTGGAATTACCTGCTCAGTATTGCATTTCCAATGCTTTTCATGTTTCTCTGGACCGCTGGAGGAGGTGCTTCCTGGTGACTTGCTACCCGCTCCCATTAGGTGGATGGTTCTCTTGTCTGCTGTGCGTGAGGTGCTGCACTCCAGGAGACGTGGTTGAGAATGGTAATATGTTATCAACTGGGAGTGTTACGGTCCCGAGGAGCATTGCTGGGTTCCTGTTAAGGATGTGTTGGATTGTGGTCTCAAACTTCCATGTTCAGTTTCCCGAAAAACCTGCTCCAAGGCCAAGAGGTCACCCCAGGGGTTCCATCTCCAGTTCCTGTCCAGTTCGTCACTTGTCCTCGCTCCCTGACTGTGTGTGGGTTCCATCTGCTGGTTCTGCCGGTCCCTCCAGTTGGGGTGTGTGGTTGGGTCACCATAGTCACCCTTGTTCCAGGCCCCCCAAGAGGTGGGGGTGAGATACTGTCACGCATCCCTCTGGCTCCCAAGCCGAAAAGGACTCCATTTCCCATAATGCTAGTGATGCTCTCACATGACTCCTAACCAGTGTCACATGACTTAAAACCCACCCCCTACACAATCACCTGTGCTTTAGCCTATATATTCCCACCCTGATGTTTAGTCCTTTACCAAGTTTTGACTAGCCCACTAGTATTTCTAAGCGTCCATTGTCTGTATTATTTCTTGTGTTTGACCTTTGCTTGTTTTTTGACTCCGTGTTTTGCCTCTCCCATTTTGTACTCTCTTTACTGGTTTCGGATCTTTGCTTGCTTTTCCACTTCGTCTTTTGGTATGCCCCCTTACTACTAATATTTTTTTGCTGGCTTGGACTGTTTTTGACCATCCCTTTGTGTTCAAGCCCTTTATTAAAACCTCCCTTGGTGTCTGATTTCTGTTCAGTCCTGACATTTGTGATGCACCTGCAGGGGCTTATATTAAATGTATCAAGGGACATACAGGGTACCACTCATGTGAATGTTGTACTCAGAAAGGGGTGTGTATCAATGGTAGAATGATTTAAGAACAGATAGCCAGTTTAATGAAATGGAAGACCAAGAGCACCGTACAAGGGTGTCTCCACTGACAGATCTTGACATAGGTTTAGTAACCACATTTGTGCTTGATTATATGCATAGTTAGAAAACTAATTTATTTGTGGCTAAAAGGTCCATTGAAATGCAGTGTGTCTGTTGGTCTTCTTAACATAATTTCAGAATGAATTAAATCTGTATGGCAGTACTTTCCAATGACCTTCTCCAGAAAACCCAGATCTTTATTAGAAGTAGCACAATGGAAAGCCACTGAATTTAAGTGATTTTTGCTTTATACCCGTCCTGTCGTGTTGTGCAACAGCTTACCAAAAGATAAGTATTTAAACTTCTTAGTGTTGTCTGTGTCAGTAAGAATCCTTCTCAGTCCCTCTCTTTGTGTACAGTACTGAGTTTATGTTGAAGATCTGCTGAAAACTTTGCTTATGTATATGGACAAGAATTTGTGGTGTTCAATGTACACTGTTTGATTCACTTGGCTCAGGATGCAAGAAGATTTGGTCTAATTGGATGTCTTAATTTTCCTTTTGATATCTTCTTAGGTAAACTAAAAAAAAAAAAAGGTGAAGAGACCTCAAACTCCTGTTTAGCAAATTGTGCGACGCTTAAATGAGACAAAAAAAAGTCAACAGGGAAAAAAAAACGAAAAACAAAGATGCCATCTCGCTGGACCTGTGCCATCAGATTACGTGAATTGCTTACAATACAAGCAGTATGGGGACAAAGAGACATCACTTGTTCAATGGAAAACAGTTGTTTTGAGCACAGTGGAAGGATTACACTTGTTAAAACCATTCTGCACACTCCATCTGGAACATATGTTGTTTGTAAATATTTTGACAAATGCAAGCCATTCTTTGACCACCCTTTGGATTCCTCATGCCTTGGGATTAAACTTGTATGGGGACTTCTTGATTAGCTGCAAGTTCTTCCAGTAACTGAGCTCACCAGAAAAGTTATTCTTTTACCGTTTCATTGCCTTGCCTTTACTTCACAACACTTAAATCACTTTTTTCTCATTTTTTCCCTACGATTTTCTTCTGTCAACTACATACTTCTAAACAGTGCAATACAGATGTTGGCAGTTGTTGAATTAAGAGGAACAGTTGCCATTATACCAAACAAGTGGCTCTGTGGACCAGAAAAAAATTAATACTACTGGCCAGTTGGATGTCAGTAAAGCTGTCAAGAGACTGTACCAACCCTCAGGAAAACTTTGAGAGGTATTATGTTTGTGTTTTGGGAGAGGTAGGTAAGTATATGTTGTGAAGTTGTCTCAGACTATGTGCTTTATCCTTTTCATTTTATCCAGCCTCTCTTTTTTTAACATTATAGTGTCTGCATCAGCATGAAGAGTCCTTGTGTTTTTCATCACCGCTTTAGGGAGGTATGCCCAAGCCAGGGAAAAACTGAAGAAAGCAGAGTGGACATCAGATCTTTAGACTGATTCAGAAGCCGAGAGAGGACCAAGGAGAAGACGGCAAGTTATGGGCCAGGTTATTTCTCTTTCTCACTCCCCCACACTACACAGTAACAATATTGAAATAGACATCAATTAAGTGTTCTTGTATGTGAGTTACAATTAAGCATCTACACAGAGCAGCAGGGTCACTCACATGTTTATGTGCCTCTTTTTTATTGCATAATTATAGCATTACTTGCATCAAGTCTTTTTTTTTTACTTTTTGATCAAGTTTTTGTGCCCACATGTCTTAATGCTTAATGCTCCCGGCTTGTGGTTGTGCATGTTGTACTCAAGTAAATTTCACTTTGCCCTCATAATTAGAGATCCACTGTGTTAACCAAATTTTAGACCACAGCAGGACGTGTCTGATTAGTAACGGTTACATGTTCAAGTATTGCACCTCTACAGACATGTCATATGGGAAGGCAAAGGATATGATTTTAAGTCTTTAGGCCATAATGTGGGATATTAAATTAAATCCTATTCTCCATTCATAAGGTTTAATGACCATATTTTGCTCAACACTAGAAAAAGGAAACTGCTCAGTTCAGAATCTGAAGACGCAAATTAAGCCTTTAAACCACCACCTCACCCACAGAGGAAGCTGCTCTCTGCCTTTACACAAAGAAATGATACAAGGCCTTCTCCTGTAACGACTCCACTTCGAACCCCACTGCAAACATCAAGGGACACATCTCTCGTTGAGACATCAACTGCGAGGCATGATGGTTTGTTTCTCAGAGTTCTTGCAGTATTTGAAGATATAAAAGACACATTGAGTGTACATAGAAGAATGCTACAGACTCTTCTTACGCAGCAGGACAAGACATACTCTGCTCTCTCACTACCAGAAGGTGCAGCATTTTCACTGAAAACTGTAGATGTCCAAGCTGTGGAACAAAAAGGATTAGAGGATCAGGAGTTTCTCATGAGTGTGGTGATTAATACACTCTCTTTTATTTCAAACATAAAAATTAGTTTGTAAACACACGTGTGCAGTACAAATATTTGTTATCACAAAGATGGCTTTAAACATTCTTTAACAAATTCTTGATTAAATGTTCTCCAAAGTCCTCTAATTCTGTAAGTGATAAAAGAACAAAATTCACTAAATAATAGTGTTGATAGAAATGCATGTGAATTAAAAATTTGAGTGATTGTTTAATTAAAACAAAGTTAAATTTATGAAATATTAATCATGTTTTGTTTTTCATCTCCAAGGTGTTTCTTTGTATGAGGGTGTTCAATATTCTTTGATAAAAGGAAGGTGATAAAAATGCATATAAACTGACATCTGAAGTTAACAATAATTTATCAAATCAAATGGACTCTCTTTAATTTGGTTTTATTTTTTGCAATCCCATCGTCAGTTAATTTTTGTTACTTTCATCCTAATATTTTTCAGTTGTGTGTCCTGGATGAAATAGTTGGCCGAACAGTTGATGAAGCAACATGAAGAATAATGGCTTTTCTCATGGCTAATGAAATGGCTTGTCAGTACAATTTTGTTGGTCGACATGGGAAAAGCCAGTTCCAAGGGCTTCATCGGTTTGAAGTGTTTTATGGTAAGAGCTACTCGAAACTAAAATGTGTAGGGCTGGGAGCCCCCAGAACTAGGATAAATTAAGCACTAGTAAATTCATAATTTTTCAAGTTTTAAACCTTGGTTAGTCTAACACTTAACAGGATTTGTTCAATTTTAGTAGCCTAACAAAGTACTGAACATTATTTTGTTTGATCTGTATAATAAAATGAAAAACTGGTCAGTAGCCTTTTACATTGTCATTCAAAAAGATATTTATAATTTTTGTAATACGTAAGAAATAATAATAATTTCCATTCTTCCAGAGTTGAAATGTATGACATGCTTTAATTTCAGGTTGATAAACCTTTTTACCACCTGCTTCTGTTTTGTCTGTTTTTTCATCTCCCTCAACAACCTGCCCTTAAGAGTAATGCTTTAACACAGAACATAAACTGAAACTGTGAAAATGTGGAAAAGGCAGTTTCTTAAATGGTTCAGTGGTCCTCATGATCATGGAGGTAATCGTTACATCAGAGCACAGCATAATTTTCACAGAAATTCTGAAAACTCTAATGACAATCCTAAAAAAGATCACATGGGCAGCATATAGAATGGCCTGGTAAGTATTATGTTGAGAATTTTGTGCATGGTTTGAGAAGAGAATCTGTCAAACAGATATGGGAATGTAGAATTTACCTTTTGAGATCTGTGAGTGTCAAGGTTAACGGTTGCTGGGAAGTCATACATTGAGGATTTTAGACTTAATGATTTCTGGTTACTTGTTAAATTATAAATACTGCTGCATAAATTTAATTGGATGTAAAATAAAAGAAATGTTTTAAATTGTTTAAACTTAAAGGGTAAATTTGTGACTGCAGAATGGATAGAAAATAAAATTGAGTTTTTTTTTATTCAGATCTTTTTTCAATAGCTGAAAAACAAACGATTTAAATAGCAGTTAAAAAGCTAAATGGCTTGATCGTAACTTACTATTGTGTTTGGCAGTGTAATGAGAATACTTGAAAAACAGTTTTTAAAGGCCTTTGGTTTGACTGCTTACAATCTGAATATATAGTTAATAGGATATAGCATGTTGGATGGCCTGTCTTTAAATTTTAAATGTTACTTCTTTAAGTCTTGTTTTAGGGACTTTTCATACTTGTGCCAGACAGATTACTTGTTTTTGATGGAATTTATAAAATGTTAATGTTTTAAATTTAAACATGAGTTTATGGCTTAATTTGCTGTTGAAGGAGAGGGCAAATATGCAGTACATATCCTTTTCCTCTAGCTGTAACAGTGGTTAAAGGTGAAAAAAACAACCTCAATGATTTTGGTTTTAAGTAAGTGTCATGTGACAGCTAATTTTCTCACCAGAGTTGAAAATGAAGTGCATGTATTACTTGTGAAGTGAAAAGTTTATTGGATTATTTACAAGGTTTTTTAAAGTGTTATTACTTTTTTAAAGAAATCTTCTCTTGACCAGTGTCTAGCTTTGTTTATAATAAATACATTCAAAGTAAGATGTGTTTTCGTTTTATATACTATCCATCCATCCATCCATCCATTTTCTAGGCCGCTTCTCCGTCAGGGGCGCGGGGGCGGTGCTGGAGCCTATCCCAGCGGTCATCGGGCGGAAGCAGGATACACCCTAGACAGGTCGCCAGTCGTTTTATATACTATGTTTGATAAATTATTTAAACATTTATAGTTAAGTTCTCAATATCGATTTTATTGCATTCCTTGCTTTATCAATAGGGCTGCATTGTTAAAATGGTTATTGCGTCATGGGACTCAATTACCACCAGTTCAGTTTGCCTAGGATTGTCGTACTCTATTCACATACTCCAACTATATGAAATCCAACTTCCTTTAAAAAGAATATAGACCCCATTTACTGTCTACCGCAATTTCGCACTGTACCCATCTTACACCCATTACGTACCGATTTTGTGCCACTCAAAGGCTCCTCATGGAAACCAAGGACAAAATAAGATGGTTCTTAAAAGGGCCCTCATGGTACCCTATGATGTGGTGCACATATGGGGACTAGGTGTCCTCAGCCCAGTTTGCCAGCAAACGTCCTGGTCTATGCCCACACTCAACACACATAAAACCCACATGAGCTCCAAATAGACGGCCCATACAAGCCCAACATGCACTACCCATTATGGTCCCACACTAAAAGGCGACGTAAACTTAAGCTAAAGTTAGCATATGTGTTTAGCGACTCTCTACGACCAATAAGGAATCTGTAAATGTTTACGTCACCTTTTGGTATCGGCTCAGTTTGCTTAGAACTTCAACGGAGGTTGTGCTAAAGTAGTACCAGGTACCAGATTTCCCTAATGGAAAACCAAAAAGGAGTAGAGTCGAGTCAAGCCGGTACCATGCAGTGGAAAACAACTTTAAAAATCCAAAATAGTTTGTTTTACTGTAACCAGGCAGCGCACTGCTGATTGGGCACGTAATGGCGTCCTCTACCGGTCTGCATTTTCTCCACTCTGGTTGTATTTATATTTAGCTACTTTTAAAGTTGATCGGCGAAACTGTCCTGTCCGAAACTAATTTCAGACGAGCCTTCACCCGCGGGATCGATATCTAGGCCATTATAGAGTGGGTCAGATTTTTTGTACCGGGATCTAGGCTGCTGCTGCTCTGTTCTTGCTGCATTTCCTGATGATGGCTTAAAGGCAATGCAGTCACTTACTGACAGCGAACTCTCCGTATGCAGTAAAATGAGCGTTATGTATTTCACCATGCTAACGTGTACCGTGTTATGTCACTGAACGCTTCTTATTCCTTGCTTGCTTTGATTATGTGGACAAGCAGAAGTAGGCGATATCAAAACAGTAGTTTCGTTCTTCTGTCTAGACGGAGAGTCTCTCTGAGCTGAGCGAAGGTGCTGAACTAACAGCCCAGCAGGTTAGCTAGCATAGCTTTAGCCACACCTACAGTTCACAACAGTAGCTAACCAGGAAGCAGCCAGCAAATATAGTTAGCTTTTTAAAACAAGACATTCACTTCCACATGCAGGGGAATGGAGTAAGTCACATTAAAATGCTCTTGGTACTGAATGCTTCTGAAATATAAAGTGGGTTAGTTACTATATTCAGCAGAAAAGTTTGTCCCTTGTCTGAAATGAAGTCAGAGCAGCGTAATCGGGTTGATTTGAGTTGACGGACTGTGTTGCCTTCAGCCATGGCTGCGCAGTGCTGAAGTTATTAGCGAGAGAGAGAAAGAGAGTGTGCGCATTTTTAATTCCTTTGTATTTCGCTTATCTCTTATCCAACTCAGTGCAATAATTACAGGTAGATGAGAGAACCCCGTTAGCGTTTGAATACTTGTTTCAGTAGTTAGCGTGAGTGCAAGGCTGTTTTTGGAGCTTTATTCGGAACAAGACGTAAGTTCATAGCTTCTCACCGCACTTTCATTATCGTTATAGCTCAGTTTATAGCTCTATTTAAATTGGCTGTGGTGAGGAAGTACGTGCACAAAGACATCTCTCCAACATCACTCAATAGAGTGATCTAGCTGTTGCTTTTCTCCACAGTTTGAGCATATTTGTACAATGAACAAGAGAAAGTCCAATGTCCAGAGTCTGCCGAAACCCAGCAAAATTTGCAGGACAGAGGACACGACCCATGTCCAAGATGAGGATGACTTTGATGAAGACGGAGGGCTTCATCAGGAGCACTCTTTTTCTACCTCGGTGTGTGAATTGAACCATTAAGTTAATAAACTAACAGAATTCTAATGATCTTGGACTCTGCGCTTAAGCCACCCTGTCTTTCCATTTTAGAGCGCAGGAGATATTGGTGTAATTGAGAGCATCACTTTGAAGAACTTTATGAGCCACCATTTGCTTGGCCCTTTCCAGTTTGGACCAAACGTGAACTTTATTGTTGGAAACAATGGAAGTAAGAATGATCAGAATTCAAGTTACTACATTTTAGCACCCTAACTCTTTGTTTGGTCTTCATCTTCAAGTCATTCAGAATGTTTTTACAGACTCAGCTTTTCTTTACACTGCTGGTGAAGTGGACCGGGGCTGCAATGAACCCACTCCTTATAAGCTTTTAAATGCAATAATCCTTTCAAACAGTAGTGGTGCCAGGGCTGCTGTTTTGGAAGAGGTACTACTAGGGCTGAAAGCTTAATTGTTTTATATTGAAATCACAATGTTAAGAGTGCAGTCTGTCAAACCACAACAGCTTCTGTTTTAATAATACACTATATTATCAATAATGCTGTCATATTTTTAAATTGGGAAATTTAACCTAACACCACTGAGCTTGTGAACTGTCTGCAAATGAGCCAGATCAGTTAGAAGTAACGAAATGTGGTGTGTATATCAACCCAAACCACAAATGGCTGGTGGCATAGTATAGTATGCTCAGAGTTCAAGCCTCAAGCCATAAAAAGAGCATATGCTGGTCTTATTGGCCACAAAACAATCCTGTACATCAGTATATGGCAAATAATTACAATTGAAATCACATTTACAATACTGCTCAGAAAAAAAAAAACATTTTTATTATATTCCCCAAATTGTTCAGCCCTAAGCACTACAAAATGGCAGGTGGGTCAAACCTAGACTTTCATTCCTTTCACTTCATTGTAGGCACTTTCACAGGGAAAGCAAATGTAGAATCCAAGTACTGATGATTTGGCTAATATTTTCCCATTTTCCTTAATATATTTAACTGTGTCAATGTCAGGTGGGAAGAGTGCAATTCTCACTGCACTTATTGTGGGCCTGGGTGGAAAAGCAACTACAACCAACAGAGGAGCCTCTCTGAAGAGTTTTGTAAAATATGGAGAGAGGTCAGTTTATTTTATGTAAAAGAAACTGGTGTTTACTAATCACTTTAACTGTCTTATGATCTTTAATATATTATGTGGTATCTGTTTTGTCTTTCCTAGCTCTGCAGAAGTCACAGTAAAATTGCGAAACAGAGGGAGTGATGCTTATAAAGGTGATACATATGGAGATTGCATCTCCATTGAGCAGCGGATCACAAGTGATGGGTGCAGGACTTGCAAAATCAAAAACAAACCTGGTAATATATTGTACTTTTGCTGGTCAACATGGTCATGTCAATACAAACCCCAAGCTCAGATTTTCTCTGTTTTCAGGTCACATTGTCTCCACTAAGAAAGAAGAGTTAACAGCAATATTGGATCATTTCAATATACAGGTTGCTTTTGCATTTTCTGTAGAGCCAAATTCAGGTTATTTTCATTTACTACATTTCTTTTATGTATTTTTTTTAAGCTGTCGTTTTACTTATTATAGGTTGACAACCCAGTCTCAATCCTAAATCAGGAAATGAGTAAGCAGTTCCTGCATTCAAAAAGTGAAGCAGATAAGTACAAGGTGAGAGCTTTTCATGAAGGAAAAGGAGATTAGGATTAACTGAATGATTTATAGCATGTACTGAACCTTTTTCATATTTACATCAGGTTATAGTGTTACGTACAAACTCACTGCATACATTAAATGCAGTTTTCTGAAGTTGTCTTTCTCTCTTTTTTTAATCAATAATACTGAATCGCTCAGTAGAATTTCATTAGCTGTTTCACTAACAATCATTGTATATCTGTTGTCTTTAAAGTTTTTCATGAAGGCAACTCTGCTAGAGCAGATGAAACGAGACTACATTCATATCAAGCAGACCAAAGCTGTGACTCGGGACCAAGTGGAAAGGCAGGAGGAGGTACACTAGTGTTGATGATTGTATTAATTGTATATATTTATACACATTATCTCATCACTCTCTTCTGATTGATTAGTAAATGCCATGTTCTATGTATTTTCAGTGTCTCAAAGACCTGAGACAATTGTTTTTACAAAAGAAAGAAAAGTATGAGAGTTTATCAGCGCTTGAAAATATGAAGCAGACTCTGGAGGATTTGAAAAAAAAAATGGCATGGTGTCTGGTATGTTTTCTCAGCTCTGTTGCATGTCTTGTGTCTCCATATTATTTTTTCCTTTAGAAAGCTTATATATGATGTGTTTGTAGCACAGTAGTAAACCGCTTGATATTCATGACCTCAAGGCTCTGTATTTAAATGTTTCAAGTATATCAGTCATCACCAATCACCAATATTACACTATATATGTTTAGAAATTCCAGTAGTGTTATGCGGTTCAAAGTTCCTGAACCTTCCAAACAGATTTATCCATGTACCAAACAGTGTCTTGAATGGTGGTTTTACTTTAACAGGTGAGAGAAAAAGAGTGGCAAGTACAGCAGTTGAAGGAAGAAATTGATAAAGAACAGAACAATAGAGCATTTGAAGAAAAGCTTCTGCTCTGCCAGGTACAAACTATTATTAAATTATTGCTCTATTCTTTGCTTACAGAAAACTGAATGTTCCTCTTTGTCTCTGTGTCACATGGATGTAAAGAGTGATTCAAGCGTACAGCCACTCTGTTGATCTGTTTTTAGACTGTGAGGTCTGTGTTTCCTTCTCTAGAGCAAAGTTACTCTTGCTGAAAAGAAATTGCGGGACAATCAGCAGAAGCTTGAGAGAGTGAAAGAGGAGGAGGAACGTCTGGCAGAAGAAAGTAGAAAAATAAAAGAAGAGGTCAAGCTCAAGAGTAAAGCTCAGAAGAGCCAGGAAGTAAGATACTGTCCTGATACAAAGCATTAATAATATAATGAGTTATTCCTATATAATGAGAAACTTTCTAGTCCACACTTTGTTCAAACCTGACTGCTGTCTACACATTTATATTGATTTTTAAAGTGCTGCTTTTTCAGGTGGTGTACTTCCGTGCAGAGAATAAATTGAAACAGTTAGAAAAGGAACAATGTCTTTTCCAGGAGAGAATTCACAAAATAAGTAATAGGTGTGTTTACATACATATGTAGGTGTTTATATAAACATAAACATATATCACATCTATTACACATATATACAAAATATCACATTTACAAACATTTTGTATATATGTGTAATAGATGTGATAGCATAATTATTCTTACAATGTAATATTTTGTGATAACCATAAATTATTGATGATTTTTTTTTGCTAGTAATGGCGGAAGGAATCGTGAGTCGGAGCATGCACAGCGAATAAAGAAAATATCTGCTCTGAGGAATCAGTTGGAAAAACTTGGGACTGAATCTATAGAACTTAATCAGGAAATCAAAGAGAAGCAGCAAGCCCTTTTCAAAGGAAGGGAAGAATATGACAAGCTAAGGTGAATCTGCATTTATTCTACAGTTTTGACACATTTTAAAAGTACTGATAATGTAGCTGTTTCTTCCTGCGTTTGGGATGGATTAGTAAGCCATAAATACAGAATACGACGGAAAGGTTAAAATGTAAAACATGATAGAAGTTGTAAAACATGACAAATGTGGCTGGCCAAACGTGACTGCTTCTGTAAGTAGCTGACTCATCTTTATTAGCCAGGTGATTGTATGCAGGGCCTTTGCCACGCATGTTCTTTAATCATTGTTTTACTGTCTCAGTGCGGTTTAATAGTGATTTTTGCTATGTAACATTTTAGCATGGAAGAAAAGAACATCCAGGTCTCTCTGGAAACCAAGCTGAAGAGGAAAAACCAACTCACAGCCAGCAGATCTAATAGACTGAGACGATTTGGAGATCGCATGCCAGAGCTGTTGGAGTCTATTGACAAAGCATACGCTCAAGGACGGTTCATTAAGAAACCAGTGGGGCCGATAGGTGACAGCTTTATTTATCACAGTACACAGAATTGTGTGAACAATTGGTGCTTTTGTTAGTTTGTTATTTTTCATGTTAATGATGCAACAATATTTTTTTTTTATCATTGACATTGACATTTACATGCATCTGATAACTGGGGAAAATCAGATTTTGTCAGTAATCCAAGCAACATGCGCATGCACTTGAGTAATAAGATAATCAAAACTCCGAGTCTACATGAGTCAGTAATTTGCAACCAGCCAAAAAACTTACAGCAAACATGACATAAATGTAATGTAAAACTCAAACTTAATGTCGTGCCTTTTTTTTCAAACATTGTGCTACTTTACCTGAAAATATGAACATGCATTATTTAGAAGATGAAGAATATTTTAATTCTTAATTGCGTCAAGCATGTAGTTTTTATCATGTGGTTGTTGTCATTACTGCTTGCTTATTTCCGGTACAGCAGTCTTGTTTTCACCCATGCACAGACTGAGAAATCTGAAAGAAATCCAAGAAAGAGTATGCATACGCTGAGAAATCTGATTACAGAGCTGAGATCCAGCTCTCTTTATCTAATTCCTTAATCGTAATTCCAGACCATACTCCGATCTAAGAAATCGTTTGTTTACATGACCATTTGAATAATTGCAGAAATCCCATTATGATCGGACTATTGAGTGCATGTAAACTCACTCAATGTAATGACATTATGCTGGCTTTCTGAGATGCAGTGAAGGAAGAAAATGACACTATTTAATGACAATATCTTTTGAATGTGTACTTACAAATAAGAACAAAAAGTATGTATTCATAAACATAATATAAAAAAGGTTTGGAAACAAAAAAAAAAAGGGAACAAAGTATTCAAACACCACAGATTAATAGCAGTTTTTTTGTTGCCAGTATTTTATTACTTTGATGTCTACAGTAACAAATAATTTGATTTTGTAGCATTGTGGTTGTGTTTCCAGAGAAGCAGTCCCACATCATGATTCTCTCACCTCCATATTTTACAGTGGGTGTACTTCGGATCATATGCACAGCCCTTCATTCTTCTAACATGATGAGATGAATTGATGCCAAGGAGTTTTTATTGTTTTATCTGTGTTTAATAATCAGTCGCAGTTATCACAAGATGCTTTCCATACTTTTTCAATTTTGTTTTTTAATTCACATTTATTTGTGCTTATGAACACATACTTGTTTGCTCAAATTTATAAGTACTAAGTTCAAAGACATAATGTAAATTTGAGGTGGATAGATGCTCTGGAAATACATTAAATAACAAAAACAAAAGTATCTAAATACTTGTTGCTCACTGTAATTACCACAGCCATCAGTGGTCTTAAAACAGGTAAAAGTTTGAGAAGAAATGTTTGGTGATGTCCTGCGAAAATGTATGCCATGTGTAGAAAATTGTTAAGAACAAACTAAATGTTTTTGAGAACCTTGCTTGAAATTATATTTATTTTCTACACTGAAGCGTAGCTTAATTTTCAAGCATTTATGGACATTCATACAATTTGTTTATCCTTTGTTTTATCCAGCTTCCTCTTAGACTTTAACCCTTTCTGTTCTGAGTGAGAAACTTTTGAATGAATTTGAATCTTTTTGTTTTTCTCAGGCGCATGCATCAGCCTTAAGGATCCTAGTTTAGCTGTGGCTGTGGAAAGTTGCTTACGGAGTTTCATGAAAACCTTTTGCTGTGACAACTACAAAGATGAGAGGGTCTTGCAGGAGCTGATGTCTCCACACTTTCCCAGAGGCTGTAGGCCACAGATAATGGTGTGCCCTTTCACAGACTGTGTTTACAATGTTCAAAGCCGGTGAGCCCCTTCTTATTTATTTCCATCATCATAATCGTAGATAATCATAAATCATAGATTGACGGTGATGGAAGAGTTCCTCGAATGTGTGGATTTCCTCAAGAGAAGTAGGAAACAGCACTGAATAGGCAAAATATTCACTGCTTATGAAACTGGCAGTTAAAACCCATTTCCTGTATTTTCAGTGGTGCAAAAGTGGGGGCAGTAGATGTCATACAATGAGAAATATTACATGTGTAAAAATGCTTTCAAAAGTTCAGGACTGCATTATAGAGCTACTAGTAAAAAAAAAAAAAACTTAATTGGACATAAAAATAAGTGTTCAGTTTTACTCTTTGCATATTGCATCTCTATGCCTAAAGTAATATACAATGAAAACGGTTTGGTGCTGATCTGTATATGTTGGAGAAATCTAAAGAATTACTTATTATGAAATGAAGATAAAATGTAATGATGAATGAAAATGTTAATTGGTAAGTTCTTTGCTTGTTTTATTTTTGATGTTGTTAGAGGTGTGCACCACCCGGAGTTCCCATCTGTTTTGGACATCCTCATCATTAACAACCCTGTGATAACTAACTGCCTGATAGATATGAGGAGCATTGAATGCATTCTTATTATCAGAGTAAGTTGATTAAACTTTTTGAGTCTGAGTAAAGTTTCTGTTAAACTATACTTGATTTTGTAATGCATGTTATTATTAGAGTCATTTACAAATTATTTAAATTATTTAAATTTAAATTTGCTTTGAAGACTGAAAGGACTTTATTTTGGAATTGGTTAAAATTGTAAAACACAGGAAAATGCTGTTGCAAGGAGACTTATGCAAGGTGGAAGGCCCCCAAGAAATTGCCGGGAGGTCTTCACTGCAGAGGGTGATCAGGTGTTTACTAATCGCACGTACACCCCCGAACGTGAAGTTATAGTCAAATACCTTGGTGGGGATCCTGAGGCAGAAATTCGGCAAGTAACATCTCAACTATTATACAGTGTTATTTTTTTAGGATTATTTTCCTACAACCCTGCTTCCAGAAAAAGTTGGGATGCTGAGCAAAATGTAAATAAAATCAGAATGCAATGAATCCAAAATATTTAAACCTTATATTTAATTGAAATAATACAAGACAAAATATCAATTGTTGAGAAATGTCATTGTTTTTTGAAGAAAATAAGTGCTTATTCTGAATTTAATCGCAGCAACACATTCCAAAACAGTTGGGACGGGGGCATGTTTACTACTGTGTTGCATTACCTCTTCTTTTAACAATGCTCTGTACATGTTTGGGAACTGAGCAGACTAAGGAGCTGTAGTTTTGAAAGTGAAATGTTTTCCCATTCTTGCCTCATAAAGGATTTCTGCTGCTCAACAGTTCAGGGTCTCCTTTGACATATTTTTCATTTTATAATACTCATCTTTAGCCTGGAGGAGGTTTTCATGATTTCATGAACGGCTTTCATGATTTCCAAAAATGAATTTTGATTTGTCGGACCACAGGAGACTTTTCCACTTTACCTCAGTCTGTCTTAAATGAGCTTTGAACTAGAGAAGGCAGTGGTGTTTCTGGATCCTGTTTATATGTTTTTTTGTTTGTTTTTTGAGTGGTACAGTTTTAACTGGTGTTTGAGGATGCAACAACAAACTCAGTGGTGTCTGAAAGTGTTCCTGAGCCCATGCAGCATTTCCACTACAAAATCACTTTTGTTTTTAATGCAGTGCCACCTGAGAGCCTGAAGATCATGGCCAGCCAGTATTGGTTTTTGGCCTTGTCTTTTGCATACCAAGTTTTCTCCAGATTCTCTGAATCTTTTAATGATATTATGTAGCATGAATGATGAAATTCCCAAGTTCTTTGCTGTTTTATGTAGAGAAGATGCTCTTGTTATACCCAATCATATTACTAACCTGTTGCCAGTTAACTTAATTAGTTGAGATGTTCCACCAGCTGTTTTTTTTTAATAAGCATTACACAACATTAACTACTTCACCAGTGTTGCCCCTGTCCCAACTTTTTTGAAACATGTTGCTGGCATCAAATTCAAAATGGGAAAACCAACTTGTTAATATTGTTATTTTGTACTATTTTCAGTTAAGTATAGGGTTTAAATGATTTTGGAAAAAGGGTTGTATTTAAAGCACAGTTGCCAAGATAATAACAATAAATAGAATAAACTTTCACTTTGAAGTCTTTGTTTGAATTTTCTTTTTCACACATATGCAGTTTGGTGCAGTCAGAAGTGGAAAATCATCAGGCCCAACTGAGCAGGTTTCAGCTTCACTTAAGTTCTGTAAAGCAAGACATTCAGTCCATGGAAGAGAAGCTGCGTAGCGTATTCATAGCATGCAAAAGAAATCAGGTACAGTCATGGCCCCTGAACATTGAAATTCTCTCCTTTACAGTTTCTTTTCATGAGTCCTTTCTATGGATGGATATGTGCAAATATCTGCAACTTGTTGTAGGTGTGGGTGATAATGATTTTGATATTGTTTTCATGATAAATCATGTCCCATTATGCTTTCCTGAACTTGTTGTGGTTGTTGTCACTACCTGTAGAACACTAAATAACAGCATGTTCACTCAAAGATTTAGAAGAGACACCAAAGTGGTATCTCTGTGTAAGATTTCTTCCTAATGTCAGTAGATTGGGAGTCTCAGCAATGTCAGAAGTCAATTTATTTTGAGTGGCATGACTGTCAGTTAAGCTGTTTTTATGTGACATGACATGGCACATCAATTAAAGGTTTGCCACAGTTAACAGGTTAGAGTTGGACGATTACTGAAAAGCCAAATAGCAAAAATGTTTTAGATGTTTGGTATTATTACTAACATGTTTATCAGGTTTATCATGTTACTATTTTCCAGTAATGTAATTCATTCTTTCCTCATGGAATAACTTCTCCACAAACACTGATTATCTTAAAGGCCTATCATGTAAGCATTGTAAACATTATGTCAGTTCTATTCTTATGTGTGTTGTGCATTCTCATTTTCATTGCATAGGAGAGCATAAATCGGGTTAAAGCATCTATAACAGAGCTTGAGAACATTGAAGAGTCTCAGACTGAGGACATCAGTTCCCTGGTGTGTAGTCAGTGATATATTCATGTTTATGCAAATATAGATCATGATGTTGAGTTACTTAAGAAAAATATCACGTCACTGACTGTACATACTCTTGATATATGACCCTGAAATTCATAGGAAGAAGAAGCTCAAGAAAATGAGCAGAAAATCGAGCTGGAGAGAAAAAATGTAAAAGAGGCACAGAGTGAATTGGAAAAGCATAATAAAGTTCTCATGGAAATTGATCGGAAGCACCAAGACATGAAAAATAAAAGGGAGCAGCTCACAGATGAAACGGAGCAGTTAAAGGTTGTTGTTGAAACTAAATTATGAATAAAACATTACAAGTCAACAAATTGTACAGATTGCTCAGTCGTTTGTTTTGTCGTGAGTAGGAGGAGCAAGTGAAAGCTGCGGCCGAGTGCAGTAAACTGGAGCAAAGCCTCAAGATTTTGGAAAAAAAACTCAAAGCACATCAGGATAACATTCAGGCCATGAGAGCTGAACTTGGCCTTAAGATAGAGGAGAAAGAGGTAACATGAAGGGGTCCTTTATCCTGCACTTGAATCATTTGGATACTGTTCTTGCAGACTTTGCAAATAGTTCCCACTTTGCTTTAGCCAGCAGAAAGATTGCAAAATATAAATTCAACATTGGAGAAATAAAGAGCAACAAGACGTTTTACCACAAAGATATACATTTCAATTTTGTTTTCTTTTAAGCTTAGAAAATTCCTTGCCCCTACCACAACGATTCAGAAAGCAAAAGGAACGTGAAATATATTATAGTGCATGACCAACACATGCCTAACTTAACAAGATACCTCAAAGTTAAGCTATCCATGTTTTCATATGAATTGTTCAAAGCACTCATAAGTTAAAGTCAATTAAATTTTGCCTCTGAACAGTTGATTAGCGTGTGGTGAGCATAATGTTAACACGTTTTTGATGGTTATTGATGTTCAAACTTCTGCATATATTTTAAGATCAGTATTGTTAGTATCAAGTAAAAAGCAGCAAACCTTTTTTGTTCAAAATGGACATAAATCCAAGAATCTTGGGAAACATTGTTTGCCCTTTTAGTACCATTTATTGAGAAGAGTTTAATTTATTGGTACCATTTATAAAGAATTTTAAGTTTGCACTGATGGATCATTCTGGAAGTCCAGCCAGAAGGCCATAAATCTGATCGCTTTAGCTTTGTAATCCCCGCTTCCTCTTTTTCATTAGGACTTTGAAGCAAAAGCCAGAGAAATCTGTCCCATTCCTCAAAGACCAGATCGGAGTGCTGAGAGCATTGATACAGAGATCATACGTCTCCGCCAAAAGATCAGTTCACAAGAGAGCAGCCATGGCAACCAGGAGCAAGTGATTAGGTACGTGTTTACCACCTGGTGGATTTTGTGTTCTATTATTCAATAAGCATAATCTAAACAATTTATTATTACTTCACAGGGAATATGCAGAGGCTCATGGTAATTACAAAAACAAATCCGGCCAAGTGAGAGATCTGAAGAGGTTCATTGATCGCTTGGACAACATCATGACTGACAGGCAGGCCCGATATAAAACACTGCGAAGGTAGTTTGTCTGATACTGTGTAATTATGAATGCATATGAGGAAATTATCTCTTTAAATGACAAAGAAGCAGTAGATCATACATAGAGTGAAAAGGATTACCCATTAACATGATGTAATTTAATCAATGACTGGGACCAAATTTACAAAATATCTCTGGTGTCCTTTTATGGCAGATCCCTCTCTGTGAGATGCAAGTTATACTTCAACAATTTCCTTATCAAGCTGCACTGCTGTGGGTCCATGATGTTTGATCACAACAATGAAACCCTCTCAATTTCAGTATGTTTTGTTTTTATTTCCTTTAACTCAAATCTGGTCTCAGGTGACCTTATACTACAGTTTCCTTGCTCACCTAGTTCAGCTCATTAAGGCTCAAATAATTAGTTAATGAGTTAGACTGAGTCTATTTTAGTATGTAGGATTATATTATATTATATTACATATGGTATAAGTAGAGTTGGAAGTCAGCTCCAGAAAAAAATTGGATTCCAGGAATTTGGAAAACATTTCAGATATGGATATTAAAGAGTTAATAGTTACTGTATTAGAACTCTGAAATCTCCCTTCACTTGAGCTAATGTGTTGGGTTTAGGTGAAGCCTCCAGGTCAAGAGAAAGACAACATCAATGACATGAGGTCTTTGTCTGGTGGAGAGCGATCCTTCTCCACTGTTTGCTTTATTCTGTCATTGTGGGAGATCACTGAATCACCCTTCAGGTGCCTGGACGAATTTGATGTCTACATGGTATGCTTGTCAGAGATTATCAGATTTTATGTACACCAATGTTACATGTTTTTAAGCAGAATACTTATTATTTATTTGTTTATCTATCTAATTATTTAGATTTGCCTATACATTGTTTTTTTTTTCTTCTGTAAAGGATATGCATAATCGTCGAATCTCACTGGACCTCCTTCTTGAGCTCTCTGAGCGGCAGCATTTGCGCCAGTTCATTTTCATCACCCCTCAGAGTACCAGGTAAAGAGCTAAAAATATCTCTAGGCATATGATGGGTAAAGCCAACAACTGAAATGCTAAAAGAAGCTCCATTTTCTTGCAGCAGTCTACCCAAAAGTCCACATATTAAAATACATCAGCTTCAAGATCCAGAGAGAGAAAGCGAGGAGGCTTTGCAAAGCACTCAGTGAAAAGATGAGACTGAAGTAAATTTCATTCGAGAGAATGAATGGTATATTTTTATACATGAATTTTATTTTATTTATATTATTTTATTCTCAGTGTTTAATATAACCTGTTAAAGCCTGAAACTGTAATTAACCAACATTTTCTACAAACAAGACAGAACTATTTGTTTAATGCTGCCTGTTTTTTGGGGCCCAGGTGTGGTATTTCCTGTGTTTTAGCTTATTATCTCCTTTTGTATCACCTGCTAACTTCCTGTTACTGTGTTGAAGGAAAGAGGAAAGATAGAAGTTAAAGACTTTTTGCCCTCTGTTTAGGGCAGGTTTACAATACAAAGATGAGTTGAGAGAGCACCTGTATTCTTTTTTGTTGTTTGTAGGGATGCAGCAATACCAATTGTCTGTTCCGAAACAATACCTGCCGATCCCGAGTGCTCATACTGATCAAAACTCGAACCTTAGCTCATTAGGTGCCTATAAATGCTCATATTTATACTGTTCCACTTTTGGGATATTTTATTTTGTTAAAAGCAGTGTTCTGTATCAGAGATAGAACATTCCAAGCTCGAATAAATGCATTTATTGGTTAGATAATTTGAATGATTTCAGAGTTATGAAATGTTGTGCTCTTTGTCGTGTTTAATCTTCACATGCTTAATTAAATTTCTAATTTCTAATTTTAATTAAAATCCTTGCAAGGATCTGCAATACATATTTTGAAGTGAGCACTGTTGTCTATTGCTTGTCTCGAGCATGAAATAATCCCACACTGCCATCATGTTGCTTGCTTCAGTTAAGTTCGGTCTACAGAAATTGCTTCATGGTATCAGTATTCTCTATTGCTGACACCAATACTGTATTTAAGTGGCAGTTTAAATAAGAGACGGATACAGAATCGGATGAAACACTAGTCACTCGGTTCTCTTTAAGTATCACACAGCCAAACACATACCATATGTTCTGAAAACAGCCCATAGACAGTTTATTGATTTGAATCACAATGTTGTCAGTGCAACGTTACATACTGAGTTGAAGACATGCCACAAATAAAACACAAACATCATATTACACAATCAAATGACTTTAAATTTGGTATTTCATTTCCATGTTAGGTACAAATATTTACATGGCAAAGATATACATCTGCAGTTTTGGGATTTTACAAACACAAGATTACTTTCTACAAGGAGGGCTTTGGAGGAAAAAAAAACTGTGCAGCATCCTGAGCCTTATTGGACATACATGGGCTTGATGCTTTTGTGTGAAAAGCAAGAAAACAGGGACACCGCATTTTCCTAGTTAGGCAAACCAAAATTGGAGGGAAACATTAGTGTCACTATGCACTCTTAATTAAAAATCCATTTTGGGGTTCTTTAGCTTGGCCTTGTATGGGGACCCTGCCTAGACTGAGACAGGACCATTCCACAGATGTAAAACATACAGAAACGGTTCTACCCAGTACTAAAACTTTCTCACAGTCCTCTTGTTAGACACACTCATTCTTCTGACAAGACGGAGGCAGAGAATCCTCCAAGCAAGATTTGCTGAAGAACCTTTTCATTAAGAGTGCAAGTAGTGAGCAACGATATATTTGCTTCAAGTGGTTAAAGTAAGTTGTGGCTCAAAGCTCTTGCAAAACCCCTCATCATTTTCCATTAAAGATGCATTAAATTACTGTATAAACAGTGGTTATTTAAATGTCACGGACTTGTGTAGAAATATTTTACAAAAAACAGTTCAATAAAAACTTATCACATTTAGACTGAGGTTATATACCAAACACATTTGTAGCGGATTGCTTCTCGATTGCGATGTGGAGGGGTGTTATTAAAGCCCTCCAAGGAAAGAAAGGACATGATAAATTGCCTTTTAAAAATGAATCGATTTAACCAAATCTACAGGCATCCATACATGCACGCTGTGATATGATTCATACATAAACAAAAAAGGGAATGAGTAAATATATAATGTGGTTTGGCAGTTGTGTGCCACTTGTTGGAAAAGCCTGTGATTCGGTTTGACTTGTCTGCTTGTGACTGCAACAGTACTGAACGACTTACGACACAGGTGTTCTAACCTTTGTCGCTGCAGAGGATAAACCAATACTAGTGTTGAATAAATGCTAAATTTGTCCAAGACGAGATCCACGACATTGTTGTCCTTACAGATAGCTTCTACAAATACACACTGTAAGTTTTTTGGGAGAGAACATGCACCCAAGGGAAGATATCTAATGGCAGGTGAATCACAAATGTAAATCTCACACATCATTAGTATTGTAACTGTTATCATTTATAAGGCCTCCTTCTATTATTTGCCAAGGTTGCCAAAAAAAGAGAAAGGAGCGATTAGGCTTACACTTAGGACATGCATGCAAATAACTTACATTTATAATCAAGTACAAGCACATTTGGGAGGTAGGCTAAATTAACCCCTCTACCCTCCTTGCTGTTTAAGATCAAAGTTGAACATACTGTATTAATAGAAATTGTTACATTTAGTGTGACATTTTGCCTTTAATACCTGAACCACCGTACGCAATACAGCAGCTATTGTGGTAAATATGATCTTTAAGTATCGTAGCCATAAATGAAATAGCCTACTGTGGAGCACTTCACTGACTAACAATGAATGGAAGAATGAAAACAAGTTGACTTATTTTGCACACCTTACATTGTTGCAGGTTTGAAATTAAATGTATATTCTTAACTCTTAGCATTTGACATTCCATGCATACTAGTTTTTCAACCACAAGAAGCAAGTTCATCTGAGTAGTCCAAATATATTTTTGTGTTAATCTTGTGGAACTGGCTGAACATGAATAAAACATTACAACATACTCAGTCCGGAGCATGCTGGCATGCATACCCTCACTTCTGCATGTCACACTGCAAAAGCAGTACGATGGACGGGTCACTCTTCGCTGCTTCTTTAAACTCATCCAGCGTGATCTGGTCATCGTTGTTCTTATCCATCTTGCTAAAGATCCGATCCACCCTCTGCTCTGGTGTCAGCCCGTCCTCATTCATCTTCATCATGATCACAGTGCCAACCATTTTGTAAATAGCCTTTAAAGAAAGCAAACAAACATATCCTTTCTTAGGCTACAGTAATAATGAGAGTCAATACAAGATTGTAGTCTTTCAAAATGACTCCTTTTACTTTTCTTTTTCTTTCATTTTGAAGGCTATCCAATTGCTGAAATTCTGTATGTAATATGTAACATTTCATGTATGCCTTCCTTTCTCCAACTGAAAATGGGCAGTATGGCTTCAGTCTGAACTGTGCCAACTTCCATCCTGGGCCAAGAGCCAAGGGAGAACGCAATTGGCCAGTTTCCCAGATGGTGTTGGGAGAAGCTAGGAGGAGTAGTTTGGGTCAGTCTTTTTTAATGGAATGATATAGTTGTCATACAGTGGTTTGCTCTCTTTTTTGACCTTTGACAATCCTCTGTTACTAGTGGCTAAGAGTCACCTTGTCCTTTGTAGACCAGGGATACAATCATATGATAAGTTGCTGTTTTGCCTCCATATTTAAATGTTTTTAAACAGAACATTGAACTGTTGGATTTAACTCAAACCTAACATCTCACTGGCGAGAAATTCAGTGACATTGCTAATTTCCCCTTTAACTTGCTGAAATCTGCTGTCAGTCATTATGACGCCTGCACGTTCATTTTGGGCACAGTAAAATGGATCAGTATGTGGAATTAAAGCTTTCTGTGTGTTACCATGATATCTGTCTCTATGGCTGCCTTTGGTTTTTCAATGAATTGGAGATATTTTGGGTGCACAAGCCAAGGGACAATCCCATAGGCCCCAAAAAGACAGGGGCCCACAGAGTGCAATTGCATGCAATTTTTAGGCTTCCTGAAAGATTATTAATTAAAATTCTTCATTAATTAAATAATCATTAGAGGTGGATAATTCAAGTCTAGAGAGTATAAAGTAAAAATGTACCCCAGCATTTTGTTCCAAATGCATGACTTCTCTAGTTAGTTTACTGCAGTAGTAAAGGAGTTTGGCAGGCCATGCGTCTTGCATTCCACCACCTGTCCAGTGTCCCCACCCCTCACCATGTAAATGTTTGGAGGTTTAGCCTTTTCACTGTGTATAAGAGTAATGAGAATTGTTTTTTTTGTTTTTTTTTATTCAAATGAAGATGCTGCTAAAAACAACTAAAAGAACAGCAAAAGAAAGGGGAAGAAAGCATCACCTGTTTTTCAGAGGTAAACATGAGTTGGCAACGTACAGTGGAGCCGTTAATAGAAAGGAAGATTGTGCTGTAGTAACTGCAGTTATCAAATGGAAATGAGCTGTGGAAACGGAGCTGTCTGAACAAAACCTCATGTTCTCCTGCAAGTTTATAGTATTTCCAAATTTCTCTCTTAGATAAATATGCTATGGACACACTCTAGTTTCCCCTTCTATGTCGGCCTGTAAGCTACATCAGAATTTCAGCCAGTTGCAGTTCAGCCAGCAACAGTATATTGATATGCAGTCTAACACACAGCCATGTTGATTATATACTATAAGTCCTTATAGAGTCTTTTCACTTGATGGCCATCTTGGCAACGCCCAGGCCGATTGCGTCCAGTCAAACAAGACCAGACTCCTAACCTTTGTTTGAATGGGGAGAGACCTATAAAACTGAAACTAAAAGCCACATTACTGTTTCAAAAACATTCTTGAAATCTCTGATAAAAGCAGCGCAAATAGTTTATAGCGTTTGTCTCAAATAATGTGAAAAAATTCAGGTTTGTCAGCTTGTTCTGGATACTGGGCATATCTCCATAACAAGGCGGGGGAGCTTTTCTCACATGCAAACTAAGCAACAGATTGACTGGCTCATTTTATTGAAGGGTGGGACTTTCCCCGTAAACAGACGCCATGTTGAGCATTCCCATTCATTTTCCAACCAGTGACCTGTCTCCTCCTTTAAAATGTCTCTGCTTATATTCACATTTACAGCTTTTTACATTCTAGTCAGGAGTTGTATAACAGAGTTGTAAAAAGAGTAGTGCTATGAACATTTTGGCATGTTTTAATGTTGTGACAGATTCTGCTAAGGGAAATGAGGCAAAGGGCCCATGCACAAAATATTCATAGAGCCCAAAAATCCTACTGGCCCTGGCATAGAATTCATTCAAAAATATCAGTTAAAACATTAAAACATTTCCTACTCTTTGGTCGTGACAATATCTTATGAGTCATTGTCCTTCTGCATGATTAAGAACTGCTCGCATTTGCTACCAACAGCATTGACATCATCAGTAAGGGAAAGCTAATCAAGCAAACATACCCGAGTCACTACACTTCTAGAATTCTCCACTTCACAAGGAAAGTGTTACCCCACAGCTTACTGATGTAACTGATGTGCAAGTGCATAATTATTGTGCTCAAAAACAAGGAATAAAAGCTGCAATACTGCAAATGGCCATTGGGAAAAGTTTCTACACAGAACAAATAAACACATCTTATTTATAAGAATCAGCTTCAAAACCAACTGTTCAAAAACGTCTAGTGCACTACATTTGGGTGAAATGTGTTATGACTTCTAAATGGTTTATACAATATATGGCCAAAAGAATGTAGACATTGTGTGTGAGAGACTATCACATTTATGTGAGCTTGTTTGACATCCCATTCCAAAGCCATGGGCAGTAATATGAAGTTTCCCCTCACCCCCATTTGTGGCTAAGTCCCCATTCATCTTGGAAGGATTCCACAAGATTTATCTGTGGGAATTTGAGTCTATCCTGTCAAAGGAGCATTTGTGAGGTCAGGCACTGATGTCAGACAAGAAATACTCGCTTGCAGTCGCTGTTCCAGTTTATCCCAAAGGTGTTCCCAAAGTGGGGTTGAGGTCAGGGCTTGTGCAGGCCACTGTAGCTCCTCTACACCAAACTTGTCATTTTGTGCACAAGAGCAGTCATGCTGGAAGAGGAAAATGCCTTCCCCAAACTGTTTCCACAAAGTTGGGAGCATATAATTATCTAAAATGTCTTTTTATGTTGTAGCATTAACATTACCAACACTTGGAACTAAGGGGCTGAACCCTGATAAAGGAGCTAGTATCTCTCCTCAATCAAGCTCTAGTGTTGACAGTATGTATTCTGATAAGAAGTATTCTCCTGGCATCCACCAAACCCAGATGCATCCATCAAACTGACGGACAGTGAAGCATAATTCATCACTCTAGAGAAGAACACATTTCCACTGCCCCAGAGTCCAGTGATGTTGTGCTTTACAAAACTCCAGTTGATGCTTGGCATTGCGCAAAGTGATCACTGGCTTCTGTGCAGCTGCTCAGCCATGGAAACCCATTTCACAAAGTTTTCAACACACAGTTCTTGTGCTGATGTTTTCAGAGGCAGTTTGTAACTCTGTAGTTTGTGTTGCAATGCAGGATGAGCTATTTTACATGCTATATGCTTCAGCACTCTGCAGCCTCACAATAATAGCACTTACAGTTGACTGGGGCAGATCTAGCAGAAATTTCACAAATGGATGTGGCATTGAATGACAGTGCCATGTTTAAAGTCACTGAGCTTTTAATTAAAACCCATTCTATTGACATTATTTGTTTGTGGAGATTGCATGGCTATGTGCTTGAGTTTATACATTTGTTAGCAATGGGTGTGGCAGAAATACCTAAACTCCAAAATAAGCAGTGATGTCCACATACTTTTGGCTGTATAGTGTATGTTAATTATGACTTTTTATTTTGGCTAGTAGTAATAATGGAATTAAGGTGAGCCTCAGCATGACTGATTTGATGCCCTGTGCACAAAGGAAGAAGGCCATAAATCCTGTCATGTCACATTTCTGTGATTTAATTTACTGGCTTATATGTAAAAGTGGCTCTGCTTCCCCAACTGGAAAAGCTGGTTTCAGAACCATACTATCATCTGGAAATCAAAACTAAATAACAAATATTAAACACTATCATTAAAACATCTGCCTACCTCTATAATTTCCAGCATCTCTACTCGGGTGATTTTTCCATCTCCATCTAGGTCATACATGTTGAAGGCCCAGTTAAGCTTCTGCTCGAAGCTTCCCCGTGATGTGATGGACAGGGCACAAATGAACTCTCTGAAGTCAATAGTGCCATCTCCATTCTTATCAAAGGTTCTGAAGGCGTGCTGTGCAAACTTTGATGCATCACCATAAGGGAAGAACTGCAAGAAACACAACTGTGTTACAGACTTGATAATGTGATAGTGCTCATTAGTTTTACGAATGTACTGTTAACATTTATTACATAGAGTGAAAATAATAATAAATACATACCAGTGCAATTAATCACTTTAAGTGAATGCTAGCATTTTAGTATTTCTGTGGGAGAAAGTGATGCTGCCTGGTTTTAAAGGAAAGGGTAATCAAAAATCTAATCTACACAATTTCCTAGGCTAATAAAGGAAGTGTTTACACTTTGCTTGAACTGTGCTACATAACATTGACATAACCATTCCATAAATGTCATGGCAGATGTCATAAGCTATTAAGACTTGTAATGACATGTTTTATTCAGTGATATAACAGTGTCATATTACCATTACTGCTAAATGTTGTGACAGATACCACAGTGTTTGCAGTCATGACAGCTATTTAGAGCATGCTTACCAAAATTTGCATGTCACATAAGCTACCATGATGTCAAACATTATAGTATCTGTCATGACAATTACTGGTAATGGTAACATGAAACTGTTACACGGCTGAACAAAATTTGTTATAGCAACTCTTGACAGCAGGGTTAAAATGGTACTTGTTGGCTACATTATCTACAAAGCTCCTGTGCAAAACTAAAGACGCAACCTTCAGACACCGAGCACCTCTCTGCTAAACAACTACAGGGAAAACTGATTCCAACATCAATGCCCAGAATGCACTTTAGGCTTAGGTATACACATGGACAAATCACCATGATGAGCTTAACATTATGGAACACCACATATGCTAAGTCACAACTGATTTACACTTTACAGTTGCAGCAGAGGGAAATATCTTTTGGGAAATTACTGCAGTCTGGGAAACATCTGAGCTATAGGAAATTATAACAAATCAATTCTATTTTTATGTAAGCCTGCTTACTAATATCTAAATGCCATCGCATAGTTAAAGTTTCTCAGTAAACAGTCCCAAGGCAGCACAGCATGAGTAATCATGTCAGAAGCACGCCTCATGGACCCTCAATATGGTAGGCGATGCAAAAGAACACAAGATGAATTTTCCCTCATAAAGATCCAGCTGAGTGTAATAAAGTGTACAATTCAGCTATGCCTTGATGTTGTGAAATTTATCGCAATACTGTTCTAATTTACAGCTGAATCTTGACTGGGTCAACTGGTGGGCATGTTCCCTTTGACTACATTATACGCTTTGGTCTGTTTGGCTTAAGAAATACTGCTCCAAACTAAACCATCCATGAATGACTAAAACATTGAGTTAGAAAATCTGTTATGTAAGATACACAAGAGCTTAATCAAACACATTAAAATTCACTCACCTTGACATACAGTTGCTGGAACTCATCCAGATTTAGCTTACCGCTGGGGCAATCTTTCAGGAAGCCCTTGTACCACTGCTTGAGCTCATGTTCATTAAACTCTGTGTTCTTCACCAGGTCCTCCATCACCTCAGGGGTTAGCTTGCTGTTCTGTTTCCCCATGATCTTTGCACAAAAGGGAAATATTTTTAGACACATGACTAATACCTGTTCAAGGGTTAGAATAAAAAAAGTCTTTTGAAAAACTATTCATCATATAATATATGCCCCTGCTCTGCACTATAGCCATGCAAAGCTCTGAGAGCACATGAGTTCAGATCAGATGTGGATGAAGTTTTTAACTGTTAATACAAAACGTGCACCATAAAGGGGTTCTTTAAACCTGTACTCAAAGAACAGTACTTTAAGTTTCCTTCTGAGGTTTAAAAATGAAATTTTTTTTCATTTCCTTTCCTGGATCTATTAACAGGGAACCTTGAAGTCTAAAGGGCTCGAACTTAACTGTGTTATGGTCTGTGACAGTGGCACATTCATTACCGGCAGATGCAATCAGTAAAGGGGGCAATATGACAATACTGTTCATTATCATGATAAATTACATAAAGATGTGCTTTTTCTAAGCATATTGTGAATGCCAGCAGTTCTTGAACATCGACAATTCCATGTTCCATTACAAAGAGAGCATAATTAATTCTGAGTGCGGTGCAGAATGTGAAATGAATAAAATCATGTATCATCAGTATTTTTGACATTAGTGGTACACTGTGCCAGTTCCAATTTATGATACAAACACAAAATACTGTGATACATGTTGTGTATAATAGAACTGTCTTTAAGTACTGAGATGTTATATTTTGACACATCACCCACCTCTAACAGGAAGTGCAATTATGTGTCTGATGTCCCTCCTTCTATATTACAGTAAGTCTGAATAACCACAAGCACATTACACAAATAATCAATAATACATTAGCTTACATTTAGCATATGCTCTTCATTTCCGATACATTAGAAATGTACAGACTGACATTCGTACTAGAGAGAATATAAATAGTAAACTTGTTTGCTGACAATTATCGTCATGTTCCTGCAACCTTAAGTACTGACGAGCTGTGCATGATAGATATATGCAGGACAGGCCAAAAAAAACTATAAACAAAAAAAAAAAACATTTCTGGAAACTAAGCTGCAAACACGGCTGTTTTCAATACAATTCTTGTGATTTCACAGCATATATATATATATATATGTATATATATATATATATATATATATATATATATATATATATGTCTATTCAATCTAGAGCACTTTAAACCCTTCCATTCAAGCGGAAGCATTAGTGTTTCTGCCAGGACTGATTTTTGGATTATTGCATATTTAAAGTTTCTATATGAAAACCAAATTTACCTGACTACCCAGTCCACATATAGAAACTAAGCTACAAAAATGGCTCATTCTGAATTCACTGTTTTTGTGATGTCATACATTCACTTATTCAACCCCACCCATTCATGCTGAAGTTATAAGGAGCAATTCAGCCAAAACCACCTTTTGGATAAGGCACAATACAGGCCAGCTCTGTTCTATTTACATATATCAAATTAAAGGTACAGTAACAAAAAAATTGTCTGTTTGATTCTAAAAGCCATAAATAGATGGGAAAATAATAATGTAAATTATTTTTAGCGCATAAATTCACGAAACTATATTAAGTGAAAACAAGAAGAATGTAAGATGTGGGCCTAAGGGATAAAGAAAGGTTAGAAAATTACACTGTAAAATGAATTATGGCTGTTTTTGGGATATACAAGCACAGAAATGTGGGATGTGGAATATGAGCCCTTTAAAAGCACCATCTTCACACATAAATTACAATACTTATTAAACAGCAACAATAGTGTTATCATGGTGATGATGACTGATAATGATCTTTACCATTGTTATTATTATTATTAGTACTAGTAGTAGTTGCATAGTGGCTTACAGTAATATAATTCACTCTTTTATTAAGACTGCATTTAAAGACTTTCTCTGTTCCTCTGACTCTGAAATGACAATATTGGCCTCATGGTCATCAGAGCTGTGATAAAATAAAGAGCCACTGACAAGTCTTTGCCTGTTCGTGATGAAACCTGTCAGAAGCTGGCCATGTCACTCTGAGCAGACCAGTTTCACGCTGCATCGCCTCGTTTCTAACAGGACCCACACATGGTAACTTGTAATGTTGTAATATGTGCGGAGAGGCGGGGGGAGATGGGGGGGGGGGCTCTCCAGCACCTCCTCATCGTTTCACTGGCTCCACTGGGCTGTTCTGTAGGCTGTCTCGTGCGAGCACTGCGCACCAAAAGCCACAGTAGCAGACGCTTTTTCAGTGATAACGTTGGCTAATTAAAGAGACGCAGAAATGGTTATTTAATTAGGCCGCATCGTTAACTAACCGCCAGGACTGTTATGTAAGAGCGCTGAGAGCTCCTCCAAGCTCCAACCCCTCACTGAATGACCTTGAGAGAGGCAAAGTGCTGGGAGACCGTCTTCCATTGCAGTCTTGCGGTGCAGCATTCAAAGCTACACTTGGCTGCTCGATGCCGTGGAGGGAAAACGAGTAAATAGAGCGGCTCGTTCAGGCTTTGCCATGTTTCGGTTAAGCTGATATATTAGCCCATTCCGCAGCGCCTGTGAGGCAGATTATGAAGGAGATTCCATTTAGGACATCCAAGTCAACACAGGCATGACAACATGAACAGGCTATTTATCACCACATATGTCGTCTTCCATTTTGGAAACGCTGGCTCTGCCATCCCTCTTCAGGAAAAAAAAACAATACAGACGCAGTGATATTGTGTCTGTGCTGGAGTGCCATCGTCCTAACATACTACAGCTGTGGCTGAAGCCCCCCCACCCACTCAGAAAAATGGCACTAAACGCAAATGCAGTTTCATGAGCAAGAGCACAGCAAGACCCTCCTTGAAGGCTGCTGCGTGCGTCCTGCACCATGTCTGCGCCGCTCATCACGAACCACAGGCTCATTTCTTTTCTATAAATCCATCTCTCCTTCTTTCACCCCCACCTCCACTGATAAACACGCATGCATGCATGCAGAGCGCGCTGAAAGCAGGCCATGCACCACGGGTATGTCATGCATGTGCGAAATCCTCGCTCATTCACACCTTCATTCATCCGTTCATTCACCCGTTTGCTGCAGGGAAACGCAACTGAGCCCCACGAACGAACCAAAACCAGACACCAGCCCGTTTCCCCCGTTTTTTCTTTCTTTCTTACTTTCTTCCCAATAGCTGCCTGTTAGCAACCGCCTCTTACCTTGCAGGAGTTTGGGAGAGGCTGATGGGGAGGGTGTGCGCGTTGGTGCTGAACGAAAACGGTCAGAAGCCTGCCCGAAAGCACGCGAAGCTGAGCCCCCCCTCACTGAACGCTTTAGCTATGTGTCAGCGCTGCTCCTCTCCTCTCCTTTCCTCTGCTGTGTTTCTGTTTTGGTTTATTTGTTTGTTTTAGGTGCTCCTCAGCTCCTGGGAGGTGGCTCTCCTCTCCAGCTCCTCGGAGGTGGCTCTCTCCTCTCCTCTGCGCTCGGGATCGTGCTGCAGCTTTGGCTCGATGGCGCGGCTGCTTGAGTTTGCGCACACGGGCTCGTCTCCTTCTCGCGGCTCCTCATGTGAGCAAGCAGCGTTATATGGGCACGCAGTGCTGAGGCATGCTGGGCTGTGCACAGGAGGCAGTCCGTGGGGGGCGGGGGGTGTTTGGGGGGGGGGGCGGTATGGCATGGCATCAAAATCTATGTTATTGTTTTCAAAAGATGTTCAGTTCAGAAACACACATTTGTCTGAAAGCATTCCTCTTTTTGTGCTAGTTTAAGGTGCATCCATCACTGACACAGACAATCAATTCAGCCTTTAATCTCCATAGAAAAGCATGGCTGATAGAATGGGACATTTAGCCATGCATGAGACTAAGGTCACCATGCTTAATACAAAGCATTGGCTTAAGGGGTACAGCACTGGGCTGTGGACTGTGTTCTCTATTGATGGAGCACTAACCAATACCTTTGGGATGAGTTGGAGTGATCCAGAACTGATCATCCAACATCATCCAACATCAGCATTAGTGAGGTCAGTGTCTGACCTCACTAATGCTGCTGTGCTTGATTGTAATCAAATCCTCACATCCAGCATCTAGTTTAAAGCCTTCCCTTAAGGGTAGAGACCATAATAGCAAAGAGGGAACACATTTCATATTAATTCAGAAATTTTGGATGAGCAGGTGTCTACAAACGTTTGGACATGTAGGATATATTGGCAGTTTCAGTAATGCTATGCATGTGGAAGAGATGGAAGGGATTTAGTGGTATTAAGGGCTACAAAACACAGGCTAAACTTGCATGTTACGCACAAGGTATCACACAATATTATTGTCTACAACTGTCTATATGATGTATAGTATCAATACATCTATAACTATAAGGGATAAATCAGTAACTATTGTTAAACTACATACTAAGTTACGTAGATATGAGGGTGAGGGACTAAAGGGTGGTCACACATACAGACCTTTGGGTTTTCAAGGATGAAACTCCTCATCCCCAATTCTTTCTATCTATCTATCTATCTATCTATCTATCTATCTATCTATCTATCTATCTCTCTCTCTCTCTCTCTCTCTCTCTCTCTCTCTATATATATATATATATATATATATATATATATATATATATATATATACACACACACACACACACACACACACACACACACACACACACACACACACACACACACATATATATATATATATATATATATATATATATATATATATATATATATATATGTAAAATATAAAACACACATTACCCGCCTTTACATAATTAGCTATCACACTATTGGTATGAGTACAATATGTCCTAAAATACATTAATATTTCTGATTAAATGCCTTCATATATGACAACTGGATATTAAAGGGCACTTTTATTGAGAGCATTGAGTACCACTCATTCAAAAACAATGATTTACAAAGTTATTTTAAGGGTATTACATGTTAATCTGATCACATCTACCTTCAAAAGGAGCACTGATTTCCTGTGGGGGAAAAACCCAAAACAGATTATCCTCCCAAAGCAAAGGAAAAAAGCAATTCTGTTAAATAATATTGTCTAACTAATTGGAACTGGAAAGAAACAAAAACGTTTGAGGTGAATATATCATTTATTTAGGCTAATAGTCATGCATTGTTGAAGAGAAAAGACTCACATGCTTCCTGAGCATATCAGTTTGAAGCCCAAACTGAATTTGCCAGCATCTTTCAATCCATGAATGATTTTCACATTACTTGAGAAATCACTAAAACAGGTGGGCTGCTAAAAGTACTGGGAGCTGAGCTGCTGCATAAGTCGTGACATGGAGAGTAGCTACATTCTACATACTAAATACTACAGGATTTGGACTGATGTGATGAACTGATAGGATGGAGTGATGGGATCCACTGAGTAGTTTTGAAGTTAATGCATCAAAACATATTGCTGTGGTTACAAAACCTTGTTCTCAAAAGGAGGTTTAACAAAACCTTGTACCCTCTCTCAAATGGTTACTTTATAGGGGAAAGGAAAATGCTCCTAACAATTAATACAAGTTGATGTAAGAAGATTTTATTCCAATAAATTGATTTCAACCATTTCTATTGGTCCATCTATGATGAAATGTTCGCACAACTACAATCTTTACAAAAGAAAGAAAAGCATATTCTGTGCTGCAGAATATGTCAGAGCATTGGTCAGTTTGACACTTTGGCATCAATGTCTCTTATCTCTCAGTTCAAGGGCCAGTTACCCATACACTGAGTAAGAAAGCCCTAAATGAAATACCCCCTTTCAATACTACAATAAACAGGGGTGTCACAGCTGGGGCAGTAATGTAAGTCACTGTCCAGGCCCCAAGGAGAAAGGAGTCCTCAAGGTGCTTGGGCTTCCTAAGCTTAAACTTAGGAATGGGAGGAACAGAGACTGCATTTGCACAGCACAAGCAAACACATTATTCACTAAGCTATTTTATTCCTTGTGATTTAAAGGGGGGCACAAGGTAATGCAATCAAAAAAACAAAAAAACAAAATCAGAGCCCACACCCCACCCCTTGTAAAACTACCATTCTCCCTTTCCATCCCCTTTGGATTAATGCTGTTATATCACCTAATTCCATCTGTAGTTGGAATTTACACACCAATTTGTCTTGTACAATGCATGAACTGTACCAAAGCCTATGAAAAAAAATACAAATCACAAATGTATTGTTTGTCAGAAGTTTATAAAAAAAACATTTAATCCAAATTGAAACTGTCTTTATAGTAAATCTAGTATGAATAGAATGTGTCTTGCTTATGAGCATAAACGACAAATAGCATGATCTGTTATATTAGCTTTGGCAGACAACACTGACATGTCCTGTATTTTCTCCATAGCTTTACTGTACAGTTATATGCTGAAAGGTATAGACATGCAGAAAATACAGGATATGAAAATGCTGATATTTATTTTGCTTTTCTGAGAATGGAGGGACACCTAGATTTAAATTTAGGTAATTTGGTCGGTTTCACAGACTGCAGTAAGGGGATATATGTAACACGGAGCGAGAAGACGGACGCATATGCTGAGATAAGCGACTTTTATTGAGGGCAAATCCAGGGTTGTGTTCATGACAGTCCAGGTTCAAAAAGCCAACACGGAGAGACTGGGGTTCAGACATGACAAAAGAAACATTGAATAAAACAACAATTAGAACATCTAACATCAAACAACACAATCACACAGGCGTACAAACAAAGACCAACCAAAACTATGAACAAACACAGGGCTTAAATAATCACAGGGATGAAGAGGGACAGGTGAAACGAATCAGGGGTGAAGTCAAGAAAACAAGGGGGCAGGACTGAACCAAAACAAATGCATGTGGAATGTCCAAAGGTAAACAATAAGCACATGGGGGAGCAGGAGGAGCCAAGCGTGACAATATAAGTGTGGATATTTGTCTATTTAAATATATGTATCTATTATATCTATACATATCTTGTTTCTACAGTACTTATTTCAGTATGTTTTAACATTTATGCATTGCAGTTTGAGTAAAAAAGAAGTCATTTTGTGATTCAGTAACTTCATTGTATGCTTTTAACATTTAAACATATATCCAATTCTACTTCCAGGACCTAAAAGAAAAAAAGCAGTCATGGGCTGGAGGTTAGGGAACCAGCCTCGTGACCGGAAGGTCGCCGTTTCAATCCCCAGAGCCCCACATGACTGAGCTGTCCTTGAGCAAGACACTTAAGCCCCAACTGTTCCCCAGCCGCTGCGGATTGGGCTGCCCACCGCTCCGGGCAAGTGTGCTCACTGCCCCCTAGTGTATGTGCTCACAAGAGTGTATGTGGTGTTTCACTTCACGGATGGGTTAAATCCAGAGGTGAAATTTCCCCGTTGTGGGACTAATAAGGGTCTATTAATCTTAAAAGTGCCCATAGTTGCATAATAGTTATATTCATAGTAGGTTGTAGTAGATATCCTAAAAACTGTTGCTGTCTAGGCAATCCAATCACAGTGCCAACAGAGGAGATAAATAAACTGGCTTATTCCTGAAAAATGTAGCTGTAGGTTCTTACATCCCCCTCCACTATCCACATTGAATTTTTTGTAGTTCGACCACTGAATGTGGCTTTAAATATTCTGATGTAAACAATGGAACAAAAAAAGGTGGGAACTAATATTTCAGTTTACTTACAACGTAGGGATCTGCAGTCAGCTTGCTAAGACGTTGTGTTGTGTTGTGCTGTGCTTTTCAGGAAGCAGAGCTCACATTCACAAGGTGCTGCTTTCCAGCCATAGCTGCCAGGAGAAAAAACAATGGATTTGAAATAATAAAGCTTCACAAGAAATGAAATAGAGCAGCAAGATCTAGGCACAACTTAAGCCTATATCTACACTATAAATTATTATGAAACCAAAGAAACCCAGAAGACCAAGAATATATTTAAAATACTCCTCTTAATTTATCTCCACAATGATAAATATCATTCATGCCTCTGCAAAAACCTTGGGTCTTCATTTTTGTTTGTTTGTTTTTTGATAACACCAGTTGAAAACTGCAGTTAACCTTTACATTGGTTTAAAATTTCATGATGGACAGACTGATAGACATGGTCCAAAAATCTTCTTATAATAAATTCCATTATCAGTTAAGCTTATTTCTATCTTCTCCTTTTTGGTGTCAGGCTCTGTCTATGCACTATCATCACATATGTATCATCACAGACAGAATATATTGTAAAAGAATATCACTATATAGAGTCTACATGGAGCACAGTATATGAAGTCAAATGATCAGTTTTGGTATTTTATAGAACCTTTTAATAGTGTAATGTTTTACTGTTGAAATTAAGTACTTGTGCATACTGGTGCATGAAATATCAAAGCATCAATGTGGTTACTGAACGCTGATTTTGAAGGCCTGAGGGCCAACCAAGTGAGGTCCTGTAGCTGAGTTATGCAATAAAAAAATTTGTTTGGGAACAACAGAAAGCTGCTATCCAAATCCAAAGATTATCAATTTAATTCAAATGCCCATTGACAACAACTCATTTTCAAGAGATATTTCTTCAACTAGTGTTTTGACAGTAGTGGAAAGTGCTGCCTAACACATCTAAAATCTCCTTAAAGCTATTTAACTATTTATATGACTTGAGATCTGGTGACTGCAAGAGCCATAACATATGATCATTTATTGTTACTATTTTTATCTTCATTACTTGATTGTGTCATGCATATATATTTGCATTCGACCTGTTTCTCATCTCATTTATTCAGTTTATTCCTTTAATTTGTCATCTACCTGTAACTGTACATACCATCACTGCTATAAATGATAACTAAAAAAAGTTTTCATCCACTTTAAGATGCACCCATTGCATGTGTGTATAATCTCTTGTATAATCTCTATAAAAGCATTGTCAATAGAGTGGGACAGTCTGGAGCAGCTGCATACAAGCCCAAGGTTACCATGCTCAAGGCCAAATGTCAGCTAATTGTTTATAAAGCCTCCCAACACTGGGCTGTGGAGCAGTGATGGGAGTGATGAAGCTTCATCCAACACCTTTTGGATGAGTTGGAGTGATGTTTGTGATCCAGAACTAATCATCTATCATTACCTAACCTTACACGTACTCTTGTGGCTGCGTGCAATCAAATCCTCACAGCAATGTCTAGGGTAAAGCTCCTGTGCCATGAGCAATCATCCATTAGTGGGCATCCAAATATGAGATGCAAAACTAAGAACCACAACAGTTTATGAAATCCACTGTAGATAAAAATAATAATCTGCCTGATTAGATTGAAGACTTACAGTCAGACTGGCCATTTGTGGATAAGGTGATGGTGTAGAGAACAATGGGATGCTCTGCTACATCAATTTTCCTGAGGACATTCCATAATTGTACGTTGTCAAAACATAAAAAGGCTGTGCTGTAGTCAGTGAAACACATGCTGACTTCTTTCTTGAATTCCTCATTATGCAATCGCCCAGGATACATCAGTAATGACATCACTTGTTCCTCTGTCCTTCCTGAATCCTGCTTGCATGTTTGGCAGTTATGAATCTGTTTAAGGCTTTAGTCTGTGTTATGATCTTGAGCCTAATTTTACTGGTGTGTGATATAAGAGAAATTATATAAAAGTTTATACATTCTTTCTGGACTCTTTCTTCAGTATTGGGATATAAACCAACCTCTTCCAATCTACAATCTTCAGATCTAATGGCTAATGCTTGTTATGTTCAAATTTCATGAAGGATGTACAAATAAAAATGGTTCAAAATTAACTGGAAAAAATCTACATTAACATGCATCGACATTAAGTTACATAAACTTCCATTCAAAGTCAAGAAGGATGATTTCCTTCTCCAGTAAATTTACCATTTTGGAGATTTTGTCCTGATAGCGATGAAATATTACACAATTTGTGTCTCTCAACTGACCTTATATGGAATTATGGAACTGACCTTAAATCCTGGTTCCCTCTTTTCTTTGCAGTCTTTGTATGAGGTAATGCTTTGTCATAATGCTTTATTAACTTCTTGGTCATATTGCCTCTCACCCAGTCTGGTGCCTTCCCCGTTTGTCTATGGATCAATGAGGAAGTCACAGCAGTTGATGGTGTTTCATTTCTACTGCTTGTCTTGTGTGCTGTTGGCGCAAGAGCACTCATTCAATCTAAAAACAGCAAAAACATCATGTTTTACGTAAAGTACGCTTGAATTTTGCATAAAGCTAATAATACATTCATTAGGTCTCTTTACAAGCATCTGTCAGCAATTTTAGTTCTAAATCACACACTAACACACCACCGCCATGTCAGTGTCACTGGAGTGCTGAGAGGCTCTTTTGCAGCTATCAAGGAACATTCCCACAACTTTGTCAGATGTCATCTGTAAGTTCTAAAAATATTTTAAAGAAAACCATTTAATTTAATGCTCAAAGAACTAAAAAAATATGTTTATCATATCAAATAATGTTCCTACATGGTTAAATGTTAACTTGTATCACATTTTAACAGCAACATTCCAAGGTTATCAGGATGATTATGTTACATGATGAGGTTTTTAGTAATAATAATGCAATGAAACATGGGTTACATTCTGCTAGCATTACTTTTAATATAGACAGCTACAGTGGTATGTAATTAATCAAAAAACAAGGAATCAATGGCAAGTTACCAATTACTTCTCTCAAATTGTAATGTCATTATGTTGCTTATTACTTCTTTTGAAAAATCACTAATCATTATTTAATTTCTATATTATATTTCAGGTTATATTGGCAGATATGGCATATTTCTTAATATAAGTAAAATTATCTGCCAATATAGCCTGAGTTGTATAAATATACTTAATAAAATTGGCAAAGACAAGTAGAAATGTCTAGAAGAAAAGCAATCTTAAAATGCAAAATATTACATGTATCAACTACAATACTTAATTTAAGGTTATTTAATTTGCACTTTAATTTTTAATGTTTTAATGTTTCAACGTGTTGCTTGGGAGCCCAGGTCTTCAACTAGTCTAAAAATATGCATCCAGGGGGCCCGACTCCTGTTATTTGCTTTTATATACAGTGTCTCACAAAAATGAGTACACCCCTCACATTTCTGCAATTTTTTTATTATATCTTTTCATGGGACAACACTATAGAAATTAAACATGGATATAACTTAAAGTATTAGTGTACAACTTGTATAGCAGTACAGATTTACTGTTCTCTGAAAATAACTCAACACACAGCCATTAATGTCTAAATAGCTAGCAACACAAGTGCGTACACCACACAGTGAACATGTCCAAACTGTGCCCAATTGTGTCCTTGACCCTTTCTGGTGTCATGTGACTCCTTAGAGTTACAAGATTTCAGGTGTAAATGCAGGGCTGTTAAATTTGAAGTTTTGGGTACAATTGCAGAGTTTGAAGAAGAGGGAGGTCAGCCTGTCAGTGCTCAGACCATACCCCGCAACTCTGTTTGCATGGCCATCGTCCCAAAAGGAAGCCTCTTCTGAAGCTGATGCACAATAAAGCCCACAAATAGTTTGCTGAAGACAAGCTGTCCAAGAACATAGATTACTGGAACCATGTCCTGTGGTCTGACGAGACCAAGATAAACTTGCTTGGCTCAGATGATGTCCAGCATGTGTGGTGGCACCGTGGTGAGGAGTACCAAGCCAGCTGTCTCTTGCCTACAATCAAGCATGGTGGTGGTAGCATCATGGTCTGGAGCTCCATGAGTGCTGTCTGCACTGGGGAGCTGTGGTTCATTGAGGGAAACATTAATTACAACATGTACTGTGACATTCTGAAGCAGAGCATGATCCCCTCCCTTTGGAAACTGCACCGCGTGGCAGTTTTCCAACTTGATAATGACCCCAAACACACCTCCAACATGACAATTGCCTTGCTGAAAGTAAGGTGATGGACTGGGCAAGTATGTCTCCAGACCTAAACCCAGTTGAGCACCTGTGGGGCATCCTCAAGCGGAAGGTGGAGGAGCACAAAGAGTCTAACATCCACCAGCTCTGTGATGTCATCATGGAGGAGTGGAAGAGGATTCCAGTAGCTACCTGTGCAGCTCTGGTGAATTCCATGCCCAAGAGGGTTAAGGCAGTGCTAGATAATAATGGTGGTCACACAAAATATTGACACTTTGAGCACAGTTTGGACATGTTCACTGTGAGGTGTACTCACTTGTGTTGCCAGCTGTGTTATTTTCAGAGGACAGTAAATCTATACTGCTATACAAGCTGTACACTGACCACTTTAAGTCATATCCAAGTTTCATTTCTATAGTATTGTCCCATGAAAAGATATAATAAAATATTTGCAGAATATTTATATATATCTTTAACTGACAATAAGGATCACTTATACTCTTCATACATCAAGTTTCATTATTAGGCAGTATCTTCTGTTTGCATGTAGAGCTCAAAGATTTCTTTAACCTTTTTTCCCTTCTAGATCATATTCGGTAATTGTGCTGTCCAAGGAGTATTTGTCTGCAGGGCTGATCTTCACTACATATCCTGCATTTCTCTATGTCAGTAAGACATTGAGATTACACTGGTAGCACACAGGCGGATATCTCATTAGATTAATGCATTCGACAGTTGGGTGGGGGTACTCGCTTTGCCATGACTACACACAGATGAATTACCATCTCGCTCACAGATTTCAGCATGATTCCCCATTAATCAGCCACAGACCCTGACCCATTCTGCACTCCAGTTATCTCATAGCTCTTCACAATGGGGGCTGATAAAAGAGATAACTGGATGCTCACAGTAGTGTATATACTTTGTGTATATTTTGTGTATATTTCTAGATATTTTGTGTATATTTTCTTTATATTTTCTCTATGTTTTGTGTAAATTTAATATATTGCAATTTGTCTATTTTACTTTTACTTATTTACTTTCTGTAGAGTGATTACCTGAGCCTCACCACAAGCATTTAAATGCATAAATGTACATGTTGTGCAAATGACAAATAAACTTGAAACTTGAACTTGAGTCAAGGACTATAACTGTTCAGCTTTGCTTTCACTGTCATTAAATCAATTACTGGATACAGTAATTCAAGGTATAGTGACCAGTATTGTTAAAAACAACATGCATCTTCTTACCCTGAAAGGTAAAGAAAAATGAAAAAACAGGTGAAAACCCAGCTGAAGGAGAATGAGTTCAGTCCTCAGCAGCTCAAATTCCCTGTAACGCTGAATCTCCAAGCTAGTCGTATTCCACAACCTCACCGTAAATGCATGATGACTGTGTGTGGGTGTTTGACTGTGTTTGTCAGAGCATGCACGCTGCACTGTGCCTTAAGACACCATTGTTGTCATGGCAACAGACATCTAGTGCCCAATGTATTTTTTGCACACTGACACAAAGTCAATATCATATAGTTGTTACTGTATATAATAGTAAAGGAATGAATATTATTAGAAGTCATGCCTGCATACTGCTGTAATTTACATATATTACATATTCAAAATGTGAGAAATTTAGGAGAGAGAGAGAGAGAGAGAGAGAGAGAGAAGGGAAAGAGGGATAAAAAGAAATCAGAGAGAGGGAGAAAAGAGCAGAGACTGAGAAAGTGAGAGTAGGCAGAGAAAAGACAGAGAGAAGGCGAGAGAGAGAGAGAGAGAGAGAGAGAGAAGGCGAGAGAGAGGGAGAGAGAGAGAGAAGGCGAGAGAGAAAGAGAAAGAGAGATAGAGAGAAGGTGAGAGAGAGGGAGGGAGAGAGAGAGAGAGAGAGAGAGAGAGAGAGAGAGGCAGAGATGGAGAGGGAGAGAGAGGGTGATGGGGAGAGTGATGGGAGAGAGAGAAGAGAAAGAGAGATCAAGAGAAATAACAGCGATAGAAGGAGAAAAGAAGGAGAAAAGAGCAGAGACTGGGGAAGGGAGAGTAGGTGCAGAAAGAGAGAGAGAGAGAGAGAGAGAGAGAGAGAGAGAGAGAAAGAGAGCAACAATAATAATACAACAATATTATTACAACAGTAATAATAATATTACAACAACAATAATAATAATATAACAACACACACACACACACACATATTGTTATATTATTATTGTTGTTGTTGCTGCTTTTGATATTAAGCGCTTTGGCGCTAAACAGTTGAATTTAAATTTAAGTTAAACTGTAAATTGAAATTAAATTGAAAATTAAGGACGAAAGAGAGAGAGAGAGAGAGAGAGAGAGAGAGAGAGAGAGAGAGAGAGAGAGAGAGAGAGAGAGAAATTACACAGCGGAAAGGGATATATATATATATATATATATATATATATATATATATATATATATATAGAGAGAGAGAGAGAGAGAGAGAGAGAGAGAGAGAGAGAGAGAGAGAGAGAGAGAGAGATCGTCTCTAGTGAAGCCACGCCCAGAACTTGATTGCTCTCGGTACTGTTCCAATAAAGTTTTCAATTCCTGAATGCCAAGATGGCAGCCGGCAGAGCGTCCTTGGTAGCTGTCAGTGTTCGCGGTCTATTAAGTAATCAATTAATAACGAAAACGACATTATGCCTTCCGAGCATCCACAACACTACCAAGCGAGGTGAGTGACTGAAACGGGGTCATTTTTAAATCTCGCGCTGACAGACACTTACATAGCGGCTTTGCTGCCCGTGCAGTAGCTGGTTAGCCGGCTAGCTGGTTGTATTGACTTGGCTGATGGAGCTTCAGCTGTCAGGACAGACTGCAGGGGTAATTTAACGCATTCGACCTTCTGCATTACATATTGTTATATATTACAATTAAAATGACGTCTCATGTCTCATTGTCCTCCTGTGAAGTTGTCTTTGTAATGGTTTATGGTGGTGAACTGAGACAGCGCTGATATAAACCGTGTTATCTGATTCTATTCAGTGGCCTGTTGATTGTTATATCTGAAATTCAGTTAAATAGTCTAAAGTCATATATGTAGTCAAGAGTCTGGGCAATATATGTTATCGTTATAAATGACGTCACGATACGCTTTGTTGAATATATTGTAGGGTTGGTTCATCAGTATTTTTGCACTCATGAAAGGACTTTATTATAGAAAGCTTATAAATAACAACCAGTACAGTACCTGCATAAACTGCATGGTAAGTAAGTAGGTGTTTGAATGTCAGCCCATTCTTCAGTGTAACTTATTATTACCATATACAAATTGGCTGTTAGTTATTACTAATTACCTACATATTTCTTCTTGAGATATTTGAGACATTAAATGAGAGAATTAATCCTGTTGCCATAAATGCCATTAGGTAATACTGGCTTCAAGTTAGATTTAAGATACTCTATTGTGTCTTTGTTGGCTTGACAAGTCCCAAAAATCCAAAAGAAAAGGCACCCTGTCCAAGATGACCCAAGAAAGCAAAAAAAAAATTTCTAGACTCTATGTCATCTGTAACCATTCTCTCCACCCACAGCATTTGCATCAGGTGTACTGTCTCAGCCCATTGAAGACTCCATCACCACAAACACTCCAAGCACCACTTTCAGTGGACCTTTAGAACATTACAACAGTCTCATCCAAAGAGGATTATTACATGAGGACCAGCAACAGAGAGCTGTTCTGCAGGAACTAGATCGAATGCAGAAGAAATTTAAGGGATACAGCAACCACTCTGCATCATTCTTTTCAAAAGTAGGAACCTTAACTTTTATTTTAGTTTTTACTTTTTCACTGGGCAAAACATGCTGATTTTTTTAACAGTCTGAAGAAAAGGTTACTGGGAAGGGAAATATTGAAAGTGCTTTGTGCTCTTACAAATAGTTTTTCACTCAGATGATGTGATTATCTCTTACAGCTATTCTCCAAACAGAAGCCCCCCAAAGGCTGCTACATTTACGGGGATGTAGGTACGTTGTAAAACAGTGTGATACAAGCTGCAGCAAATGCTTAGTACTACATTCTCTGGTTCGCCATCCTGTACTGCATTTGTTCAGCATAATTTTGGTTGAACGATCATGTTTCTTAATCATAAGTATTGTTTGAATGCTCATATTACAGGTACTGGTAAAACAATGCTGATGGACATGTTTTACAGTCATGTAGAGATAACAAGCAAAAAGAGGGTCCACTTTCATGGATTTATGCTAGATGTACACAAAAGTAAGTCTGATCTCAATTAAGGGACTTTTGTTGCACCTGAACTTTTAAAGTATATAATATTATATAATAATGTATTTCATAGGAATCCATCGCCTGAAACAGAGCATGCCCAAGAGAAAGGCAGGAAAAATGGCAAAAGCTTATGATCCTATTGCACCTGTTGCAGAGGAAATCAGTGAGGAGGCCTCCCTGCTATGCTTTGACGAGTTTCAGGTAAAAGCCTTATTTTTTTACCTTATTTGAAAGGGCCTATTAGCTACAGTTGTTTCCAACCTTTCTTTATCTCTTAGAATTAAACAGGCTGTTGTTACTGTCCCTTTAAGACTGGTATATGTAAATGTTCTGATTGGCTGTCCTGTATTTTGCATCATTAAAAAAAGCAGTCAAGACTGAAACATTCCTCAAAATGTCAGCATGAATGAGTGAAGCTGAATTTGTTGGTTGATGTGTAAAAAATTTATCACAGAAACAGTTCATTCACAATGGGCTGTTTCTACAGCTTAGTTTCTATATATGTACTGTATAGTAAGTTTCTGAAACTTTGCGTTTCCTTTATTTTTATTTTTAAAAAGTGAGGAAATTGTAGCTTTATGATATAGGCCATTTAAGATGGTTGATACAGCTGAGCACTGGGTCGTGCTGCAAAATCCTGCAGCATAGATTTTTTGCGTCAGTGTAGCTTTATTGACTTTCTTTATACATAGGTCACAGACATTGCAGATGCCATGATTCTCAAGCAGCTTTTCGAAAACCTCTTTCGCAATGGTGTTGTAGTTATCGCCACATCCAATAGACCTCCAGATGGTAAGAAGCAAAGCAAAAATGAAACTTTCAAAATTTGACATCACATGCAGATGTGCTAATCAGCTGTTTGCTTGTCTGAAACAGACAAGATTTTAAATTGTGCTGAGTACAAAGTCCTGTTTTACAGATTTGTACAAGAACGGATTACAGAGGGTGAACTTTGTGCCATTCATAGCTGTGCTTAAGGTAAGTGTTCAGCCAGTATAATTTTATATTACCGAACTAAGACTAATTCTTGGTCACTTATATCACTTTGAAAGTTTTGCTTGCAAAGAAGATAGAGCTTTATGACCGAGATCTTGCAAATGTGCTTTTACAAGGTATATTAAAGTATATTAAAGTTGTCTAACTTGTTTATCTAGACATGACAAGAAGAAACCAAATTTGAGATGTTATAACCATTCTGCTGTACACATACACATTTTACATCCAAGTATTATTAGTCAAGGGTTTGGCCTTATTAGATCTATGAAGATTTGAAGGGACTTTCAAATGTGGAATAAATTAACTTTTTTAGTTTTTTTTCCTAATAGGAGTATTGCCAAACAATTCGTCTAGACTCTGGGATAGACTACCGCAAAAGAAATCGACCCGCAGCAGGAAAACTCTTCTACCTGTAAGAAACCAAAACCATGCCTTGTAAATATGTCTATGTAGTTGAGGTATATAACCCTGCTTAGACCTAGTATTAAGATGTGTATCAAATCATCTGAGCGTGAGTGGACTGTAACACGTATAACCTTTCCACCTGGCATTCCCATGTGCCTCAAATGCATCTCTAGTGAACATGTGTGATTTGATTTCATGTACCACCCACATTTACTACATCAGTCTCTTGCTGCAATTTTTGTCACCTTGTTGGTATAAATGCAAGGGCTGTTACATGGTTTAGATGGCATGGATTGCTAATAGAACTTGTACACAAACAAGTGAGGTAACAAAAGCAATTTTTGTCTCTACTGTAATGGCACAATTGATTAAATGGTCCTTCAGCACCTTCAAGTCACATCAAGACATTAACATATTTAAATGTTATGTGGTCACATGTATCCCTGCCCTGACCACCTCCAAATGTGGTTTGAGTGATTGGATCACAGAGTGTCTCCAAGACACATTGTACCCCGTTCACACTTGTACTCAGTGTAGTCCACTTATGATTGGCTTATGTGGGATGCATGCTAATGCCTGGTGTAAATTAGGCCGATGACTGTGCACTTACCTTAGCATGTCTAAAAGTGAAATGCAAAATTCCAGGTACAGCTGACAGACCTTTTATACATTTCACTTATATAATTTTAGAGACAGTCCTATTTAAATTATTTTAAATATAATTTAACTGAACTCATTTTTGTTTTGTGCATTAGTTCGAGTGAAGACAATGTACAGGAAACATTGGACAAACTCTTTGATGAAATGGCATTCAAACAGAATGACAGTAAGTTTCTTTTATGGATAATACTTCTTGTGTTAAGTTCGAATCTTAAGAAGCATCTACAGAAGAGAGATTCAAAGCAGTTAAATTGGGATCAGGGAATAGGGTTATTGGGGGCATAATTAAAGTATTTTTGGTTGTAGCTTAATATAAAGGTGGCCAATATGGCAAAAATGTGCAGTCATGTAAAGAAGTAAGTACACACCATATGTGGACATCAGTATTTGCTCTTCAGCAAAACAGTGTGTATACATAAATGTTATGTAACAGTACAAAAAGCAATAGAAATTTGACTTTGCAATCATTTATTTAAAAAAATAACTGGATGTCAATCTTTCTCTGAAAAAGACAGGAAAGACTGAAAAAGGAAACCTGTGGCTTCAGTAACAGGCACTGTCTATTTTGGCAGAAACAACTTTATGAATTCGTTTCCTATAACTGTCAATCACTTTCTGACATATTTGAGGGGTTTCTTGCATATACAGTTTCAAATCCTCCCACACAATTTCATAAGGATTCAGATCTGGGCTTTGACTAGGCCATTCCATAACCCTCAATTCCTTCCTTTTGACTATCCCTTGGTGGATTTACTTGTATATTTGGGATAATTAGCCTTTTGGAAGGTCCACTTCTTCAGCTTAAACTTTTTTTACAGATGGTCTCATATTCTCCTCAAGCACTCTCTGACTGTCTGGGTATGAAAGAGAATTCATAATCGATTCTATGATTGGCCAGCAAAACGACTCCAAACTATAACATTTCCACCACCATGCCTTACAGTTGGTATGAGGTTCTTCTGATCATGGCTTTTGGTGCTGTGTCCACACTATTTCCATCTTTGACTTGTCTGTCCATAGCATATTGTTCTAGAAGTCCTGGTCCTTGCCTAGATATTCCTTAGCAAACTTAAGTCTTGCCCTGGTGTTGTTTTTAGACAAAGGCTTTGTCCTGGCACACCTCCCCGTAGGTCAAATTTGTGCAGTTTGTGATGAAGTTTTTGGGTTGTTAAATATTTCTTTTAGCATCTTACAGTCTGCTCCGGGGTTAAATTTCCTGGGGTGGCCTGGACAAGGTGGCAGTGGTTTTAATCTTCTCCACTTGTAGATGTTCTTCTGAACAGTGAAATGATTGATTTCCAGTATGTTGGATATCTTCTTAAACCTCAGAAAGCTCTTTTGTTCTTGGCAAGATAATACCACACACTCCAATGTGTGCAAACCAGACTAGATATCTGAGGTTTAAATAAGATGGGTTCCTCCAAGGTATTCTCTAATGGTGTTCTAATACTTGGCATGAGATTGGGTGCACCTGATTTAAATTTGACTTTCTGAAGTAGTGATATATGTAGGGGTGTAAACTGCACTACTGTCTATTTCAATTATATGAAGAATGACAGAAATCAACATGAACATCAACAACTAACAAACAAATAATACCCAGCTAAGCCCTCATGAAAAGGACCAGTTAGCTCCTCAACCAGCAAACATGTTATTTAAACATGTTCACAAGGTTTTGTTGATGGTATTGAAGGTACTGTTGATATTCTGTAATAATAGAAAAAAAAGTTTGATTTCCAGTGACCTCTTGGGTTTTGAGAACAATTTCCACCTTACCCCATGACTAAGACAAAACACAGACACTTAATTTACAGTCCTGAGACGTAGACCAGACTTGAATGCTACTCCTTTACAGTGAATATCCAAAACTGTGAAGACAGTGATTTTTATTCAGCATTTTATGCACTGCATAACACTAAATCAAATTAAACAGGCCAAATAATGCTTCCTTTGTTATGAAACATTCAGTGGGTTCTTTAAATATTTGTGCTACCCACAATATGCTTAGGAAAGTGTATTGTGACATAATTTATCACCAATAACATCATCATATGGCCCTCCCATAGCTGAACTAATGAAAGAAAAAACATTCTGTATAGTTCACACCTCTGAAACTGTTGGTGCTGTAAAGTGCAAAATAAAGCTGTGCTGGTAACAGTTCAATTTCTGTATAATAAATAGATTATGAAAGGGCTTTGTGGAGCATAAGTAGAATACCTCCAGAAGAAGGCTTTGATTCAGCATTCCATATTGATTTATGTCAGCTAAAATATTTTTTGTGGAAAATTTCTTTGTGTGTATGTGTATATATATATATATATATATATATATATATATATATATATATATATATATATATATATATATATATATATATATATATATATAAAAAAACAGTGTATGTTTTAATTACATTTTTGTTCAGCTGTATCTAAAGTAAATACATTAATTTCTTCAGTAACCCGCCCCAGGTCTCTGAAAGTACATGGTAGGACTGTGACACTGAGCAAAGCATGTGGGACCATCGCAGACTGCACTTTTGAGGAGTTGTGCGATAGGGTGAGTTTGCTGTTTTCATTAATAGTCAGGGCATTACCCTCAAAAGGAAGTCTTTTCAGGCCTACTAAACAAGTTTGTTTTGTTGTTTTATTTTTAGCCTTTAGGAGCCAGTGACTACTTGGAGATCTCTACAGTGTTTGACACAGTGTTTATTCGGAACATTCCAATACTGACCTTGAATAAGAAGACCCAGGCCAGGCGCTTCATAACCCTCATTGATGCGTTCTATGACCATAAGGTAAATATAAACTAAATCTGCTGTTCTGACCATATTTCTTTTTTTATAAAATTCTCAAACGAGACTCATGCAGTCAGGATGAACAATTTTATAGGTACGAGTGGTGTTACAGGCTGAGGTGCCATTGGAGGAGCTGTTCGTAAATGAAGGACACCACGATGATGAGAGTCACATTTTGATTGATGACCTGGGCTTAAAAAGGGTAATGAAACTATACTTCTGCTGATAACCACGAGAATGAGTTACATACTGCTTTAAAGTATAACATTTTAAAAGGATGCTACATTATCTTGTTAAAGAAGTATTTTTATATTACAAAGGCATCACTTACTCTGTTTCTCACTGTTTGGTTGGATTGTCAGGATGCAGCCAGTTCACTATCAATCTTCACTGGTGAGGAAGAAGTGTTTGCCTTCCAGAGGACAGTGTCGCGCCTTACAGAGATGCAGACGGAGGAGTACTGGGTCGAAGGGGATCGGAGCACTTTATAACACACATCATTTCCAGCTCCATGTACAGTGGATTCATCTCCTTTTTCAGAACTCTGTGGAATTTCTATGAATATTTTAATCAAAACTCTTAACTATTCTGCTGCACTTTATCTTTTGAATATACTTCTCTACGAGGTTGGGGCATGTAAAAATATGTCTGTTAATGGAGTGCATTCCATTAATGGAGTGGAAGAAGTGTCTTCTGCCAATTAAGTGTTTGAAAAAAGACTTGCCTTTAAGAATATGTATCTTTGTCACTGCAGCTTATTTTATTCTCTATACACTCTCATGCCAGCACAGCCAATAAGCATCTATTTAAGAGAATATGCATTAAATTATTTTTTAAAAGGTGACTTTTTTTATTAGTTATTTTATCATTATTTATTATTGTTATTATAAAAAAGCAATGAAATTCTATTTTTCTTCATATGAGCTGTATATCAAGTGCACAGACAGCCTAATGCAGGAGTCACCAATTTTGTCCATAAGGGGGCCAGCGTGGCTGCAGGTTTTCATTCCTTTAGAGAATGAAGATTCTACTTGTTTAATCTGTTGGTCTTCACACAACTGATTACATTACTGAGTTACATGAGGTGTGAACTTTGAACTTTGTGTATGCAGCTAAGAGTTGATGTAAAAGTTAAGGTTAACAGTGGTTGTGTGTGGGAAAAATTAAGGGGTCCCAGTTGTAACTTACCCAATGTTTTGTTCATTTTCTCTCTGCCACTTATTCCACATAAGCCCAGTTGCACCTCTGATTCATATTAGGTGGATAAAACAGGATTTTTATACCTTTCCTCAGAGTGGATCGGTCTCATTATTTTGGCCCAGGGCCATGAGTGGCCCCTTTAAGAGGCACTTCCTCCCGTGGGCTCCAGGGGGCAGAACTTTGCCTTCAATGTCGCCCCCCTCCCCTCCTTTCTTGTTGCTGCAGAGGACTCAGCAGGCAGCGCATTAGCGAGGCTTTTTTAGTTGCATCGGATCGCCCAGGATGTGGGGCGCGGAGTCCTGCTGCACTCGGATCCGCGCTCATGGAAGCGCGTACGGGGGAAGGCGAGCTGCGGAGAGGCCGCTAGGCGCTGCTCACTGCGGGCAGGGGGTGGAGGTAATGATGGCTTGATTCGCTCCTTTGAAAAACGCTGCATCCACCATGAATTCGCCCCCGCTTTCTGGGCGCTGGGAAGCTGGCTTCTCTTCACTCCGCTTGGGTCGTAGCAGCGAGTAGCGAGAAAGGCTTGAAAACGCTTATCAAGATGGCAGCTGCATTTGGAGATAATGTTCCTAGCGGTCTGGTGTTGGTGGGCCAATGTATTTAGCGCCTGTGCGCTGCTGTCGTCGATTCTCGGTACTCCTGGCTATTTTGCATTCAGCTTGCTTTAATGAGTATCTCTCCCAGAATGAAACCCAGTATCAGCTAACAGCGCTCAGCAGCAGCAGCAGCACACGTGGAGAGCAGCAGGAGGGCAAAAAAACCACGTCTACTACTTTTCGCGCAAGTTTGCATGTAATTCTGTGAGTGGCAGTTAACATTAGCTTTAGTGAGCGTGCGCGTTTTAATTCTCCCCAAGAGTCGGAAGAACAAAGTAAAGTTAAGCTGTGTCAGAAACGTTCACTGAGGAATCCGTCCATTAATGGAATGCGAGGCGACCCTGCAGCTGCTGCTTGAACCGTTTCGTCTCAAAGCCCAGCACACAAAGCCCCCGGAGAAACTGGAGGAAACATGGCAGAGGAGAAGCCCGGAGCCGTGGACGTGGACATAGACCCTGACTTCGAGCCCCAGAAGAGGCCGCGCTCCTGCACCTGGCCGCTGCCTCGACCCGAGTCCAGCGCGGGCAAAGCAGAGCCGAGCGAGGCGGACATTATCCCCGAGGAAGAGGATGATGAAGGCGTTCTGGAGTGCCGTGTGGTCAGCAGCAGCAGCAGCGGCGGCGACAGCAGCACGCACGCAGTGGAGATACCGAGCTATCAGCAGGGCGAGCAGAAACACAGCAGCGCTGCTGCTCCTGCACCACAGGCTAATAACGCTGCTTATGCTGCTGCTGCTTCCTCTGACAGAGGTACTTACGGCTCCCCAGTTAGTGCCCAGCCACTGGCCCCTGCAGGCAGCGACTCCAGCCTAACCAGTCTTGGGCCTCAGCAGCCCAGAAAATCATCCGCCCGCAGAAATGCATGGGGCAACTATTCTTATGCAGATCTCATCACTCAAGCCATCGAGAGCTCGCCTGAGAAAAGACTGACTTTGGCCCAGATATATGACTGGATGGTCAGATCTGTGCCATACTTCAAGGACAAAGGTGACAGCAACAGCTCTGCGGGTTGGAAGGTAGGTCCACTGCACATTAGACCTCTGGAGTATTTGGTTGTTGTTGTTGTTGTTATGATTATGGTTATTATTATTATAACTATGACTACAACTATTGAAATTGATTATTATTACTACTACTACAACAGCTATTATTTTTAGTAGTAGTAGTAGTAGTACTGCTTCTACTGCTATATTACTGCGTTTTCATTCCAATAATGGCATGCATATTATCTTGTAATATTGTTTTTTCTACTATGTGGAAAGTGTAATGGTACAGTGCCAGGAAAATGAATTACTTATGGGGTTGTGGGGCTTGCTGATTAACTGGGTGATGTCAGGGATACGCCATAGGGCGTTTTAGTAACACTAGATAAATAGAGCAAGGTTGCAAATGATAACCCCCCATTTCATTTGTTCAGATGAGTATTACTTGTATCTCACACTAACATATAGGGGTTATAGGCACAGACAGCAGAAATGTAGCTTTGCGAAAGAGAACACCCTCACCAGTATTGTGGGCTGTTGTCAAGATAAAGAGCTATGATCTGCATGATTTAAAAAACAAACAAAAATCAACATGCCTAAACAGCAGGACCCGGCTCCAGTCTAAACTTACCTGTCCCTCAAATGGCGTCATGCAGTTATAAATGGGGAAAAAAACAAACTCACCGTTGTAGGTACTGTAATATGATCAAATCAGTAGAACTGCAGAGCACAAAGCACAGGAGGTGAAAGCATGTCAGTACATCAGAAATGCCTCCTGTTTGAGTACAGATGTCCATGCAAGCTACTGTATATTAGACAGTTGTATGTATCTAGAACTCTGGGAGGTGTCCTGTTTTTTCTTGTTATGCACATGATTGTGCAAAGAGCTTTCATTGTACTTGGTACTCTCATTCTTGTTTGATTTCAGGGATTAGCTTGGCCAGGAAAGCAATTTATCCAGCATGGGTTCAAGTCTAATGAATACTTGGATTTGAATTGGAGGCAAACCTCTTGAAATCTCTTTACAGTCCTGCAGTTTTGAGAGCAGAAAAGAGAGGAAATCATGTATTATAGTAGATGGAATTCTACTACGATCATGCACCGATAGCCGAAACATTAAAACCACTTCTTTGTGTCTCCATTCCTTATCCATTTTATCAGCTCCATTTATCATATAGGAGCACTGTAACTTTACAGTTACTGACTGCAGTCCATCTGTTTCTCTGTATACTTTTGTTAGACCCCTTTCACTCTGTTCTACAATGGTAAAGACCCCCTCAGGACCACCACAGGGCAAGTATTATTTGGTATTGGTCTGTGTTGCACTGGTCTGAGTGGATCAGACACAGCAGTGCAACCGGAGTTTAATAGCTGCTCTGTGGTGGTCCTGTAAGGGTCTTGACCATTGAAGAATAGGGTAAAAGGGGGCTAACAAAGTATGCAGAGAAACAGATTGATTACAGTCTGTAACTGTAGAGCCACAAAATATTCCTATACTATATGTGGTATAAAATGGACAGTGAGGGTAGAAACAAGGAGGTGGTTTTAATGTTATGGCTAAACAGTGTATGGTATTTGTTTTAAAACAGGAGAGGGCCAAAGAGTATGATCATTGATTTACAGCTGCTCATTTCACCATTATGTTATGTGTTTGAGGAAGCATCATCATTCTAGAATGAATTCAGTCAGCATTTAATGGGACACATATATATATATATATATATATATATATATATATATATATATATATATATATATATATATATATATATATAAAAAAATTCTGTTATAATAATTAGGCACTGTAGTGAGATATGCCCTGGAGTTGAGTTGGTATTTATCATCTGCATGTGCCACAGAGCTTTTGCATCTCCCTGCATCTGAGTGAGGGGGAGGGAAAGCAAAGAAAAGCCAGGAGGATTTTGTTGGTGCAGGCTTTGTAATTGGTTGTTCCAGCCCCACCTCCGTTTCCTATTGGTTGGTGACTTCAGCATAGGAATCAATCAGCTGACTGGAAACTATGTAGGTCAATGTGTAGCAAAATGTGAGGAGCTTGGTGTTTGACTCTGAGATCGAGCTTTGTGTAAACTGGCGGCGCTCCAGTCCTCTTCTGAGTGGTGCTTTGCTGAAAAGGGACAGCAGCATGGCTTCGGGAGGATGGGGGAGGGAAGCACTAGAGATTGCAGCCCATTATTAGAGCCATTTTATTTATAGCTAGTAGTCATTCTGAAAGGAAGAAAAGGAAGACAAAAATTTAAGCAGGAATTTCACCAGTTCTTTTTAAGTCTGTAGTGTTCAGGAACTGATGAATCCAGTCAGCTAACAAAGTGAATGTAAATGTTGTGCTGAGCTCTGACCTTCGAATATCTTTTCTATTGCCTTTTAACAATGAGATTGTTTAAAACTTGAATAGTCGATTATAGGCCAAATGCCATCCTGGAGTCTGATTATTTAAATTGTCTTTCTTTATTAAATAAGCAAAGACAGTTTAAATAGGACTCTAGATGACACTTTCTTTGCCACATGAGATGGATTGCTGCATTTTCTGTTTGATGACTAAACCATTATTATGCACAACCTAGTATGTTATGCTGTGCTTCAAATTTATGCTCTTTCATAAAGCAGTGGGTCGGTATAGTACCCTGTCTAAAGATGCTCATCTGATCAAGTACGATGAAAAAAAAAAAAAGAGCTGTCTAACAGACTAACAATTTTTCTGTCTTTGTAATACAATAAGAGTAAAATTGAGGCATAGGCTGTTGCCAGATAAGTGAGAGTTGCAACATGCTGCATTCATTCTGGGGAATTTTTGCAGATCTTGACTGTTTTGTCCTGTAGCTTTAATGTGGCCCATATTTGTCCAATACTGTTGATCATACCTGGACCTAACGTCATGATTACAGGACTAAGCTATGTATTTACATGGGCTAGGCTCATACAGAAAATCCTCTGAGAAAAATGTATATGGCATTATGTAGGTGTACAGTCTCTGAAGTAGGAGTGGGGAATCTTTACCATCAAGCTCAAAGGGAAAGGCAGTAGCTATATTTTGTGTACTTTGTTGGTGGGTTTAGATGAAGGCCGCTTTAGATAAAGTACATGTAGTGTATATACTATATTTGAGATATACTTAAAATATAGTAGGTATACTCAAGGTATACAAAGGTACACTCAAACTCTTCACTCTTTCTATTCGGTATTTGTAAAGGAATTCAGGATGACCTTTCATGATGAATGGACCAGCAGAAATGCTCAAATTGAAAACAAATCTCTAAATTAACTTGTATCAAAAATGAAGAACATTATTGCTTTCTACTGGAAAGCTGCCATTTTGGAAACACTTATTACGATTTGGCCAACACCAATTTTAGAATTGGTTAAAACATCTATTTACTGTAGCACATCCAGAGACAGCTTGATGATCGTTTTTTTTTTTTTTTTTTTTTTTTTTTTTTTGTTTATTGAAGCCATTTTATTTACAGCTGCATCACCTTTGTTCTTGAAGGTGATTACTGTTATATCCTTTGTTAACACAGAGCAACTTGTTACTCCACCCCGAGCTAAGAGGTGAGATATTTAGATTCATTTGTTTACAAACCATGACTTTATACAAAACAGTGACGGCTTAAGAGACTAGCAGTTAGTTCTGGTCTACCACTAAGGAGGATGCCGTTTCTTTCATAGTAGATGGTAGATGATGGCTGTTTGTTGCCACTGAATCATAGAATTAATATATATATATATATATATATATATATATATATATATATATATATATATATATATATATATATATATATAAAAACTGATGAAGAAAGCTAGATTGCTTTGGCTGTGGTGCTCTTATCCAGATGTTGGCAGCTGTAGCATATTGTTGCTGTCATAACTCTCTGAACCTCTCTGAAGTGATATACTGCAGAGACACTCTGGTCAAACTGAGAACTTCAACCATGTCTACATCTGCTCCTGTTTTCATAAAGCATGCTTACTTGCATCCTACAGCAGTACTGCAGTAGTCTGAAGTGAGTCTTTCTGGTTTAAAGTCAGGAAAGCTTCCTTCTGATGGTGTATCTTGAAGATGGGAACTTTTGGAAAGACTACACCTGCTTTGGGGCTCCTAAAGGTTGTATGATGTAAATGTAAAGCATACTGTAGTGTAGAAAGGGCAGCTTACAAATGGTGTAAAAACTAAAATTAATTTTAAAAGAAGGAGAGTTATGAGTTTTTCAGTCGTGTAATTGTTTTGCACATTGAATTCAATGTGGATCTTCAAATTTAAAAATGTTAATGTTTGTTGTTTTAGTGCTTTTTTTGGGGCTTGTCAATCTCACTCACTGTAATATTCCGTTTATTGTTGCTTATTTTGTGTATAGATCATCTGTGATGTCTATTAGAATGATTACAATAATTTGAGATCAAAATGCTGCTTTTGCTGAATTATATTTTTCTTGTATTCTCAGAAATATAGCTATGATAATGTCACTGGGGCAGTATCCCTCTTATCACTGGGGTGGTACCCACTCTCACTATCTTTAGTCAGGGGAGATATTTATACCATAATCCACTGAAGTTAGTTTTTTTTTTTTTTTAGGTTGTATTGACCCCATACACCAGTGTAGAAAAGAGGTGAAGAAGAGGGTGCAGGCAGGATGGAGTGGGTGGAGACGGGTGTCAGAGCTGATGTGTTACAGAAGGATAGCAGCAAGAGTGAAAGGGAAGGTTTACAAGACAGTATTGTGCCCTGCTATGATGTATGGTTTGGAGACTGTGGCTCTGTCTAAAAGACCAGAGGCTGAGCTGGAAGTGGCGGAGATGAATGCTGAGATTTTCGTTGGGAGTGACAAGGAGTGACAAGATTAGAAATGAGCAGATCAGAGGGACAGTGAAGGTGGAGCAGTTTGGAGATAAAGCCAGAGAGGCCAGGTTGAGATGGTTTGGACATGTGTTGAGGAGGAATAGTGGATATATTGGTCAAAGAATGTTGGAGATGGAGCTGCTGGGCAGAAGGAGAAGAGGTAGACCTCAGAGATGGTTTATGGATGTAGTGAAGGTGGACATGGAGATGGTTGGTGTAAAAGTAGAGGAGGCAGTGGATAGGGCAAGATGGAGGTAGATGATCCGCTGTGGCGATGCCTAAAGGGAGCGGTTGAAAGAAGAAGACGAAGATTGACTCCATACACCACGTCTCATCTCTTTTTATTTTATTATTATATTTTGAAATGTTAGGTTTTGAAAAGTTAGAAATATGTACTTTTCACCTGGGAAAACATATTTAAGGTACGCAATTGGACGTTAAAACACTACTGTACAGTTCAGGGTACATGTTTGTACCTGCACTGAAAAATGTATGTGCACTTTTTTCTAACCATCTACGTATGACCACAATATTTGTCCAGGCATTGTTCTTCATGATCTGAAAAAGTTCAGCCACTTAACAAACAAGTGGAGGGGAATCAGATTAGTTGTTAAATCCAGTCAATATTGGCCTGCTTAGCTAAGTATAAAAGGAAAACTGCTCACGCATGTTAAGAATGACATGTGAGGTGTGTTCTCCTCTGAGAGCAGAAAGTTCCCTGTGGATTAAATCCAGTAATAGGCTTGAAGCAAAGGCTTTAGCGAAGGTTAAGTGTCACCATGCCAGTCCATTCACTCTTTTAGAAGCCTGGGCAGGGTCACGCCAGAAACAATCACAACACAGAACTTTACCAGTGAATTGGAAGTATTTGAAGACAAGATATGCAGATATGCACCATTATTTTGTGTGTTTCTGGGGCTTGATAAGTTAGAAGAGACAGAATGCACGCATAGTGTTACATAAAGTATAAAAACATTTATATTCAATGTTTTACATGCTGAGCTACAGTAAAACCAATTAAACAGAACCAGTAAATGATCTTTGTAATGAGACATCCGGCTGGTTCAAATCCTGTAAGTGCATCATGATATCCTCAGTATGCTTATAAAAGTTTATTGTAATCTAGTTTATCATGATGCAATAAAATATTGTCATTGTCCTCCCTTGAGGGAAGCTGTAATGGATAAGTGTGGGAGACCGACAGAGAGAGACCGACAGAGAGAGCGAGAGCGCGCGACACAGAGAGAGAGCGAGAGCGCGCAACGGGGAGGGGGGGGGTCGACGGGGAGGGGGAGACCGACAGACAGAGAGAGAGAGAGGGACAGACAGGGGGAAGCCGACAGAGAGAGACCGACAGACAGAGCGAGAGCGCACAACGCAGAGAGAGAGCGGGGGGGGTCGACGGGGAGGGGGGAGACCGACAGAGAGAGAGAGGGACCGACAGAGAGAGAGAGAGAGAGGGACCGACAGAGAGAGGGACAGACAGGGGGGAGACCGACGGGGGGAAGCCGACAGAGACGGAGAGAGACCGACAGAGAGGGGGGTGACCGACAGAGAGAGCGAGAGCGCGCGACAGACAGAGAGGCAGGCAGAGAAAGAGAGAGACCAGGTGAGAGAGAGAGAGAGAGAGAGAGAGAGAGAGACTGACAGAGAGAGAGAGACAGCGAGAGAGAGAGCGACCGACCGTCAGACAGAGAGGCAGGCAGAGAAAGAGAGAGACCAGGTGAGAGAGAGAGAGAGAGAGAGAGAGACTGACAGAGAGAGAGAGAGAGAGACTGACAGAGAGAGAGAGAGAGAGACTGACACAGAGAGAGAGAGAGAGAGAGAGACTGACACACAGAGAGAGAAACCGACCGTCAGACAGTGAGAGGGGGGGGAGACCAACGGGGGGGCGGGTGGAGCGAGAGACTGACCGTCAGAGAGAGAGAGAGAGACAGCGAGAGAGAGACCGACCGTCAGACAGAGAGAGAGAGGCAGAGAAAGAGAGAGACCAAGTGAGGGAGAGACTGACACAGAGAGAGAGACTGACACAGAGAGAGAGACTGACACAGGGAGAGAGAGAGAGAGAGAGAGAGAGAGAGACTGACAGAGAGAGACTGACAGAGGGGGAGAGGGAGCGAAAGACTGACCGTCAGACAGAGAGAGAGAGACCGACCGTCAGACAGAGAGGCAGGCAGAGAAAGAGACCGACTGACCGTCAGACAGAGAGGCAGGCAGAGAAAGAGAGACCAGGTGAGAGAGAGAGAGAGAGAGAGACTGACAGAGAGAGAGAGAGAGACTGACAGAGAGAGACTAACACAGAGAGAGAGAGAGACTGACATACAGAGAGAGAGAGCGAGAGACCGACCGTCAGACAGTGAGAGGGGGGGGAGCGAGAGACTGACCGTCAGAGAGAGAGAGAGAGACAGCGAGAGAGAGACCGACCGTCAGACAGAGAGAGAGAGAGAGAGAGAGAGAGAGAGGCAGAGAAAGAGAGAGACCAAGTGAGGGAGAGACTGACACAGAGAGAGAGAGAGACTGACACAGGGAGAGAGACTGACACAGGGAGAGAGAGAGAGACTGACAGAGAGAGACTGAGAGACTGACTGAGAGACTGACAGAGAGAGAGAGACTGACACAGAGAGGGAGAGAGAGAGGCACAGGCAGACAGAGAGAGAGAGACCGAGTGAGAGAGAGTGACCAACAGAGAGGGAGAGCGAGAGACCGACTGTCAGACAGAGAGAGAGAGAGAGAGAGACTGACACACAGAGAGAGAGAGAGACTGACACACAGAGAGAGACTGACACAGAGAGAGAGTGAGAGAGAGACTGACACAGAGAGGGAGAGAGAGAGAGAGGCACAGGCAGACAGAGAGAGAGAGAGACCGAGTGAGAGAGAGTAACCAACAGAGAGGGAGAGTGAGAGACCGACTGTCAGACAGAGAGAGCGAGACAGCGAGAGTGAGAGACCGACTGTCAGACAGAGAGAGAGAGGGGCAGGCAGGCAGGCAGGCAGAGAGACGGAGAAAGGGAGGAAGAGAAAGAGAGGGAATGGGAGAGAGGGAGGGAAGAGGGAATGGGAGAGAGGGAGGGAAGAGGGAGTGGGAGAGAGGGAGGGAAGAGGGAGGGAAGAGAGAGAGAGGCAGGCAGGCAGAGAGACGGAGAAAGGGAGGAAAGAGGAAGAGAGAGAGAGGGAAGAGGGAATGGGAGAGAGGGAAGAGGGAGTCGGAGAGAGAGAGAGGGAAGAGGAAGAGAGAGACAGAGGGAGGCAGGCAGACAGAGACCGAGGGAGAGAGGGAGGCAGGCGGACAGAGACAGAGGGAGGGAATTGGAAGAGGGAGTGTGAGAGAGATGGAAGAGGAAGAGGCAGAGAGAGAGAGAGAGAGCTGGAGAGAGGAAGAGGGAGTATGAGAGAGATGGAGAGAAAGGGGAGGAAGAGGGAGTATGAGAGAGACTGAGAGAGGGAGGGAAGAGGGAGTGTGAGAGAGACGGAGAGAGAGGGAGGGAAGAGGGAGTGTGAGAGAGACGGGGAGAGAGGGAGGGAAGAGGAAGAGGGAGTGTGAGAGAGAGAGGGAAGAGGAAGAGAGTGTGAGAGAGAGAGAGAGAAACAAGCCTCATTTGTGTATGTTCATCATCTTCAGTCATGCCTGAAGTACTGCACAAAATTGTGTTGTGCATCTTACTGTTACTGTTCTTGTAGAATGGTGGCGATATGCACATCATTGTAAATTGACAACATTTTTGCAGCATGATAAATGACATCCTGATGTTCATGCTGCTGAGAGATTTTTTTAGCTGATATTAATTTTAGCAACATTTTCATTTCCTGACAGTCAGAAAGTTCACAATTCCTGCAAATATGAAATATATGAATGAATATGAATAATATATGAATAGATCTATTTTGCAAAAAAAAAACTCAGTGGTTGAATACAGTAGCTCAAGTATTTTATATATCTTAAAACTGGCCTGTTTCCTGCCATGCATGTATAGCACACAGTTTTCAGTTTTGTCTCGGGCCAACTACTACAGTAGCAGGCAGTTTAAGATGCTGTAAACACTTTCCAGCTTATTTATTTTAGTTAATTTATTAACTGCTATATTCTCATGTTAATTTCAGTTGAAGGTTCAACAGCTATCCTCTCCTGTTTTACAGAACTCCATCCGACATAACTTGTCACTCCACAGTCGATTTGTCAGGGTCCAAAATGAAGGCACAGGGAAGAGCTCATGGTGGATGGTCAACCCAGATGGCGGGAAGTGTGGCAAAGTCCCACGCAGACGTGCCGTTTCCATGGACAATAGCAACAAGCTCATCAAGAGCGCCCGTGGCCGTGCTGCAAAGAAGAAAGCTGCTCTTCAGGCTGCTCAGGATGGGAGCTCTGAGAGCTCCTCCAGCCTCTCCAAATGGACTGGGAGTCCTACATCGCGCAGCAGTGACGAGTTTGACACCTGGACAGACTTCCGCTCCCGTACTAACTCCAATGCCAGCACCATAAGTGGCCGACTGTCTCCAATCCTGGCCAACCTGGAGGTGGACGAGGTTCCTGATGATGATTCGCCTCTCTCTCCCATGTTATACTCCAGTCCAAGCAGCATGTCTCCTTCCACTGGTCTGACGGAGCTTCCCCGACTAGCTGATCTTGCAGGTACCATGAATCTTAACGATGGCCTCCCTGACAACCTAATGGATGACCTTCTTGACAACATCAGTCTAACAGCTTCACAGTCTCCAGGCCAAGATGACAGTGGAGCCAGTCTACAAGGAAGCCCCGTGTTTACTTTCAGCTGCTCTGGCAGCAGTCTTGGGGTTCCCTCTGGCAGCTATGGTCCCAACTCCATGTTCAGCACGTCCTCGGTCTCGGGCCTTCGCCAGTCGCCCATGCAAACCATCCAGGAGAACAAGCAGGCCACTTTTCACTTCAGTAAGCAGAGCCTACAAGATCTGCTCAGCACTGAGCCACATAGCCACAGTGATGTCCTTCTCACCCAATCTGACCCATTGATATCACAAGCCAGTGCCTCCATCACCTCTCAGAGCTCCCGCCGCAGTGCCCTGCAAGCAGGGCCTGGGGGGCAAGCTGGGCTCAAGAAGTCCTCGCTGTCTGGATGGCGAGTGAATGGAGTCTTGGGATCAACAAGTGAGTCAGACTACCAAAGCTTGATCAAACAGCATCTCCAACAGTCTCCCTCCAGGAGCACATCTATGCAGCTCAGTTCTTCTGATTCCTTGTTGTCAGGTCTCAATGGTATTGTGCCCTGCATTCAGTCTGCATCTCAGGACCGATTTTCCACTGACCTAGATCTCGAAGCTTTCAGCAGTAGCCTTGATTGTGACATGGACACCATCATCCGGAATGATCTGATGGATGCTGAAGGTTTGGAGTTCAGCTTTGATTCTCATCTCGTTTCCAGTCAGAATGCGAACCTGAATTCAAGTAGTCTCTCGAGTACCAAACAAACCTCTTCCCAAAGCTGGGTACCAGGCTGACCAGCTGAGAACCTGGAATGTACTTACAGGGCAGAACAATGCTTCACAGACTGTCCTGTCCTTTCAACCACTGTCCTGTGCAAAGGACGTGTACAGTAAGCCCTAGAAATGCTATTTGAAAACTACTGGAATGAGTTTATTCATTTTACTTACTTATACAGTTGCTGTTGTGATGGTTTTGTGGCCATATGTTGTGAATCATCATGATCTAGGTTTGGAAACAATGGGCTTGAAATCTAGAAGTGCTTGCATTGTGACTTTGTCATCAAGGACAAGGTTTAAAGGGACCCATCTGAAGAAGGACTGTGGTGCAGCTGGAAAGTTCTCTGAAGATTTTAATAAAGATATAAGAAGCCTCCCTTTTTTCTTTATTAAAAAAAACAGGCCTAGAGAAATATATACAGAAGAACAATGGTTAGGTTTAGCTGATTATTTGTAACCCTAGTTTAGGAGATTCATGTTCTCGCCATTGACAGAAATTGACAGAAATGTTGACAGAAACACTTGTCTTCTGCCAAACCGGTCATCATTTTGTAGATTGATGGCCTGTTTACAGCACAACTCCAGAGAATGTTACTGTTGTTGTCTTCACAATTATTGTTTTTGTTGAGCCTTCATACTAATTTGTAAACTATAAAAAGGGAAGAAAGGTATCATGTACGTGATGTATCCTTGACTCCTTTCAAAGAAGAGTGAAAGAAGACCAGTTGATGAGCTGTATTAATGTGATGTATAAAACACTCTGTTCTTTCTCTGGTGCACTGCATTAACATTCTTTTAAACACTCAATTGTGCATTTTGTTCAGCTCAAAGTACTTGATCCTGTCCATTTTCTCCATCACCTCCATTCTGACCTCACCTGAAAGACTGATCATTTTAAAGTAGTTTTTGTGAAGTATATGTTGAAATGTTTAGCATATTTATTCCAGAGGTTAGAAATTGTACAAATACAGATAAGGATTTCAGAACACTGATTTAAAGGCCACTACACATTTGTGTATAGCTGAAAACCACCATTTATAAGCTTATAAGGCTGCGAAGGCACATTTTAGCCTTTTATTTGTACATATCTGCACACTAGGTGGTGCTTTGACAAAAGAGCATCATTTCTGCTCTAATGGCAATATGCAGCAAGAATTTTCACTACGCAGACCCATTTTAGTATTGTAGACAAGTTAGGATGCTTACACGGACTGTATTTTACCTACTCATGTTGTTGAACATGCAAACCAACCAATTTTGTTCACCAACAGTGAGGCTACAGTTTGTTTGTTCAGTAGTAGTGCCATTCAGGGATCCCCATCACTTGTTAACATGGCAGATTTGCAGTTGTTACTTTATTATGGTTGAATGTATATTTGTTGTGTTCAGTTCAGTTTCGCACCCATCACTCCAACATGTAACATCTCATGCACTGATGTTCAGTCTTTTCATGACTTGTGTTGAGTTAGAGTGGCGTTCATTGTTTACATAATTCCACTGTGCTTTTACAACCATACACAGTATTGAAGTTCAATCACCAGAACTTGGGATAATTTGAAGTTTTTATTCACAGCCCTTTGGAAGATGTGTGCTGATTTCATTGTATGTTGTTAATGCATCGAGAGGAAATTCAGACAAATGCAAATTAGAAAAGTTTTAATTTTAATTTTTTTTTGTACGTATCATATACTCTACATGCCTCGCTGTATTGAACCAATTTATTGATAGTTACACTTGGGTGTGTAAAATATCCCTCTGCATTTCCATTTTGAATAAGTTAGATAGTACAAGAAGGTATGGTGCATGTAAATAAAGCTTTGTACAGCACTATGATTATCTTGGGTCCTTTTTGTCTTTCAGTAACTATGGAGTATTAAAACAAGTGCTGGAGTCCTCCTGGAGATGCATAGCTCTGCACAGGCTGGCATTTACGATGCTCTAATGTACCTGATTCAATTCATAAAAGGCTATAGAATTACCTAATGACTTGAATCAAGGAAAATGCTGTACAGTGCAGTTTGAGAACCCTGGTAAGAATATGAAATTAAATATTTGAACATTTATCTTGTGTACACTGCCACAATTGTACTTACACATTTACTATGTGTGTTGCAAAAAATGTGTAATAACAAGGTAGATGCCATTTATTAGTCTTATCATGTGTAGGTGCATTTGAATGTGCGCCAGCTGGTATTCTGTGGAAATGTGAAGGTGTGTATTGGAACAGTCAGTCAATACAGAGAGTGCTTAATCAGCTCATTAAAGCTTTCTAACCATGATGAAGGCTTCAGCTTGAAAACATCCACATAATGTTATCTATCTGGTCTTGCTGGGTAAGCCTGTCTATTGATAATGAAGAAGTAAGCCCTAGAATGCTTAATTAAAACCTGCCTGTGCTCTTTAGGCCGTGTCTGATGAAAATGTTCATGAGCCCAAGTTTTCCGCTGGCTTTGGCATTTCAAGTGGCCCTAGGATCACATCTTAAATATAGCATATTGAACCCCAGCCAAAAAAAGGGTGAATGAACACTGTGGTTGAATTTTCCACACAAATTTACAGACCTTATAATTTTACTTCCTTTGTTATGGTTTTTATTGGACCACTGTTTACCAGCTCTGAGGTGTAGTGAATACTGCCTTGTAATTCAGTACACTGCTTTTCACCCTATCTCTACCCAGTCATGTCCTTGTGTGTCTTCCAGTGCGTTGTCCTGTTGCTCTGGCCATCAGCCTGTATGTGATCTGCTCTGTTTCGACACTTTGATCTTTCTTCTGTGATTAAAGCAGTTGTGGTTATTCAAGAAACCATGTAGTGCACGTCGTTATTTCCTGTTAGCAGCATCCACTCAGGGGCGGCTGTGCTAGCTTTAGAGGCTTAATAAATGTCAGATCTGCCTGCAGAGACTGCAGAGAGATACAGCATCGCTGCAAAGGACATGCTATTAAATGGTGTCTTTCTGGGTTTGTTTTGTAAATAAGCGCAGGGGAACGTTAATGCACATTTGACGCAAATGGCATTCATTCACAGCGGTGTGTTTGAACCGAAATTCATTCACAGCGTCCTACAATGCTTGTGTGGCTCTGAAGTGTCCTGTAGGGAAGAAAATGATGGGGAGTATTCCCACCCTCGGTGACAATAGATGTAAAGTGTGCCATATGTCCTTGTGCAGTCATTGGTGGGCACCTTGGTGATGATTTCTCATTGGATATAGGCTACCTTTGCTGAGAACCAATCAGTTGTGCTGTATCCAAGTGAAATGGGGATGTTGAGCTATTTAAAACCATACTGGGGGAAAGTAAGACGAATGTGATGAATTTGATTTTAAAGCACTATACCATATAGCCCAGTACAAAGCCCCAGGATTTTACATATTTCAGCTTTTTTCCTGCGTATTGATCTAATTAGAAAAACCTAACCGTATTACATTTAAAATCATGAAGAGAAAGGAAGAAAGTGTGTGAAATCTGTTGAGAATGACAAAATGTTAGAATAAAAATATAAACAAAATTCTTGGCTATTGCCCTTTATTAACATAATGTGCATATTCGTTATAAATGTGCAGCGCAAAATGAAAATAACACGCAGCCCACTGACCTAGATTTCAAACTCATAATCTTCACTCGGTTGTATATCCTTAAATAGACTGGTTAATTTAATATTCAATGAATTAATTAAGAAATGGGATTTACTGTGTGCGTTCTGCTTTAACTGTTAGGCAGAAAGAGCCTTAACGTCTTCTGTCGTCCAGAATGGAAAATAAACTTACCTGTATCAAATGTTTTTTTTTTTCTCCGCTCAGCTTTAATACAGGGTGAATCGGTAATGCCTTTAAACGTTAGCTGTCTAAGTTAGTCTGTCCGCCTCTGTACTAACCTATAGACCTACATACGTGACCTCGAATAGGTCCTCCGCTCTGTTCTGGAGGATGAAGAGGAGGAGAGGACATCTCTTAAATCTCTCTTTTTTAATCTGTGATGTGTACAGAATTGATATCAATGAGCGTCCATCTCCCCCTGCAGGTAGAAAAATGAACAGCACCACGAAGAAACGACTATGAGTGCTAGCAGGCTAAAACAATTCGCCAGGGATTGTTTTTATTTGTTGTTTTATATGAGGTTTAACTATACGGCTATACGTACAAGTGCAGATCAGTGCAGTTACAATGATGATGTGCAGTTAAAGGGGAAATAACACCTATTTTAAACGTTTTAAAAACGTTTTTGCGAAAATCACTGAGATCTAAACCGCCATTATGAATGGTTGGATGTTGTTCATTGTAGACATTCAATGTGAAATTCCACCAATTTTTCAAAATGTATCATGAATTCAGTCTTTGAAATGTAAACAGTCATTGAGACTGGTTTGATGTGAAATGGTTAATTGTAGAGAAACATAAAACTGATTTCTTTACAGCGGCGATAGGAACCAGGGGTCAAAATGTCTTTAACAAATATAGCCATTTTATTTACTATACAAAACCACCTTTAACCTACACGTGGCTTCTGAGTTTTATATGTAATTTAGATGACAAAATCCTTCAGGGACTTTTGCCAATGCGTTCAGTGCATGTATCCTTCTGTCGTGAAAGCTTTAAAATAAAAGTTTAGCACAAAACTATCATACAACAGACATCAGGCACCGTATATCCCATATCATGTAATTACTTTCTGTGAGGGAGCTTTCAGATGTGTTAAACTAGATGTCTGGTTCCTATCACCACCACTGTGAACAATTATGACTCAGCAATTTTTTCTAAAACGGACCATTTCACATCAAACCACTTATACGACATTTTTTTACGTCTCAGCCATTTAACTGGACAGACATTTTGAACAATAAACGGAGTTCTCCTTTAACTTAATCTTTTTAGTGGTGATGAACAGACGTCGCGACGTCTGACACAAAAGCAGACAACCGAAAACCACCAGAAAACCTGCACGCAGACCGAAAACCACCAGTAAACCTGCACGCAGTTTTTATTTGAAATGTTGATAATCCATGGATGGATGGATGGATGGATGGATGTTGATAATGGTTATGATAACAAAAGTGAGTATTTGTGGCTAATTTGCCTTAGAACACCTTTATCTCTATGCATTTGATTTGAAACTAAAATACCTGTTTGGTAATTCAAAACTGGAGTAAAACAATATCTCAAGACATCAGAAACGTTCTCGTAATCATCTGATGATTTCTGTGAGGCAGGGAGGCTGGCAGGCGTTTTGCGTTGGGTTGGGTTGCTGAAATGTCAAGCAGCGTATACGTAATGCGAACGATAACGTCATGCAAAATGATTTGCCTTTTTTATTATTAAAAATTATTTTGTATCTAATTTACATCTAACAGAACTGTAATACATCAAACAGAACAGTAATAAAGTGCTTTCATGAGGCGAGAGATGACAACATACACGCTTCACGAGCACATCAGACCTGACTCACACCCTCTCTCTGCTCGGAGGAACGTAATGCAAATGAGCTGAGTGGTGACCAATCAGATTGTTAAAATGTGGTGCGGTAACTAACTGCGTCACGCCCACAGTCACACAGTGGTATTTAACACTGAAACTCACTCTGAGTGGGAGATTTAACGGTTGATAAAAACTTCATTATTACATTAAATGAGTATTAGGCTGCTTTGGAGCTCTGGCCTAGAAGTCTGCTTAGACTTTCTCTCTCTGCTCACTCCTGAAAATACAGAGTTCACTTAAACAGTGGAGGGCTGCTGCAGATTTTTAGATCATAAAAATACTCCACTCTTAAACAAGCGCACATGGGTATTTAGTTTGTTCAAATTGCTATGAAGTCCAGAATGTTCCATAATTATTGTTCTTTTTTTAAGGTTACAGTCCTGAAATCATTCAATCAAATCATATCAAGTCGCTCCAGATGACTGTTTTATGTCTTACCACTATGCTGAAAATTTTGAAAAATTGGTGGAATTCCCCTTTAATGGGTAGTAGGCCCATGTGTGTTATTTGTGTTAGCCATTGAGCTGCACTGGGTTGCTCTACTAGGGCACATTGTCTAGTCTCCATGGTCACGATAGGACAACACTGCACCTCTTCACTGAATGGACAAAGAACAGTAGTCAACCACAGAGAGGCTGTAGGCATTTTGACGACATTACACATTGAAGTAAAAGAAGAAAAAAGACTACTAAGACTGGATAAGCAAACAGTACAGACTTACTCAAATCTGAATTCTCTCAGACATGGTCAAAGCCAGGACATACAAAGTCTCTTCCTCAGTGAAGGTGGAGCAGCTTGAGGCAGAACTGTTTTCCCAGCTCCAGGCTCTGAAGAGTGAGATTGAGAAAAAAGAAACTGTGCACGGAATATCCACAAAGTCTCACAGGTGAGAGTAGCCAACACTATTACCAAAACTACTGGACAATCATATAATTTAGTTTAATCTGATGTTTACACTGTTACTTCTACAGCTCTGTTCATATTCCAAAGGATGTGTCTTATTTTCGCATGGAAAGACAGCAAGTTCTCCACAGAGGACTCCAGGTGAGGTTTATTTTAACGATTTCCATCAGATTGCACTGATACATTTCTACAAAATTACATGGCTAAGATTCAAAGAGTGGTTTGATATTTAATGCTTCATCATAGAGAAACTTACCATGTCAGAATTGCTCACAGTAGTGGTGATAGGAACCAGATATTTGAAGTGTTTACTTGGCAACAGTAGTGGACAGTAACTAAGTAAATGTAATTTGTTACTGTACTTAAGTAGGTTTTTTTCTGTACTTGTACTTCTTGTATTGAAGTATTTCCATTTTGGGCAACTTTTTACTTTCACTCCACTATATTTCAAAGTCAAATATCGTACTTTTTACTCCACTAAATTTTGCGAAATCTGTTATTCCTTTTGGTTTATGTGTGTATAAAAACGTAACATGTCAAACCGAAAGAAGCAGAAAGCAAGAACACCAATCAGGGCACAGTGGCACTTTGAGCTTTGGTCATACCGACCCAGTGCAAGCACATGGCTCAACATCAGTGCAGCAGTGTAAAATTTTGGGAGAGCCTATTCAACATAAATGATGGGACTAACCTAACTTTGAGTAAATAGACCACAATATAGAAATATGTACACATATGCAGTTGTGACTGATATGTCTTTTTTCTGAATTTATACAAACATTATTTCATTTTATAGTAAATTAGTTTGGGCTAGTTTATGTTTATGAACAGAGACCTATAGATCAATACAGTAAAGGAAACTCATTTGTGAAACTGAGTTTAAAGCAAGTTTTTATTAAACTTAAACTTGTAAGTTGTAAATAAATATTAAACTGAAGCTTTGCTTGTTCGCAGAAAGTTATTTCAGAGCCACTCGGTTCTACCTGATGCAAACTGTTTGCCTTCAGTGTTTTGTGCTTATGATCATTTTAATAGATGTCAGCATCACTAATTAATGACATTCTATTAAAAGACTGGTTTACCAAGAGAGACGCTGGAGGATTTTCACCTAAAATGAGTTTATGAAGTAAGAGTTTTGTTATAAAGATGATAATAGGACATTAGGGTCATAATTAATCTTTTAGTACTTTTACTTTTGATACTTAAGTACATTTAAAGGCAAATACATTTGTACTTTTTCTCAAGTGGAGGTCTAAAGGGAGGAACTTCTACTTTTGCTGGAGTAATATTTTACCTTGAGTAACTTCTACTTTAACTCAAGTACATGGTTTGTGTATTTCTTCCATCACTGCTTGGCAATAGAAGCTGCATCACAGAAAGTTGTTATGTGAAATGGTTATGAATATGTTGCCTGGTGTTTGAGACGTTGTTATGCAATAGTTTTAACATAAGGTTTTGGCTTGAAACTTATTTTAAAAATCCATTCATGTTTAAATGCAAGGTGGAAGGTAAATTCCCTAAGAAAACCTTTTTTTTTCAGATTTAGCAGATTTTATCATGATCAGCATTACATATATAAACACTCAGATAATGTGTGGAGGTTCATTGGTCAGGTTTGAAAACTAAATAAAATGACTAATATGAATATTTGGATCATAGACATCACAACCCCTGGTTCCTATAACCAACACTGTATCAAAATTCTAGTTTGTAAATGTCTCTACATAATAAACTATTCACATCAAACCACTCTAAATGACTTTGTTTACATCTTGTCATTGAATTCTGAGAAACCTTGAAAGGTCGGAGGGATTCTCCTTTAGGACATAATGCAATTATGTATTTTTTAGGTTTAGTTTTTCACATTTTTTTATGATTTTGGTCAGTATTTTATGGGAGTGTAACCAGGATGTGCATTAACTATAGGTTGCAGGTGTGAAACCTGTAGTATCCCAAGCAGAGGTCATCCAGAGAGAGCTGAAAAGCTGCCTTGGCCAAGAGTACACACCTGAGAGCCTACCACTGTTACTGCACCAGGTAGACTTTTGTCCTGTTGTGGTCCTGGACGGCAAAAAAATCCTGAAAGTGCAATTTGGTGATTTCCCTCTTCAAACACACCTACACTCTTAAAAATAAAGGTGTTGAGAAGAGTTCTTTGGAGTGGTGCCCTAGAATAACCACTTCTTACGCTTAATTGTGAGGAACCTTGTTCTTCTTTTTTTTAAAGAACCTTTGCATAATGTAATGATTCTATGCAAGATGGAGGCCCAAACCAATGGAAACCTTTGCTTACTTTTAAGAAAGTGTTAAACCTGGTATCTGCTCAGATGAATTCAGGTATGAGGATGACAATAAACTGTGCTGGTCTTTGGTCCTCCAGTAATGATCTGGATGCCTATGAAGTGAAATATGGATTTCTTTTTCAATATTTCATTGTAAACACTCTTTAAAGAGTTGGTGTCATTCACTGGAGCACAGGAATAGGATATCATGTTAACTTTTTCTTTCTGTGCCGTGACACATTTTTGTGTGAAACTTGGTATCAAGGAGGGTCTCTGAGCTAGCTAAGCTGGTGGTGGAAGGTGGAGGTGAAACATGATATAACTGATTTATTATTGGTGACAGTAATAAGATGTTTTTGAGGAAGTCAAAAATCATTACACTTTACAGTAAAACAAAAATTTAGTCTTTTAAATGATATGATAAATTGTGAAACCTGAAAAATTCAGGTTTACTTTAATGCCAAACAGTTTCTACAGATTGCTTATGCTCACATACATATCAGTTCTTCACAGACCGAGCATATCAGCTGGCCCAGTATAAATACCAGCTTATGTTGAGATGGAGGAGATTCTGTCGGCATTCCATCATCCTGCAGCAATTATATCCTCAGTATAAGGTAATCTAAATTATATAACTTACTTTGTGCAAAGTATGATCCCTACCTGTATATGTTGTATATGATTGAATTCTTCTGACTTGGCATTGTCTAGGAGCACATGACTCAATTGGCAACTGAATTTGAAGATGCTCTGCAGAGGGCTCGCAGGCTTGCTGTGTCCAGAGAAAAGGCTCTTTTAGGCACTGGCTACCCCGTCAATGTGGTTACACAGGAAGATGTGGTCATCTATTTGCAGTGGCTTATTTGCCACCTACACTCAGTTAAGACTATACACAACTTCCTGCATGTGAGTGTATGTACAGACCCTGTATGCATAAATACAACCCCAATTCCAATGAAGTCGGGACGTTGTGTAAAACATAAATAAAAACAGAATACAATGATTTGCAAATCCTTTTCAATCTATATTCAATTGAACACCACAAAGACAAGATATTTAATGTTCCAACGGATACATTGTTGTTTTTTGCAAATCTTCACTCATTTTGAATTTGATGCCTGCAACACGTTCCAAAGAAGCTGGGACAGGGGCATGTTTACCACTGTGTTACATCACTTTTCCTTTTAACACTCAATAAGCGTTTGGGAACTGAGGACACTAATTGTTGAAGCTTTGTAGGAGGAATTCTTTCCCATTCTTGCTTGATGTACAACTTCAGTTGCTCAACAGTCCGGGGTCTCTGTTGTCATATTTTGTGCTTCCTAATGCACCACACATTTTCAACGGGAGACAGGTCTGGACTACAGGCAGGCCAGTGTAGTACCCGCACTCTTTTACTACGAAGCCACGCTGTTGTAACATGTGCAGAATGTGGCTTGGCATTGTCTTGCTGAAATAAGCAGGGACGTCCCTGACAAAGACGTTGCTCAGATGGCAGCATATGTTGCTCCAAAACCTGTATGTACCTTTCAGCATTAACGGTGCCTTCACAGATGTGCAAGTTACCCATGCCATGGACACTAACACACCGTCATACCATCAGAGATGCTGGCTTTTGAACTTTCTGCTGATAACAATCCGTACAGTCCTTTTCCTCTTTGGCCCAGAGGACACGGTGTTCATGATTTCCAAAAACAATTTGAAATGTGGACTCGTCAGACCACAGGACACTTTTCTACTTTGCGTCAGTCCATCTCAGATGAGCTTGGGCCCAGAGAAGCCGGCAGCATTTCTGGGTGTTGTTGATATATGGCTTTCACTTTGCGAGTTTTAACTTGCGAACTGTGTTCACTGACAATGGTTTTCTGAAGTGTTCCTGAGCCCATGTGGTAATAGCATGTAATAACAGAATGATGTCGGTTTTTAATGCAGTGCTGCCTGAGGGATCGAAGGTCATGGGCATTCATTGTTGGTTTTCTGCCTTGCCACTTACTTGCAGAGATTTCTCCAGATTCCCTGAATCTTTTGATGATATTATGGACTGTAGATGATGAAATCCTTAAATACCTTGCAATTGCATGTTGAGAAATGTTGTTCTTAAACTGTTGGACTATTTGCTCACGCAGTTGTTCACAAATTGGTAAGCGTTGCCCCATCCTTGCTTCTGAACATCTGAGTCTTTCAGGGATGCTCACTTTATACCCAATCATGACACTCACCTGTTTCCAATTAACCTGTTTACCTGTGGAATGTACCAAACAGGTGTTTTTTGAGCATTCCTCAACTTTCCCAGTCTTTTGTTACCCCTGTCCCAACTTCTTTTTGGAATGTGTTGCAGGCATCAAATTCAAAATGAGTGAATATTTGCAAAAAACAATGTTTATCCATTTGAACATTAAATATCTTTCTTTGTAGTGTATTCAATTGAATATAGGTTGAAAAGGATTTGCAAATTATCGTGTTCTGTTTTTGTTTATGTTGTACACAATTTCCCAACTTAATTGGAATTGGGGTTGTATTTCTGCCAGTTTGTGTTGCTTAAAAGTGTTTATGAAGAGCTTATGTTAAAGGTTTGATTTGATATAGGTGATTCATTATCTTCCTTTGTGTGAGAGGAGAGAAGCAGACAGCAACAGTACACCAGACTTAAGCTCTCCTGGGGAGTTTTCAGGTGAGATTACTCCACAGTGTTGGACTATAGTCAAGACTTATGCTTAAATAACCCACAAGCTCACACTAAGGTAGAGCACAGTTGACATGGAATGTTAGTATGAGGTCAATAAGAAAGGAATAGTACACTCATAAATCTACTTTACACAATTTTCACTTTACACCAAATGTAGTCAGTTAACTAAGATTTGTCTGAAGTTTACTTCTTTAGTTTTGCTTTTAGCCACAAGATTAATGTCACTAACAAACAGTGGAAGTTTATACCCCACCAACTAGCAAACTACCTGAATCATCACATGTTATCTAACTGTGTTCAGGGGAATTTCACAGATTTCTCAAATGTTTTACATCATTAAATCATTAAGGTATAAACAAAGTCATTCAGAATGGTTTGGTATTAAACATGCCATTCAAGACAAGATTACTGAGTCAGATTTGTTGTGTCAGTCAGTAGTGGTGATAGGAACCAGACACCCAGAGTTAAATGCCTCTGAAAGTGTTTTAAGAGTTTAATGCCTCACAGAAAGTTATTACATGAAATGGTTATGAATATGCTGCCTGAGGCCTGAGACATTGTTTTATGTTCTAAAAAGATTTTGTCATCCAAAATCCATTCTTGGCAAAGAAATACATGCAGGGCAATGTAGAAATCACAACAGACCTCAAAATAATGTGTTATCTCAGTTAAGTACTATACAATGTCCTTTTGTACATATTAAGTTTAAGCTTTTATTATTTGTTGCCTATAGTGCAAAACTAGAAAAGCTAATTTCGGACATCAAATGACATTTGAGATAAGTGCAAAATTCATTTTGCAGAACTACTTCAACCCCATTGCTTGATTTGAATTGCGCTCTATGCCTTTGTTTTGTCACAATAATGTTCTCTCATTGTCTTATCAGGGATGTTTGTATCATCATCTAAAGTGCCCCGACAATCTGTAAAATTAGACGAATTCCAAGATCAACTGCAGCACTTACTTTCACATTATAACATCCAGTACAACGTGCAGTCCATCAAGACTTCTGCTGATCAGATGGAACTCTTCAGCATGGTATTGGCAAACGTATTATCAAATTGTAGTGTTCAAGAACACTATTAACAACACGGTTTGTACACACATCATAACAGGAGCCTACATACAGTACTGTGTAAAGTCAGAAAGTGCCCTTCATTTACTAAATTTCCAGTCAAAATAGACATCCAGTGCAACTTATTCATTTTTATATGTTAGGTTGAAAAAACAGAAAGGACATGTTTATAAGAAAATTACATAGAAGCCAGAAATAAATATTATATCATTTTTTTAGTAATCAATGCCCACCCTTTGCCTTTATTATAGCTACCATTCCTTTCCACACTGCCAAAGTTCAGTTTTTGAAGTTGGGTGCATTTTCTGCTTTTCACCAGCCAATTAATCCCAATCACATTTGAAGATGTTTAGATCTGGACTCTGTGATGATCAGTCCATTGTTCTAAAAAGACCAGCAGGGTATTTGTTTGATTTGCAGGTTTTCTTCTTTTGTCTGTTTCCTTTTACTGGCTTCTTGACAGCTATACATCCTTTAAGACCTATAGTGTTAGGATGGACAGAAACACCTGTGGATTTTTTCAGATCTGAAACGAGAATGGAGCTTGATTTTCTCCTCTCTCTCTCAAAGATGAAAGCTGTTCACCATCAAGCTGTGAAAGTGCTGTTCATCTGATGGTGACAGTACTGGTGGTCTACCAGGTCTTGCAGTTGTTAGGAGTCAAAGTTTCTTTATATATTTTAATTATTTCTCCAGTTTTGAAAACTGACTTTTCACTTACTTTCCTTTGATGTTTGCTTTCCTTATAAAAATGAATTATCAAATGTCCATAGCAAAATCTCTTGAACAATGAAGAACTGGCATGCTTACTTACTTAATGGCAGTTTTTACCAGAAATAAAATAAATAAGGAGTGGTTTCTGACTTTTTGGTTGTACTTTAAATTGGGAGCAGGTTTATTTAGCATTATGCTAATTATTCTGTTTTGCTTAGGTCACCTATGAGTTTAGGACCATCTTCAAAGATCAAGATTTGATGAATACCTTTCTGCAGTATAATAGCACTGAGGCTATAGACAAGAAGTGGGGAAGGAGAAGCCCAAACATGGCTCTCAGAAAGGAGTCCAACTGGATTCCCCATATCCAGGTGTGTCACTGACCCTGTAAATCATCCCTCAAATGTCAAGTACTTCTAAATCATGTGATCTTTGATCTATTGTGAAGCCATGTTTTGAAGGTGGGCAGTTTTTACATAAAGTTTAGTGTGTGGCATTTTTTTTTTTAAACTTTTTTTTCTTTGGACTAAAAACAGGTGAAACCAAAGAGAGACCCCTGGCAACAGAAACAAATGTCCAAACTGGAAGAGTTGAAATGCGTGGATGAATTTCTTCAGCTGCACTACAGGTCCTGCGAGGTGAATTAATAAAGGTGTTTCAGATGGTGTTCTGAGTGTTATTTGGTGATGTTTTAATTTATGGAATCTCTAAGCAATCATTGTTTTTTTTCAGTCCTTGAACATGTATCATGCTTTGTGGACCCTGAATTGTTTCTTTTTAAGGAATCAGATGTCCAGAGAGTAACTGAAATCCTGAAGCAGCATGCAGTATTTGCCTGTGAGCCGGAGTCCATGGGGCTTTTAGCAATGACCTCAAGGCTGACAGCAGCTTCTGCTGCCTCTAACATATGGAGAAGCATCTATAACATTGCACAGGCATGACGCTGGTTGAAATTCTAGATGAAAATGTTTCATGCGGTTGATGCAGTTGCGATTCATTTCTCTTTTTCCATTCAATGCAAATGATTTTAACATTTCAGGAAACCAGTGGCAAAGTGTCTGATGTGTCTGAGCAAGAAAGATGGAAAAAGGCTAAAAAGAAAAATCTAAGGTAATATTTAGAATTTTACGCATACCTTGGGATTTCTCATTATTTCTGATATTAGCAGTGCCATATCAGGTTAGAGCAAATCATATAAGGCTAGTTTAAATTGTAAACTGTAAACCACAAACCAAATGTAGACCTTCATCATAGATGTTATGCTATAGTTACAGCTACAGTAGTAGTGCTCAGCTGCTCGGGTTGGATCAAGACCTTGAGGATGGTTCAAAAGATCCTGTTGCATCCAGAGGAGCCTACGTGTCCCTTCTGTATCTGCGTTACCTCAGAATCAGGGAGCTGAAGGTTGAGTGTAAACCTCAAAAAATTATCTTGCATATTTGTTTAATTGTTTGTATGTTTCTTTCTTGCACTTTTTACTAATTTGGATCAAAATTTAGTGGTAATTTTAACACCTTAAAGTGGCATGACGTCCTAAAAAGGTAATATTGGTCACTGAGCAATGCTGCCCTCTTGTTGATGTAGCGCACCTGTTTGAGTATGCTGAACTACCTGCGCTCTGTGGAGAGAAGGCTGACAGTGGATACTGCAGGGCTGCAGGTGGTGGGGGGTGTGCAGGTGAGCAGTGCGGAGGAAAGTGGCTGGATGAATGCGGCTCGAGGATGCAGTGGCTCTACAGGAGGCCCTGGCTCACAGCACTACGTTTACAACACCCCCGCTGACTACAAGGTAACAAACCAGCACGCTTCCCTGTGGGTGGAGCAGGCCGGCGCTAAGGAGACTTAATTTAGCAGTCTTGTAATATGAATTAACTTTGACGTATCCTGTAAGTTGCAGTGAAGTGTTGCATGGTTCTGCTTTGGATGTAAATATAAAAAAAACATCAGAACAAGAAATTCACAGAGAATTCTTGAAGGAATTGAAGGAACTTGGGTCATTTTTCCGTTATGTTATGCATGAAAAACAACTTTTCACTGCACTAGAAAGTCATAAAAAATAGGCTGGTTTTTCTGATTTACTTCTTGTGTGGATATCTCTATGGAAGAAGCACAAAGTCTGAGAAGTTAATGAAATCACTTTGTATATTTCTGATAATTTTGGCTAAAATACTGATCGTTTTTAAAATGGTTTTAAAATTAAAACTGAATAATAACATGAATGCAGTATTTATCATTTCTGACACACAATGTGGCTATAAAACTAAAGTGGCTGTGGACCCTAATGTAGACTAAGACTTAGACTTAGACAGACTTTATTGTGATTCAAATTTACACCATACAGTACACATTAGAATGCAATTACGTTGCATTGGCTCAGAAAGGAAAAAAAATAGAAGAGCTCAGATTTGATTAATTACAACTTCACTGATGCATTTCAGTATAACAAACTACATTTTACACTTCAGTCACATGTCAACATTAATATTCCATACAGACCACTGCAATAGTTGAATGACCCACTTGTTTCTTTGATGTTTGCTTTACTGTATTTTGCAGTATTTTTTTCATAAATGTATTGCCCAAATTTTGATTTCAGCAAATGCATTATTGACACTAAGAATATTAAATGTTCTTTTGTAACTGAAGGCATAATCATTCCTCCATGTAACATGTGCTAACAACAAGACATTATAACATGATAAATGATGATGTTTTTTTTTTCAAATTTGAGGCATGCTGGATATTGAATTTTATACTATATATTGTGTTATACTATATACTATATAGTGTGCTACACAGGTTTCTCAGAATCATCTCGGCTCCATTCATCATTAAAAATCTTTAATCTTTACATTGTTTGAAACTTGTAGTGTATAAGTGTCATATTAAAATAGTTTTATCCTGAGCAGATTTTGAACAATAGTGCATGTCGACAGTAACATTGTTTTTATTTGTTTATTGTCAGGTCCATTGCACAGAGTTTATGGAGTTCCCTGAGGTGGAGAATCTTAGTGACTTCTACAGCACTGAGGGACAATATATCCACGTCCAGGATCAGAGAGGCCTTTACGTTGTGTATGATGCAGCCATGATGGACCTGAAAGAGCTTGAAAACACACTGCTGCTCATAGCATCCCATTACATCTGCAGAAGCAGAGGTCAGAGCAGAAAGTAGTGACTGTCTCAGATTAATTCATGCACAGGTTATAACCAAAATACCTCTTCCAGAATATATGATCTATGTACCTTTTCACTTGGTTGAGGCACCTTTGCATATTAGTTATTTGTTTATGCTGAGGTTAAGCCATCATTTAATGCTTGTTATAAAATGATATGTTTATATTATCATGAATCAGTGTTATAATACTGACAGAGATGTCCAGTGGTTCATTAAAATCTGCTGAGACCCCTAAATCCTGGGCTGGAATGGATGTGGATCGAGTGGCCGTTCTGCTGGATATCTGGACATGTGAGACTGCTTTCCTGGAGCACAAAATAGAGGTACTGTTGTTAAAAATGTGCATTTCAAGATAGACTGCAAATACTATAAATGTTTTCACCTCTTATTTATGTACTTATATGTTCACAGCTCTTGAATTGCTACTTTGAGGCGTATCAGCATGTCATAGACCTAGAGGAGCAGTTTAGTTTGGCTCAGGTGATTACAGACGTAATGCACAGAAGGCCTCGCTTGGATCTGGGAACAGAGTATTTTGTACAAGGGTACAAGCAGGAGGTGGTCTGCCTACAAAGTCATCAGCAACTTATTAAATTAGTTCTCAATACTCAGGTAATTGGGTTTTTGGGTTCTGTACTGATTATTAGCCAAAGTAACAGTAGACGTTTGCATATTCAGTACACAGGAAAACAAATCTGCAACCACATTTCCTTTCTGTTAGATTGATAAGCAGCGTCAGTATCTGGAGAGGATATGGAGAGGGAAGCAGAGCAGGAGCTGTCTTCTTGAATACGGCTTCCCTTTAAACTATGTCCCTAAACAGCTGGTCTCAGTAGGTGGAAGTAGGTAAGCATTCTGATAAATTCAGAAAGATGGAAAAAACACACTGAATGCCATACACATGTAGTCAATGCACTATGATGCATTGATGAGAAGGTGGTGATTCAACTACATCAGTTTTTAATATACAGTATTTTGCAAATGTTTTAGGCATATAAACACATTTATCTTGGCAGTATTTGTGTTTTTTGTATGTATGTGTGTTTTTCATGCTTTGTTAATTTCCTGAGGTAAAATAAGTTAATGCATTATCTACAGAGAATACACTTCTGCACATTATAATGCACAGTTTTAGTTTTTTGCTGAATTAAACATTTGCAATAATAAAACATAAAATGTATTTTCATCTTATATTTTATGTTTCTTCCCCAATATGTTAAAGTAAATAAATGGAAAAGGTGCACTGACATTGGCAAGACAATATTTAAGTGTGTTCTCTGTAGAGGATGTATTAACTTATTTTCACATGAAAAAAACAAAAAACAAGCAATTTGACCAGAGGTGTTTAAACTTTGCTTGAGCTATTTTCAGACATAAAAACTGTTGTTTTATTGTTTTAACTGTCCATTATCCACTAAAGTGTTCTACTTGTACATTTATGTGTTCAGAGTATTTTTAATAACATGTCATTTGAATTCATAACAATAAAACTGAATTATCATTGTTTATGTGGCATTTACATTTTACATGTATATCTTGTGACACAACTTACACTTTAATTGTGTATCAAATGTATAAACATGAAGCTTTAGGAGTCTTGCTCAAGGACTCTTACTGTTATAGCATAGTGTGCTTGCTTACTTGAAGAATCACTGCCAGGTTTGTCTTGTGGAGGGCAGCAGTGTTACCCACAATGTTAACCAACTGCTAACAGAAATGGTCGGTATAAGCCCTGTTTTGCATTTCACTACAGCAATGTGCTGTCAATATGTGCCCTGTTAATGCTTTGCTTTAATGTTTTTTATCTTTCCACATTTGTTGCTGCAGCCCCACCCTGAAGAGTGTGTATCTGTTAGAGCTACACCCATCGCTATGCCTGGCCTCTGATGTGTACAGGACCCTGGAACAGGCCCATGTTGAACTGTGTGAGCTGCATGGGGTCAGGAGTGCCTCACAGAGAACCAGGCTGGAACACACAATCCTGAAGCAAGCTCTGCTTCATTGGTACACAATGGCCACACCTGGAGCCTCTTATAGTCAACAGCTCCAAAGAGATGTATGTGTCTTATTGGACAAACCTAGTAAAGACATTACAACTACGATATAATACAAACAGAGTTATGCAGTGACTAAATCAACTGTAATAAATATTTTTAGATAATTTATTAAGCTTATTAAACTGCTCTTGCAAGCACCTTAATAAGAGCCTCCAGGATGCTTTTCCAGCAAACCTGAAGATGTTCCCAGTATGCTCAGCACTTGTTGGCTGCTACTTTTAAATGGCCATTTTAGCAAAAAAAATAAAAGCATACAAAGCCATCAACCTGGCTGTCCATATGTAAACAATCCATGGAATAAAAATGTCTTAGATTATGAAAAACATAAATTATAGCTGTGTCCAGTTTAATTTACATTGTATATCTATTCACTGCCTGTTGTTTCTGTAGCTGTTTTCAGAGGAATTTATTGAGGACCCAGTCATGGTCAGAGAGGTCAGCTACTCTGTTCTGAGGTCAGCCGAGGAGCATGAGAGGAAGCAGGGCAGAGAGAGACAGATATTCACAGTGGAGATATTCTCCAAACTTCTGGAGCTGGTCACTCTTCGTCATCGCATTGTTGAATCAGCCTCAGAGACTGAGCACCTTTCACAGTTAAGTCAAGCTTTACTGAAAGATTAACTGATTGAATAGTTGATTGAACATTTGTGTTACAGATCTTTCTGCAATTTACATTAAATCGCTTTTCTCAGATGGAAAGAATCTTTTGCACCTTTCTTAGTCATCAGTCACGCTTAGCAGGCTGAAAATCCTCTCCAAGGGGGCCTATTAGCAATGAAAATGAGCTATTAGTGTTTAATTAGAGTTGTACTTCATATCAGTGAGAATGTGTGTCCTTTTTTATAACTTACATAAGGATAAGCCTTAACTAAAAGATTTATTTTGTTACAGAAGGACAAAGTCTTAATAAATGTGTAAAGTGCTGTAATACTGATCATTTTGTAGTTATTTCTTCTCTCTGATTTTTGTCTATTCCAGATTATACAAATCACTAACTCAGGAGATGGGTTTTGATGAATTCCATCTATATATGCGACCAGTGCAGTTTGAATTTGCAGCAAAAAAAGAGATCCCAAAACAGCCCCCACTGTTCATCTCGACGCACTTCCAGGACAGCAGTTGTGTTGACAGGTAACTAACAGGATTAGTTGGTGCTTGTATTCTTGCAGACTTTTAGAGCAATAAGAGCAATAGAGCAATAATCCTCTGCTTTTTACCCCTGGTCAGTGATGTGTGTAGTGGGGGTGCTGAAGGTTCTGCAGTTCTCTTAAGACCAGTGTAGTAAACAACAACAAAACAAAAAAAACAAAAAAAAAATATATATACACTGCTCAAAAAAATAAAGGGAACACTTAAACAACACAATATAACTCCAAGTAAATCAAACTTCTGTGAAATCAAACTGTCCACTTAGGAAGCAACACTGATTGACAATCAATTTCACAGCTGTTGTGCAAATGGAAAAGACAACAGGTGGAAATTATTGGCAATTAGCAAGACACACTCAATAAAGGAGTGGTTCTGCAGGTGGGGACCACAGACTACTTCTCAGTACCTATGCTTTCTGGCTGATGTTTTGGTCACTTTTGAATGTTAGTGGTGCTTTCACAATCGTGGTAGCATGAGACGGACTCTACAACCCACACAAGTGGCTCAGGTAGTGCAGCTCATCCAGGATGGCACATCAATGCAAGCTGTGGCAAGAAGGTTTGTTGTGTCTGTCAAAGTAGTGTACAGAGGCTGGAGGCGCTACCAGGAGACAGGCCAGTACACCAGGAGACATGGAGGAGGACGTAGGAGGGCAACAACCCAACAGCAGGACCGCTACCTCCGCCTTTGTGCAAGGAGTAACAGGAGGAGCACTGCCAGAGCCCTGCAAAATGACCTCCAGCAGGCCACAAATGTGCATGTGTCTGCACAAACGGTTAGAAACCGACTCCATGAGGATGGTATGAGGGCCCGACGTCCACAGATGTGGGTTGTGACAGACGTGACAGAGTCTGGAGACACCACGGCGAGCGATCTGCTGCCTGCAACATCCTTCAGCATGACCAGTTTGGCAGTGGGTCAGTAATGGTGTGGGGTGGCATTTTTTTTGGAGAGCCACACAGCCCTCCATGTGCTCACCAGAGGTAGCCTGACTGTCAATAGGTACTGAGATGAGATCATCAGACCCCTTGTGAGACCATATGCTGGTGTGGTTGGCCCTGGGTTCCTCCTAATGCAGGACAATGCTAGACCTCATGTGGCTGGAGTGTGTCAGCAGTTCCTGCAAGATAAAGGCATTGAAGCTATGGACCGGCCTGCCTGTTCCCCAGACCTGAATCCAATTGAGCACATCTGGGACATCACGTCTCGCTCCATCCACCAACGTCACATTGCACCACAGACTGTCCAGGAGTTGGCGGATGCTTTAGTCCAGGTCTGGGAGGAGATCCCTCAGGAGACCATCCGCCACCTCATCAGGAGCATGTCCAGGCATTGTAGGGAGGTCATACAGGCACATGGAGGCCACACACAATACTGAGCCTCATTTTGACTTGTTTTAAGGACATTACATCAAAGTTGGATCAGCCTGTAGAGTGTTTTTCCACTTTAATTTTGTGTGTGACTCCAAATCCAGGCCTCCATTGGTTAATAAATTTAATTTCCATTGATGATTTTTGTGTGATTTTGTTGTCAGCACATTCAACTTTGTACAGAACAAAGTATTCAATGAGAATATTTCATTCACTCAGATCTAGGATGTGTTATTTGAGTGTTCTCTTTATTTTTTTGAGCAGTGTATATATATATATATATATGAAACCTCTCTGAATGTAGTGGCAGGGTGTCAGTGTATGACTGTCAATGTATGTACTATGGTTTCAGTATCGTTACACCCCAAAGAGATATAGGCCAGTTCTGAGCAGCCTGTAAATCTCACAGTGAGACTGTGGGCATGACACAGTCCCTTACAATGCTGCATAGTTCAGTTCATGTGCATAAAAGTTGTACAGAATGAGTGAACAGAGAAAGTATATGCATCAGCGGTCTGATGCATCAGTTATGTAAATATATTGTCGTGTCTCGCCTCATCACAGCACAATATGACACTTTCAGGTTGATGTAAATTACCAAAAAAATTCAAATCACAAAAGGCAAATAAATTAGCATGACATCATCTTTCATGCCATGTATATGCTGATTACAATTTCAGCACCTCCAACTTAAAACACTTTCTCTATGGTGTAATTATGTTTTGTCTTATTCACAGATATTGCCCATCCAGCCTTCCTCTAGGCATCCAGGAGCTTGATGAGAACCAGATAGGAAAATTCAGCTTCCGGTCTGAAGAAGCTGTGCTTAATGTAATGACTTGCAGAACAATTCAGGCCGTATACTGTTCACTCTGCACCTTATGTATATAAGCACTAATTGCTTATGCATCTTTTATGGTTGTCTTTAGCTCATGAACCAGTCGAATTTAGAGAATCTGCAAGTGGTCTTGGCCTGCCAGGTTACACAGAAGAATGCTCTTCTTGGTGCTCTGAAGCAGGCCTTAGTTTGCTACTGGACTGAGAACTCAGTCAAGTCCCCACAAGACCAAGAATGTGTAACTCTGAGGGCATCAAAAGGTGCCTCACACACTCGAGGCAGGTCAGTTTTAGACTCACTATACACCCATAATGTATAATTGATTTGATTTCCTCTGTTCTGTCATACATCATCGCTGACATAACACAACCTTATTCATAATTTTCTGGGAGAAACAAAAAAATATTCTTAACTTGGAAATACATTAGTAGAAATTATTTTATTTTAGCTAAATGTAGGTAATTTCTGTTGGTACATTTATCATGTAATGTCAAGTGTAACATATATGGTTTATCCTCATGTGAGAACTAATACCACCAAATCACACACCACCAAAGCAAAGAATTTACTTTCAACTTAATTGTAGTCAAGTATGTTTACATACAGACCCTTTTTTTACTTCCAGTAAGCTCAAGTGTACAGTACTGTGTAGAAGTCAGAGACCACTCTCATTCATGTGGCAGCCATTAAGTACAAGTTATTCATTTTTCAAGTGATATTTCTGAGGAAACTAGATATAAGATAATCCACAGGCATAAGGAAGAGGAAAGTCAAAGTCAAAAAATAAGTGAAAAAAACAAGTTTCCAAAACTGGAGTTAACCCCTTCAATGGCCAGCACCCACCAGTGGGCCAAAACTTTATTACACACTTCTATAGCCTAAGAATACACACACTTAAAATGCAAAGAAAATGGTTCTGTGTAGAATTATGAATATTCAAAAAACCATTAGCATGATTAAATTGGGCTCTGCATTATGAAATGGTTCTTCAGATTGATGGAAAATGGGCAGTAGGGTTTTTGAAAAGGGTTCTATATAGCACCATAAATATGAAGTTTGTAACAAAAGAAGAACCCTTTTTGGTGCCTTTCTAGAACCATATACAACACATATATTTAGTCATGCAAATGGTTCTTTGAGTGTTCATAGTTCTATATAGAACCATTATTTTTAAGAGTATAGCTCAAGCAGTTTGCATTAAGGTCTCTGTAGTTACTGAATAATAAGAATTACTATATAATAAGCCTGGGTTTTTAAGGTGTTGAAAACATGATTAAAAGATACAGAGAAATTGGGCTCTGCAAGACCTGTTAGACCACAAAACAGTCACCATTAGATAAGGATCTCTCATCTATAAGAGAGAAGAGAAACTCAAGCTCCACTCTTGCTTTAGATCTGAAAAAATCCACAAGTGTTTCTGTCCATCCTTCAACTGTGAGAAGACAACTCAACACTAAATAAACAAAAAAAAGCAAATCAAACAAAGAAGTTGTCAGTGTTCTCAGGGGACAGTCGACCCTCTGAACTCAACATCATTGACTGTGTTTGGGATTGCCTGAATCATGAGATGCAAAATATGAAACCAACCAAAAAAGAAAAAAATGTTTTTAAGATTGAAGGTGTGAAAAAATATCCCTGCAGATTTGAAAAACTGAAAGCAAGTCTGCTGAAAACAATGGAAGCTGTAATAATGGCAAAAAGTAGACTTACTGAATACTGAAGAATGTGATATTATATTTAGTTGCTGAGGATTTCTGTGCAATTTTCTGTTTTTTTTTCTGACACTGATATAATAATAATATGTACTTAATGGTCTCAAATGAACTCAAATAAATGAAGGGGTGATGTCTGACTTTACTGTACTGTATTTTTGGACATACACATCCATTTTAAACTGAATAAGATTTTGACACACTACCCTGTAACTCTCACTTAATTATAATTCTCTACATTTTTCCACCCCTTGCTATGTTTATAAATGAGCACAATCCACATGATAACAGAAAAAAAATTGATTTAGGCTTGCAGATGCCTTTGTGTCCATTCAGCTGGAGAAGGTCAGTCCTCGGGATGAAATGCTGAACTCTTTTATAAAGAAGAAGGAGCTGATGAGCTCTCTGATATCAAATCCAGTATGTAAAGCCAAGTCTTCAGTAGGATTTTCTGATGCACAGATGGGCATCTGTAGGAGTTTACCAGCCTGTTCTTTTTTTGTTAACAGGATGAGGTAGCCAAAATCAAGAGGAAACTGATTTTGGATTTCTGCCACAAGTATGTTTGTTTGGATCTCAGTGTTCAGTGAATTATAATTGGTTCAGATATAACTATAACAGCATATACAATAGCTATGGCCTATAAACATGTTGTGTCTCTTTAGATTCAGCCAGGTGATGTCTCAGTGTTGTTTGAGAGGTCAGATCATTGCCCTTTGCTACAGTCTAACCTCTCTGCTGGATAAGCTTCCTGATATTGGCCAGACTCACTTTGTTGTTGGACAAGCCAATGAGAGCCGGAGTGAGAAGGGTTTTCAGCCTGATCCTAGGTGAGAGCATGCTTTCTCCGTCGAGAGTAAGAATTTTAGTTGATATGTTCAGTTCACTGCAGTTGATGCAGTCCAAGGGCCTGCTGTGAGCCCACACTTTGGATCCTCATTCTCATAACTACATAACTTGTATTAGTTTCATAGAAGTTACATAACAATCTATGATACCTAATGTATTAAAAGTGTAATCATTGTTCAGATTAAATGCATTTTATTGTGTTTGGATATTCAGGATTTTTCAACCTCGTCCCAGGCAGCTGTTATCAGCTGATGGAAAGACTCTGTTGAACCTCTGGTTCATTCCTCACTTCTCTGAGGTGCTCATCATGTTCAAGACACTGGAAGAGAAGGTGAGAAATGCAACAGAACTTCTTCATTTTATTATAGAAACGCTCCTGTTTTTGATAAATGATAATGTTTTCTGTTTAACAGTATAGATACACTGTTAAACTGACATACTTTGTGATTGCTCTTCAGTTTTAGCCAATTTTTCCAACAATATATTTAGCATGTATTTACTAAATGAGCATTTTGCTCTTTATATAATGTCCATAAAATAGCGGTGTTCCTTTTTTTTTTACATTTTTCATTATTTTTAGTTTTTTAATTCTGTCTTATGCACTTTGTTCATCATATTCAGGTGCTGACACTTAACTCAAGTGTGTGCAGTTGGAAGCCCATAACAGTAATAAGTTTGCTTTTTAGACTTGGCTTTCTGTCTGGTTAATGTTTACAAATTGCATAGGATTCCCTTTTTTGTGTTTTTATGAAGCTGTTAGGTTGCAATACATTTATTTTGCACAGAATACCAGCATTTAGGCAGCATGGCTTCATTGAGTTTATTTATGCAAACTTAAAATGAATTTTGTGGTGTGATTTCGTAATAGATTTGGAAAACATTGTCTTATTGAATTTTATCATTATCGCCCAGCACTAAGTAAGGGTCAGATTTAAGTTTGGAAAATTCTATATATACAACAAATGGTATGGGTATGAGCTCACATGCTGAGACAATAGAAAGACAGATGGGTGCGTGTGTGTGTGTATGTGTGTGTGTTGTAGGCATGTTGCCAGGCTCTTCAGCACACCCTGACAATTATATCAGCTCTTCATGATATAGTGTTTTATCTGGTGAGCCTTGCTTCCCTGGGGAATCCAAAAAGTTCATTTGGCTGCAGTGGTGAACTTAAGCTCACTGCAGACTGGGGAGGATCAGAAAGCATCAGTAAGTAATAACAGCTTCACTTACTGAGATTTGTAGCAAGAAAATGTTTACAAAATTGTTTAAGAAAAACATTTCAGCTTTATCAGAATATTTTCTGACCTCTGTTCTGTGGTCTTGTACAGGAGCTGAGCTCTGGGACATTCAGCAGCAGATGGACTCTCTTACTGAGCCTCATAGTCCAGAGGTTGTAGGGAGACTGCTCCAGCTGCGCAGGGAGGTGCTTTTTCTGCGGTTTGATATGGCAGTACGCTGCATGATTCGGTGAGTGTGTGGTCGTAGTTGTTTTTATTAGGGACCGACGTGTATGAACATTTAAAAAATGTCCAGACTTTTAATAGTTTTAGTCAAACAGTGCTTTACAGACATATATCATTTATCTACTGTGAATGTCAAATATGGTCAGTTCTCACTTTTCTTAAACTCAGAAACACGCAGTCTTAAATAATGTCAATATTGTATTGGGGTTTGGGGGGCTTCCCAGAAATCCTATCAATCTTAGTGGTTTCTTTTAATAAGCTCTTAGTTTTCTTATTTATCATTAGAAAACACAATTGCCAGCCAAACTCACTAGATTGCTCTAACATTGCATATGCAATGAACACTGCAAACAGCGCTACATTACATCTAAATGGGCAGTCACAGGCCATAGCGAGGGCTGCTGCAAAGGCTCACGGGAGATATGCGCATGACCTAGAGAACATAAAGGGTCAAAAACCATCAAAATACCAACTGATTTATTGACCAAATTATATGTCCATCTAGTGCTTACTGATGGTGCTACAACATGTTCAGCCCTGTCAGATTTCATGTACCGGTGTTGGAAAAAAAATATATATAAATACCTTTTCGTAGTTATCTAATATCTACCTCTTTTTCCTTCAGAGAGGCTTTCCTGTCCTCTGGAAACATCAATGCCTATCAGAGTGTGAGTGACAACATGAGTCATGCTCTTTCTATCTTGAGTGACAGCCTAAAACGAGATGTCTCTCAGTTTCCTCTGCCTCAGCCCCTGGAGCCATTCTCCACAGAGGTAGGTGCTCATGTACATTTTTCAAATATAAAAGTACCACCAATATGTTAGGTATAACATTTGAAGATAGTCATGGTTTACCATGGGAGTTGGGGGGCATGGCATTCTTTAAAGGTCCAAAAACAGCGTACATATTTACATATTTTTTTCAGAGTCAAAGAATTTATCCATGGAGATCATTTCTTGCTTGTCATGGGTTGCACCCCTTGGTTGTGTGGGATGTTCTACCCATAGAGTTCTGCATGCAGGTAATGTTTCTGAGATTGCACATGTCATTACTGCTATTCTGGTTAAATTGATAGTTTGGTGAAAAATAAAACTTACCTTATGGACTGGAGCTATGAGGCTAATATAGCTTACAAATAATGGAAGTTTCTACCCTGCATGCCTAATCATCACACTTGCCTCAAACCATGTCAAGTTGTTAGCCCTTTGAAGCTAATGCAAAAAAAGTTGTAAGAGTTCAGCAGCAGTCAGACGAATGCAGATCTAAGTGAAAACATTTGATTTATTTACGTGAGACAGAGGCAGGCTAATAAAGCCAAAAAGTCATAGATGTTTTTTTCAGTTTTTGTCACAAATTAACATTTTGAACAAGACGATATTGATTTCTGGCCAAATAATCACTTTTCAGTCCTCCATCTTCCATTGTCAATGTATACAAATGAGATCTGATGTTGTAGTGGTCCTCCACAGCTCTGCCTGTCTGCCCTGAATGGCCGCAGCAGGATGGAGGCTAATGGAGCGATGCTGGGTGTTTCTCTTCTCCTTGATGACATGCTGAGGAGTGAAAGAGATGCAGCTCCTCTGCAGCTTCAGGGCCAGGCAGATGCTGACATCATCATGGTGACTGATAGAGAGGTACTGTGATTAATGCAGACTTGCAAATTATAACACTGTTACAAATTCAGAATCATGTTTGAAGTTATTTATAATTATATTAATTATTTTTCAATATGTGGTAAATTAATCTATAGCTAAAGCTGAAAAAAGCCCTGAATTTTTCTTGCCACTATTTGCATGCTCCAGGACTCCACAGATGACATAGAAAATGTGAGTAAAAACCAAGACGAGATTAAGCCTAAAGCCCTCAATTCCATTCAGTGCCTCACCCAGCAGAAAGGCTTCTTACTGCTCTGGAAGCAAATGGAAGTCTTCAAAGAGAGCTGGACACGACAGCAGCTGGGAGAAGAGCAAATGAATTCCGCTTCATCCTTCAAAATGTTTTCTCGTCTGTACAGGTTTTTGGAATCATTTATTACTTTTATATTTTGAAAAAAAAAACATCTTGGTCTTTTCAGTTTTAATAGAACTGTTACAATTCTAAGTATTAAAGGGGCCGTATTCTTCTATTTTAGGTCCTCTTACAATGCTTTTGTGGTTAAGGTTAGGGTTAACCAACCATTTTCCAACCTCTCTTTATGCTTTAGAATTAACCAGGCTATTTTTCTTTTTGTTCCTTTAAGACTGATATATGTAAATTACCTCTGTTCTGTTTGGCTGCCCAGTGTTGTACTTCATTCAATAAGCAGTCAAAGTTTAAAGGCCTCTTATGATTTTTGTGTGAATGTGTGAAGCTAAAATGCTATAAGCTGAATAAGCAGGAATATGTAAATATGTTGATTTACAAGATGTCACAAAAACACTAAACAGGCTGTTCTGTTTTTGCAGTTTGTGGACTGTATGGACTTGGGAGTGAATGTTACATTAATGTACAGTGTGTACTTCACAGTATTTCACATCCTATTTTTTATCACTTTTTATTATATATATATATATATATATATATATATATATATATATATATATATATATATATATATGCCTTTAATTTAATTTATTACAGGTCATCTTACTGTCCTTTTATGACCTATTTAATAGGACTTAGTACAGGGCCCTAGATGCTAAATACAAAACACTTTATTCACAAAACATTTTTCACAAATTTTAAGCAGTTTATAACAGTTTTTAGCAGTTTTTAAATGCGGCACTGCTAATGCTTTGTGCCTGTTTCAGCACATGTCGTAATGCATGTCTTGTGTCAAGAAATTGTCTGCAGGTATTGTGACATTATGTTATTGCTTTGTCACCCACCCCTAGACATCATACACAACCTGGTAGTAGTAAAAACAGGAGTAAACAGTATGTTTTGCAATTTGAACAATGTATGCCTAGTACATACACACTTTTCTTTAAAAAACAAAGCTAGAAAATATTTTTTCAAGATACAGTGGGGCAAAAAAGTATTTAGTCAGCCACTGATTTTGCAAGTTCTCCTACTTAGAAAGATGAGAGAGGTCTGTAATTTTCATCATAGGTACACTTCAACTATGAGAGACAATATGAGAAAAAAATCCAGGAAATCACATTGTAGGATTTGTAAAGAATGTATTTGTAAATTATGGTGGAAAAAAAGTATTTGGTCACCCACAAACAAGCAAGATTTCTGGCTCTCACAGACCTGTAACTTCATCTTTAAGAAGCTCTTCTGTCCTCCACTTGTTACCTGTATTAATGGCACCTCTTTGACCTCGTTGTCTGTATAAAAGACACCTGTCCACAGCCTCAAACAGTCAGACTCCAAACTCAACCATGGCCAAGACCAAAGAGCTGTCGAAGGACACCAGGAAGAAAATTGTAGACCTGCACCAGGCTGGGAAGAGGCCCGTCTGAAGTTTGCCAGAGAGCATACGGATGATATCATGTGATCAGATGAAACCAAAATAGAACTTTTTGGTAAAAACTAAACTCGCTGTGTTTGGAGGAAGAAGAATGCTGAGTTGCATCCCAAGAACACCATACCTACTGTGAAGTATGGGGGTGGAAATATCAGGCTTTGGGGCTGTTTTTCTGCAAAGGGGACAGGACGACTGATCCGTGTTAAGGGAAGAATGAACGGGGCCATGTATCGTGAGATTTTAAGCCAAAACCTCCTTCCATCAGCGAGAGCATTGAAGATGGAACGTGGCTGGGTCTTCCAGCATGACAATGATCCCAAACACACCACTCAGGCAACGAAGGTGTGGCTCCATAAAAAGCATTTCAAGGTCCTGGAGTGGCCTAGCCATTCGCCAGACCTCAACCTCATAGAAAATTTGTGGAGAGAGTTGAAAGTCTGTGTTGCCCAGCGACAGCCCCAAAACATCACTGCTCTAGAGGAGATCTGCATGGAGGAATGGGCCAAAATACGAGCTACAGTGTGTGCAAACCTGGTGAAGCCTTACAGAAAACGTTTGACCACTGTCATTGCCAACAAAGGTTATGTTACAAAGTATTGAGTTGAACTTTTGTTATTGACCTAATACTTATTTTCCACCATAATTTACAAATAAATTCTTTAAAAATCCTACAATGTAATTTCCTGGATTTTTTTCTCATTTTGTCTCTCATGGTTGAAGTGTACCTATGATGAAAATTTCAGACCTCTCTCATCTTTCTAAGTAGGAGAACTTGCACAATCAGTGGCTGACTAAATACTTTTTTGCCCCACTGTATTTGGCCCTTTAAAAAGAAGATGTATTGGGTTGATAAAAGGCTCTTGTCATTGTCTGACAGTTTATACAAGCCTGTGTGCTTAATTTATTAGATGATGTATGTGGCTGATGTGTGATGAAATATTTCAGAATGGAGATTTATTACCCCAGTATGCGGGCTCTAGCACAGCAGTTGGACAAGGAGCAGGAGTATGAGGCTCTGCTGTCACACAACCAGCCTTTCCAAGTCCCTCCAGGAGCTGCTGAGGTTGATGTCAAGACATGGCAGGTACAGACGCCCTTGTTCTTGTGTCATTGTTCCATTGATAATTGTATTTTCTAACACATTTTTTTCAGGTATTCTCATCGCTTGCCTGTGCTTTTCAATCAAAGAAATCATGAGAAGCATGTTTTTGTCCTTTCCTGTTTGTGTATGTGGAGCAGCTGCTCAGGCTGTTGGAGAGCACAGAATGTGACATGATCAGAGCAGTTCAGAGGAGGATTAGCAGGGAGATGACTCTGGTGATGTCAGAACAAGCTCGGCATGACACGGCCCTCCCCACAGGTAACCCACACGCTCTTCTGCTGTGCACACTTATCAGAGAGCAGCCCCCCCTGCAGGAAACCGGGAATCGAGCCTGAAATTCACATCATTCACATATCAAAGCTATATCATGATAAATAGCATGTTTATTAGAAAAAAATAGCAATGTGTTTTCCCTTCTAAACATGGCAGATTCACTCTCAGTAATTATTCATCATTTACCTTAGTTAATACTCATAAGCATTGAGATCTATTTACATTTTATTTAATGAAGTGCTAATGTTCCATAGTATTTTTTATCTGTTCTCACTTTTTGTTGAAAGAGCTCTGGAAACAAGCCTCCATGAAACACTGTCTGTCTCTGGAGAGGCCACAGATAGTGGAGAACTTTGTCCAGCAGTTGATGGGTGGAGGAAAAGATACAGAAGGACAGGTCAGTGTACCTCTTTTCTGATATACTCTCTGCTAATGAAACCGTAAATGGTAAAAAAAACAGTAAAAGGCTGCCACGCTAACATGATTACTTTGCGTTTACCAGTTACAAGTCATTACATGTCTTGTTCAGTGAGGAGTCTCTGATGTATCAGTTTTTAAGGGTACCATATTTAGGTGTATTAAAGGCTTATTTAAGGGTATCATGTGGAGCTGATGATGTTCCTGGCAGGTGTGCATCTCCACGGCTCACCTGCAGGAGTGCGTGACTGAGCTGGGATGTGCTGTGATGGCACGTGAACGCAGCAACTTCCTGCTTTACTCTCAGTTCTATGAGCAGCTCCTACAGCAGCAGGGTCAGCTGCTCTATCAGAGAGAGCAGGTACATCTCTATTCACCTCACTTCTCATTCAGTGTTCTGTCAGAAGTGTTCTTATCATTAATAATCTGATCTTCTAGGATGTGAAGGAGCTTGAAGTTGCACAACTACAGGCAAATGATCCCTACAGCAAGGTATGCTCAACAAGGGTTTCAAGAGTTTAAACAGGCTGATAGATTCTTACATTGTAGGGCTACACAATATGAACAGTATTCAAGCATTGAAATTAAGTTGATGCAAACTGCTGTCACAGTGTGCCTTGCAATATATTAAAAAACACACTGGTTAAGCAATAATGCAACTGATTGCTCTAGTAAGGGTAAAAAACATTGCAGCTGGTTGGAGGACTGATTTGCATACTGCAGTCTTCTGTGATATTAGTGTTGTAAAGGCCAATATTGGAAACAATTATATCAGACAACATATTGTGCAGCCCCCATAGATAGATCAATACAGTACTGTGCAAAAGCCAAAGACCACTCTTTATTTATTTAATTTCCAGTCAAAACAGCTATTTTTGACCATGCCAAGTTATTTTTCTCAGCATCAGGACAAACAGCAGAAAACATAAATTTAACAGAAAAGTACTCAAATGCCTCAACAACTAAATATAGTAAAATAAATAAATAAATAAACATTTAGTGGGTCCCCACTTTGCCTTTATTACAGTTTTTTTTCATGAGACTAGTTTTCCAAGGAAATCTACAGGGATATTTTTCCACACCTCCGAAGTTCAGTCTTAGACGTTGGTTGTATTTTCTGCTTCTTACAATCCAAATAATCCCAAACACATTCAATGATATTGAGGTCTGGGCTCAGCCCATTTTTCTGAGAACACTGGCAGCTTCTTTGTTTGATTTTTGTTTTTCTGTTTCCTTTTTTGAGGAATTGTTTCTTGACAGCTAAACATCTTTTCAGACCCACAGTGTTGAGTTGTCTTCTCTCCGTGGAAAAATGGAGAGTTTCAGATCCAATAGCAAGACTGGAGCTTGATTTTCTCTTTAAATACTGTTTGGTTTATCTGGTCTTGCATAATTGTAAGGATTTCATTTCCACTGTATATTTTATCATTTTTTTAGATTCTCATAATTCTAGTTTTTACACTTATTTTCCATTGACTTTCCCAATACTTATGCAAGTAGGTTATTTTATATTTAATCCTCTCAGAAATATCTCTTGAAAAATGAATGACTTGTACTTAATGACTATTTTGACAGGGAAGTGAATAAATAGAGTTTCTGACATGTGCGAAGTTCTGTAGTTTTTATCCCTAAGGGAAAGTTTGGATGCTACAATAGAAACAAAAAGGTGTAGCTCTAAATAATGACAGATAAGCTTTTATCATAGGTAGCAGAGCTGTGCCATGGAATGATGACTGAGGTAACAGCTCTTCGTGCCCGAGTTACTCAGCTGGAAGAAGAGCAGAAATGCACCCGACAGCAGATCAACCTTGAATACAGGCAGCATTATGACTCACTGCTTCACCAGCTCTTCTCAACCTGCATTCAGCTGAAGGTGTGAACATGCACTTATCTAAATTCAGAACAAATGTTTGGCTTTAACTCACATTCTCTTCAAGGTTACTTAGCTGTCCAAGTCTTTATGGTGTACAGGCAAGGCTTGACAAATATCATGTCAAAATGGACCAAGATGTGAAGCAGCTAGTCAGCAGGGTCAGGCATGAAGGAGTGGACAAGATTATTAAGCTGAGGAACAAGCTTTCCTCCACTAAAAACAATGATGACGTGACAAACAAGCTCTCTGAGGTTAGTCTCACATCAGTCACATTAAATCACAAATAAAAGCCCATCAGTGTTTTACATAGTGTTATTCCTATATTTCTTCTTCAGAAAGAGATATTAGAAGATCTTTATTCAGAAAATAGTCAACTGGCTGGTCTTCTCTGTAAATTAAGAGCCTTTCACCACTGGAGGCAGGTAGTTGGGCAAGCCAAGCTACAAAAGGAGCTACTTCAGTGCCAACAGGTCTGCTAGACTGAGATTCAGGTAACATCATAGTATTTACACCAAAGTCTTTTACCATTTTACCAATATTTGTCATCAACACATGTTTAGAGTGAGATATCTTGTAAACTGGAGGCTTTGAGAGTGAAGATGACGTCACAGGAAGGGGAGATGGTACTGAAGCAGGAGCTTGAAGCAGTGAAGGCAGCCATGCAGCAGTGTAAATCTGAGTATGAACACGTTAAGCAACAGATTGTTAAACAGGTACAGTCTCACTTCCAGAATACAGGCCTTGTTTAACTGCTCATTCAATGTAATGAACTATATACAAATCACTGATAGAGCCACTTGTTTTTTTTTTCATGACTGCAGACCCAACAGCTACAGGATGTGGAGCACCGGTCAGTGCAAGAGGCACGGGGCCGGCAAGAGCTGGAGAGCTTTCGCATGCAGAGTGTGGAGCAACTACAGGAAGACATGGAAGAGAGAGAGAGTCAGCTCAGAGCCCTCAGTGCCCAGCTGGAAAAGAACAGCAAAGAGAGTGAGCTCCAGCAACAGCGCAGTCACAACCAGATGAAAAAGGTAGTGCAGAGTTCATGCTGGAATATCAAACTTCTTAATGAAACCTTCTTTATGATGAACTATAATACACATACAATTCTCTATACCTACCACCATGTATGTATGCTTTAGGCTTGCAGTTTGCACAGTGCTAGTTGATAGGGTTTATATTTCCACCTCTTGTTAGCTACATTAGCCTTCAAATTGGGTCATTCTACCTTTGCAGTGCAAATGGAGTCCCAGTTTAAAGCCATGAAAATGAGCTTAAATTAAGAATAAACCACAGAAAGTTCTGTGTATTGTAGTCTGTGTATTCTGTACCAAATAATCAACAATAATCTTTATTTTTATTTATGTTTAGTGCATGAAAAAGGTTTTTCTGATCTTCCTCAAAGGAAGAATAACTGAGTAGTCTACAGCCTGTAAAGTCTCTTTTATGTTTCTGAATAATTTTACTGAATAATGTCACGGAATATTTAATTTTGTACATATAACATGGCTTTGAAGCTGAAGTGGCAGTGGACTATATTTTAGAAAAGGCTCAGATTTGAGTCAGTGGTGTAATGGCAAGTGGTGTTAAAACTTTAGTGATATTCTTCAATATAACAGACTATATTTTATATCTGAATTACATATCAGCATTCACATCCCTTTGACACAGCAATGTTAAAAACATAAAGAGGCAAGCCTCAGACAATTCCTGATTAACTACATCTGGGGTAACAACATGTTTTGCTATATAGAATCTATGTTATAGCACTGTAATACTCTGCTTTGTGAACTTTTTAAGGTTCGGAACCAGCTCAGTCATGAACGCTGTCTAAAACTGGAGGCCTTTCATAGAGTGGACAGACTACAGCACCAGATCCACAGCATTGAGACAGCACTGTCTAAACGTCTTTCTCCTTTAGGTGCTCACAGTGATTTATTCACATCATTCTGGATTTATTTGGACACACTTAATGTTTTAAACTAGACTGACTGTCCCTTTTTTATTCAGGATGTAAGACCACTTCTTCCAGCAGAGCCAGTGACAGAAAAAAATCCTCAGCTGGTGAGATTAATTTCTGTGGTGATGATATGTGATTGTATATTGCATTTTCAATCAAACAAACTCATGGTTTGCTTTTCTCTAATACAAAAGTAAGTGGCTTTATAGACAGCACATCTGAAGATTCTGATATTGAGGCTGCACCTAGACTGACAGCAACTAGAGGAGACTCGGGGACACTACTCGAGAGACCAAAAACAGTACGTTTATTTTCCCTGAAATTATAATTTACATAAAAAATGAACCTGCATTACAATACCACCAAAGCCCTGAAAAGTCCAGAGACTAGTTATGTTAATTAGACTGCTAAGAGGTAGAATTACATATCTGAGCTGAGGCTGGTTTAAAACCTTTATGCCCCTACTTCACAGGCCCAACGCCGCCTGCGTATGGAGATTGCAGACATGCTGTTACCCAACCTCCCTGACAGAACGTTCACACCTCTTCCTCAGAAGTCACACCAAAATCTTAGACTGTGTCATAAATAATTTAATGCTTTTCTCTGTTGTTCAATTTCACAAAACCCAGCTGCATACACACATTCTGACATTTTCACTACTTTTGCTCACATGACTTATATAGCTTTAAATGTTAAGCAGGTTTCGTTAAATAAAACAGTTGTTTGACAATTTATATAATGCATGTGCTGTTTCGTGCTGGTGTGCCATCTTGTCACAGGCTCCCCAGTAAATAAAATGAACACTATATTTCTAATCCTTTGTGCTTCGTTATACATGATCCTTTAGAAATCTAATGATCATCTCATATACTATGCCATTAATAAACTAATATTTCCATTTCAACATATTCTCTTTTCTACTTTTATTGAACCAAATCATCTAATATATTACATAAAAAATAAATCATTTTTGATATGCTATTGATTGCAGTAATAAATATACTGAAAGAATTGTTTGGTGAATTTTCAACATTGGTGTACATCAAATTCACATTTGTACACTGGTTCCATATGAATGAAGTATGTTGCCAAAAGTAGAACAGCAGGACAGTATTCTGTGAAATCATAATATTGGGACATTGCTTCCACAACTACTCAACTGCTGTCAGAAGCAGGTGAACCGTACGGTAACTGTGATGCCACAATGTGTTGTTCATATGGAGTCAGTGTGCATGTATCGGTTTCACATGAATAAAGGTATCTTACAGCAATACAATTATTGCTAAAAGTAGGTAAACTGAAGGACAATAGAAGAAGACAAAAATGATCTTATTCTTTAATGTAGATTAAAGTAAAGAGCTTTTATTCCAAGTTATTTTGGAGCATTTCTGTTGGTCAATTTATCATGAAATTTTTACAAAAAAAAAAAAACTAAAATAAAAAAGAAAACTGACAAAAACAGAGATAAATTGGAAGGGGGTGGCAAATAATCTAATTCATCAACATATTCATCTGTTTTCTATGAATAAAACCAAAAATTCACACACGTATTGCCAAGTAAACGAAGGACAATATGCAATAGTTTGAACCCCTGGACCTGATTTTCTAAGTCAGAATAAGTTCACACATCCTCAACAGGAACAAAATTATATATGGCATATTATTGCATATTGTAGTGTACAATGTCTATTTGTGTTATGCTGGAAGAATAAAACATACAATATGACAAGTTTTACACAAGGTGCATTTTATGTTTGATTTATAACCAATATGTTAAATTCAGCAAATAAACAGTAACTGTGCAATAAAAAGTGTAGAAGTCTGTAAAGTCTGCAGGGGTTGTGTTAACTTATCTTCACTTTGCTGTTTCATCAACAAAACATTAATTTGACCACGGTACCTAAACTTTGCATCCAACTGTAATTGTGATGTAATAGTCTTGTTCTGTGGAATCTGTTTCAAATGTGTATATGTGTATGTGTGAATACAGCACCTCAACACAATTACTGCAGGGCAATAACTGATGTTATACCATAGATGAGGAATCAGTGTATACATTTGAATGAAATGTACAATGATTCCATCAAATTACAATTGAAAATACAGACCAGTAAAATAAATGAATCTGTTTAGTCTACTCATCAGTTCTGTGGAGCCAGATTGGTGGTGTAAAGGTAGGAAACGGTTCCTGCTTGGATCTGAAATGTCTGTCCCTGGATCTGACCACTGGGGATCTGCTCGCTGGTTTGGCTGATGGAGATGGGCTGGCTGGTTTGGCTGCTGATATGGATGGCACCGGTGTGGCCCTGGCTATGCTGCTCTCTTGTGAGCTCCACCTCGGCAGCAGGAGGCTCCTGAGTGATAGAAAGCTGTGGGATGGCTTGCTGGATCACCTGCAGCTGCTGAAGGGGCTGTGGGCTAATTTGTAGCTGTTGTGGAGCTCTGTGGTGAACCTGTAGCTGCTCCATTGCTTCTTTGGTCAGTGTGATGACATGCATTTGCTCTGACTGGCCACTGCTCACCTGGCCCTCTACCACACTAATGGTTTGGATCTGGCCACTGGGGTCTAATCCATCCTGAGTGACCAATGCCAGGTTCTGGACATGCCCCGAAGGCTGGGTGAGGAGAGTGAGGCTGGAGTGGGTCTGTTCAGTTGCAGTCAGCTCTTCAGGGGTACCTTCAGTGGTGATGATGCTGATGGCCTGCTTCTGGCCCTGGACCAAGTTGATGTCGTCCACTTCGCTGGTGACAACCAGCTGGATCTCCTGTTCTGGGTGATACTGCTGCAGATGGAGGATGCTGTGCATCTCCTCAGTTTCTGCTGTGGTCTCCACCACGGTTGTTTCAGTTGGCTCTGTAACCAGACGCTCCTTGTTGTGAGTTTTAACGTGTGCTTTCAGGTTGTCCATGCGAGCAAACGACAGACTACACACAGAGCAGGTGAAGGGCTTTTTCCCTGTGTGAGAGGCTACATGACGCCTTCTGGCACTGGGATCAGAGAAGGACTTGTTGCAGATGTTGCACACATAAGGCTTTTCTCCTCTAAAGAAAATATAACCAAGAAAAAAAGTCAACCACCATATGCACCAGTACTGAAAACAGAAATGATCTGTCAGGATCTAATGAAAACAGAAGACAGTCTACCTGTGGATTCTGATGTGTGTCTGCAGTGTGCTCTTGGCTGTGAAACACTTCCCACAAATCTCACAAGTAAAAGGCTTCTCACCTGCAAAAGCAAAGAAACTGGTGTGAATTCTACCTGTAAAGACGGACAATATGCCCTGTTTTAAACTGGCATAATGTAACTAAAGGAACTACAAAATAGTAGCTTCTAATGTACCCAACAAGTAATAAACCACCATTTAGCATTTAGCAAACTGCATACGTCAATTATTAAACTTGCCTCAAACCATGCCGAGTTGTTCAGTAATCTGAAATAGTAGGATTGGGAATCAATTCCAAAAAAAAAAAAAAAATGTTATTTGTTCCCAGGAATTTGTGAATTAGGAGTCAACTCTGAAGCTATGGACTTAACATCTGAAAAAATGTATCCTTTCACAACACATACAACAATAGACTGGTTGTTGTTCCTTGAGGAACAACTGAGGTGGTAGCACATTAAGTTCCTATGTCAAGATACGATTATACTAAGAGGGCATTACACATTATTGCACTTTTTATTTTGGCAGATCTCCTTCCCTGTGTCATGATTTTTGGGATCGTGAATTGAGAGAACTATTGTGTGAAATTGAACCTTGGAACCAATTATTTAGAATAAATTCTGTCAGCTTGTAAATGACTGGAATCAAACAGCCCTTTCAAAAAATTTGTTTAAATGGTCTCTGATACTGTATGACATACTATTAGCTATAAATGTGGAAGTACAATGTATCACTTAAAACAGTAAAAGCAGACACTTTGAAATGTGAATAAGATTCATACTATTGGTTACTTAACAACTCTGTTGTTTCTGAGGCAATAAGGCATGCAGTTTGGGTTAAGACTACATATCACCTTTACCTGTGTGTGTTCTCAGATGCTTCTTCAGTTGTGCTGCATCCATAAACCTGTGATGACAATGTGTACATTCAGGCAGTGCCTTGCCGGTATGAACACGGTAATGACTCTTCAACTGCCTCTTTTGACTGTAGGTTTTCCCACACTGATCACAGCTAAAAGATTTCTTTTCTGGAAAAAAGCAGACATATATAAAAATGTAGGTATCTATAATGTGACGGTGCATGACTGGGGATTGTAATGACTACGGAAATGCACTGCAATGTCAAAATAGTTTTCCATACCTGCATGCAGATTCATATGCTCCTGCAGGGAATGTTTGGTGGAAAGAGCTTTAGAGCAAATAGTGCAGACAAAGGGCTTCTCTCCAGTATGCATACGCTGATGAACCAATAGTGTGTGTTTCTGTGTGAAGCAGCTCCCACAAATGTGGCACTTGAAAGGTTTCTCACCTGCAAAAGAACCAGAAAGTATAAATTTACTTTAATATTTTAGTGATAAACCAAATTTATATATATGCAAATGAATGAAAGATGTCAAGAAATTCTATTTAACTCTTCACCTGTGTGGGTTCGCTGATGTATTTTTAAAAACAGATGATTTTTAAAAACTTTGCCACAGTCATCGCAGCGTGGCTCTGTAGCTGGATATTTCCTTTTTCTACCCCTTTTTCCTGGCACTGTTTGTTCATTAATCTCATTTCCTAGCTTGTAGCTTTTTAGTTTTGCCGGCTGCCTGATTTTACGTTTGCTGTGGCGTTGTTTTTCCTCTTTTGGGTCATAGTCAGCATCATCTGAGTCCCTGGGAAGGGGATTAGAGTCACACAGATGTTCTGCAGTCTCTGGAGAGACTACAGAAGAATCCAAAGTCATTTGTTTTGTGGTCTCAGTCTGTGATTCAGCAGGAGGTCCATTCTCCTTTTGGCTCAATTCCTGAACCACTGAGCCTGATGTTGGGTTATTTGTGTTCTTCTTTGGCCGCCCTCTTTTGCACTTCGGATGGATTCCAGCTGTGCTTGTGTCACCACTTCCTCCCTCTGAGGAAGCTTCCAGTACTGTGGCTGAGCTCCACAAGTGAAGTTCTGCATGAGCTTTCACCAAATCACTGATCTCCAGCAAACGCGCCACATCAAGCAGCTGCTCAGTGTTGCTCTCCTCTACAGACACTTGTGCACTGTAGATGAACTCAAGCACAGTTGCAAAGGTCTGCGCAGCAATACCATCTAACTTGTAGATGGATTGGCTGGCCTGGTCTTCTGCAGTGAACATTAATGAGAAATATTCACTGCTTGCAGCCAATAGAGCCTTATGTGCCTTAAAGTGCACGTCCTCCACAACAAGAGTTATGTCGCAGAGTATATCTTTCTTTCTCAATGTGTCAAATTTATTCAGGATGGAGTCCTTATGGGTTTTTGAATGGAACGCCAGGAAATTAGAAGCATGACTTTGTGGATGCTCAGACATTCTGCTTTGTATGACCTAAAACAGGAATACAGAAACAGAAGTCAACATACAGAGATTCAGGATGTTTGTGCCAATCCTGCAGTTTGACACTTCGACCTAAATAGAGCAGAGAGAGCATAATTAGTACTGGTTAACTGGATTTAGTGCACTGCAATATGTGAAAGCCTGAATAAAAATCCTTTTATCCTTTTTATAGTTTTTGATAGTATTTTTTTGAATTGGTATGTCTGTTCTCACCCATCTAAATATCACGTGTGTGTGTGTGTGTGTGTGTGTGTGTGTGTGTGTGTGTGTGTGTGTGTGTGTGTGTGTATATATATATATATATATATATATATATATATAAATTAAATTTGGACATAACTTAAAGTAGTCAGTGTACAGCTTGTATAGCAGTATAGATTTACTGTTCTCTGAAAATAACTCAACACACAGCCATTAATGTCTACATAGCTGGCAAAACGCAAGTGAGTACACCTCACCGTGAACATGTCAAAATTGTGCTCAAAGTGTCAATATTTTGTGTGACCACCATTATTGTCTAGCACTGCTTAACCCTCTGGACACCATCTGAGCCAAACAAGTTTAAGAAGTCTCATCAGACCACAGGACATGGTTCCAGTAGTCCATGTTCTTGGACTGCTTGTTTTCAGCAAACTGGTATTCATCAGAACTGCACAGGTTGCTATTAGAATCCTCTTCCAGTCCTCCATGATGACGTCACGGAGCTGGTGGATGTTAGACACCTTGCGCTCCTCCACCTTTTGCTTGAGAATGCCCCACAGACGCTCAGTTGAGTTTTGGTCTGGACACATACTTGCCCAGTCCATCACCTTACTTTCAGCAAGGCAGTTGTCATCTTGGAGGTGTGTTTGGGGTCGTTGTCATGTTGGAAAACTGCCATGCGGTGCAGTTTCTGAAGGGAGGGGATCATTCTCTGCTTCAGAATGTCACAGTACATGTTGGAATTTATGTTTCCCTCAACGAACCACAGCCTCCCACTGTCGGCAGCACTCATGCAGCTACAGAACATGATGCTACCACCACCATGCTTGACCATAGGCAAGAGACAGTTGTCTTGGTACTCCTCACCATGGTGCCACCACACATGCTAGATACCATCTGAGCCAAACAAGTTACAGTGGCCAGTATGAGTGAATTGTACCCAAAACACCAAATTTAACAGCCCTGCTCCCCACTAACATCTGGAACCTTCTAACTCTAATGAATCACATGATACCAGGGAGTGACAACAACACAATTGGGCACAATTTGGTTCACTGTGAGGTGTACTCACTTGTGTTGCCAGCTATTCAGAAATTAATGGCTGTGTTTTGAGTTATTTTCAGAGGACAGTAAATCTATACTGCTATACAAGCTGTACACTGACTACTTTAAGTTATATCCAAGTTTTATTTCTATAGTGTTGTCCCATGAAAAGATATGATAAAATATTTTATGTACGTCAGTGTGTTAGCTTAATCATTTCCAACCTCTCCTCAAAATAGTCCAGAAATTACAGTTATCATTCACTACCTGCTTATTAAACAGCTAAATTAAATCAGGGTATGCTGCTGATGAAGTCCATACAAAGGCTGGAGAGCAAAGAGAACTCATGTACCAAGACTGTGTTTTGGTAACTGTTGTTACTAATTGTTACTGCATTTATGTTTACTTACATATATTCTAATGTTACATACCCTTTTAACAGGCTACAATAAAATACTAATGCTCAAAAGAAGGAGGTGAGAGTACTACCAAACTAAATGTAAGAAATATATGGCCTGCAATAGGTGATGTTTGAAAAACAAAAGCTAAATATATTTAACTGTATCATTTTTAGTATACTGCTCGGCTACATTGAAAATGAGGGTTGCCATCAATGTACTTCCGAGTCAAAATAAAGGTTGATTGATTAGTATTTAAATATATGCAAATATACACATGCACATTTATGTCCATATCTCAAAATATATGTATGTTTTTGATAGTATCAATCTTTAATATTTACAGGTACAAACATTACAAACTTGACACATATTAGGTATTTCCTTTGCATAAGGGAAAACAGTTAAGTGCTGTCACTAACAGATCAGAATATAATTAAACGGTAAAAAGAATTAGGAACTAAATGTGGATGACTAACATGGAGTCGTGTAAGAGTATAAAGACTCAGAAAATTGTGAGCCCGTATTCAGCTCACATCTGGGATTTGCTCCAGTCAGTAAAATGGTCTAAGAAGTCTAAGAAGAAGAATTTGATCCTGCTAATCGAAGAAGCTTTGTGAATACGCTTTGACAGCGTTCCGGTGGCTGATTTACTATCCACTTCTGGCGAGAAGCATCCATTAGGACTGATGAAAACAGCAGCAGCGTGTGATATTATTAGGACATTATAGACACGTATTGAGTAGTAACGTTAAACAAACCAAACAGCAGCCATTTCTAAGATGAATACTACAAAAACCGGACTCTGGATTACGCAGCACTCCGAGCAGGGAGTGGGTGTTTTCTCTACAACTATAGGATGTAAGAATCACAGATAAGTTATCCCGCTGTCCTGTGTGCTGCAGCCTGTCCCACTTCCAGCACTGAAAAGCGTCGAGTTTTGTAGAATACAGAGCAATGCCTGTTTGACTTTAAAACGAGCGCCATATTAAACGAAGAACAAAAAGCTCCTGTTCTGGACTTTAGATTCGCATGTAAATGACACGGTTAGCTACAGCTGCTCTATTTCTCCGCATTTATTTTTATACATTTCTATGAGCCTGCACAAAAGCCGTGCTAACTTTAAATATAAAGCTTTCAGGACCTTACCTTAGAGAAGCTGCAGCAACCTAGCAAATATCGCGAGATTTGCAGGATCTTAGAGGAGATTGGTCACCGGGCGGGGCTAGCTCCAAATGGACAGACCATGCTTCACTTAATGTCAATGTAATGTCTCGTGACTGGTTAAAGAGTATCTGCTGCTCGTTTGGCGCATAGACATATTGTAAATCAATACACTTATTGACTATTTATTACCAAACATCGTAACTCTGTCTCTTTGTGATTATGCCAGAGAACTTGTAGAGTGGAGAATTACCACGCTGCAATGTCTTCCGGTTTTCGCAAACGCTAGAGGGCGCTCCGCTCCCGAGTCCAAATGAATGGGTTGATAATGGAGCATTTGAGCAAAATCATAGTTTATAAATGCTTAAACATTTTTTATGTAAAATAATCCAATCATTTCCTGAACAATGAATATCATAAAACATTTTAACACCGCTGTTATATTTTTAAGAGCTTTTAAACTACAGGAGCTGTAGGAATTTAAAACGGCGCCTCATGTAGGTCCATGACGTCAGTAAGCGCGAACAGCCAATGAACTGCTCTGCACGCCAATCATCCTACTCTAGCAGAAAAGCCCGCCTCCTGCTGCCCAAAACCCGTTTGCTGTAGGAAAAATGAAATACATAGGTAAGAATTCATGTTTTTTTTTGTGTGAAATAAAATATATCCCCCAGAGGCCATCTCAGAAAACGGTGAGCGTGTCAGTGTAAGGGGCCTTTTATCCTCTACGTGGAGTTGTAATACATTACCAGCCCACAAGGGGGCAGCAGCACACTTTGGGAAACGGTGTAGCTCATGTTTAGACTTGAAACTTTAAAACGGCGTTGAGACGGTATTACAAGTAAATACATTTCTCCTACACATGATAAAAATTCACGTCTGTACACGTATTTGTTTTACTTCTGTACAGTGATGATATTGCAGTCTGCAAGTGAAAAGTCTTGAGACGTTTTGACACCATTAGCCTCCGATCATTTACAGGCGTGCAGGTGATTGGTCAGCAGGCCTTTTGGCACCATGTGCAGGTGTGAACTTTTAAAGTCTTAACACGTTATAAAAGACTGGGCATCTCATACTATCTGACTGTTTTTGCAGATTTTTTGCGCGACTGCAATATTGGGGATAATACACTACTGAACATTTAACCCTTTCAGACGTTCATATAATGGAAAAAATAAAAGAATGTGTACTCTGTAGAATGAATATTTTTCATCCAACTATACACTGTATATTATACAGTATTGGTCTGAACATGCTGTCATTGCAAAGAAAAATTTGAACACTATATACACACTTATATATCCAGACCCACTGTCCATTGTGATGGACAATAATGTGGTAGGGCTGCCGGTAAGGAGCTTAGGCTGCCCTCTGCTGGAATTGAGAGTGCTCTTGTTACTCTGAGGCATCACAGGACGCCAGGTGAGCTCAATAAAAGTCCCGGTAATTAATTGTTACTCCACTTCTGTTTGGGTATACGGGGCGCATGTATGTTTGGAGTGCACGCTGCTGCTGGAGGAATTGAGATCGTTAGGTCTCCGTTTGGTCTCATTTCTGTGTTTAAATGGCATGTTTTGGACCTAAAGGCAATGTATTTTAAAAGGGTACAGCCCTAGCACTACAGCTGATCCGCCGGATTAAACGTTTGGATACTTTTTAATCTAATATTTTACTTCACTGCCAAATAGTAGCAAGAGTGTGTGTTTTATATATGTACAAGTGAATGTGGTGGAATTAGTGTCTTTTGTGAATGTGCTGTGGTTCTTTCTATTGTTGATCTATTTATAGTTACACTTAGCCGAAATTGGAGTTTTGTATATTGATTGATTGTTTTGTTTTATTATTTTCATTTAGAGATTGTGAATTTGTAGCACTGAATTTGAGATTATTTCTTGGTAATTACTTTGTGTGGGGTGTTTGGTTTTCTTTGAACACATTTATTTGTTTTTGTTTTGTTTTTTTTTCATCCAGTGTTTTTTGTTTCTTTTTATTGGATGACGGCTATTAAGTGTTAAACTATTGTATAGATTCCACCATTGAAGTTATGGCATTATTCATCTATGTTGACTGAGGCTAACCACCGGCAAAGATATTTTACAGTACCCACTCGTTTGCTACTCTGAACCAGCGCTGGCAGTTTTTTTTGTTTTTTTTTGTTTTTGTTTTTGTTGCTTAATTGTCACACTAAATAAAACTTGTTCAATTGTGACAGTTTGTTTTACTCATTTAGTTGAGTGCCTAAGCGTGGGATCCCCTACCCAGTAAATTGGGGTGGCGTAGTCTATTCTATTGCGTGTAAGGAGGTGTCGGAGACCGGTCACAAGACAAAAAAAAACTGTGTATAAAGTTATGTATTGATATTAACCTTATCTCACAGTTTATCACTTAACAAACACATAAAATGACAGTAATGCAATGGGAGGGGCTAAGCTGATGTTTGATTGGCTGTTAAAGGTCTTTTCGGGTGGACAACAGGTCTCAAATATTGTTGTGTGCAGGAAAGCATAATATACAAAGAAGAAAACACGATATCCATTGCAAAGGCCGCAGGGTCTGAAAGGGTTAAGCTCTTTCCTGGTTACTAGGAGACACAGATAAACAAACGTGGAGCGGCTGCTGCTGTTTTCTGCTGGTTGCGCAGACACAGTAAAGACGCAGGAGGTAAACATTTAAGGGTCATGGATTTAAAAATGTGATCAGTGTGGTATTTTTAAAGATTTTTAAACGTACATAAATTCGATTGTTATGGTGACTTTAACTCACCTTATTAAAAAGCTTCGCTCCACACACGAGTGACTTGTCGCCATTTTTCTTTTCCTTTTTCTTTGTTAACTTGCAGTTTTTCTTCTTTCGTGCTCTCAGTTTGGCTGTTGCAGCTGTCTGTTCAGATTGAGTCGCTGACCAGAGTACACTACTAGATTACCATTCTCAGAGTCTTGTCGAAAACATCAGACGTTTGCTCTACTACGACTGGTCTGAAAGACGATCGGGAGGCCTGAAATCTGCGGCCTTGGCCTCACCAAAAGTCGACTCAGAAATCTACAGACTAAAGCCAAGTCAGCCAGACAGAGAATCGAGACTAAGTTCAGGGGGGAAGTCGTGTAGTGTTACTCGATTCTGATAAAATACATAAATATTATGTTTGTTCATAAAATTAATGTAATTGTGATTTTGAACATTTACATCACGTAATTGTTTAACCTGTAACTACATCACTTTTTCTATTCATCTTCTACTATATTTCTTAAAAAAAACGTTTTAGTATCTGATATTTGCAGTATATCTACTAGGGGGATGTTTTGTATATAAATAAGTAATAAAGAGATGTAGATTATCTTTTCTTTTAACTATTTTGCTTAAGGATATATTTCTTACTCTGAGGAGTAATAGTGCTTTGGTCTATGTCGCTGTGAGGCTTGTGCTATGGTCCTGTGACATGAGATAAGCCCTTTATGCCCATCTCTAATCTATCCTGCCAGACATGGTGATGGTCTGGTACAGGAGCTGGAATTGGGTTTTATCTAACTCCGTGAAAGGAAACCAACCTTCAAGGATTTTGGCCTGAATGAGAGTCACTCTTGCTGACGTCATTTGGATGCGCATGAGGGGCCAGTTCAGTTCTACATTCTAATGGTTTTGATACGTGACGATGAATCAGAACTGGGGTGTCTGTTTACGCAGAATTTAAATAAAGCGAGTGCTTTGATCAAGTCTGTGTTAAATGGAGAGGACGCCTGCGGGTGCTCTCATCCCCACCACTTTCTTTTTTCTCTCTCTTTCGTTTTATTTCGTCATGCTTAGTAACTAAGACCGGTGCGACTAAGCGGTTCGAAAGCCTGGTTTAAAAAGACAAGCAGTTCCAGGACCTGTGATTCCACGACCAGCTGTAGGTTTATTTTTAGTAATGGGTGGGTTTAATTTTAGAAATAAATGTCAACGGGCCCTGTCACGAAGGAAGCCAGGTTGGCGTGAGCATAGTGCGTGTTGGTTTGCTGAGCCGGTTCAGTCCCCGGTTGGCATCTGACATCAGTAAATGCCAACTCCACCGTCCGGAAATGGCGCGTACTGGCATGTGCCATTCGCTAAGTGGGACAAAGCAATAACTGGCAACGAGTGGCGCTCGCTGCTCACGCCGCTCTGTTCGTGGCATTCGCCGTTGGCACCTGTCACTCGGAAACGGTATGTGCCACCCAGAATAGTCACGTACCAACAGCTCCTGTGAGTAAAGCAGTGACTCTGACAGCAGCTACTCGGCTAGGCTAACTTGCAGCACATCGTAGACCTCCATCGGCCACCAGAACCTGGGAAAAAAATAATGTCGAAGACTTTGTACAGATAGTCTGTCATTTCGTTGGTTCGCTGGTTCTGCTATTGGGCAGAAGATTCTAAGCAAAATGCTTTATTTATTTATCATCGTATTTATTGAACAACACACGAGAAAGGCAGGCTTGTGATCTTGTTTAATTTATTATTTTTTGGATAATTTACAGTGATTCTTCGGCATCTGCGACGGACTGATAGACAGCTGCACCCACTGTTTAAGAAGTGACCTCTATCTGTAGCTGTGACAGCAGCGTTCACACACAGATTTCTGTTAATATATATTATATAATATATAATTCAAATAATTTGACCATAATTCCCTGAACAGAGTATGAACAGAACTGTCAACGGAACTAACAATTCATTTTATCTTAAAATCAGCAATTTGAACTTGTGTTATAGTTCTGCTTACTAAATACAGCAAAGTAATTGTAAATTAATTTCACTGCTAGGCTAAGCTAGGTAAACATTGCAACATTCATATTATACAGCAGAAACACAATCACAGTCGTTGATACCCAGTAAACAAAGCACATCCATAGACGTCCAAAATGTGTTTAAAAATAGTCAGTTCATTGGTCACCTGTTAATAACGTTAACGGTCGTTTCACTGTAACGCAGTAATAATGAGAAGGATCATGATAATAACAGCAGCAGTACCACTGCTTCTAGCCTACTGCTACTACAACAACTACTACTACAAATAATAATAATAAGAAGATGAAGCAGAAGTTCTGTTTGTAACTGCCAATTTCCACTGTCAGCAAGGCAGTCTTGTCATTTAAGCGCTGTGGGTTTGAGGGATGTGTCGAATGCTTTAACGGAACACGCGTTATCCGTTTGAACAGGCACCAATCCGAGCCCCTTCGGAGGGTACTCGTTTGAGAAAGTCAGCCACCCAGGAGCCGCCCACAGCACATGGCTTTACTGTCGACATTGATCCAGGTGAGTAAACGATAGCTGGCCGTTTTAGGTAGATATTTTGCCACATAGGGATCAGCAAGCTTACAACGATTCTTTAAATATTAGTATTATCGTTTGTTTATGAATAAACGGTATATGTTAGCCAGCTAGCTAGTTAGTATTTTATACAAGGGCAGAAACTGTCTTGCTAAGGTTTGCTAGTGCTAGAAAACTCATGCTAACTACGGGAAACAGCTGTCAGTGGTGCACGTCATTAACGTAGCTTAGATTTCAAGAATTGTCTGTATTGGCTGAATATAGCGAATTAAAAACTTATAGCGAAATAAAAACCTCTCAAACAACCTGAGTATGTTTTATTCTAGATTTGACAGACATGATTTTAGTGATGAGTGTGATTCTCTCTGTGCTGGAATGACACCTGGTCTCATGACACTAAAACTAGAAGAAGTCATCTACGAGTCAACCCATATAAAGTTAATGGGCCTGATGGGCTTAAGGGAAGGGTCTTAAAGGAATTTGCCATCCAACTGGGATCTGTTTTTACCCGGCTATTCCAGATGTTTCTTAATACCAGTTTCGTTCCCTAAGCCTGGAAAACGGCAACAGTCATCCTAGTGCCAAAAATAGCTCGCACAAAATCGTTGAATGAATTCAGACCTGTTGCTCTTACAGCATTATTATGCAAATGCATGGAGCGCCTGGTGAGCAGGGATCTTATATCACAAACAGCTAAGCACATGGACCACATGCAGTTTGCCTAACAAGCTGGTCAAAGAGTGGAAGATGCCACACTGATTCTTCTGGATAAAGTATTTGGCCACTTGGACAAGGCCAACAAATATGTCCGGGTACTTTTTATGGATTTTTCCTCTGCTTTTAGCACAATTCAGCACCATCTCCTTCTGCAACGTCTGTGTGACCTGAATGTCAGTAGTAGCCTTGTCTTGTGGATCATGGAGTTTCTGAGAGAAAGGCCCCAACGTGTCTGTATCAACAACACTTTTTCCAACTGCCTTGTCTTGAACAGTGGTGTCCACAGGGGTGTGTTTTATCTCCCATTTTATTTTCCATTTACACAAATGAGCTTAAACATAACAGCGAAGACATCTGTCTTGTAAAGTACACTGATGATATGGTCCTTGTTGCCTGTCTGCAAGATGTTACCAGCCCCTCCTACTCTCAGTGCATCAACCATCCAGCCACTTGGCTTGATGGTAGCTTCCTTGATCTTAATATCAGTAAAACCAAGGAGCTATGTTTTGGAGGGAGGGTGGCAGCAGGCAGTGTAGGATCTGGCTTCAAACCAATCACCATGAAAGGGGAGGAAGTGGAACAAGTCGTTCATTTTAAATACCTGGGAACAGTTATCGACAACAGACTCACTTTTCAGAATAATGTAGTTTATGTTTATAAAAAAGCAAGGCAGAGACTCTCTCTCCTCAGGAGGCTGAGGAGTTTTAACACCAGCAAACACACTCTGACCATGGTCTACAGATCACTTATAGAGAGTATTATCAGTTTCAATATTGTGTCTTGGTTCAGGAACCTCTCAATAAAGCAATGAAATAAATTGACCCAGGTGGTCAACCAGGCCAGCAAGATTATTGGAGATGAACAACAGTCACTACATAACTTATACCTCCGATCCGCAACCATTAAGGCAACCCAGATTTACAAGGACCCTACCCACCCCCTTCATTCATCATTACGTTTTTTTTTTTGCCATCGGGCAGGAGACTTAAGGTCCCACTAGCCAGGAAGAATGGGTACAAAAAATCATTTGTGCCCACTGCTGTGAACATTTTGAATAAGGACATAATAAGTAATACTCAGTTCATGTGCACTGTTGCTATAAGTGTTTTTAAGTGTTTTATGTGTCTAAGAATGTAATTTCTGTGCCAGACTGCCAAAGACAAACTTCCATTTTATACAAATCTAATGGACAATAAAGTTTTCTTATCTTCTTATCTTAACCATGCATTTATTGGCCTTGCTTTGTGCACTGGGACATAGTCATGCTGAAACGGAAAGGGCTTCCGCCAAAACTGTTCCCACAAAGTTGGACACAATGCAGTCAGATAGGTATGTTCTTTGCAACACCCAGACTCGTCCATGAGACTGCCAGGTAGAGAAGTGTGATTCATTACTTCACAGTACACCTCTCCTGTAGGTCTCCTTATTGGAAAGTGTTCATCAAAATTACATAGAATTACATAAGAAGCTGCCTTCAGTGTGAGGTCGGGAGGAGTGGAGTATTTTGTCCAGTTCATCTGTGAGTAAAACAAAAGCTAGAAGCAACACCACTAACACTTAAATCGGGGTTAACAGTTATACAAATGACAAGTGAGTGTTTCAGTGGCGTTTCTCGATTTTTGAGAGTGGTTAACCTACGTTCAGTAAACAACCACAGCATTGATGTTGAGAAACACTGTGGAGCTGAATGTTTGTTGCTAGGTTAATCCAATGGACAATAAAAGAAATTCAAAGTCATTGTGGAGCATCATGGTACCAAGATTGTTGGCGCAACCACTAACAAAAAAGTTCAGTACTTCTGTATACTTTCAGTTGTCTTGAGTAGAAGCATGGTTGGTAAACAAGGTAGTTGCTTATATCCACTGCCTCAATAGCCAACAAGTCTTTAAATTCAGGTGAAAATCCGCTCCGCTTCATACCATAACGATCTCGCTCAACATACCCTGTAATTTTCTGTTTGTACTTTTCTCAATATCATCCATTCTACTTTTCACTTGTTGCCCTCCAGCTGGAATTTGTGTCATTGCAGTCATGTGACAGTAGAAAGCATTTTAGACATTATAGTCCATCTGTTTCTCTGCATAATTTGTTCATCTCTTTACTCAATTCATCAATGATCAGGACCACAGAGCAGGTATTATTTGCGTGGTAGTTCGTGCAGTGATAGTTACATGGTGATGTGTTGCTGTGTGTTATGCTGGTGTGAGTGGACGAATAGGACTAATGGGAAGCTGAATTTCTAGGTGGATGTTGAAAGCCTTATTCACATCAGGCCAGAGAAATTATATATCAAAGATAGAAACCCAGTCCGCCACAGTGAGGAAAATCTGCTTGTTTTTAGCCTTCATATTTGCATAATTGCACAGTTAATCTGTGTACTCGTCCATGTGGAAATAAGGACTGATGTGCTGTGAGTGAGGTTACAGTGCATGTCGGGGACATTTTATTATGGATCTGGAGGAGTGGAGCTGTCAGGGAGGCTGTTTCTTTCTCGTCCTGCTTTCTCAATCACGTTATGACCTCCAGGTTGGAGTCAGTGCTGTTGTGTTTAAACAGAACACAAAGAGCATGAGAGCCCAGGCTGCCTGATAACATCATGGAGCTTTAACCCCTAAGCCTGAGTGATGAGACTCACTCGCTGAGAAGGTAAAACTATTTTGAAAAGGTTCATATCATTGGAGCTGTTTTGGTTTCCCTCAGGTAATACATTTTAAAAAAGAAGAAGAAAACATAGTGCTAAACTTTAAATCTGGTGGTGACTCAGAATGAACGCTAGTATATCTGTTTAAAAGAAAAAACTGTGGTTTATACTTAACCTGTTTTAAAGAGCACATTTTCCTTTTTGTATTTCTACTTTTTCATGTTCTTGTCATCCTAAAAACATTTACATTTTAATTTTATAATCTGTTTTACTTTTGAAGTTTTATGTGTTGTATTCTGTTCTTAGTTTGAGGTATATTGCATGTTACATCTCATAGGGGTAAGACACACAAAGAGGAAGCAAGACTGACCGCCCAGACACCAGACCAGAACAAACAAACTTTATTAATAAATAATAAACACATCAAATATAGATTTGACCATTTATTTGATGCATTGCACTTTCATTCAGTCATCAAAATTATTCTCAGCAATCCACTGAAGCAAAGTAACCAAAAAATAAAGGAAACATAACTTCAGGGAGACCCAAGGCCCAAAATAACAGAAGAGCCTAATAACAATAATGTCTTCACTGGCCCATAGGTACCTGTAGGCCAGTAAATCAACAATAACTGATCTGTTTACTGGCAGGCAGTCGGGAGCGGAACCATGTGAGGCCGGGTAAGGGTTGGTGCCGGGAGTGTATGTAATGGTATCCTAACTGTTTTATTCATTGTCTCAGTGAAGTTGTAGGATGAACACTGTAAAGGTGGCAGTTATTGGAGCAGGTGTGATTGGGCTGTCTACAGCAGTGTGTCTAGCTGAGGCTCTCCCATACTGCTCTGTGAAAATACTGGCTGAGAAGTTCTCTCCAGACACCACTAGTGATGGAGCTGCTGGGATCCTTATGCCTAAAGTGTTTCCAGGTAGGAAAGATTGTCATTAATTGTTACATAAGCAACAAAACTGTTCATAATTCAGTTTAGTGATCATAGCATTTTCTAACTGTAGAGTTGGAAAGAGGAGCCAATTGTTTAATTGTCCTCTTAGCAAGGAAAAATGACAGAAATAAAACGACTAATCCATATTTCAAGATGTCTCAGATCAATTGAAATGATAAAGATGCATCACAAAGAACTGTGAAGTATCACTTCTCAGAAAAAAGTGCTCTTGTGGCTCAGCTCACCAAAAGACATGATTTGGTTCAAAATTATATTTAAATGTCTGCCATTTAAATGACTAGATGATTATATATATATATATATATATATATATATATATATATATATATATATATAGCCCTTCCTGGATCGGGGCCTTGTTGTGGCGGAAGGGCTTGTGTGGTCTAGGGATCTTCAGAGCCAAGTCATGGGGAGCAATGTATAGGGTCTCCCAGGGCGAACAGGTCTGGAGTGAAGACCCAGACTAACACGATCCAAAGTTTATTCTCCATGAATATGGTACATAAAAAATCGTGTACCCTGCCCGGGAAAGGGTCACCGGGACCTACCCCTGGAGCCAGGCCTGGGGGTAGTGTTCCACGGCGAGCGCCTGGTGGCCGGGCAGCCCACGTAATCCGGCCGGGCTCAGCCCGAAGAGGCAACGTGGGGAGGCCATGTGGGCCCACCACCCGCAAGGTCCAGCATGGGGGAGCGGTGCAGTGCCATATTGGCGGGGAGGCCCTAGTTGGCCTAGGCCCCTGCAGCAGAAACTAGCTCTTGGTACATGGAATGTAACCTCACTGGGGGGAAGGAGCCGGAACTTGTGTAGGAGGTTGAGAGGTACCAACTAGATATAGTTGGGCTCACCTCCACCCACAGTGTCTGCTCTGGAACCAAACTCCTGGATAGGGGTTGGTCTCTCTCCTACTCAGGGGTTGCACAGGGTGAGAGGCGCCGGACGGGTGTGGGGATACTCACAAGTCCCCGGCTGGTGACCAGGCAGTTGGAGTTTGTCATTAATTGTTACATAAGCAACAAAACTGTTCATAATTCAGAGTTTAGTGATCATAGCGTTTTCTAACTGTAGAGTTGGAAAGAGGAGCCAATTGTTTAATTGTCCTCTTAGCAAGGAAAAACGAGACAGAAATAAAACGACTAATCCATATTTCAAGATGTCTCAGATCAATTGAAATGATAAAGATGCATCACAAAGAACTGTGAAGTATCACTACTCACTGCCCCTTAGTATGTGTGCATTCACTAGTGTGTATGTGGTGTTTCACTGTATGGATGGGTTGAAATGCAGAGGTGAAATTTCCCTGTTGTGGGAATGATAAGGGACCCTTAACTTAATATTAGAAAGGCAAATGCAGTGTTAGGAGTCTTGCCCAGTAACTTATCAGTATGATACTTATCTGTATTCTTGCCTTGACCAAACGTGCACTCCCCTACACAATGAAGCAGTATAAATATTTGGTTTTCCCTGGTTGACCAACAGATATCCCTGTGGAGCGCCAGCGGCGTTGGTTCAAAGAGACGTTTGCTCATCTGCAGTCAATTGTTGAATCACCTGAAGCCCCAGAAGCAGGAGTGTACTTGAGCTCAGGGTACTGTATGAACTTACAGTGTGAACTTATTATGTGTCAAGAGCAAATAATAAGTAAAAAATATTGTGAAACAAAAAATTATAATGCTTAAAATTTTAAATGGAAAAAAAAAAAATATATATATAATTTTATTTTTTTTTTAATACCGATAATCACATGTAGTATAAATGAATCTCTGATGATTGCTGTTTTTTTTTTTTGTTTTGTTTTTTAAAGATACCACATATTCAAAGAAGTGCCTACTGATCCAAATCCCTACTGGACTGATTTTGTGTTTGGATTCCGCACCATGACAGTTCATGAGATGAAGAGATTCCCAAAACATAACTTTGGCCAAGCTTTCACAACAATAAAATGTGAGTGTTCCAGATACCTGCCATGGCTGGAGAAAAGGTAAATTATTTCCACTTTAAAAGCTATTATTCAAAGAAGAAAACAAGCCAAGCAAATAATATACTTTAGTAGTACAGTGCATTGTTCAGTGGCTGTGGCAGTTACCAAACCAGACCCAGTCTATTATCTTTAACAGGTTTAGGAAAGCTGGTGGTCAGATTAAATGTGAGAAGGTGACTGACCTTCAGCAGCTCATCCCACACTATGATGTCATTGTGAACTGCTCAGGACTTGGTTCACATCACTTGGTGGGAGATGAAGGGGTCTACCCAGTGCGAGGGCAGATTCTCAAGGTTCATGCTACTTGGCTGAAGAACTTCATTCGGGATGGAGATGGAAAGACCTACATCTACCCTGGCATTGACCATGTCACTCTAGGGGGTACTCGGCAGAAGGATGACTGGAGGCTGGAGGTGGATAAAGGAGACAGCGAGGGCATCATGGAGCGCTGCAGTCAGTTGGAGCCGTCATTGCAGAAGGCTCAGGTGTTAGAGGAGTGGGTGGGTCTCAGGCCTGGCAGGAGGAACCTGTGTGTGGAGAGGGAGTGGCTGCAGGCTCAGGACCACCAGGTGCTACTGGTGCATAACTATGGCCATGGTGGCTGTGGTATTAGTCTGAGCTGGGGCTCCGCACTAGATGTAGTTGGGTTGGTGAGGAAGAGTCTGCATGAGAAGCCACTTCGCGCAAAACTGTAAATGCACTAGTAGTTCTGCATATTAGTCTCTAATGTCATTACTATGCAATGACCGGTTATGTAATTTTCCATTTGTCTTCTTAAGGGCCTTCATAGTTTAATGGTTTTAGCCACATAGTGATTTATGTTGAGAAAACTATGAAGGTAGAGAGAGGAGAAAAAAATAAACTTCACTGTTTATGGTGGCATTAAAATAATGAGTTGCTATTTTAACATTTTGATATAGTTTTGTGCAATAGTGACTTATTTTCTTGTGTTTATCTCAGAATAATGAATTGTTTTATTGTGACAGAATTTTGATGTATATGTCTAAAAATACTGATTTAGTTATCTCCAATTAATTATCTAATTAATTATTTATTGTCTCAGGATTCTGACATAGTATCTCAGGGTAATGACTTAATTTATCGAAATAGTATCTCAATAATGACTTACTTCTTCAAAATTTTGATTTCCCTTTAGATTTGAAGGTATTAAGATGAACTTGATATTTTCATTGTTATTTCAACATAGCAAAGTCATAGTATAACATGATAACAAGAAATTGTGAGCAAAGTCTTTTGAATTAGAATCAGAAAGTCAGAAACAGAGAAAGTGAATAAAGATGTAGGCACATTTTTTTTCTCCTGTACCTGTCTGGAATAGGCTGAAATAGAAAAAGACCATTTTTTCAAACTATGTATTTCTGGTTTGTTTTATATTGAGCTGTATATTTTTACAATATAAATTTACAATCACATTAACATACTAATTACATATTATCATCCATATTTGTTGTACATACATTTTTATTTAACTTTTTTGTAGTAGTACAGTCCTTAACAAACTTGACTCAGCATAAATATCAATGTTATAATAAATTGGTACACACAGTTATGTGTATTCTCAATCTTAATTTCCAAATACAAATCATTATTGGAAAGAGCTTTTAAGCAATTAATGCAATTAATTTCCGGAGTGATGAACCAAAAGTTGTCACAGTGTGGCTGGGTATTTCCTTTTTCTTCCTCTCCATCTGTCCTTCTTTGGCCGCCCTTGTTTGCACTTCGGATGGAATCTAGCTTTACTTCTGTCACCACTTCCTCCCTCTGAGGAAGCATCCAGCACTGTGGCTGAGCTGCTCAAGTGAAGTTCTTCATCATCTTCCACCAAATCACTGATCTCCAGCAAACGCACCACATCAAGCAGCTCCTCAGTGTTGCTCTCCTCCTCAGACACTTGTGCACTGTAGATGAACTCAAGCACAGTTTCAAACATATTCACAGCCATGCCATCTAACTTGTAGATGGACTGGCTGGCGTGATCTTCTGCAGTGAACATTAATGAAAAATGTTCACTGCTTGCAGCCAGTAGAGCCTTATGTGCCTTAAAGTGCACATCCTACACAACAAGGGTTACGTTATGAAGTATATGTGTCTTTTTCAGTGTCAGATTTATTCAGGATGGAGTACTTATTGATTTTTGAATGTAAGGCTAGGAACTTTATATGACAAGATGTCTAAGTCTACATGCTCAAAATATGAAAACAGAAACAAAAAGCACAGTATATCCACATTAGATATGTTCGTTATACAGTTATATATATACGATAGACATTCGACATGTTTGTACCACTGACACAGTTGGTAAAGTACTAGTACTTGAGGTTGGGTAAAGTAGCCAAAACGATCTTAAAGTAAAAATATAGTAAAATAATATAGTAAGACTCCAATAGAGGAAAAAGCCACTAATACAAATTGAGTCAGAAGTATCCAAAAACTCTAGTCCCTACAAAACTGCGCTGTGGACCTACTTAGTACATCTAGAATCTATCAACACCGGTAATTAAGTGATATTTTAGGTCTGAAATGATATACAGTCTAGATTCTTCTTCTTTCGGCTGCTCCCTTTAGGGGTCGCCACAGCGGATCATCTGCCTCCATCTTGCCCTAGCCACTGCCTCCCCTACTTTTACACCAACCATCTCCATGTCCACCTTCACTACATCCATAAACCTACTCTGAGGTCTACCTCTTCTCCTTCTGCCCGGCAGCTCCATCTCCAACATTCTTTGACCAATATATCCACTATTCCTCCTCAACACATGTCCAAACCATCTCAACCTGGCCTCTCTGGCTTTATCTCCAAACTGCTCCACCTTCACTGTCCCTCTGATCTGCTCATTTCTAATCTTGTCCATCCTTGTCACTCCCAATGAAAATCTCAGCATCTTCATCTCCGCCACCTCCGGCTCAGCCTCCTGTATTTTAGACAGAGCCACAGTCTCCAAACCATACATCATAGCAGGACGCACTACTGTCTTGTAAACCTTCCCTTTCACTCTTGCTGCTCTCCTTCTGTCACACATCAGCCCTGACACCCGCCTCCACCCAATCCATCCTGCCTGCACCCTCTTCTTCACCTCTTTTCTGCACTGTACATTGCTCTGAATGGTTGACCCAAGATATTTGAAGTCATCCACCTTTACCTCTACTCCTTGCATCTCCACCTTTCCACCTGCCTCCCTCTCATTCACATGCATGTATTCCGTTTTGTCTCTACTGACCTTCATTCCTCTCCTCTCCAGTGCAAACCTCCACCTCTCCAGATTCTCTTCCACCTGCTCTCAACTCTCACCACAGATTACAATGTCGTCTGCAAACAACATGGTCCATGGAGCCTCCTGCCTGACCTCATCTGTCAACCTTTCCATCACCATTGCAAACAAGAAGGGGCTCAAAGCTGATCCCTGATGTAACCCTACCTTCACCTTGAAACCATTTGTCACTCCAACTGCACACCTCACCACTGTCTCACTATCCTCATACATGTCCTGCACCACCCTAACATACTTTTCAGCTACACCTGACTTCCTCATACAGTACCACAGTTCCTCTCTTGGCACCCTATCATATGCCTTCTCTAGATCCACAAAGACACAATGTAGCTCCTTCTGACCTTCTCCGTACTTCTCTACCAACACTCTCAACGCAAAAATTGCATCTGTGGTAGTCTTTCTGGGCATGAAACCAAACTGCTGCTCACTGATCTGAACCTCTCGTCTTAGCCTTGCTTCAACAACTCTTTCCCACTGTTGAACCTGCCATAGAAGACCAAAATGAAGATAACCTACTCTTTCAGTGAGCCAGAACAGTTTGTGAATAATAGGTTTGAAACTGAAGAAAACTTTAAATAAACAAACAAACAAAAAATTACTTTAAAATACTACGTAACTCTGCCAACGTGTCTCTTTTAAGGTCACTTTGCCATCCCAAGCCCGGATAAAGGAGGAGGGTTGAACGTAGAACAGCAGTTCTGCTAACTGCTATTCTTATGCTAACATTTAACAACACAGCAAAAAACTGATTTATTTCAAAGGCAACAGAAGTTGTTCATTTGTTCTGAGTTCATTTGTAGTTCTAACATATCTCGGGTGTTGTTTTTTTTCTCTCCCACATCAAAAACATATATTATGCAAAGTAGGCGAAGGCGTCATTTAGCGACTTCTAGCGACTTTTCGGACAGCCAATAGCGACTTTCCTTATTGAAGAGTTGGCAACACTGCTCTTTCCCATACCTTCATGGTGTGGCTCATCAACTTTATACCTCTGTAGTTACTGCAGTTCTGCACATCACCCTTGTTCTTAAAAATGGGGACCAATACACTGCTTCTCCACTCATTTTGTTGAACAACCTGGTTAGAAAGTCCATTGCCTTCTCTCCTAAACATCTCCATACCTCCACAGGTATGTCATCTGGACCAGCTGCCTTTCCATTCTTCATCCTTTTTAAAGCTGCCCTCACTTCCACCTTACTAATTCTCTGCACTTCCTGATCCACTATCTCTCCCCCGTTGTCCTCCTCTCTCGTTTACCTCATTCATTAGTTCTTCTAAGTACTCCTTCCATCTACTCATCACTCTCTGTTCACTCACTAGTACATTTCCCTCTCTATCCTTTATCAGCCTAACCTGCTGTACATGCTTTCCAGCTCTATCTCTCTGTTTAGCCAAATGATACAAATCCTTTACTCCTTCTTTACACCATGATGGAGCAGTTTGAATCCACCTCCAATGTTCCTGGCCTTGCTTCCTTTCCATCTGGTCTCCTGGACACACATATCTACCTTCCTTCTCTCCATCATGTCTGCAAGCTCTCTGCCTTTACCAGTCATTGTCCCCATGTTGAGAGTCCCTAACCTCCACACTCCTGCCTTTCCTTTTCTCTCACTGCCTTTTAACCAGCCTTCCTCCTCTCCTCTTTGATGGTCTTCGACCTACAGTAGTCCAATTTCCACCGGCAACTGTAAACTTGGCCAAGGTTGATTATTACAGTCCGCTTTTTTCGAGGAGTCAAAATAAGGTGTCCAAAAACACCACAGAAGCACGTGATCCCACCAGTGCGCATGCGCAGTGTGCCGCGGCTGAACTCTGTTATACAGGAGCTGCTCCGAGCGCACAGTGGATTTTTCTCTACATCTACTCCTAGAAGGTGAGCCTCACAGATATCCCGCCGTCCTGTGCACAGCCAGAGGGGTGAGCGCAGTCTGCCGATCTGTCAGCGTGGAAATGTGTCGCGTCCTGAGGGGTATAGAGCAAAGCAGGCTTGACTTCAAAACCAGGGCCAAATGAAGAGAAGGACAAATAACGTCAGCTGTGGCTTTGTGGGTTTGGGTTTATTTGGTCTGTTGCTGCACCTGCTGGATTTCTGGAATACATTCTTATAGATTTCTGAGAGCCTGTAAAGGACATCGCGATAACCTTAGACTTAGGCTGCGTCAGAGAAATTGTAGAGGAGCATTACCACTCTGTAATGTCTAAGGCATATGTGTCAAACTCAAGGCCCGCGGCTTGCAATTATATCCGGCCCGCGAGATCATTTTATATTATTGCACTAATGGCCCGGCAATGTGATGCGCTGGTAACACAATAACAGTAATAATAATGGTAACAGATCCCATAATGCAGCGCTTCAGCTGCCTTTCGGAGCGCTTTCCGCGCCTATCAAGTCTAGTGTCTGTTGCTACAAGTTATTGCGAAGCTAGCCCCGCACGATGCCGAAGAGAAAAGTTTATTCTGAAAACAGAGCCTTTCAAAACCGATGGGAGGCTGAGTATATGTTTACTGACATTGCCGGTAAACCTGTGTGTCTCATTTGTGGCGCTATTGTGCCTGTATTCAAAGAATATAATCTAAGACGGCACTATATGACAAAACATCAGGATAACCTGAAAGACCTGAATGCAAAGCAAAAGATACAGAAAGTAGAAGAGATAAAAAAGAAGCTGACATTTCAGCAGGACGTTTTTTACCCGTGCCAAATCACAAAGTGAAGCTGCTGTGAAAGCAAGTTTTATCGTGGCGAAGGAGATCGCTCAAGCAGCCCGGCCGTTCACCGAGGGAGAATTTCTGAAGAGCTGCATGATCAAGGTCAAAGGACATTTTTGAAAACGTATGTCAAAGTGTAACCGACATGAAACTGCCCTGGGACAAACTTATTGGACTTACAACTGATGGAGCACCGGCTATGTGCGGTGAAAGAAGTGGACTAGTGCGAAGGATGCGAGTGAAGATGCAGGAGGAGAACTGTACTGGTGAGTTAACAGCATATCACTGCATCATACACCAGGAAGCACTATGTGGCAAAGTCCTGAAGATGGACCATGTAATGAGCACTGTAACGCAAACCGTAAACTTTTTCCGAAGTAAAGGTTTAAATCACCGGCAATTTCAGTCCTTTATGCGGGAGATAGATTCAGAGTTTGCCGACATCCCTTATGATACAGAGGTGCGTTGACTAAGTCGGGGAAAAGTTCTCAATAGAGTTTTTGAGCTCAGCAACGAAATCTGTCAGTTCATGGACAGTAAAGGAAAAGACTCCACCTTTGCAGGATGAAAAGTAGAATGTGAGTTGGCGTTTCTGGCTGACATGACCGCTCATCTCAATGCGTTAAACCTCCAGCTCCAGGGACGTGACCGCATGATCACTGACATGTATGACGCAGTGAAGGCATTTCAAGTGAAGCTGCTTTTATGGGAGAAACAAATGCACCAGAGCAACTTGCCTCACTTTCCCTGTTGCCAAGTAATGCTGTACCAAGTCGGCACAACGTTGTTCATAAATACGCACTTTGCTGACAAACTGAGCGCAGTGCGCACGGCGCTTTGGTGAATTTTGAGTTGCTTCGCAACCCATTTGCCGTCTACGTGGAAACTGCACCTGTGCAGATTCAGATGGAGCTGATTGAGCTGCAGTGTAATGAGACACTAAAGGCAAAGTACGACACTGCAGGGCCCACAGAGTTTATTCACTCCATTCCTGCAGCAATGCCCCAGCTCCGTCTACATGCGGCTCGAACCTTGTGCATGTTTGGTAGCACATATCTGTGTGAGAAGCTGTTCTCAGTGATGAAGACAAACAAAACAGCACACAGGAGTCGTCTCACTGACGAGCACCTGCAGTCCATCCTGAGAGTCTCCACAACACGGGACCTCACGCCAAACATAAACGAACTTGTTGCCAAAAAAAGATGCCAAGCGTCCAGCTCTGATAAAACAGCACAAGAGCAAAGAAAACGGAATGTTTCGATTCGTTATTTGTTGTTGCTAAAAGCACAAAATGTATTTATATTTCCAGGTTTTGTTTTGTTTTGCAGCATGTTCATATTTCTAACTTGTATCATTTTGAGTGGATATATTTTTATGGAGAGCAAGAAATTTGTTATTTAAAGTTTAAGTTTATTTTTTTATTCCAGAATAACATTCCTGTCTATTTTTATTCATATTTATGTTAAAAAAACATGTAGTTTGAGTGTGTTCAATAAATGTTTATTCTGTTCGGATTAAAGTGTGTTTTGAATTTTGTCCCCCTGTGCAATTGAGTTTGACATCCCTGGTCTACGGGGTCTCTCAAATGCTAGAAGGCGCTCGAGAGCGAGTCCAAAATGCATTGGTTAATATAGAGAATTTAAGCAAAGCCAACATTTATATATGTATAACGAATACATTAATTTCCACAGAACAGGATGCGACATTTTAATCCCGCTGTTTTTTTTTGTTCAAGCGCTTTTGAACTCGAGTTTTAGGAGTTTAAAACTGTGCTCTTGTACATTCATGACGTCAGTGAGCGGAAACTGCCGATACTCGACAACCAGTCGACACTCAGTAGCAATAACGCCGTTTAATCAGCATTCAGTAGCAGCCATGCTAGCGTCCTTCTGCCCCAAGCCCGTTTGTCAGGGCCGGCCCTTCCATTAGGCGATATAGGCAAATGCTAGGAGCGCCGTCTGTCCAGCGGGGCGCTCGCGTGCATGTTTTTTTTTTCTTTTTTTACAAACGAACAATTAATAAATATGAAAACAAGCAAACTCCACATAACCATAACTTCATTGTTTAATAATATTAGTCAAATTAATAATTATTATAATAACAACACACAGCACCTATCACCCGCCCCCCCCGCCCCACCTCGTTACTGTTTCTCTGTGAGGAAAAAGTCAACGCCACAGAGTGAGCGCCATCTCCCCGTAAAGATGTCTAAAAGGCAGAAGTCCTCTGGTGCCCAGGGCAGAAAAAGGAGAAAAGAGGGGAAGAAAGGCGGCAAAAAACAGAGATAATATAATATGGTGAATTAACCATATGTATGTTGTACAGTAAAAGTAAAGAAAAATAGTAACTAGCTAGCAAGTGATAGCGTCAGTTACCCCCTTCCCTAAACTCATTAAAGAAATTTGAAAAGACCCCCCAGTTTCACTAAATAAGCAGGTCTTAATCCTCCTTGATTAGAGACTCTCTGCAATAAGCAGAAAGTTGTTCTCTGCACTGCTTTATGTAAAATAGTTTTAACATTTTTTTGTGCAACACCTTTATATTTATTTATTTATTGTTATACGGTTATATTTATAATTCATTTACTTTTTGTTTCTTTAATACTGATTTTACTGTTTTACTGTTGTTTTCGTTTTAAAATAAAAAAAAAACCTCAAAAATATAAAGATTTGCAGTGTCTCTGTGAGTGTATAAACCCGATGATTGATGATGCAGGGGGCACCTACCAAAATCTCGCCTAGGGCACCACATTGGTCAGGGCCGGCTCTGCCGTTTGCTGTATTGAAAAGGAAAGATACAGATAAGTTTTCTCTGCTTATTAGTGAAATGCATCCATCTTCGTTCCAATTCTAAAGGAAGGTCCCGGCAGGTTTTCACGAACTATTTTACTTCTCATTTTAGCCGTTTAGCTCCATTCAGCCCCATTCAGCCCCGTGCATTCAGCCCCGTGCAGTACTCATGTGCGGGCGCCCTCTGGTGTTCGGCAGTCATGTTTTGGATACAACGAGGAAATACGAAGTGGCCAGACTCTTCTTAAAACAGCCCTGGCTGCATCACCACGATAAATAACACGAGAGTTGCGGTTCTGGCTCTTGTACCGGAGACTAGTGCCCTCAAGCGGTGAGACATTTACAAGGCCACCTGTCATAAAGTCTAGTGGCTCCACAGAGAAAAACCTGTGTGACATTTTTTGAGAGTGTTTTGCAGCATATTCTTAGTTTATTCGGTGTGTAATGTGATATATATATGACAAAGAGAAACATTATTTCACTGTTTTAATGTTCCATTCTCAAAATCCTCTTTGATCTAGACTAGCAATTGAAATTATGGAAAACAGTATTTGAATTTATGCACCAAATTTCATATTTTGTATGTTTCAAAGATTTTAGCTATAATTTCTCTCAGTATTTGCTCATTCCTGCCTTTTCTCCAACACTATCCATTCTGTCCCTAGGTGAACAATGTGATTTTTGATACTTCATCACCACCAGGTCATTTAATTTAAATCAAAGTCTTCAAATTAAAAATGAACTTGACCAAGACACTTTGTTTAAAGTCAGAATAGCTCATTAGAACATCCTCATTAACAAGCTTAACACTATAACAGGGTAAGGGCTGGTGTTCCAGTGCTTGTATCCTTTATGATGGTGCTGTCGTGACTCAACACTTGTTTGACCAACAAGACTAAGTACTATTTATGGTTTGTAAAATAAAACGAATTCAATTGTTTGTTGAAAGAAAATAAAAAGAATCGAATTAACTAAAAAATGCAAGAAGACTCCTCAGAATTCAGAAGTGCAGGTCCTTTATTCCTTTTGAGCATGGAGAGTGTATTCCCAATGGGCCCTTGGGCGACACTCACACATATACAGAGTTTGTACACGTTTTATACCCTCGGTGAATCGGCGATGTCTCCCCACCTCTTTTTGTCATCTCCTGATTTCATAAAACCACCATTATATCCAAATTGACCTCCATACGTCTATCATATAGGGTCTTGTGTAAACCATTATCTCCAAGTCTAGTCTGAATCATTTTTAAAAAGAACATTGTGCCAGGCACATTCTAACACATTCTAGCATAATCGCTGGCATTTCTCCATCTCGGTTTTTGGCCTTGAAAAGTTCACAAATTTCCTCGCTCCCTATAAAGTGTCTGTCTTCTCTCTTATGCCCTACTGAGGAAGCTTGTTTTAGGGCACTTGCGCCAATGTGCTAGGCCTTTATTTATGGTTTATCCTGCATAATGCATGGCATTTTAATTTTGAGAATCTTTAATTTACATCAGTGCCCTAACTGTTTTATTCATTGTCTCAGTGAAGTTGAAGGATGAACCCTGTGAAAGTGGCAGTTGTTGGGGCAGGTGTGATTGGGCTGTCTACAGCAGTGTGTCTAGCCAAGGCTCTCCCGTATTGCTCTGTGAAAATACTGGCTGAGAAGTTCTCTCCAGACACTACTAGCGATGGAGCTGCTGGGATCCTTCTACCTGAGGTGTTTCCAGGTATAGTGGACCATTTTACATTTGCATAGGCAACAGAGATGCGCATCATTCCCCACAGATATTCAATAGTCGTGGCATCTTCCAGACTATACAGTGTGATGGAGTATAACTACTTGTGTCTCTGAATGATCAGATATCCCTCTGGAGCGTCAGCGGTATTGGTTCAAGGAGACATTTGATCATCTGCAGGCCCTTGTTGAATCACCTGAGGCTCCAGAAGCAGGAGTGTACCTGAGCTCAGGGTACTGTATGAACTTGCATAATAAACACAGCCATATCTCACACAGATCAGTGCATACTGCTGCCCTGGATCAAAACCTTGTATTTTCAAAATAGTAACTTTATAGAGAAGGAAAAAACCTACTTTTAATGTAAGTTAATGGAATCAGACTTTTTTCCATGTCATTTTGGGCCATTTCTTTTGGTCCATTGATCATGAAATGAACACACAATGTAAAGGCTAACAGGTGCTTCCAAAGTAATTAAAAAACTGAAAGATGACAAAAATGGAGATATAAGGTTTTGTTCCGACAGCATCAACATACTATAAACAGTGTTAATATCTGGCAATTGCTGTTCTCTTCTAAAGATACCACGTATTCAAAGATGTGCCTGCTGATCCAAAACCCTACTGGTCTGATTATGTGTTTGGATTCCGCTTCATGACAGATCGTGAGATGAAAAGATTTCCCAATCATAAATTTGGTCAAGCTTTCACATCAATAAAGTGTGAATGCCCAAGTTACCTGCCATGGCTGGAGAAAAGGTAAATTATTTCTCTATGCAGTGTCATTTGCAAGCATAATTGAAAATTCCTCCTCACAGTATGTTTTGAAACCTCGTTGAGCTTTTTTGTATATTACCTCTGTTGTTCTTCCATACCTTTTGGTTTATATCTTATAAACTAAACATGAACCCAAACATTCTAATAGTCTGTTTTCATTATTAGGTTTAGAGAAACTGGAGGTCAGATTAAATGTGAGAAGGTGACTGATCTTCAGCAGCTCATCCCGCACTATGATGTCATTATGAACTGCTCAGGTGTTTGGTCCCATCAGCTGGTGGGTGATCAGGGGGTCTACCCAGTGCGAGGGCAGATTCTCAAGCTTCATGCTACTTGGCTGAAGAACTTCATTCGGGATGGAGATGGAAAGACCTATGTCTACCCTGGCATTAACTATGTCACTATAGGGGGCACTCGGCAGAAGGATGACTGGAGGCTGGAGTTGGATAAGGGAGACAGCGAGATGATGATGGAGCACTGCAGTCAGCTGGAGCCCTCTTTGAAGAAAGCTCAGGTATTAGAGGAGTGGGTGGGTCTCAGGCCTGGCAGGAAGAATCCACGTGTGGAGAGGGAGTGGCTGCAGGCTCAGGACCGCCAGTTGCTACTGGTGCATAACTATGGCCATGGTGGCTGTGGTATTAGTCTGAGCTGGGGCTCCGCACTGGATGCAGTCGGGTTGGTGAAGAAGAGTCTGAATGAGAAGCCACTTCACGCAAAACTGTGAATGCACTTGTATGGTAGTTTGCAAGTCGTGATTGTCTCCATCATCACTGCCCAGTGACAGGTTAGTACACTGGCTATATACACTGCTCAAAAAAATAAAGGGAACACTTAAACAACACAATATAACTCCAAGTAAATCAAACTTCTGTAAAATCAAACTGTCCACTTAGGAAGCAACACTGATTGACAATCAATTTCACAACCCACAGATGGGGGTTGTGCTCACAGCCCAACACCATGCAGGACGCTTGGCATTTGCCAGAGAACACCAGGCAAATTCGCCACTGGCGCCCTGTGCTCTTCACAGATGAAAGCAGGTTCACACTGAGCACATGTGACAGACGTGACAGAGTCTGGAGACGCCGTGGAGAGCGATCTGCTGCCTGCAACATCCTTCAGCATGACCGGTTTGGCAGTGGGTCAGTAATAGTGTGGGGTGGCATTTCTTTGGAGGGCCGGACAGCCCTCCATGTGCTCGCCAGAGGTAGCCTGAATGCCATTAGGTACCGAGATGAGATCCTCAGACCCCTTGTGAGATCATATGCTGGTGTGGTTGGCCCTGGGTTCCTCCTAATGCAGGACAATGCTAGACCTCAAGTGGTTGGAGTGTGTCAGCAGTTCCTGCAAGATGAAGGCATTGAAGCTATGGACTGGCCCGCCCGTTCCCCAGTCCTGAATCCGATTTAGCACATCTGGGACATCATGTCTCGCTCCATCCACCAACGCCACATTGCACCAGACTGTCCAGGAGTTGGCCGATGCTTTAGTCCAGGTCTGGGAGGAGATCCCTCAGGATACCATCCGCCACCTCATCAGGAGCATGCCCAGGCGTTGTAGGGAGGTCATACAGGCAACATGGAGGCCACACACAATACTGAGCCTCATTTTGACTTGTTTTAAGGACATTAAATCAAAGTTGGATCAGCCTGTAGTGTGTTTTTCCACTTTAATTTTGTGTGTGACTCCAAATCCAGGCTTCCATTTGTTAATAAATTTGAGATTTTATTGTCAGCACATTCAACTTTGTACAGAACAAAGTATTCAATGAGAATATTTCATTCATTCAGATCTAGGATGTGTTCCCTTTATTTTTTTGAGCAGTGTATTTTCTTAAAGACAGCCGAATATAAGGTCATTCGTTTAAAACATTTTCAAATTAAGTACTTCTGGTGTGTTTCACAATAATCTGGAGACATTTTGCTACTTACAAATTATTTACTACATACAAATAATATTACCACGTGAATATAATTCATGTTTGAGTCACTTTTTTGCAATATTTGCACTAATCCTAGACTACCTAACAAAATCAGCACACATGATCAGAAAGTTATGCTCAAGACATTTTCCTCTGCTAACAAGTATAGTATAACAGGATTAATATAAAATTCCTTGTTCTGGCTTTTACAAAAACACAATTAGTACTCAAAACATACTGTCAATTAAAGCACAGGCACTCAAAAAAAAAGATAAATAATATGAAGGACCCTATAGTATTTTGAGGCAGTCCATGAGGTGAGCAAGTACTGCTTTGTTTTTTGAAAATACCCAGTTTGGCTTAATAGAAATATTTTTTTATTTTGATTTGTGGAAATATACAAATATACAATCAACAGGCAAAAGAACTGTTTCCACCATTTTTCAATTTGCAGAAAGAAATAATAATAATAAATAAATAAATAAATACATACAACACACAAATTAAAATAATAATAATAAACAATTAATAACAAAATAGTAATAAGAGTAATTTTAAACAAAATAGTAATTTCTTATATTTACCTGGTCAATTAAAGAAGTAAAAATAAAAATAAGGTCAGGTCATGGTTGCTAAGGTCATTATTGGTCATATTCACATGGATAGAGGAAGGGTGAGCCCAGGTGTTTGGGAGTCTGTAATTTTTCAAAATACAAGATTACTGGGTCCCATGTCATATAGAATTTTTTTGCTGAGTATTTACTGGAAAACCTGATCTTCTCCAAGCCAAGGAAAAGCATAAGGTCACAAAGCCATTGTGAAATGAATGGGGGGGATGAGGTGATTTCCAATTAAGTAGGATCCTTCGTCTAGCAAGAAGTGAAGCAAAGGCAATAGCTTCTTTAATCCTGTTTGGTATATGAGTGTCGCCACTGATCAAACCAAATATAGCAAATTGAAAATTTGGTACTACTCTTTAATTTAAATGCTGCTGATAGACATTTTGCAATTGTGAGCCAAAAATGAAATAACATTGGTCAGGACCAGAACATATGTGCAAGATCAGCTTTAGCAGTGTGACAGCGATCGCGAAATTCATCTACCCACTGTACATTTTTGACAATTTAGTCTTGCAGTAATGCAGTCAATGGAGTACTTTAAACTGGATGAGATTAAGTTGGGCACAAGATGATGATTTATTGATCATATTCAGAGCAGATTCCCAGGTTGTATCTGATAATACTACATTTAACTCTGTACCCCACGCAGTTTATATTCGTTCCATTCGTGCATTATCAGTATTAATGATCATATTGTAAATCCTTGAGCTCAGACACTTGCTAGGTATTGATGATTCAAGAATTTTCTCCCAAATGTTTTTAGAAGGTAAAGTTGGGAAGTTTGAACATTGACTACGTATAAAATTCCGTGTTTGAAGGAAACGATAAAAGGATGAGGGTGATAACTGAAATTTAGATGAAAGGTCAGTGAAAGATGCAAAAACTCCATTAATGTACAAATCTGTGAATCTAATTATACTCTTCCTGTGCCAGGCACTAAAAGTTTGATCCATTTTTGCAGGAATGAACATGTGATTATTACATATAGGACCCAAGCTAGAGAACTTGTTGAAGCCTAAATGATATAGGAATTGAAACCATATTTTTAAAGAAGATCTAACAAATGGACATGTGTTATTTGAGATGGGTAAAGGTAAATTAGAAGTAATTAGGGCTAACAGTGAGGTATTAATACAGGAATTTGCTTCTGAGATACACCAGTCTAACTGAGGGCACTGATACCATAGAACTATCTTTTGTGCATTGGCTGCCCAATAATAGTGTAAAAAATTAGGAAAAGCAAGGCCTCCTATACTTTTGTCGCTGAAGAAGATTCCTATGTATTCTAGGGGTCTTACCTTCCCAGACAAATGATAAAACTTTCTATTCCCTAGATGAAGTTTTGTTAAAAAAAACAGGAAGAGTTTGAAATAAGTACGTAAACCTTGGTAAAGTCATCATTTTAATACAGTTTATTCGGCCTTCTAAAGACAGACGTAAAGCATCCCATTTCTGAAGATAGAAATGGTTTTCTTTTTTAACCATGGATGAGAGGTAAGAGAATAGGTAGTACTTTTCCCTCATCCTCAAGACATCTTCAACGCAGTCAGCTCTGTCATCTCAAGAGGAACTGCACTCTTTGTACAAATTCTGCTTGCCTTGAAGAGTAGGAAGAACAAAGCTTCTATCATCTTGGATGTTCTGCCCACTTCTCCAACACAGTTTCACTCTGCTCCTCCTGCTGCTCCCTGTGTTGTAGACTTGTGTGGTGCCGTGGTGAACGAGGCCATGTCCTTAGACCAAACTTCCATTTTGTGAGGTGGAACTGTGCTTTGATGAAATTATAGAAGTCATACTCATACTTCATACGCTGGTACAACACCTGCAGGGACTTCAGACTTGGTGTCTGCTTGTGAACAGTTCCTGTCATATTGCCCAATTTCCTGTATTCTAAAGGGTTAAAAATAAATAAATAAATAAATAAATAAACAAACAAACAAACAAATGTTCTGTAACTTTTTTTTTGTTCAATTGCTTGTTAACAAAAATAGCTAATCAGCCAATCACATGGCCGTAAATCAATGCATTTAGGCATGTAGAGGTGGTCAAGACAACTTGAAGTGCAAACTGAGCATCAGAATGGAGAAGAAAGGTGATTTAAGTGGCTTTGAACGTGGCATGGTTGTTGGTGCCAGACGGACTGGTCTGAGTATTTCAGAAACTGCTGATCTACTGGGATTTTCACACACAACCATCTCCAACATTTTACTAGCAAGGTGTACCTAATAAAGTGGCCCATGAATGTACATCTCCATACATTTTCAAAGTAGGTGTCAAGCTGGTAATATATTTCCATATATACATATTTTAGCTACATATGTGCATATATTTTAATATATTGACATTTAAATCTATTGGTATAGACAAATATTCAAAGATGCAGTACAATTTATTAAGCACATACTTGAATTTGCACATGTACTTCATTAACTACACCTACCTCACATCTATGCTCCCTGTCCATTTTATCAGCTCTACTTATCATATAGGTGCACTTTGTAGTGCGACAATTACAGACTGTGGTACATCTGTTTCTCTGCATGCTTTGATAGCCCCCTGCAGTAGCATGTCAATTGTCAGGACCCCCTCAGAACTGCCGCACAGCAGGCATTTATATAGATTTATATAGGTGGTGGATCATTCTCAGGACTCCTGTGTTCGATCCACTCAAACTAGCACAACACACAGTATCACATCACCACGGTGTCAGAACTGAGAATAATCCACCACTCAAAGAATCCCTGCTAATACCTGCTCTGTGGTGGTCCTGTGAGGGTCCTGACCATCGAAGAACAAGGTACAAGGGGAATAAGAAATGCAGAGAAACAGATGGACTACAGTTGGTAATTGTAGAACTACAAAGTGCACATCTATGGTAGGTGTACTTGATAAAAGGGACAGTTGTTTCAGATATAATACAACTGCATATATTTTTAATACGATCAAATATATGTACATATATTTTTCTTCTAAATGGGTGTACAAAGTTTAGGGTTACCCTGTTTTTTTTTTTTTTTAAAAGGTTTAATCTTGTTCAAAAGCTCACGTTTTCTCCATTAGTTTCAAATAACCTAACATATTAAAGGCAGGTTTATTTGAAAGAAAAACACTAACACATATGAACAGATGTGAAAATGGGTGCACTCCATTTACCTGTGCTGGCTTGCCACTTTTTACATAGTGGCATTGGTGGAAAAAACTGTTTATATGGTGTGTCGGTGGCACTTATAATGGCTCTTAGTAATTTGGTGCGTAGTCCATCTAGAATTAAAATGTCAGTGTAAAGGCACCCAAAAAAATTACACTGGCTCACACACCTCTTATAAATGGAGTGGAAGCCATGCCCATGTGGCACAGCCAGTACATGTGCCATGCGGATACTGGAGTGCACCCAGTATACCTTGGCAGAACTGCCATATCCTGTGCATTTTATACCTTTACTGTGATGTCATCGCTCAGCATTGCTTAAACCTTTTAGGTTTTAAACCACCTTTCATGTATTAGATAAATAGCTGGTTTATGTTAATGAAACCTTTAAAAAAGGTATTTCTTAATTCATTGAAAGTAACAGAAAAAAAACAAAACACTGATTAAAATGTTTGATGGGCCCTGTGCATAAAGTAACACTGCTGACTAAAGCTGAGAAAGAAAGGATTTTACCTGGACTTTTGTAGATGTTGAGGACATCAGAAAAGAAGTGAGGCAGAAGTCTCTCCAGCAAGAGCAGCACATCCTCTAGCTCTTCCAGTACCCCCACCAGCAGATAATGTTCCAGAACATTCTCCTTAGCCTTCTGCAAAGCCCACAAACTTGGCTCCCTATCCAAAACCCATAAAAATGACAAAGGATGGCCATAGCGTTCATCAGTAACCAGGTTACTTTTTTCACTTTGAATGTTCCTGATCAACAATCAGTCTATAAGCTACCAAAAGAGAGTTAAATGTCATTATTAACCATTTTATGGCTCAATACTAAAGCTGTCTCACCTGCACTGAGGATGCTGACCGCAGAAATAAGGGATGATATAGAAGAGCCGAGGGTTGGAGCACTCAGGGTAGCTTTCTAAGATGCAAGTGTTAATGTCCTGAGGCCAGCACAAAAACAATAAAAAAAGTCTGTAAAAATGAGGGTCAATAAATCATGTTTTTTTTTTTTTTTTCCAGTGAAACATAAATGGGTTTCAGTAAACTTCCTTGTGAACAGAAGTGTTTATGTTCATCCACAAGGGGGCTAAGCACACAAATCCTCGAACTATGGGGGCATTCATATCAGGCAGCCTCCGGCAGGGGACCCACGCCTATCTATTTCCTGCCCCAAAGCAAACATAACCTGAGCATTCCACGTAAGATATATACGATATTGCTTTCACAAAAGAAAACTGTACATATATAATGTGCATGAGAACTTCTACCATATTATTTACTAATGCACTGTATTATAGAGGCAAAACATGACAAATCACTTAACATGAATTTAATTTCCACTTCCCAAAACAAGTATAAATATGCAATTTAATAAATATCCACAGCTCAAAAGGGAAAGACCGGTGTGTCAAGGCATCAGGGTAAATAAAACTAGCTGTAAAACTTTGAGACTGATGCATCACAAGAGCACCTACCAGAAAAACTAGCAGTGAAGACACCACAGCTGTTTCTCATTCTAAAAATAACATGACTGTAGAGCTTAATAAAACTAAGTCTGCTGGCTGAATGGTGAAAGAGGCATTCATGCAAAACTCTAAAACACACAAGAGGGAAAAGTCTGGCAGATTCAATTTATGATGCTGCAAAGCTGTACAGTTACAGTACTCCTGCTAGTGTGAGTGGCGGCAATTACACTGTAGCGCAGCCAGTGCACTGCCACCAACTTATGCCAGGAACCCAAATCCAAACTTACACTTTGGCAACTGTAACAAGAATATCTTCATTCTTCCTAAACACAATAAAAACAGTTGTGCTTCCAATAAAGTGGGGGGCAAAAATGGCATTAACTTCACTTTCACTGAAGTTAAAGACTAAATGATAAGAATTTCTCATTTAATATTCATTCATCTCACATGGCTCTTTAGCTACAAACATATAAGTTACTATTTAGAGGAGGAAAATCAGATGTTATGCAGACCAAAGTCCAGTTATAAACAATGCCAGTCCTTTAAGAAAGGAATGTCTCAGAGCCTTTACACATTTTAGGCATGGACACTCACAGCCTCAACCTCTGATATCAACATTCTTACACATTTCACATTTATAAATGATCGAATATACCTAAAAAGGATACCTAAGTGAAAAGATTTCAAAATCCTCACTAAGTATCTCTCATCGTCCTTCATTCCAGGAGTGCGGACAACATGATTTTCTTCTCCTCTCCAGTCTCCAAAGCGCCGGAAAAAGTAATTGGACAGAAAACGGTTGATTGGATCTCTAACAATGTTGATGTATACAGGCTCATCTATTCTGAACCTGTTTTAGGAGAGACAGAGACAGGATTGTTAGCCCGAGTCATTTTTAGCTGTGTAAAGCCCAAAGCACACTGACCCAACGTTCTCCAACAAACACCAACAAACCCACAGGTTGAGTTGGTTTGCCGCACCTGTGAGTGACTGTTGGGAAAGTTTCCACCCTTTTTCAGTAATGTCTTCCTCTCTTTCACACTCTTCTAGAATGTTTCCCTCCATTTCATGCTTACTAGCATGTTTCCTCCCTTTAGCACTTTCTAGAATGTTCTCCCCTCTGTTCTGTAATGTTTCCCTTTTTTGACACTTTTCTAGAATGTTTCCCCCCTTTCACACATTTCCTAGAACGTTTTCATCTTGCTCACTGTTCAATAATGATTTCCCCTCATTTACACTGTTCTAGAATGTTTTCCTCTCTTGCTCACTGTTCAATAATGATTTACCCTCATTTACACTGTTCTAGAATGTTTCCCTTTTTGACAGTTCTAGAATGTTCTCCCCTCTGTTCTGGAATGTTTCCCTTTTTTGACGTTTCTAAAATGTTTCCACTGGCGACCTGTCCAGGGTGTATCCTGCCTTCCGCCCGAAGACTGCTGGGTTAGGCTCCAGCACCCCCCCGCGACCCTGACGGAGAAGCGGCTTAGAAGATGGATGGATGGATGGATAAAATGTTTCCCCCCTTTCACAATTTTTCCTAGGATGTTTTCCTCTCTTGCTCACTGTTAAATAATTATTTCCCCTCATTTACACTGTTCTAGAATGTTTTCCTCTCTTGCTCACTGTTCAATAATGATTTCCCCTCATTTACACTGTTCTAGAATGTTTCCCTTTTTGACAGTTCTAGAATGTTTTTGCCTCTTTCACACCTTTTCTAGAATGGTTTCCCCTTTTACACTTTTTTCTACATTTTCCTCACGAACACTGTTCAATAATGATTTCCCCTCATTTACACTGTTCTAGAATGTTTCCTCCTCTTTCATTTTCCCCTATTGCGTACTGTTTTCGAATGTTTTACCCCCTTTCATACTGTTTTACCATGTTTCCCCCTGGCACACTGTTCTAGAACATTTCCCCCTTTCACACTACTCTAGTGTTTTCCAACATTCTGAACTATTCACACTGTTCTAGTTGGGGAGTGTTAATTCAGTGCTCCTTGGGCATAAAGGGGAAATCCACTGATTTTTCAAAATTTCTTCATAATTAAATGTCAACAAAGTCATTCTGAGTGGTTTCTTCACAGTGGTGGTGATATGAACCAGTCGATTAAGTGTTTAATGCCTCTAAAAGCTACCTAGGTGACAATTATTACACAAAAAAAATTTACCAATGTTTCATGACATCTGAAATACTGTTTCAGTGATTTGAGATAAGATTTAACATATCTTTTATAACATTTTCTAATATACGTTTCTATTAGAGAGGTACATACAGGACACTGCAAGGCAAAACAGTACCCACAGAAAATGTTTTGAATAGATTTACCACTATTTGACCACACCAAAACACAGAAGATAACTGTAGATTAATTGCTTGAAACAGAAACAAAAAAACAATAAAAGTGTAATGTTACCTGGTAAAATTGAGGAAATGAACATGTCGAGTGTACAGAAATGGCTGAGGAACAGTGCTTATGTTAATCATCAGATCCATCTGCACGTCAAAGAAAGGGATGAAATGAAATAACTAAACATTTTGTAAGAAATTCACTTTGCCAACAAAGGCATACATCTGGGACATAACCTGTTCATGCTTGCTAAGTCTGGTCTTGTTGTGGATGTCTGATGAGATGAGGGTAAACTGGTTTCTTTCTGCCAGAATACGAAGCAGCAGGACAATGGTCCGACTCCCACACTTCCCAACTCGATTATATACAACTTTACTTGGGAAAGGTAAGACCTATAACAGAATTAAATGGCCCATTATAATAATGGACATTAAATGGCAATTCAGTCATCATATGTTGAACTGATTTGCATGTACAACAGATAAAGCATATAACGTGACTAACCTACATGACTGAGCTTTGGTTACCTCAAAGTGAAAGACGATTTACTGTTAAACTTTTTTCACACAATTTCAAAACCAAAATTCACTGGGTAACAAAATATATCACACTTACTCTGGGCACTAAGGGTCCATGGTCATCAAGAAATGTTGATTGTCCTAAAAAAAAAAAAAAAGACATAGAAAAGAGAGAATGTATGTTCAGACATAACATACAAACTCTATGTAATGTGTAAATTACCAGTGTTAAGTGTGAATATTCAGTGTGAATATTAAGATCACTCGTGTAAAACAAATCACACTACAAGCACATTAACTAAATCAAGGAAATGGCTGGCTGTTCTCTGCATTGTCAAAAGTGTCGGGACCATAAGGAACTCTTTCATGCTGCTGGCACTCTCAGACACAAAGGCCTACTTGATAACTGCTTACTGCTTTGCCCTCTCCAGCACCTCTGTTTGCTCATGCTGATGGCACAAGACTGTGGCTGCTACAAGTGAAATACATTACATATAAAAAAAAAACAAAACAAACTATGTTAATGTTGGGCCCATGCTAAGCATAGATGCATGCTGTGCAAAGTGTATACACATGCAAAGGTACTGCTTTTTCAATTAAACAATGACAAATAAAAGTAAAACTATTTACTCAAATCAAAAAGTAAAAAAGTATCACATAAAAATAACTCCTCAGATACTTCACTCCCTTCAGAACTGCAGTGGTACTCTTGGCGCATCCAGCAAAGGGATCAGTGGTTGGCTAGTTCTGTTATTCTGCTTCTTTTGGGTTCTTTTTGGTCTGAAATAAAATGCTAAAGCTCAAAAGAGAGAGCTGTGAGCAGCAGCAAAGTAGTCAGGGTGCTGTCACCAACAGAACAGAAAGGGAATGTTCTGAGGGAGTCATTATTGACATCTATGGACAACCCCTGTCTGTACACCATTATGGTATAAACCACTTATAGTCTCCTCTTCCATCACATATCAATTAATAGGCTTATAAATTCATGATAGCCACTTGGTCGTCCTCAACACCGAATTACTACAAATATATTCTTGACGCCTCCGCACCGGTAGATGTAATGAATCAGTATTAACGGACGCTGCTCTGCTCCAGTGAGCTTGAGTCCTGATTCTTACCGAAGTAGTAACGGACGTGAAGGAGAAGCTGAGGTGGTCCACCATTTAACTGCCACAAAACGGAGCCCAAACAAAACACAAGCAGCGTGGTCAAGCACAGTCCAAAATCCCGGCGAGAAACTCTCAGCAAGATTACGGCTAACCAGTTACCCCTCCTGTTCTTCCCTCGGATATAACTCTTATGGCAGTTATTTCCAATGTGCTTCGCCATATTCTCAGCACACGGCAGGAATGGAGCTGACCCATTCAACGTTATGTATAGTCTTTCTGAAGAGAGGTTACTCCATGTGGGCACCAACAGCTTCTGTAGGGGTTGCAAGAGAACCTGGTGCCTTTTTGAAACTGAAGTGTCAAATTACAAATTATAGAGCTAATTTTTTGTGCCACATGAAGCGCGTTGGCTACACCCCCTTAATCCAGCCCCCTCTCATTTTCAGCCTCAGCAGAACTACTTTCAGCTGTGCAGGAGTGAGTGAACATTGAGTGAGTGGGCTGAACATTGTACTGGCTTTTATTGTGGAAAACGTGTGAAGTAATGGTCATATAATTAAGAAACCAAACACTGTGTCACTCACTGAGGCGGTTCGGGCGAAGTTAGGGAGACACTCTGGTGGGGCCAGACTGTTATATCAGAGGGCAAAACAACCGCATCGGTTGGTTGGGTTTTATTAGGCTAAGAATCACCTAGACTGCAGCACTGTTGACCTCTTTATTATTTTGTTCCAGAGAAGTCCATTTTATAACCCACACACTTGTAATCAAAGGTCAGCAGATGTCTTTCTACATATCAAAGGTATTTCACTGGATTAAAATATGTAATGATAGTATCATCAAATGCTATATTACAACACAAAATAAATATTCAATCTGACAATGCCAGTTTCAGAAAATATATAGCAATTTTACAACCTTAAAGACAAGGCCAGCAGACAACATGCTTGTCAGCAGAATAGTTCCAACATTTAAAGGCATATTCCAATGATTTTTCAAAACTTCTGCATAATGAAATTGTGAAGATGTAAACAGTCATTATGAGTGATGTGAAATGTGACATTCTAGAGAAATGTACACAGTCAGAAGTGTCCACAGTGGTTGTGATAAGATTTCGAAAGAGTTTAACACCTCTAATAAGCTACATCACAAAGTTATTACACAAAATTGTTATGAATGTTGCCTGATGCCCGACATTGCTTTATGTTAGCTTCAAGAAGATTTTGGCCTAAAACATTTTTTAAAAACCAAGCAAAGACTATGAATTTACCTCTATTTTACCATTATCAGCATTACACAGAATAACTCACACATGAAGGTTCAGTGGTCAGTTTGGGCATCAAATAAAGTGTCAGTTTTTGCATTATGGCAATATCAGTCACTGTGACCCCTGGTAACCATCATTCCCAAGGTAAAGAAATCTGAGCTTGTAACTTTCTCTACAGTGCACCATTTCACATCAAACTACTAAGAATTAATTATTCATTCTAAAGGAACTTTGCAGATGGTTTGAAATGGTGGAATTGTTTTACAAAAAAAAGTCAAATTGAACTACTTTAATAACAAAAATAACTTCCCTTGATTTCAGTAGCTATGTATGCAGTGGTCCTCAATCCCAGTCTACTGTATGGCTGATGCTTACACTTATGTTATAGGCTTTCTATACTCTAGAAACTGTTAAACTTTTTTAATATGTAGCTCATAAATTGAACAAGGTCATGTTATATGGGCTGCTTTGCTGAGACTGAGAACCACTGGTTGAATCATAATCAATAATCATAAAATCACAGTCATCATTCTATAATTTTCAAACCAAGTGGAATGGAAGAACACATTTTAAAACAAATGCAAATTCACAATTCATCATAGAGAGCTCCTCTGTATTTACATTGACAGTCATAGTTCACAATTCATAACATTCTCCTACACAGTTAATATGAGATTTAAGGAAGATTCAGGTCTCTGGCATAAAAATCACTGCCTAAACACAATGTTGTTTCTTTGTCTGAATGGATTGTAAACTATGCAACTATATAAGATTCAAAATCTTGTGTCAGTGTTGGCACACTTCTAAAGCACACAACACCTGCACATCTGTTTGAAAATCTAATACTAAAACATTAAAACTACAGGTTAAGTATAATAACATTAAACAAAAGACCACCATGCTCTTCCTTTGCTAATCTTAATTGGCTTCACTAGTGCTTGAAAAGCATACAGCTTTCCTTCACAACAGTCAGTGACATTGTAGTCCCATTCAAACATTCTGGCATCAGTCTTTCTGCAGTTTTTTCCTTCATGGCTGGGACTGCCATTGTGGTCTACCAGTGGTTGAAATATGTATAACTTCGTGTATGATCCACTCTCATTTGTAGATGTTGCTGTGATCATCAAGGCATCCATGCCAGAAACTATCAAGATGGTCTGGCATCCAGCATTGTCCCGGTGTGCTCAAGGAATTACAGCTTTATGCAAATTGATGCTAAACCTCTCAATGGAATCTGAGGGACAGAATAAAAAAGCAAGCATTTTAAAAATGTTAATTTTTAAAAAACACAAATTTTGTGAAAATTGTAGGGTAAAAACATTTTGTTTTTGTATTTATATTGCACTCACTGCCATGCGGTGCTGTTTACGAAGCTGCTGGACTCTTGTCTGATCCATGACTGTTGCAATATCGCTCAAAGGCTTGTTCAGATCTTCAGAGTACCTCTGGATGAGGGAGAATGGGACCCCATAACGGCCATGCTGTAAGAAAAAGGATAATTTTGTATATATAAATTACATAATACAGAACCTCTTATCTCCAAAATGGTCATTTTCAGGAGTTATATAACTTATAGTGGAAGTTAAAGTAACATGTTTGGACCATTTATATTGGCCCATTCATCATGAAATGTTCACACAATGTAAAGGGCAGCTTGTGTTTACAAATTATGTAGCAAACAAACAAAAAAAAGGTTTTATCCTGACATAAATGACATAGAATTGATGATTTGATAACAATGACAATGCAATTTCACAACAGCACATGTCCTGTTGTAATAATAGGACATTTATGAAAGAGGCTACTGGAGGCATGGTATGACCATAAAAAAAGTTACTTCAGCACACTACTGAAAATGATTGTATTTCAACCTAAAATTCATTGCAAAAGATATGGCAGTCTCACAATACATTTCCATCATGATGTATTTCTGACTGTAATGCAATGTCAAAGAATGTAATACAATGTCTGTTTTGCTCAGTGAGAGGTGGGAGGTTGAGGCGAAACATGATATTATTGGTTAATGTTATTTTTCCCTGCTTGGTAGTGCATAATGACAGTCAAAACTTAAAAGGCATTTTAGAGGCAGGCAAAAGTCATTACATTTTGATGTAAGATTATGTGAAAACAATAATTTAGTCTTTTAAATGACTAATACGATGTGTTGTGCTTAACATGACCACAGACAACTAACAAGGTAATCTCAAATTTGCTTGCTTATATGGTTTCTTACACACTTTCACATGGTGTTTACAAGAATATGCTGCACATCTAAAAATAGTAGCACCAGCCATCCTGAGAGTGTGAATTTTGTCCTGACATTTGCCTATTTTTACAGATAACAGTTTATCAAAGTCAAACAACACAGAGGGCAAATTAGACACCTATTTGAACCATCACTTTGTATATAATAGACTATAAAAAAATAAAATAAAATTCAAGAGCTGGATAAAGTGAGATACCTTATCAGAATAGGGCTCCTCTGTGAGGTCAATACCATCCAAGCTCAGCTTTTCCTCTACAAGTGACTCCAGGTTAGCCGCTTTGCCATGCTGAACCTTCTTTCCAATTCTATAGATAAAAGGTTTACTGGATCCAGGGGCATTGTCAGGGCTAATCTCCTTGCCCTTTGCAAGGCACACTGGCAGAGGTTTGGGAGGAACTGGTGGCTTCATATGATGTGTGCCTGTACCTGCTTCAGGACCATCTACAGGTAGCTCCTCGGCCTCCACTACGGCTGTGATAGAGTCAAAAGAAGGAAAAGTAGCAGATAACTCATCTCCTGTGGCTAGCTCTGCAGAGTCATCCTCTGGGTTGCCACATGTCTGAGGCTTTTCTGGAACGTTACCTTCAGTTTGAACTGGGCTAGGCCTCTCAGCAGGGATGTTTGTGTGCAGTGCACTGTCACATCCTTCTGAATGGGTGGGCCTCAAATCCTCTGAGTCCTTTGTGTGGAGAATCCGATCCTGCAGAAGGTCGTCCAATGAAAGGCAACGTTTCCACAGCCCTTGAGGAGCAGGGAGACCAACTAGTGCATCACAGCTCTGACTGAAGAGCTTTGCTCTGAGCAAGCAGGGGCTCATACCATTGCTAAGTCCTTTCACGTTGGTCATTTGGAAGGGAAGCAGGAGAGACTGTGGATCACGACTGCTGGCACCACTGGACTGGCTGAGGGGAGGTGTTGGATACTCGGGAGATGGGAGGTGACTGGACTCAAAGCCTGATGAGGACCTGCTGAAATGAGATGCCTTTTTGTCTTTTCCTAAAAAAGAGTCATGTGAGATGTGACTTATGTGAAACAGTAAAACCAAGTATTTACCTATATAATATACTGATATTCAACAAATACTGTCACTTGGAAAGAAAGCGTCCATGCAAACAGAGACATGATAGGCGCTATGTATCTGAATGTGATTGTGAATTCAAAGTAAAATGAAGCACAAATGAAAAAAAAAAAGCAGAAATAAAAGAAGTCCAAAGAGCAGATCACAGAGCAGTTTATTCCATAGCCTCTGTTACAGCTGGACACATTGACAAAACTGGCCTTGTGACAGTTTTTTCATGAGTAAACGATAGTGAACTCCATTAAACATGGATGCTATATTTTATTTAGTTCCAGTTAAAATGAGCAGACATTGTTTTCTTTTATTCAGAGATGCATTTTAATACCTCTACAGTTACTCAGGATCAGACTTGTTATGTCTGACCAAATAGGAGAAGCACAGTGGTATAATCTCTGTAAATATGTCTATTTTAACTTCTGTACTTTGCATATAACAGAGGTTTTAGGCACATAATATATTGTGCAACATTATATCATTTTGACTAGAAAAATATACACAGAGAATGGCAAAATCTCAAGCATGGAAAATACTCCTCACAAGGGCTGCTGACATTCACAAGGGCATGTCATGATCACTACTTTTTGTAAGTTTAAATCAAAGCAAAAACGTAAAGATCTGCATAATTATTTTGAAGCTCTAACACTGAATACTGCAGGTTAAGCACTGAACTTCTCCCAAACTACAACTTTTCACGCTTTTGGTGGAACACATTTTTAGGCAAGTGCAAAACCATCATGCAATGCCATAGTAACAGACAGAACTAAATAGTAGATACCACTTCCACTACAGAAAAATGTTGCCACTTGCTTCTCAGTATGAGCAATGTCATGATGAACGCAGATGAGAGTGTGTTCTTGCAGAGAGAAAAGGTACTGGTCCCTTGTGTATTTGGTGGAAGGTGTGACTGACATGTCTGAGGATGGACAGTAGACAAGAGATGAGGGCTAGCAGCGGAATGAGAGAAAGTCCGGGACAGTCTGGCCCTCGTGGAAGAGGAGTACAGAGCGAGCAATAGAAGGGACAGAGATGGCGGCGAGATGAGCACAGAGAGCTAAACACCAGAGTGATCTCGTCACACACTGGTCGCACAGTTCAGTTTGTTTGGCTTGACTCTGGAGCATGCAGGGCCCGGCAGCCCACAGAGAAGTGGTGGAGCAGGGCTGCAGAGAGTCACAGGCGAGGAAGGCTGTTATTACCGTTCTCCAATGTCTCACTGCTCTCATAGCAGCCAGAGTCACGGGGGGAATCTGGAGGGGCTCCACTCTCTGACAGAACCTTCTCCTCAGAACCTCCTGAAGAACCTCCACGCTCAGGCTCACTGTTACCTACACGTATACAAAATATAGCCACATTTATAATGCATGACATCACTTAATGAGCATGGTGACATATTCTATGGCCGTCGTTTCCAGTCCTAGTCTTGGACGCCCCCTAATGGAAGGTAGTAATGGAAGCTATGCCATCAATTAGCACTGAGCAAACTGACATCTGTTAACAATAAAAATGGACAAGCATATGCTGTGTAACTAAAATCAGCTGCACAGTAGTAGCAGATAACGTAGTATCACCAAAGTCCAATAGAAATATGCTTAATCTGTTTTGCACTTATCCATGATGAACATATTTTGTGGTTTATACAGTCAAATTAAGGAACTTTCAAAAACTAAGAAAAAGATGACAAATCTATAGGCACTTTTTGCAAGTTATAAGAGCCCCAATGGCCTCCGATACTGGTAACGACCTCTCAATATTAGCTTTACAGCTCCAGTGCAAAACTTAAAAAAAAAAAAAAAAAAAAAAAAAAAAAATTTCAAATTCAAACTCTAGACATTTGGTTACGGTAAGAGGGAAAACTGTAAATTGTTCAAACTGCTGCTTTAATACATGTGTTCCAAATGTCTGTGTATGTCTCTCAGTGCAGGCTCACTCACTGTCATATTCTTGCAGCAGCTCCACTGCAGTCAGCAGTACTGCTCTGTGCTGGGGGTCTTTAATATTCAACTCGTCCAGGTCCTCCTCTTCCAGCAACTTAAACGTGTCCAGATCCTCATAGCCATTAAACAGGAATGTGGGCAAGTGCTCCTAAAGCAGCAGACAGTACAAGAAGATTTGATACAACTACTAACTAGTTGTACTGTACTAGAAATGTACAATTACTCTGTGAATACACAACAGTGCTTCATAAATGGGTAAGGTCAAAATTGGAAAGTGGTGTGCTCCTCATAGAGGTCATTACTTTGAGATTAATGCGCTCCAGAAGCTCTTCCACAGATGTGGGTTTTGGTGGCCGGCTCTTCCGCCTCTTTCTGACACTGCGTTTGGGCTTCTCCTCTTCCTCACTCAATACATCCACATAGATGAATTTAAAGGTGCCCACCTTGTTATTCAGCAGGCCCATCCATGTACCCATGGGTGGCTTACTGATGATGTCTATTACATCTCCTTTCTGGAAAAAGAGTGAATATTTAGTGAAGAGTTTAGTGCAAAGTTAAGTACATGTGAACAACAGTTCAGCTGCCACTATCAATTATATTAATAATCAAATAATTATTTTTATGATTAATTAAATAATCAGTTTTTAACAAAAAGCCAAATGAATAAATCAGGAAGCCTGAAAATGAATGGAAATATGAAATAACTGAGGTTTGGGAGGAGGAATGTGTATGAAGCTCATTCTAATGTCCCATAAACTTTCATTTCAAGTTTTCTCACCCGATTTACAAACTACAATCTCCTCCCTGTTATTTTTCATATGAAAAAAGTGACTACCCCCAGTCAAATGACATGTTTTGCTGTTTTCCTGGGTTAACACAAATTAACACATCCTCAACAGGGAAAAAACTTAAATATGATACTACTGCTATTAGTATTAGTACCACCACCACCAACAACAATAACTTTATCGTGCCTTTCATAAAAATATATGAAATTTTTATATTTCATAAAAATATATATATATATATATATATTTGCACAAAATTGCCATATATTTTTATGAAAGGCACTATATGAATTAAAGTTATTGTTGTTTTATATATATATATATAATTATAATATATATATATATATATATATACATATAATATATATATATATATATATATATATATATATATATATATATATATATATATACACATTATAATATATATAATATATATATAAATAAAAATAAATGTTCCAAATGTTTGCACAGGCCACATAAGATTGTTTATTTTTCTCAATGTTACTTTCTGCAAGTACAAAAAGAACAGTAACTGTGCATTAAAATGTGCAGACATCTGTTATCTGTAAAGAATTTGTACTTATTGTTAATCATATAATAAAAAAACATAACTTTTTCCTAAAGTTAAATAAATGAGAGTATTTCTTACTGTAAGAGAGACCAGTATGAGATTTTAAAACTGCCCACTCATACACAGAAAAAGTAGCTTTGTTATGTAGTTTATGTAATCACGGCAGCCCATACGATAAAACATTTCACTACATATTGCATTAACAAATATTATTATATTTATTATATTTATTATTATATTTTGTTCCTCATAGACACCAAATGTATTACCTTGAGTTTGAGGGAGTCTGTGTCATAAGGGCTGGGGATAAAGTCGGTGTGTACAAGGGCTCGACCACAGAAAGGCCCTCTGTATGGCAGCTCGTCATCATCACCGTCCTCTGATTTCACGCTTTCTCTGTTACTGGCTGAGGAGTCTGTAGTGCTCACTGTCTGACCACCTATAAATTAATGTTCATTTTAATGCAGATTTAAAAGAGTTCGGCCATGTGATAGTGAGATTGTGGAGGCATTTGATCTCTCATACAGACACACTTATGGAAATATACTTACTCATTGAACTCTGTCCACTCAGTGAGCTCCTCAGACTCTCGACAGAGCCTCCAGCTTTCAGTTTGGGTTTCTCCAGAGTGTCGTTGTGTGTGTGTGGGGACTGGGGGGAGCCTGTCTCTCTGTTGGGGCTTGTCTGAGTGGAGCACACAGAGACATCATTGTTTAATACAAATATCAGCACGTCACTGTAACAGCCAGCAGGGGGCACTCAACACTTGTAAATAGACAGATCACTGCGTGACAAGGAGCTAAAATGCCAAATGTTGGAGATACAGTACCCAGTGATGAATTCCTAGAGTTCATGCATTTGCTGTATTTCATAAACCCAATGATGCTGTATGTTTGAAGATGTGCCTTGTGTGCTATTTTTTCTGCGATTTAAATATGACTGAATAAAATACTGCTCTTGAGGAGTGGGCAATGTGATACTTTATTATCATGCTAAAGTTCCTCACAATATGCTTTTCAGAGCATCGACAGCATCAGTACTTAAAGGGGCCATACATATATACATATATATACACACAGATGCATACAGCAGTCCCCTTGCCTATCCACTCCCCCCTGCCTACCAGTTTGTTGTTTGTCCTTAGAAAGTTGTGCAACAACATTATTATAGCCATAATGAACTTTCATCAAAATATTGTGAGAATCCTAAATCATGAATCCAGCACTGCTTTTGAAATTGTTTTTAGTTCCAACTTCTTAAACCTCAGAAAAATTAAATGTTGGTATACATAACATGCATCATGAAATTGTATTCAAGTATTATGATTTTGTATTTTTTGCCATACTGTCCACCCCCTACACTCAGTAGCTTTTTTATTAGGTTCATCTGCTCCCAGTTGTACCTAATAGGCTAATTAACCTTTTACAGTTAAACAAACGTTGCTGACCACACTGAACTGTTCTGCTTCAAGTGCCACTGTCTGTGTACTGCAGGGGTGTCCAATCTTATCCATAAAGGACCGGTGTGGCTGCAGGTTTTCTCTCAAAACAAGCTGGAGCACTGGTTTCAGTTTTTAAACTGATGAGCAGGTGATCTCCTGCTTTGTTCGAATGCAAACCTGCAGCCACATCGGCCTTTATTGGATAAGATTGGACATCCCTGGTGAAGCGCAAGGTAGGATGTTTAATAAGTTAAAAAATTAAGTCTTTAAAATCTAAGCTTATTATTCAAATGTTTATCATAACAACATTATTGGTAATTATTGTGCATTATTCAGTAATTACTAGTTACATAATTACTAAGGAATGTAAGTATGCCTTACAAACAGTTCCTTAGATTTCATGAGGTACAGCACATAGAGCTCTGATATCATGTAGTACAACCCGAAGCCAACCATTTTTTTATATCACAGTGGTTTGCAATACTGAGAAGCGGTACCTCCTAAGAATATAAAGCAGACAGGTTTGTGGTGCAGAATGACACGATACAAAAAAAATAGTACCTGTTCAGACAGAGCAGAGTTGTACTTTTTGGATATACGTTTCCTCATTGTCTCCTTCACTGACTTCACCTTCTTGCCCAGAGAGATGCGGGACGGGGTAGGCGACCTCGCTGCCTCTTTCCTGCTGTCTTCACTCTCATTCTGCAAAAGGCATCACAAAACAGTGCACCGATCATAACATCAGCTTCAGTTTAATGAGAAAGGCGCAGATAAGCTGTAATCACAAAATAAACCCAACTATTTACATACTTCATACGTTAACCCCAGGCATTCTATTAAGTTGTTGTTCTTAAAAGGGAATTTTTAGAAGATGTGCAAGTTCACTGGTTGTGTTGAACAGTAAGAAAATCTGTCTGGTGTAGACATTGTGACCCCTGGTTCTAATCAAAACAAACTAAAATCAAAATAATTTCCCATATAAATCTACAATGGATCAATACTGTTTAGTGAATACTTATAAAAATCAACAGGCTAATGTCTGTATGGGTATGTATTAATTGAAATGAATATGCAACTGACGTATGATTTGAACTATAAAGGTTCAAGGGGATAAACACCATATAAAGCGCCTCTATACTTTGTCATTTGAAAGTATTTTGAGATGACATTTTCTTTAGTACTTACATTAGGGTCACAGCTGCTCTCTCTCATGTATATAGACCGGTTCACAAGGTCAAATCCTCCAAAGCTACAGGCCCTCTGCAAAGCAAATTATATTACCAAAGCATTAACATATGAATGAACATCTGCTTGAAATCCCAAAGTTTCTTTTTAAGGTAGCACTTTGATTGCGGACATTAACACAGAGGTAAAAGGACTGTGAGGCCTTCTCCACATAAAAAACAAAGCTGCATCTTCTGTCCCAATAGACGCACAGATTTGGGCTGAATAATAAAGAGCATGCCTCTGCTACAAAAGCTCAGTGGCGGTTTCTTCCTGCTGACCTTCCCCTTTTCCTTCTCTGCCAAGCTGACTTGGCCTGACCTCTACTTGGGATCAGCTAGGCACAGCATGAGGATGTGCTGCGACTGCACTTTGCCACAACCAAGATGCCAGCAGGATAAAGGGGAAAAGGACATAAGGCGGTGTATACACAGCTCTCTGTCCTCAAGTGGACATGTTAATGAAATGAGGGTCAGAATGAAAGTTCCATTAGCCAGGAAAATTGACTATAAGAAATCATCATGAAATCAGCTGAGGCTATATTACTAAATATATACCAAGGAATTTTGTTCTCTTATTATAAATGTACACATCATTCAGCATTTTTGCATTTTGTCTATTACTTTTGCCATGTCATCAACTCCATGGTGGTTATTTGTGAATCAGTTATTTGTAATATTTATTTTACCTTAATGTTTATGATTACACTCATCAATATAATGTCAACTTTGCAAGTGAGACCTAAACAATCAGGCCAGACCTTCTTTCTGAGCCTGTAATATGTAAAGATGCATGACACGATCTGAAAAACTCTGACCTGAAGCCACACGCCCACCATACTTTAGCTTGTTTCTTTTCTCCTGGCTCAGTAATGCTTCTTACTTCAATTTTGCCAAAAAAAAAAAAATCTTGCATTTTGATTTACAAGAAGAGGCACTAATTACTGATTACCAATAGTGTGAAGTGGCCAATTTATTAAGATATTTACTAAGAACCTCCATGCAAAGGAACATGGGCACAGCTATACAATTAACATATGACCAGTGCCAAATAACACGAGCTTTTCACAGGCATTAATCGGTGCACCATCAGTATTTAGTACCAGCCATTTCCCAGTTATTTGCGCCTTGAGAGAAAAATTCCTCTGAATGCATATGCAATGAGGCAAAAGCACCCCTTTTGTCTCATAATGGGCACTATTTAGTTAGGGCACTTATTTTATAAATCGCAACAGTCACTTATAATTGCCAAATTAGAGTTTGTGACAGCGCAAACAGTTAAACAGTAAATCTTTTCCATTATGCATTTTAATATATTAATATATTTACATTTTTTACATTTATAATGAAGTATTCTCATAATAAAGAGGACAGCTGGCATTTCTAAACAGTGTAAGAATTTGAAAATTGGGGCTTCAAAGTGATGACAATAACGATGTGCAGTGCACTCACCCCGTGGTAGTTGGAAGGGCTCAGGGCACGTCTCATTTCACTGTCTGTCACAGAGCGGGCCATCCTGGGCTGATCCTCACAGCAGCCCTCTGCCTCTGAAAAGGAGGAGCCGCTGCCTGCATCAAGCCCCGGAGCAGCTCCACATGGGCCTGAGGAAGTCTGGCCCAAACCCTGACTGCTGCTGGACTTGCTGAATGCTTTGAAGAGCTTGTGGCTGCTGTACGTGTCCAGGCTGCTAGAAGAGGGTGAAGTTGTCAGGCTGTCCGAATCTCCATCCACAGACAGCTGCTCCTGCAGAACTGAAGCCAGTCCATCACCCTGGACAACTCGCTTCTGCACCCCGGAGTACAGAGAGGTGTTATCCTCACAAGTGGGAGACACCTCAGAGCCCACTAAGTCTGAAAGAGGAAACAAAATATTCACGCCTTTACATTTTACTTACAACATTTAGCAGATACTCTTATCCAGAATATATAAGTGCTTTATAGAAGTGCTTTGTTGCTGTCTACTAGAATTTACACTAGTGCAAATGGACTAAACCAGTGACGTCCAATCTCATTTGCAATTGTTGTGGCTGCAGGTTTTCATTCCAACCAAACAAATGTGCACCTGATTAGATCAGTTAGTCTCAGTCTTTAACAACTGAACATGAGTGATTTTGCTTTGTTGGAATGAAAAATATACAGAATGATGAAACTCCAAAAACCATTTAACAGCTCAAATGGTTCTTGGCATGATTAAAAGGTTTTGGAGTTCTTCTTGTATTTTTTTAAGAACCTTTTAAAATGCTTACATTTAGCAACTGGTCTGCTATTGATGTGTAAATGAGATTACAAAAAGTATTTACATTTTTTTTGTTTGTGATTACAGATATCTTTAGAACACTAAACACATAATGTCACTCAAACTCAAAATTCTGTTATTGATTTTTTAAATTATTATTATTTGAAAACACTAGCTGTCCTTTACATTGTGTTAACACTTCATAACTAATAGGCCGAAAGAAATGATCCAAAACCACTTGGAATAAAACTTGCTAACTTTGAACTTAAAACTTCTTTCCATCACTTAAAAAGTTCCATTAACTCTTTACTATATAGTTCTGTTCTTAAGACTAGATGGCACCTACATAAGCTGTAATGACAGCTAGCATAACCCCATATAAATGGTAATAAATACTTTTTCCCAATACGCATCATTCACTGTAATGGTTACACTTGCCAATTCTAATCAAAGTTAGCTAAAGTAGCCTTTATCTCAGATGATGCCTATTGTAATAAGCTTTTATAAACATTTATGTAGGGTTATATCAGCTGTCATGATGAGCTTATGTAGGTGTTATGTAGCCTTATGAACAGAACCCTACAGTAAAGTATTACCAAAGTTTCTAATTTGAAGACTGGAGGTTTTGTTATAATGTCAACAACAAACAACAAACAATAAACAATGATAATCAGTCACCTCAAACATGGGGTCCATGTCAGTGGTCTACAATAAATTACTAGATCAGTCAGCTATCCTTCTCCAGACATTGTCAGTCAGCCTACAGCTATGCTACTATTATAATTTTCTGCCAATATTATATATGATGTAGATATTTCTCTGAAATTTTGAACATGTGGACTCTTCACCTTTTGTCGTAGGTTTTTTGTTCTCGTCTATTTTGATTAGCTTCTTCCTCACACGCCGAGTTGAGCTGACCAGTTTGTGCAGTCTGCGAAAGGCCAGCGACTCCTCCAGTTCATCGTCTGACTGTTCCCGTGACTGTGGGCCAGGAGGGAGAAGGAACAGCTTGTGTTATAGGACTTAACAGCTTGTGCCTTTGGACATGTTTTCAAATAATCACGAATGCTGTTTTACATCAACAGTGAATAAAAATACAACATTCAGGAGTTTACCAGGAGAAGTGTGATCATGGATAACAAAAAAATAAGACAAAAAAAATCCATCAAGAGCTATGACATAAGGGGACTTTTCAGCTTTTTTTACAATGAAGTGTTTAAATATAGTTCCAGGCAACCACGGAACTACGTGCTATCCCTTATGTAACTCATGAAGCGCTAACAAATTAGCTGAAGAATTGAACTGGGTGTCAGGTAAGGCCATACAGCACTGCAACTCAGCAACACTGATCTGCATAGAAGAACTACTGAAATAATAGCAAATGTATAACAATGAGAGAACAGTGAAAATACCATGTAAATGTATGCAAATTTGAGTGTCCTTGGTCAAATTGTTTTTTTTTTGTTCTATGTGAGAATTAGTTTCTACATTATCTACAGAGATAGACATGTGTATTTGCTCAATTTAGTATATATGAAAAAAAATAAAACTATCAGTTTTGTACTGTACAAACTAGAATACTGTACTTATTAAGACTGCAAATGCAAAGCAGAGCCCAACAGAAAACAGCAATGAGTCATGCTGGTTTTAACACAACACATGTTTCTCAGAAGTGTGTGTTTTAATAGCTGCTTACTGGTGAAACCAAATGAGACAAGCAGCCTGAAACCAAAGAGATAATTGTCTGTCTCAATAATTTAGCATACCACATTTTAACCTCAGGAGCCTACCATATGTGTACTAACCACAGTTTGTTTTTTTTCCATTAGGGACAGTAGCAGGCTGGAAATAGTGCGGATGATATGTCAACCACATGTAGCTCTGTTTAAAACTCTGTTCACAGGTCAAATCTATTGTGCTTAAAGCGTTAGTGGTTGAGTGTCTGGTTCTGTTTCCTCTACCTGAAATGTGGCTTCACACTTCGTCTAGAACAACATGTGTGTATTGTAAAGTATTTAGAGGGTTTTATGTATCCACTTAAAACATCTCACTCTGATAAAGAAAGAAGGATTGCATTTACACTTGACTTTACTAACAAATTTTTGTCATTGTATTGTACTAGTCTGATAATGTGGTTTCATGGGATAGAATTGAAAAAAAAAAAAATTCCAAAATAACTCTTAAAAATGCCTTTTCTGGCTATGGTATTCATAATAAGAGCTTAGTTATGATTCTTGACCTTAGTTATGATTCTTTAGGAAATGATGCAGTGCACTGTAAACTCACAACTTTTTTATATTTTATACATTTGATAATAGCCTAGGAATTTTTGTTTTGGCCACCAAAACATGAACCATACTTCACCGAACATTATTACACTTCATTATAATCATTACAAAGCATTTAAAAATCCTTGCCATTGAATCACCACCTTTAGGTTGATGCATCAATGCATATTTAGACCCTTAAAAGCGAATATAATGCAGATCGACTGCCCTAGCATGTATGAGTCATATTTCTTATATTATGGAAGAAATACACATAATTAAAGGAAAAAGATGAAAGAGGAACAGAGAAAGACTGTCTAGTGGAATTGGTGGAATGGGCCCTGCAACTGAGCCCCCTAATCACACCATCCCTGCACAAAAGAGCTGCGGCCTGCAGAACCCAGCTCAGGCCTGCATTCAACCGGCCAAAGCACCACAATGGGGGGTTAAAGTATTGAAGGCAATGAATAGAGCTTGGCCTGGAGGCCCGGAGGGGTGTGTGACAAGGCCCTGGGGTGGACCGATGGGATTCACACTGGGGGGGAGGGGAGCACAGTGGTTCACATCCAGGACATGGAGGGGGAGGGGCATCAACAAATGCCTGGCAGAGTGGGTGACATTCCTGCTGGGAGCATGCCTGAGACCAGAGGATGTGTCGCAGCCAATAAACAAGCTCATTACAACAAACAAGGATGTAGCACGGCTCATAATATACAGCAGCTATTTACTCCTGTCCACTCTGGGGCTCAATAAAGTGTGAGATGACTCAATGGAGGAAAGAGGAAAAAACCATGCTACTCACGTTGCAGTTGGAGAACTCGTTCATAGCTGGACTGGAAGGGTCAATCCACTCTGTTGTGTCTGTGTTGCATGACTGTCGGCTTTGAGTCTCATACTCTTTCAGCTGGAAAGAGAATATTTCAGTGAGTGTTAAGAGATGTAGGTAGGTATCATAGACACCATCTGACATACCTATAGCACGCAGTCCAGTATTGTGGATAAAATATTTCCTGGACACACACAAAAAACCCCTTTTCAGGCATGTGCTGAAGGTTTTGAGCCAAGGTTTTTCTGTCCTACATGTGGGCCCACACTGCAATTCCACGCTCTCATAAATATACAATTTACAATTTTTGTGGTAGTTTAATATGATAATAATGTAGTATTTTACAATAATTTAGAATAGTGTCCTATACATAAAATATAATTTATAGTAGCCACTAAATAAGTGTTAAGATGAATAACATGTAGGCCAGCAGTTAAAAGGGTTAAAGACAAAATCACCAAATCTAATGGAGTTTCCTTGCTAGGGAAATCTTGTTTGGGTTAGAGGAGATGGCCCATTTGGTGGACGAACACAGTTCAGATGGAGTAAACTTAACGGACTTTATCACCAAAGCAGAAATAAGGCTTAGTAAATAAATAAATGGCATGCCATCTCAGGACTGTGCAAAGTGCACACACAAAAAGCCCTGCCCATCAAAGAAGGCAGGAACAACAGCTTACCCGAGCCAAAGCCTCCTCTACAGTAATCATCTTCTCCTTCACCATCATCATCAGCTGGATTCGCTCTTCATCACTCATTGTGATCTCACTGGCAACAAAGCCCAGGTCTTCGCCTGCACACAAGGGTTATACATTTAGGAGGACAAAATGGAGATAGGAATAGGTGTCCAGTTGTGTAACAAAATGCCTAGCATACCTTTCGATGTCTGACGCATAGTGCCTTTCTGTGTCTTGCGAAAATTTTGCCAGAAGGATTTATTTTTTCTTCTAGAGTCCCATCTCCCTGCAACAGAAAAGAGTTTCAAGAGAACATACCAGACTGATGTACCCAACAACTACTAGTAAAGCCACACTCAAGTGTTTTTCAACCTAACATCCATCTCCTACATTTGTGATGTACAGTCAATTACCATGAATAATCATTATAAGGTGCTTCCCTGCACTTCTCTGTAAAAGAGCAGAAAATCAGATGACTCAAAATGTGCTAATAATAGAAGTTAGTGGGCAGCTGCTTCAGCACTGCTTCCTCTGCTCTTTATTTATTAAGTGTTTGTTGAAATTATTGACTGTGGTAATTGACTACGCTACAGATGCAAAAGAAAGATTATGTTGAAAAAAGCTGCTATAAATCAGTGAATACAGCGCTAATAGGATCCAATAATGGGAGTACTTGGCTTTGCTACCAACATATTAAGCAAACAAATATACCTGAATTATGACACACAGCATACGTACCTCCAGATCCATCTTCCGAGCTCGACTTATGCATTGACAGCCTAGAAACAAAAGAGTCAGCATGAAGCTCCGCTCTCACTAAAGCAGCCAACACACTCTGAACGTCTCTATCTCACCTGGTCTCCCACATTATCTTCTTCATCTTGTCAAGAACTATTCAAACATTTCCTACAAAAGTATTATTGTCTTTACATATCTCCAGGAATCAGCAGCTTGCAGTGTCCATAATGCCTACAGGCCAGTGCTATAGTGACCGATCTCCCTGATGAAGATAAAGTGGGGCAGGTCGCTGGCTCCTGGGCCAAACACACCTCACCATAGCTCACACTAACAATGGAGGCTTTTCACATGCAGTTGAGCTTTTGATGCAACAGTAGCGCTCACGTGGCCTGTGCATTCCTGTCTGTCTGTCTCTTGCTCTCCCTCTCAGCTGACACTTGCTGCTGATGTTAGTTAATAGCAGTCTGTGCAGCGACACAGTCTGTGTCACCATGTAAGAGTTCATTACATGTAATGCAGAGTACTGACATCAACCTCCTGCTTGTTTCTGCAATGATGGAGTTTCAAGTTCTACTTCAATATAAAACTATCACTGGTAGGGAGGTAAGGAGTAAAGAACTGAAGTTACTAGTGGTGCACCAACCATTTTTATGGACTATTTTTATAGCAACAGATAAAGACAGTGGCACTGAAATCTCTCACTTTTCAGGCTAAATTAATTCACAGATATGAAACATACACAGGCATACAAAAAAGTCAAAGACCTCACTTGTATTTAATTTCCAGTCCAAATGACCATTAAGATATTTTCAGAAGATTGGATACAAGATAACCCACTTGTATAAAAAAGGGGAAAGTCAAAGCGAAATAAGTAAAAAAAGGAGCTTCCAAAAGTTCAAAAAACGATTAAAGGATACAGAGAAAACTTGTCTCCTAACAACCACGCAAGACCCGGTAGACCATCAAAAACGTTCACCATCAGATAAACAGCTTTCATTGTTGATACAGAAGAGAAAATCAAGCTCCACGGAATGTGTTTGGGATTACTTCTATCATTACAAGTAGAAAATGTAACCAACTTCTAAGTGGGGAAAAACATTTCCTGAGTATTCCTGAAAAACTGAAAGCAAGTCTCCCCATGTCACGATTGGCCCCTCCCAGTCCTGTCCATGTGTTCATGTTGTGTTTTGGTCTAGTCCACGTGCTTTTGTTTTGATACCCTTGTCCGGCCCTTTGTTTTGTGACTCCGCCCCTGATTCTTCCCACCTGTGTTTTCACCTGAGTCCTGTTTTCCCTCGTTAGCCTTCTTGTATTTAGCCTGTGATTTCCCGTGTTGGTGCTGGTCTTTGTTTGGGATGTTGTTTGATGTATGTGCTGTTGGTTTTGATTGGTGTTCGCTCCTCCAGCCCCTGTCGTAGTTTTCCTGTTTTTGTCATCACGTCTGATTCTCCATACATCCGTATTGGCCATTTAAACCTGGACCATTATGACCACGACCCTGGATTTGCCCTTAATAAAAGTCGCTTATCTCCGCATATGCGTCTGCCTCCTCGCACCGCATTATACCCAAAAAGAATGGAAGATGTAATAAAAGCATGAATGCACTAAATATTGAAAAAAAAAAGGTTTGTTGTTAAGGCTTCTTTGTAATTTTGTGTTAAATATATGTTTACCTACTTTTTTGTTGACGCTGACAAATCAATTACTTGGATAACATACATAACAGTTGTTTTAACTGGGTGGTCTCTGACTTTTGCACAGTACTGCAGGCTGGTGGGTGGGTTGCCAGTCCATCCCAGGGTAGACAGACATATACATTCATGCACACACTCACACCTAGGGGCAATTTAGTTAGTCCAGTTGGCCTGGTCACAGGAAACCGGAGCACCCAGAGGAAACTGGGGAATCAAACCCTGCCCCTTATTGCTGTGAGGTGACGGCGCTACCCACTGCATGCTGCCTAAAACCATAACCTGGATCAAAAATTAAAATAAAATCAGCCAACTGTCATTATGCATTAGCAGTGAATATCAGTCGATTCTGATCTTGGTCAGTCACCTAGCAGCTGCATACATGCATGATATGTTACACGTTGCTTCTAATGACTTCGACACTCATCACCGCCTTTGCTTCCACAAATTCAATCGTAGGAAGGAAGTAGACAGGAGGAAGAGCAATGGGTCACCAGGAAACACATGAGGCATCACCTTCAGCTCACATGACTAGGTAGGCTTCACAAATGAGCAAAATACTAGCATTGAGAATCATTCACGAATATCCTCCTAAGCATTTTTGTTAAATTTGCTTTTGAGAAAGGTATGAAAAAGTATACATCAGATTCATGATCCTAAACCGCAGAACTTTTTGTGCCTTTGTGCTCTTGAGTGCGTGTAGATTCTGTTCTTACTTAAGAAGAAATTCAGAATGAGAAAACATTGGCAAATGTCAGAATCTTAGTGAAAACCGTGTTTTAAGGGAAAAAATTCTTCTTAAGAATGATATGTGAATGAGGTCAATGGTTCATCACACTACATCTCTAGGAACACAAAATGAATCAAACAGGATACAACACAACACAGGAAGAGATGACTACAAGATTGGAAAGGCATGACACCACTTCTTCTGTTTTGATATCGATACTGATATTACAAGCTTGAGTATCAGCCAAATACTGACACTAAATTGAATCAGATTCATTCCACCCCCCACAATATTTTATCCAGTATTTCTGCTGATATCAACACAGTATAAATACTTGCTATTGGATCAGTGTCACCTCTACTGGAAATGCATCTGAATAGTGAAACATCACAACATCCTCATCAGTTATTAATCCACATACTCACATATTCACTTAAAACAATGTGAATATAAATGTTTCCTACCTTCTCTCAACCTCAGGAGTAGACACAGCACTGCTCAGGCCCAGCGACTCCTTAAAAGAACCAACAAGTCAAAAGGAATACTGACTCTTTAAGTCCAACAAGTGAGAAATCAATGTTCATCTGGAATGTGAAGCTCCAGGATTTCACAGACGCCCACCTGGATTTCTGTGCGCAGCTGAAGTGATGTGGATGTTGATTCAGCCTTCTTCTATGAAAAAAAGGACAAAAAAATCCCAAGACATACATTACATTGAATCCAGTGAGTGTTGTTGATGCATTACTTCTCTGCGAACAAGATGAACATTTTAAAGTTGTTTCTCAATCATCACTTCAGGATGAAGCAGAAAAGAATAAAAGGTACGGTACTTACTGTTTCTGCCTCCTGAGCCACTTTGCGCTTTCGAAGCTCTTCCATCCTCTCACACACGTCACTGTAAGAGGTGCTGTAATACTCCGAGTACTCCTTGGCCAAGTCCTCAATGTTTCCCAGAGAGCCATCCTACAACAGGCAAGAGCACATACAAAATTCATTCACTAGCATTTGTACATATAAAAAACGGGAATAAATGTGACAAATCATCACCGTCAGAAGAAAAAGAAAATCAAATGTTTTCAATAGGGACACAGTAATAACCCAATATTGACAAATGTTTATGTATTGACACTGGCAGAAAGGTTATTGAATCATATAAGATATCTGTTTTGGCCACATTTTCCCCTACCAGTGCATCCCTATTTATCCGTGTTTGCTTATTATTTTTACACCACTGGAAATTGCCAGATGCCCTTGTGTGTGCATTTCATGATGAATGAACCAACATAAATTCTGAAAAGGAAATCATAACAGTTTTCTTAAAGCTATATTAGACATTAATAGATGTAAAATTAAGAATAAAGTGAACAAGTTACCCATAAAGTTACTGTTTCGAACGTATGAGGCAAAGAAATGTTACAGGCACTGTATTTACTTGAGATGCAACATGTTCACAAGCTAGTGACTAGCTATTCTTATAAATGCAGCCATAAAACATCAAAGAATGTAAAGCTCTTCTCACTGAAGTCCAGATTTCCCCTCTCTACAACCCAACTCTTCAGTCCCACTTGACCTCAGCTTGACTGAGACGAGGAGAGCTTGTGTATGACGCAGCTGCAGCCAAGAGAGACCTCGACTAAATCAACTCAAACAAAAGTATGAAGGGAGGAGGCAGAGGTCGAGATAAACTACAGCAGACAGCACAAGTCTCCAACCCTCACTGACAGAAGAGTGACTTCCAGCTATTGTTTTAGGCACAGAGAGTTGATCCTTGTTTTGTGGTCACAAAAAGGCAACACAACCATGAATCATCTAAGTATTTGCAAACTCATCCCCCAAAATGCCCCTCAATTATTACAAACATCCAGATGTTTCAGTGAATGGTACTCGATGATGTACACTGTTTGGTAATAATTCATAACTAAAGAATGCACCACAAGTATTCAGGTCACACGCTAGGATGTCCTGGATGCACTCACTCAGCCAATATGTTTCATACAGGAAAAGCATTCACAAGATAGTCATATGTGCCCCACCATTACGCATTCAAAAAAGTCTCCATTTGTATAAAAGGCAACTGTGCGTGTCAAGAAAGCCATCTGTGGTTGATGAGGGTCATTAGGCAAAATGAAGAAGATACAGTGATTATGATACTTCTGAATACAAACATTCACTGATGTAATTTACAAGCTCATTAAAACGATATCATATGAAAACCATACAAATGCACCTTTAGGCAGTTCTAAAATCTGAAACAAGTTCATGTTGATAATTATGGTAAAAGCAAGATGATCAAGATCATGAGAGTAATTCACAGGAAAAGATCCACTCCACTACAAAGATAAACTAAGCTGAACAGGCTTCTCACTGTGTTATCTTCATTAAAAGCTTTTTACAAACATAACATGAAATAACAGACATCAAATCAAACAGGTGATCATGAAAAAACTGCCTCAAAAACAAATATATTCCAACTTACCAATATGCTCATCAAATGCGCCCACATACTAGAGAAATTACCAACTTCTCTGGCATCCAGATGAAAAACCTCATCATTATTGGCGCTGTCTCTCTCCATGTCAAAAAAAAATTAATCATCAGTCAAATCCAGATTATGCAGAATTCTTGGGTTTGCTCTAAACCTCACGGAATTCAAATATGTCTCAATGAATCTCCATTTCGCTGTAAGACAGTTTGCCAGTAGCTGTTAATCGCTGAAAGTTTGCAGCAGATCCTCATCGTGCCACACTGCTCACCCATTTTAATGAGCAGAGCATAAAGGGATTTCCATAGGAAACACTACAGTTGCTCTGTGCAGTCCTCTGCTGTCCAACACACGCCATGGTTTCATTTCAGTATTCTCACTTAACAACTCCACTTCTGCACCAACAGATCTACAGCCACAGTAGACGTAAATCAAGGACACGACAGTGATGAGCCTTTACAGTACAAAGACTGCTCCCAAGACATATTTTCTGCATCACTGACTGTAATGAAAATAGCAAATTTGTCAGTCCAATTCGATTAACCAAAAAAAGTGTGGCTCAGTAGATAGGAATAGCACCTGCAAGGTTTATTGCTCTCTCACAGACACAGAATGGCTTATTGGTCTTGATTAATATTCCACAGAGAAGGCAGAGCAGTGGTGAAAGAAGTGGCATTTGAAAGCCCGAGTTGGCTTTAGTCGTAGTAGCATGATGCGCACATCAATGGCCCTCTCAGAGTATTCCATTCAGCACAGCCTGCACCCTTAAGATGCACAAAGATAGCCACATAATATAAAAACAAACGACACTAGTCAATAAACAGATGAGTCCATTCAGCTATGTAGTAAAACAAATTTAAGCAAGAAACTTGAATTCGAAGCTTTAGCTTATTAACATATTTTTTCTTGAAACTTAACACTAATGACTGCAGCATTACAGAGTGACAGAGCTAAATATAAATAATTAAATAAAAATGTAAGTGCAGCCTTGAAAATGACAGCAAATATTATAAATATAATAAACATATATTATTAAATATATTATTAGTCTAAATAACCACCAAGTTAATATTCCCCAACATTCCACTAATGTCCTTTTTTAGATGCAAAGCACCTCATGGACCTGGCAACCAACCAAACAATTAAATATAAAAACTAACAAAGTTAGTAACAAAGCAACTAAACAACAAACAAACTAACCAGCCAACCAACCAACCACCAAGCAAGCAAACTTTCCAACTAAGTAACTTCCCTCCAATACCCCTGTGTCTACATATTTAGCAGTTTCTCTTATCCAGACTGATGTACAGTGGTAGGGGAATGCAGTGTTAGGAGTCTTGCCCAAGTACTCTTATTGGTGTAGCCACAGCATTCCTAACAGAACAGGGAATCGAACACCAGTCTCGTGCGTGCAGGAGGGTATAATAGTACAATCTGGTTAAATGGCTGTGTGTATCAATCTAGATACAAACAAAACGGAGCCTCATAGAGCACTGCTTTAAGTAAATTACAGGTTGGCAATAAAAACCCACACTGTAACTTTTAAATAATCAGCAACATAGTCACATGCATCTCAACCCAAGACTGGCTGGGAGAGGAAATTTAGATGTTGACATGCCAGCACAATCATCAAATTTAAACCCCACTGAGGACAAATGGGGGACTACACTGGAAAATGTGGAGAAGAAAATTTCAAAACATTCTAGATGGTCTCTGGCCAGCAGTGAAGAATGCATGAGAAGCAGTTCCATTAAAAAATAAATCACAAAAGTACGACTAAGCAGTGTGAGGTCATCACCAAGTCTAAAAATGAAGCCACAAAATACAAATTGCAAACATATGTCCATGTTTGCATTTATTTTGTGACCATTACTAAAAATCTTTCTGGAGAGAAAGCAGAAAATGTCAGATCTTCAGACTTTTCACTGACTCTTAACTCCTATTCCTGTTCAAAGGGATCTTATTTTTTTACCAGGCAATTAAAAACATCCTACTAAAATGTCCAAGAATGGCAGACATGCTTCTTTCCGGAAGGAAAATGGTGTGATTTAATTTAAGCAGATACTAAGAGAATTCAGAGAGAGGCGTGGAGAAGACATCTTTCTTCATGAAGCGCAATGAGACGTTTCCTTCATTCCTTTCACTGGAAGCATGTGCATTCCTCCTCAGAGAGGCACAGGGGTCTCGTGGTGCCATGCTCTGTGACTAGCTCAACTGTCCTCTAAAAGAGAACCGTTCATTTGTTAAGTGACATGCCCTTGAGTCAAAGCTGCCCAAAATCTGGCTGCTTTTCATCAGTTAAGAAAGGCAGCGGCGGCCAAATGAAAAGCACTGTACTGAGTGCGGCCACACGGAGCTGCCCAACACAGACGCCCTGTGATAAACACTCCATTATGGCCTGATCACATGATCAATTCAGTGCCTGAAATGTGTAGCTCTTTCTTTTGCATGCAAACACCAAGAGGAGCAGAGAGCTAAAAAAATGAAAGTGCCGCATCAGATTAAAGAGCTGTATTTATGAGCAGCACAGATGCAGCCATAAGGGTTAAAATGCCACTAAAGAGACTATATATCTAAACATTATATAGTGGGCATTTGTGCAGGCCTCACTGCTTGTCATCATCTGCAATCGTGCATATCTGTTGACATGTAAAATACGTGAACGGAAAATAAAAGCCACTTCTGAGCATGTCCAAAACAACCTTTTATTTTTTTTTTTACATGTTTTGTTGATTTGTTGACTGAAAATAAGTTTCCACATCCTCTACAGGAGGATCACTTTTGCATAGGCTGCATTTTTTGTTTTATTTTTCTTTAAATATGTTAAATTCAGCAAATGATAATTAAACTATTAACAATTAAAATGTGCAGAAGTGTGTTCTCTTTAGAGGATGTATTAATTTACCTCCACTTTAAAAAAAAAAAAAAAAAAGCCTGCGTGCATCTATCAAGTATAGCTTTGATTGGAAAAACACCCCGGTATGGAAAGAAAATGCTTAATTATTTCTGATTCACGTTGCCTTTTAGTTTCTCATAAGTGTCCAATAAAATCCGTAAATGTTCTAAATCTTTGTAAAAAATTTATTATTTGTACAGTTCTGTTGTTGTTACTGCTGTAAACCATGGAGATTAACCAATGAAATGTGTACATTTCTTATGAGATGTGCTCTGTCAAATCTAGTCTTTAAAAACTGACTTTAAACAAAATAATAGGTCGGACTGTAAATAAAAGCCTGGAAATGAAATACTATCTATCTATCTATCTATCTATCTATCTATCTATCTATCTATCTATCCATCTATCCATCTATCTATCTATCTATCTATCTATCTATCTATCCATCTATCCATCTATCCATCTATCCATCTATCCATCTATCCATCTATCTATGATTCCATGGATGAAGAGTAATCCATGGAGGGCATGACATGCTGGTTATAAAGCTGCTGAAATGAGAAAACCCTGTCACATTAGCCTGGACAAAGGAGTAAATTGAGCATAGCAGAGGCATGAGAAGCTGAGCAGTCGCGGCTGAGCGAGCAGCTCATTTAGACACCCCCCACCCCCGAGCAGGGGTGACCCCTCACCCCCTAAAGTAATCTGTTCTGTTAGATCTTCCTCACTGGCTCCTCATCAGCTGATAGAGATGATGAAACCAGCATGGTCTGGCCCTCAGGAGAGCAGCTGTGGAGGACATGGACCTGGAGGAATCGCATAGGCCTCTTTCACTCCTTCAAACCACATAGAATCGAATCATGATGAAATGTGAGATTTTGTGATGCATTTAAATCATTTTGTAACAAAGAGGAATCAAAATCACTGTGCCGTTAGAAATTTACACTTCTATTTTCCACAGTCTCTCACATACAGCACCTCCAGCAGACAGCAGTCACACCATGTTCATGCTCATCAGGTTCTCAATGAGGGGGGCAGGGTCACTGATTGGAACAGCTCTGACTCACTGATGAGGAGTCACAATGAAATGCCCTCTACCTGATTCCCCACGTCCCCTCAAAGAATCTTCCATAAACACAACGCATTCAAACTTAGAAATCAATTTGAATCAGAAAAGCTGCTTTGAGCATTACACATCTCAAACATGCCTTATGTACCTGGTCTGTCAAAAGTTTGGGCAGATCTAGGTTTTCAGTTAGTTTTTTATCAAAAATTGCAGGTTTTTTTTGGTTTATATAAACTAATCTGATTTATTTTGAGGAAAATACCATGTGCAAATATTTATAACAGTACTACTTTGGGAATAATGCCAAAGCCCTTATTTCATCCTCTTGACTTTATTTAATTCTCTTGTCTCAGACCTTTTTAAGCTACTTTTGGGGCAAACGAGGTCAATTATGTGGCAACAGCCTGGAAAGAAACTCATTATTATTAGGAAGAACCTACTCTTTATATCAAAGAGCTGTAGTGTCGTATGTTTTTGTCCATCAGTGTTCTTTCACTACAATACAGCTCAAAATCTCAAGACTGCAAGTCAAGACTAATAAATACATCTGTGGTGCTTGGCACCTTCAATATACATTCCTGGGCAAAAAATTGTCAAGCCCAAAATGTCAAAAATGTAAGCTTTTGGTGGTCTTAATAACATTAACCATTAAACAAATAAACAATTAAACAAATCAAGTAACTTAATATACTGTAGGTTGCGTTTACCTATGACTTCTTTAAGTGCTGAAATTTTGTGTGTACATTTGCACAGAACCTTTTACAGAAAGGGGAGTCAGTATTTTTCCACTCAGCACTGATGGCTGAAAAGCATTCACAAGCTTGCCTGTGTTTAATGTGAGAACAAATATCTTCTATAGTGTTTCAACCTGGACTCTAACCAGTAAACCATAGGTAAAAAGCATTATATTTTGCACATGGCCTAATTTTATTGCCCAAGAGTGTAACATCAGAGGGGGGCTTCCTACTCTTCGAAACAGGAAATCTCACTACTAAACTCACTACTGTAGCACTTCTGTAAAAGGCAAGCAGGCATGTTTACAACAGACGCAGCAACGGTTACATTTTTCATTTTGGCTGTTGTGTACGCATGTAGCTCCAAAACAGCAACTTTGCAGGAGAAGACAAAAACATTCTTAACTTTCAATGCAAGTTGATGTGAAAAGATTTTATTCCAAATAAATTTGGATCATCTGCATTGGTCTATTCAAAAAGACATGCTCACAAAATGTACTGATGTGTTCAAATGACATAAAAAATAAAAAGAAAAAAATGGGGATAGAGTGACAAAATAACCCTTAACAAAGGTCTTCTTACTTAGCTGAAAACCTAGAATGAAAAACCAACCACAACACAAAAAAGCTGTCCCCAAACTTTTGAAGGCCAGTGTATGAAAGCAGATGTTGAGGAGCGTGGAGTTTTGGTTTTGGTTAGGATTTTATCTACATGACACCTCAAGCACACTGGACTCCCTTTTGTTTCAGGAGAGACACAGTGAGGCTATCAGCTTTCGATGAGTACAGAACCGTCTCACACACTCAGCAAAACCCCATCCTGCTGAGTGTGAATCAGTGTGAAGAAAGCCAGAGAACCCTAATCATTGAAGAGCACACACAAAACAGCAGGAGAGCACGGTTTCACACCCACACACACACACACTCTTCCTCTGTGTGACTTCCACTTCCATCACACACGGACACATCCCCTGTGTCATTTCCAGCGGCTCATCTTTCATCCCCAAAGCCAGAAACACTAGCCTGCGTGCTTCAACAAATCAAATGCTTTTTGCTTCTGACATGCAGGAAATGATTCAAGCGAGGATCCTCAAGGCCGAATTCCAGTCTCTGCTGCTGATTAGCTTGAATGAATGAAAACTACGGAGGAATACACGTTTTAATGTCTATAAGATAGGATTTCCTTTCCCACACCATGAGAGGAAATCCACATTCAAACTCCCTGCAGGAAACACAGACTTCTTGAAATATTTACGCCAAAGGAGTTCCTTAATTAAGTGCATGTGTTCTGACCCGTTTTCTCTTTTTCTTAAGGATACACCCTGCCCATACATATGCACAGTCATCTTTGTCTCTTGATTGTAAAACACTAGGATACATGTTTTCATTGATTATTTCAACCCCTTAAAACTGTGAAGGTTTGTATGGGGATCCATACAAACAAACATTCTTTAGACTTATGTATTAGTTTATAGTGGTTAGTGAACAATTCATAGATACTAGATCATTCACAGCAGTTACTGAGCATTTTATAGTAAATACTTGATAATGGCCTGCTTTTCCAGACTTAGATTAAGCCTAAACCAAGTATAAGTGGGATGTAAAAGACCACTGACGTTGCATTTTAGGCTTAATCCATGTCTTGAAAACAGCCAATAGGTCTTAAGCTTTAAAGCTGAATAATAATCCTTGAAGAGGTTAAGAAAGAAAGATGCCACGAAAGCACAGACTGATCTTCAAATCTTAAGTTATTCTTAGAGTCTTTCAAGTTACCACACTGCTAACCCCACTTCTAAACCAGAGCGGAGTTGAAGGACTACAAGAACACTAACAAAGCCTCCCACAAAGCCATGGGAATCAAGGTCTTGTCACCCAAACAAGCATAAGACAAGGATGGAAACAAAGGTACTTACTTAGCTTAAAAGTTCTACTTGTTCAAAGCAATTCTGAAGCACTTTTTCCTTTTAACTAAAAAGTACCTTCAAAACATAAGAATAATGATACAGCTCTGTAGCCACACACTGCATTCCAAAGCACTGTCCAAGAAAACATTCTACAAATCACATCCTTCAAAATGCAGTTTGTGTTGTCTGTGTTGGGAAATTGAGTTTTTAGAGCTTCTAGACCAACTTGTTGGCATTCACCCTCAACAGAATATGTTATTCAGTGAACTACACTCACCACTGCTTGAGTCTACCAGCGGAGCTGCTCTGTCATGGTTCCACTGTTTGAATCCTGTTTGAAACTTTTTCTCGGCACTCTCTGAGAACAATGCATGCTGGAGGAGAGCAGAGGGGGAGTGTCCCGCACACATTAATCATGCAGGCAGCTGGCCAGCGGTGGGGAGCAAATGACGCTAGATGGACTCAAGGGTGGAGCTCTCTCTCTCTCCCTCTCTCTCTCTCTCTCTCTCTCGGGCACAGCTCAGCTCAAACTAGCTGACTGGAGGCAGATGCCACGACCGCACTTTAATAAACTTCCGCTGACTTTCATTCTGAATATGCATCTGTGGGAAGCATGACTAGGAGCATGAGGAGGGAGGAGATTAGATTACCCTGACAAAAGCTGAAAGGACTTTTTTTTTTTTTTTCTTTTTTTTTTTTTGAAAGTCGCGTCTTACTTTCCTTGATAAGCCACACAATCCATCTGATGCTGACTGGTACAAACTAAAGAGACTAAAGCAAAACACGAAAGAAGACATTAGGTTTAAAGCAATAAACCTTCGGTCTTGAACAGTTGGCTTTTATGGAAGTAGATACCAAAGAGAATTTATCAATTCAAATCCATTATCCGTGTACCAAATTTCAGTTTCACTGCATGCACTACTGCTCAAAAGTTCAGAATCAATATTTTCAATAGAAATTCTGTGTATTCACGCTCAACTTTATAGGTTTAAATTGTGTAGAAAGCTATAAAAAAGTCATTTAGAAGTGAATGAGGTTTCAAGTGCAATATCCACAATGATTGCAAATAGAGTTAAAATTTGGTGAGAAATTGCTACAAATACCGCAGATAATATTATAATTTATAATTAAATCATGTCTTGCAGTAGACATAATTGAAATAATCAATAAAAAATCTAAAATGCCTTTTGGTGTCTGAATTACTACATTTTTGGACTGTATTGTATACAGTGTTTTAACCATGTTATGACTCTATATCTATTCTAATACAATCTGCCACTAGATGGCAGCACATAGCAGACTACGTGACTACACTCAGTGTAGAAGGTACTGTATGTGGTGGGTTAATATGTGTGAATATGTTGCAGATCCTTTTAAAACAACTTCATCAGCAGCATTTGCTGTAGTTTCTTTGAATATAAAATACTTTGTCACATGTACCACAATGATCAATCTGAACAGTCTTATTCAACATTCAAATGTATATTTACTCTTTTTTTTCTGTGTAATGCACAGCTACTTTGTAAGTGAGGATAACGTCAATGTACACCAAGTTTAAATAAAAGTTGACTGGGTGGTCAGTTGTCGTCATTGCTAAGCTGTTTCTACCACAGTCTGGGAGGTACACATTCGTTTTCTATATCACAGCTGTTTGTTTCACTAACAGCACGGCATCTTGTGCGTAATCTGTATTTAAGATTAAGGCTGCTGTGATACATCACGCATATCCACAAATGCATAGATGGTCTATACATGACCTCCTTCTACAGCTCTGCCCCCCATTTGTTGAGCTGAGATTACGAGTGAAGGCTTGGTAGTGCTCTTAGTCCTGACGTAACCCCAATTAATTAAGGAATGATGGACATTATGATGTCAGTGGCTGTGAGTGCAGATGGGAGCCGATGAGAGCAGGTAGGTTGCAGGGTGTGTGTGTGTACACGTGTACGCAGTGGGCACATACCATAGGGTTCAACAGTGCCAGAAAGGGCTTTTTTTTCCCTTTCTTTTTTTCATGGTACACTGCGCTGGGTCTTACCTCAGCACTTTCTCTAACTCTCTCCCTTTGTCTGACCCTTCCTTCACATGGCACATTCTTACTTCATCTGGCTGGACACTGGCTCTTAGATGTTATGTGCTCCGCAAGAAAGAGAAATGAATATCACATATATTCTGCTAGCCCCATGATACTTGTGGAGCCTATGATGTGCAGAGTGGCTTCCCTGCTGCCTATAAGAAAGCAAAGAAAATAAAGCAACACACTAGAGCTCTTACTCTTTAAAAAAAAAAAAAATCAAAAAAAAAAAAAAAAAAAAAAAAAAAAAATCAGCAAGTCAAGCATGATCATAGTAAGAACAATGCTTCCAGACAGCCTGTGTTTCCAGACAGGTGTGTGCTTCCAACCATACCATGAAAAATATTGATGGTGTTGCAAGATTATCATTCAGGCTGAAGAACAGTAGTTTGTTTTGCTTGGTCCAGTACCTGGTTTAAAATGTATAATTCTGTTAAGGTATTTGTGAATATTTAACTCATTGTTAAGTCATTACAGGCTCAGGCCAGCACAACAGTACAGTGTACAGTACAAGTGTCCGTCAGATTTTTCTTTAGTTTTAAGTAGATCTAAACTAGTTAGTGGTTGACAAACCACTGAGTCGAAAGTGAAGCACAATAAACAGCAAAGCAGTTTTTCAGCAGACAATACACTGTCTTTTCTCCATGCAGCCTATTATATCTATATCAGTCTGTATCTGTCCTCATAAAAATATATTCAGCTGGCTACACTGCTGGCATTGTGACAGGTATATGGAAAAATAATTCAATACCCACTGAGGTTTAAGCAAGAAATATAGTACATATAGCACCTAAGGGTCCATATCCTACAACCCCAATTCCAATGAAGTTGGGACATTGTGTAAAACATAAATAAAAACAAAATACAATGATTTGCAAATCCTTTTCAATGTATATTCAATTGAATACACTACAAAGATAAGAGATTTAACGTTCAAACAGATAAGCTTTATTGTTTTTTGCAAATATTCACTCGATTGATGCCTGCAACACATTCCAAAGAAGTTGGGACAGGGGCAACAAAAGACTGGGAAAGTTGAGGAATGCTCAAAAAAAACACCTATTTGGAACATTCCACAGGTGAACAGGTTAATTGGAAACAGGTGAGTGTCATGATTGGGCATAAAGGGAGCATCCCTGAAAGGCTCAGTCATTCACAAGCAAGGATGGGGCGAGGTTCACCACTTTGTGAACAACCGCGTGATCAAATAGTCCAACAGTTTAAGAACAACGTTTCTCAATGTGCAATTGCAAGGAATTTAGGGATTTCATGATCTACAGTCCATAATATCATCAAAAGATTCAGAGAATCGGGAGAAATCTCTGCAAGTAAGCGGCAAGGCAGAAAACCAACATTGAATGCCCGTGACCTTCGATCCCTCAGGTGGCACTGCATTAAAAACCGACATCATTGTGTAATGGATATTAACCACATGGGCTCAGGAACACTTCAGAAAACCACTGTCAGTGAACACAGTTCGTCGCTCCATCTACAAGTGCAAGTTAAAACTCTGCCATGCAAAGCAAAAGCCATAGCTCAACACCACCCAGAAACGCCGCTGGCTTCTCTGGGCCTGAGCTCATCTGAGATGGACTGACGCAAAGTGGAAAAGTGTCCTGTGGTCTGACGAGTCCACATTTCAAATTGTTTTTGGAAATCGTGGACATCGTGTCCTCCAGGCCAAAGAGGAAAAGAACTGTCCAGATTGATATCAGTGCAAAGTTCAAAAGCCAGCATCTCTGATGGTATGGGGGTGTGTTAGTGCCCATGGCATGGGTAACTTGCACATCTATGAAGGCACCATTAATGCTGAAAGGTACATACAGGTTTTGGAGCAACATATGCTGCCATCCAAGCATAGTCTTTTTCAGGGACATCCCTGCTTATTTCAGCAAGACAATGCCAAGCCACATTCTGCACATGTTACAACAGCCTGGCTTTGTAGTAAAAGAGTGCAGGTACTAGACTGGCCTGCCTGCAGTCCAGACCTGTCTCCCATTGAAAATGTGTGGCACATTATGAAGCGCAAAATATGACAACGGAGACCCCGGACTGTTGAGCAACTGAAGTTGTACATCAAGCAAGAATGGGAAAGAACTCCACCTACAAAGCTTCAACAATTAGTGTCCTCAGTTCCCAAATGCTTACTGAGTGTTGTTAAAAGGAAAGGTGATGTAACACAGTGGTAAACATGCCCCTGATCCAACTTCTTTGGAACGTATTGCCGGCATCAAATTCAAAAGGAGTGAATATTTGCAAAAAACAATAAAGTTTATCCGTTTAAACATTAATATCTTGTCTTTGTAGTGTATTCAATTGAATATAGATTGAAAAGGATTTGCAAATCATCGTATTCTGTTTTTATTTGTTTTACACAACGTCCCAACTTCATTAGAATTGGGGTTGTACATTTCCCTTTTTTTTTACCCCCTGGGGTCAACTTATGTCCCAAAAAACAGCTATCATGTTTACATGACCATTTTGAAACCTCTCTATATGCTTTAGAACTAAAATAGGCTATTTATGTTACTGTGCATAAATAGCAGACTACACAGTAGACTGACTGAGTCCTGCGCAAATGTCAGAAACCACCTCTCATTTACTTGATTACAATATATTCATTTTCAGGAGGTCTTCTGAGGAGATTAACCCCTTAAAATCTCAGGCTTATTACATACTAAGACTTGTTATTCAGTAACTACAGGGACGTCAATGCAACTTGGCTGAGCTATTCTTAGGTTATTAAAGTGTGTAATAAATCTTTGGGTCCAAAGGCAGGCCAAAGGGGTTAAGTATAAAATAATCCACTTGCTTAAGGAAGGCAAAAGACAGCAGAAAACACACGTTTCTAAAACTGGAGGTGGAAAACAAATAATAAAAGTTATGCAGAAAATCCATGACAAAAATCCAGACAACCATGCAAGTTCTGGTAGACCACCAAAAAAGGCACCATCAGATAAACAGTACTTAAAGCTTTCATCTCTGCGAAAGGAGATGATCAAGCTCCAGTCTTACTTCAGCTCTGACACACATCCACAAGAAATCATGAGTCTGAAGAGATGTGTAGCTGTCAAGAAGCCAGTACAAGGAAACAGACAAGAAGGACGTTTGCAAATGAAACAAAGATGCTGGTGTTCTCAGAACAATGGATTGACCACCCCAGAGTCCAGACCTCAATATCATGAAATATTGTTGGAATCACTTGGATTGTGAGAAGGAGAAAATGCAACCATCATCTAAGACTGAACATTGAAGATGTGGAAAAATATTCCTTCGGATTTCTGTGATAAACTGAAAGCAAGTCTCTTGAAAAGACACAAAATACTGCAATTTACTTGTTGAGCTTTCATTGTGGTTTTGTGTTAAATGTGTTTCCTGGTTTTTTCTAATACTGCAAACTGAATAACTTGAAATAAATTGTTATTTGTGTAAATTCTTTTCTGAATTGACTTCCCTATTACTGCGCCTCACGGGAAAAATGGGAAGGGAAGGGAAAAAAAAAAAAAAAAAAAAAAAACCACAACAGTCCTGGCTGAAACACTCGCTGGGCTAAAGTGCTGTAGACTGAACTAGAAAGCTTATGTAAATGTATTTATTTTCATGACATCACAAATACAAAGAATTCAACCCAGGCTATATGTACTGTGTCATGAAATGTGCCCAGTGTTCATTTGAATGTTTACATACTATACAAATTATTTTAACACTTTTATTTACAGAAAGTGATGATCCATGATACAGGCCTAAAAAAATTAGTAAAATGTTTTGCGCCAAATGCTGCAGAAGCAGTGACCCCAGCAAAGACAAAAGCAGCGAGGAAGAACTATGCTAACCTTGTGCAAGCAGTGAATTCTGTATTATAGCTGACCCTGTAATCTGCATAGAGGCCTCAGAGTGCCCCAAGTAGTTCAACTAGACATGAATTCTGACAGGTCCCTGCAGACAAGTAAGATTAAACTGAAGGACGTTTTTGTGTGGAGCTGTCATACACACCCTCACACAGCCTGACACACTGCCCCACTGAGGGGAACTGTGACGCAGAGTGAATCACATGAATGATTCTATTTCTTCCATCTCATCTTTTTTAAGGCACACCAGTCCATTTTCTCTGTATGTATGTGGATCCAGTGCCAAGAATGATGCAAAAGGAGGGCTGGAATTGAAAACAAGTTAGATATAGACACGTTGTAAACTGAGATATATAGCCTGATATCGCTGTAAAATGGGAAACTCTCAAGCATATGGAATGAAGCTGATGTTAGTCATATACTGCAGCTCTAGTCACACTATCAGCTGATGGGTTGCTTTTCTAAGAAACAGAACAGAGCATCAACTTGATGAACCATAAGAGAGCACCCCACAGAAACATCATCAATTTGTAATGGGCTGTAATTTCTTCAAGAAACACACCAGAGTTCACTGCATTTTAAAAACCACTTTCCATCTCATTTGCTGACACAGTGCTCCTCATGTTTATTCATCCATCAACAGGACCATGTTTTTCAGACCTCATCAAACAAAAACGGATCTTTCCGGCTCTTTACATTAATAGCTTTATTTTTTGCCAATACTTAATGGTTACATGTACAGAAAGAGTAGATAAAATACAGGAATCTTTCCTCCTGTGAAATAAAAGGAGGCAGAATGTCATTCTCAGTCTCTGGTAAATATTTCATGCAAAAGAGCAGGAATCATGTCATCTGCTTTTGTGTTCGCTTAATTATCTACAGCTGACTGGACGGCATTCCCCAGAGAGGTTAACGGCGATCTGCCACATGCTGGAGCTTCATGTCTAACAGCTAAGGCACACTATCACTGGGTCTCCTTCTCCAGAGCTGCTGTCAATCATACTGAACATGCAGTGACCCTGCTGGCCTGATGAAATGGCAGCAGTTTAGCCCTCCCACACACTGAACTCTCCTCAGGGAGGCAGTAATGACACGGATTCATCACTGTAGTCTTAATTAACATCTTTCAAAGTACTGTAAAAAGCAGAGGTTTCTCCTGAGAGCTTAGTTCACTTTACCAGACCTGATCTGGAGATCTGACTAAGCTTAGCAGAAAGAAGGATTATTTCTCCGCAAAGCTGAGCTATCCTACAACAATGTGTGTAAACAATGCTGTACAGAACATACAATGACATTCAAGTACAATTGCTCTGAAACGGTTTCTTCTTTAATGATCACTGATACACAGCACAAAACCTCAAACAAGTAACAAAGCAGCATTCACTCACTAACAAAGATCATTCCATTATATGCACATGTGATCCTCATTTTAAAACAATAAGTGCATTTTAAATAGACATTTGATTTCATGTTCATATATATTAAGGGGTGTCAAGTATGGATTTGAGGTAACTAAAAATGCTGGATTGAAGACGGATTAAAAAAAAAAAAAAGATCTTGTTTAATCTGGTAACAAATCCAGCCTGAAATATCAATCAATCATATTGTGTGTTGTGATGTTGACTGTGTATTTCTTCCTGTGGGCTAGTAGAGTGTTTGAGATGCTCATCTCAAGTGAAGAGCTTAAAATAAAAAATAGCTCAGTTTAAAGCTTTGTAGTTATTATATAACTACTATATAATTATATAGTGGACTGGTATCAGTACTGACCAATAATCAAGGTTTCAATATCAGTATCAGAAAAGAAAAATGTTATTTTGAGCCACTTCTAGTCACCGCTATTTCCAGTCTTGCAGGGTCAGTTGTGAACTTTAAGCTAAATATAAGTGTAGGGGGAACATAGACTTATTACAATGAGAACAAAGAGTTTGAAACTTCCAATCCCACACTCACAAAAGCCCCAAGTAGGAGACGATTGTCAATACTGTCACAGACAGCAAGCCTGTCTTTAGCTCATGGATGTAATGTAAGTTAGTGCAGCTCATTAGTTGCACGAACTTGGTGCAATAGCATTCCGCTAGCTAACTTGCTCTGCTTGTGTTATTGATCAGAAGTGCCATGGCTAGAGGAATGTGGTGGTGGATATTAGAAAGGCTGTACCTTTCGCTGCAAGTTGTCCCAAGATGTGTATTCTAGTTATGAGATCACGTCTGGCCTTGTGAATCTAAATTATCACTTGCAATAACAAAAGCACGGTGTGAATCAGCAGTATTTTTTACTCTGAGATCATTGAAATAGGCCAATATATTTTTCAGAATGCACTGTAAACTTTCCACCATTTTTACCTTTGTTTTTAGAAAATCGAAGAAGAGATATTTTCTTTGAATCAGATTAAAACTTGTGCTTACAGTTTTTATTCGTGGAAAAAAACAAAAAAACATTCCATGCATTTTTGCGTCATACAGGAAAAAGATGAAAACTATGATACAGAACATAAATTGAACATAAATGTAATCATTTGAATAGTGTAACCACATAATCACATGCTACTGAATAGTACAGCAAAAATTAATAATAAAATTAATAATAGCAATAACTCAGCATCTAAGGGTTAAAACCTTGACTTCGTCAGCTGTGGATTTTTCTTTTAAGTGAAAGAAAAAGATGAAACACTTCCAACACATCTTAAACTAACTCTAACGATCAGTGTTTGACATTAGCCTCTGTGCAGTTCTTTTTCACAATGCATTTGTCTACTTCAGATCTGATAAACTTCTGGGGCCAAAGCTCAAAAGCTTCAGTGACAGCATGATTCATGATAGGATTGCAAAACTTTAAAACAAAATTAGAACCCTATATGAGAAATGGGGCCCTATTTACTCAGAGTAAGATGATATATTTAGACAGTTGTGCCACTCACCCTATACGATCACAGACCCTGAGAATTGGCCCCTGACAACCTCAAGCATGTCAAAGTCATATCGGACACAAAACCCTCCTTCTGACAACTGCCTGAAAGATGACTAGTGTAAACGACTAAAACTAAGCAGCAGTTCGTTTGTATACCAGAGAGAAGGAGTCTCTCTGCAGGAGCGTGTGTCAGGCTTGATATCTTCCATAATTATGAGCTGTGGCAGGGTGATTATAGGTACATCATTGTAGGCCTCTTCAAATAAGAATTGTGCTGATTATCAGGCCTAATTAATGAATGTCCTGGTGTAAAACCTCCAGCCAGTGCTTTGTGTTGCAGCTTCTACACTGAGTAATGAGCACTTCATCAGTGTCTCGCTTTGTCAGACTGCAAAACTGTGTGAAAATGAATAACACCCCATATAATTACAGTGATGGAGCGCCATTCTATAAAACAATTAAAAATCTGTCATGGGACTGCAGGTTGAAATAGCACTGTGTGATATCCAACAAGGCTGAAAAATGAAAGATTCTGCCACTGTTGTCAGATACATAATTATACTGGCTGAATAACCCAAAAATTGGGAGTTCATGTATCCTTTTCTTAGACTTCAACTGTGATGACAGTTCTAAAAACGTAAAGGAATACTCGAGTTTAGGGAGGTAAATGACTGACACATTAACCGTTAACCGACAAATAATAAATTGTTCGACCAAAAAAAAAAAAAAAAAATACATATACATATATATATATATATATATATATATATATATATATATTTATATATATTTCTATATCATTTCAAACATGAAACTGTTCTTGAATTGGATGCATGAGAGTTCCGCCAGATAAGCCTACTAAAAATTAAGCACCTAGTTAAAAACAATTGTGTTCAGGAGCACATTTTGAGAGGAAGACACAACTATTTCACTCATGTTCTGAAAGAGAAAGTGTGGTAAACAGCAGTGTGAGGAAAGGACGCAGTGAAAGGTGATTCTTTTGAGAGCCATTGGCATTACACTGAGTTAAAGCTAGCTCCAGTCATATGTTTTACCTTGGGCTAGTAATGAGGGGTAAATATAGCTTTAAAATATAGGACATTCATCAGTTTATCATTGTCTATTAATCGTTTGTCAGTTTTCTAGTTTTTTTTTAATTACTGGTATGAACTGGGCTGTTTAATTCATATGCACATTTTGACCTGATGCCACCTATCAGCACTACTTTCCATGGTCCATACAGTGCATACATTTTAATGTCTTGGTGCATTAATACAGAGTTGTGTATGGTAATTAACCAAGATTAGTTATTTTGATATAATAATTTGATATAATAATTATATTTGATATATAATTATCGTTTGATGATAAAAAAACATATGTGGCAGACAGAGACTAGGCAAGTCCTTTAAATTAACATTAACAAGCCATGAATAGAAGCGCAGCTTATTTTTGTTTTGGATGTGCTAGAAATAATTTAGTTACCCTTGATGATGTTCTCATTTCAGTATGTCTACACAGCCGATCTCAGGCATCTGTCTTTTTAAAAACTCATGCGCTGCTCCCTTGCCCCAGTCTGAAAATTCTCACCATTGTTTGGCTGGGGAACTGCTGGTTGTTCTAAAAAAGGGCCTCTCACTCTCTCACGGTGGTTTTGGGGTCCTCATGGGGCTCCCTTTTAATCTGTCTCTAGTTCCATAAGCCGCCTTAACTCCACTGCTTGTTGTTGTTCTGATACAAAAATGGCCCTGCTTTGGTTTTCTCTTCTGGACTTTTTTCAAGCACACGGTCTCGGACACCTTGATGTTGCATTAAAACTGCTTACATTCCCAAATATTCAACACGGGCTTGTCCGTTTCTGCTCTCAGATAGTATATGACTCCCTTGTCTGTCCTTCTTAGCTGCACGCAGTTCAGCTAGAGTTAGGCTCAAAGAGCACTAACTAAAGACTAGGCTATATAAAGGGAAATGTGGCTGTGGTAGAAAATGAGATCTGAATGATTCAGGGGGCCTCACTCTCTATTTTCACCCTTTTCTTTTAATGCTGGAGCAGAGTTCATTCAGGCATAAAAGCGTCAGTAAACTTTTTACATTTCTTTATGTTTTATATATATAGAAAATATATATGTGTGTGTGTGTGTGTGTGTGTGTGTGTGTGTGTGTGTGTGTAAAACATATGTATATGTAAACATGTAGGGAGAAAGAAAAAAAAAAACTGTAACCAGAGTTCAAAAAATGATTAAAGGATATACATAGAAGCTGTTAGTGTTAAACACAGTGGACACACAAGTATTGAAAAATAGGATATGTTTAGTTGATGAGTTTTTGTGCAACTGCTTGTTAAACAGACAGTTTCTGTCTGACACAAAACTATGAGTAACTTGTTAAAATATCCATTAAGTACAGGAACTCAAATAAATGGAGGGTGGTCTTTGACTTTTGCACAGTACTATATAATCCACAAAAGATCAGAGTCTGGTCAGTTACAATAGTATATAATTTAAATTCCAAACCTGCATCATTAGAAACATGTTGAGAAACATCCCTATACCATTCTACACATGACCAAGTCATTTAAATTCCATAAGTATAATTTAGTTCTACACATGTGTAGGGGTAGGATACATTAGCAGGAGACAAATGCATCATGATGGGCCATAATGAGGCAGCACAGTGCTGCTCTGATTGAATATGCTTCATGAATCATGAAACAGATTGATTTTTCCATCAATACAGTGCCACCCATTCCTTCCCATGTGGGTAATTCACAGTGGACTGCCCAAGTGTCAGGTTTAAACAGCCAGTAGGGCCAAACTCATGGCTGCATCAATACCAGAGCAGCGGTCACTGCTCACACCTAGATGAAAAAACTGCTGATACAGAAACCCGCAACAGATCTTGAGGCTTTCTCTTATGACACATTGCGTTACAGCAAATACAGAAGGGTACACTGACAGTAGCAAATAAAATGTAATCCATCTTGATCACCTCTCCATAAAAAATATATTGCAGAAGTTAATAATGCATGGTCCTAAGGAATCTGACCAAAAAAAAGTCAAAGTTAAAATGGAATCATTAGAGTCATGAATTATCCATCTCCATTTAGCCTCTCCAGCCTGGTGTGCACAGATTAAATGGATGGATATGGGTGCTAAAATTAAACTGATCACAGGGAATTCAGGAAAGGTGAGGTACTTTTAAATAAGAGAAACACTGATTTTAGTTGTTTTTTTTGGGGTTTTTTTTTTTTTTTTACACAGGTCCACTTATGTCTGGTTTTATGTACCAAATACAGTCATAATCACTGATACAGGACCATTTTCCAACTTTCCTTTATCTCTTAAAATTAAACACATTACTGTGCCTTTTAGATATACAGAATATACAGAAAATGCCTCTGTTCTGATTGGCTGTCCTGTATAGTGTATATAGTGTATAAACACCCCTTATACTTAAATGTCAATAGGCAGCTACTCTGTTTCTGCCCAAATAAGCAGACACATTTAATTGCTTTTTGACATCACAGCATTTACTTCAAAATGGGTTGTTTTTGCCGTTATGTTTCCATATACAGTCGTGTATTTGTACTTCCCTTTTTCTTTTGTTTTTTTGCATATTTACCACACGTTTCAGATCATCAAACTACTTTTATTATTAGACAAAGATAACCCAAGTAAGCATTTGCTGTTTTTAAATGTTTTCATTTATCAAAGGAAAAATGCTGTTCAGTCATACCTGGCCCTGTGTGAAAAAGTAATTGACCCTTAGCTACTAAATCAATCAACCAAATTCAAGACTAGTGGGTTCAACTTCACTGCCCTCACCCAGGCATGATTATTGCCAAACTTGTTGAATCTAAACATACCTTTAACAGAACCTGTCTGGCAATGTGAACAGGCCAGAAAGTCTCAAAAAGCTGTCTGGAAAGGGTTACAAAGCCATTGCTAAAGCTCTGTAAGACTCCACAGTGAGAGCCATCATGCGCAAATGGGGAAACCAGAGCACAGTAGCGAACCATCCCAGGAGAAGTTGGCATAAAAATTTTTTTTACCAAGAGCACAACCACAACTCATCCAGGATATAAAAGAAACCAGATGAACATCTAAAGAACTGCAGGCCTCACTTGCCTCATTCAAGGTCAATGTACAGGATTCCGCAATAAGAAAGACACTGGGCAAAAATGGCATCCACGAGAGAGTTGCAAGGCATAAACCACCAAAAAAAAAAAAAAAAAAAAAAAAAAAAAAAAAAAAAACAAAAGCTCATCTTGCATTGTTCAAAACCATATGGATGACTCCCAAGACTTTTGGGATAATATTCTGCGGACTGATGAGTCAAAGGTGAAACGTTTTGGAAGACATGGATCCTGTTACATCTGGCGTAAAGCTAACACTGCATTCCACCATAAGAACATCATACCAACAGTCAAACATGGTGGAGGTAGCGTGACGGTGAGGGGCTGCTTTGCTTCTGCAGGATATGAATGACTTGTCACAACTGATGGAATCATGAATTCTACTGTCAGAAAATCCTGAAGGAGAGCCCATCAGTTTGTGACCTAAATCTCAAGCACAGTTGGGTTATGCAGCAGGACAATGATCTGAAGCACGCAACCAAGTGCACCCCTAAATGTCTCAAAAGAAACAAAATTCAGGTTTTGGAGTCAAATTCCTGACTTGAATCCCATTGAGACACAGTGGCAAGACCTAAAATTGGCAGTTTATGTTGAGAAACACTCCAGTGTAGTGGAATTCTGCCAAGTGTAGGCCAAAATTCCTCCACAGTGATGTAAAAGACTGATCGCAATTTATGGCAAACTTTGATTGCAGCTGTTACTACCAAGGGTGGCACAATCGATTACTAGGTTTGGGGGGCATTTATGTTTTCCTATGGGTGATATAGGTTTTGAATACATTTTTATCTTAAATAAGTAGAATGACCATTTAAAAGCTACATTTTGTTTTTACTCATGTTGTCTTCTATTAAAATTAGTTGGATGATCTGAAACATTTAATTGTGACAAATTAGCAAAAATAGAAGAAATCGGGTGGGAGCAAATACTTTTTGACAGCATTGTATAGGCTTTATAAACTGGGGATGTAACTGCAATGTTTTAATTTCCAACAATTTTTGCAGTCGTATAAACTCTGATTTCAAAAATCTTTTATCCCTTAAATCCCTGGCTTTTGTTATTTTACCTTTAGGGCTGATAAAGATGATAAAGTGTATATAAGTAAATAAAATAGTTTTAATGACATCACAAAACATACTAAATTCAAAACAGGCTGTTTTTGCAGTTTAGTTTCCATATATGCATTGTATGATAAGTACGCCTCATTTCAAACTGTGTTTTCCACTATATGAACTCTTTAATGCTTCTGTGTCCGACAATTATAAAATGGTGCCCTAGAAACACAATAATTCATTTGAAACTTCAAATAAATTACCGTGAAGATCAATTCAGGCCTTGTGGGAATAAAAACACTTTAAAGGTGAAATAGGTCATCTGAACTGCTTCATGGTTGCAAGGAATGCACTAAAATAGAGCAAAAATTAACACACCTCTCTTCACCACATGTTGTATCCTAAATTCTGTATTTGTGAATCACTAAAGCATCTGCAGCTGACTGTGTGTACTGAATCACACTGGTGACAGATAAATGATTCTCTCCGCCCTGAAACATGGAGCCTGTCAGTGACGAGCGCTGGGTTGTTGCTCTACACGGTTTGTCTTTTTATAATGAGTCTCTCCGTATGTGCATCCCACCAACACTGAGAACACAGGGGAGCGGCAGAGTCAAGGCAGATTGATATCTCAATTAAACTACAGCAGGCCCTTCATCTACCCAGCCCCATTCTTCCACCTTACATACATAGCCCCCTTCTCTCTTCTGTCAGCTCCCACATCTTATTGTGTGTTCAAACGAACTGTTACGTCCAAAATACTGCTGCTGTCATATGAAAACTTGAAACGGTCACTTTGTAGAACAGGCCAAATTTGATCATTTTAAATGTACAGGAACATGAGATTTAGTGATTTTTCAAAATTTCTATTGGTCCAGTCATGATGTTCACACAATGAAAGGTATCTGCCATTTTCAAATGGGATAGAAAAAAGGCTATGAGGACAGTGACGATATATTCCAAAAAAAAAAGGAAGAGCATGAAGAGATGATGAAACAGATGCGCAAAGTGAGGGGGCTGAGCGTTAATTTAAGTAAAGGCTTTGCAGTAACCCCCAGAGGGCAATCCCCTACTGTGCAGGGATAGAGAATTAGTCTTTAGCTCTATTGGATCATCATGGATATACAAAATCATGCCGGGCCAAAGACAAGAGAATTCTCGGCCGGTCAGCCTGCCAGCCAGGTGCCCTGCGGAGAGCGCTTAATAACATCTCTGTCAGGCAGATTCCTTCAGCTCTCATAATATAAATGCTCATTCAACAGTTCCTCTGCATCTAAGGCATATCTCCAGGGCAAATTCCATTTGAAATAACTATTAATGCTGAATCGGATAGATGTCAGGGCAGTCCAAACAAAAGGTTCTCAATCTAGGGTAAGCTGGGAATTACCAAGGGGCTTATACAGAAAATATAGCCAGACACAATTAGAAATATTTCTAGGTAGAAATACTCACAATGCTTCTGTACACAGACAGTAATATTAGCGCTAGGTAAAAAGTTTCACATTCTTCAGTACTTTCTTGTGCACCTTTGTATTTTCAAGTGATAATTTTATTTGAGTTTACAGAATATGCTTTTTGCTTCACTTCGAAGTCATTTACATTTGGTTACTTCCTGTTTGGGTTTAATTTTGCTCTGTTGGTCCGAATCCTGTATTGCTAAAAAGATCAGAACCTAATTTCTATGCTGAAAAATCCTGGATGTACAAAGACGTTCCACTGCAGCTCTATAGAACACTGAGTACTCCAGAAGTGCTTAATTCCTACTTATGTTAGGTAAGGGCATTTGATGTGCAACAAATACACACAGACATATCATCACCTCACAATGTTCAGCTTTGCAATATCACCTCTGACCCTTTGGAAAGTGTTATACTGATACTAATATACTACTACTTTACTAGAAATTGAAAATGGGTATGGCTGAAACCAGAAAGTGTGATGTGTTAGAAACGGACATATTTAATGACCACAACAGTTTGCAGATTAATCAGCAAATGCTGACGTTAACAGCAGGCAGAGAGAATTTAATTTAGACAGATTTTGGAACAAGCATGCTTAGCTCTCATAGGCTCATGGATGCTAATGAGACGGACTGCCTGTGTTTTGAAACTTGGCCCTGAATGCTTCAAAATTTTTGTATTGAAGTACTGAAGTAATTTGGTCAGCACCAAAAGAGTATCAAAATCTGAAACTTGCCTCAGTGCATTGATGTCTGGCATATATTTTAATGAAAACTAGAGTACCGACAGCGGAAACACTCATCTACACCGAATGAACACCCAAATCAACAATACCAGGTATGGTGAGACTTTCTGTAAATGAGATGCTTCAAAGCTCTTTTTAGTTTATTTTCATTCCACTGACTTTAGACCAACTCAAGCTGAATCAGTTTTACATGGGGATTTTTTATGTTTTTCTCCTAAAGGCCACTTGTAATATTTGTGTGGTTTTATTAGCCAAAAAAATCGTAATTGGCCATTTTCCAATCTAATTTCTAAACAGAATAAAACAGGCTGTTTTTGTTACTGTGCTTGTAAGACTGATTCATCTAAACAAGCTTTGTTCTGACTGTCTTGCCATTTACACAGGTAAATGTGCTGCTTTCATGTCCTTACAATAATCAATCAATTCAAAACATGCTGTTTCAGCAGTTTAGTTTCCATGTATGGACTCCATGGGCTGGTGAGTGAACTGTATATAATCAAAGACTTGGTAGTTTTTGCAGGTATGACATGTAACAATTCCAGAGTGAATTACCTTTTACAATTGGCTGAACCCAAAGCACCCTCAGTAATGGTAGTCCTGTTCAAGCTGAACAGGACTGAAATAACTGGAATAACAAAATCTGCTAGCAGACATGATCAAGCACCATGTTGTTTTTGCTTTTGAATGTGGTGCCTGTTGTGTAACGCTGATGAGTACAAGGGCTACATGTGGGCTGTATTTATCTGGGAACATTAATCAGATGCATTTTGACTCTACACTTGTCCTTTTTTCAAGGGGTTTGTCTGAGGTTTTGATACAGTGTGTAAAAAGCACTATTTCAGCTGGATTCATTTTGGGAGGGTCTGCATAAGTTGTTGGGATTTGATTGTGCACATTCCAACAAATTACATTACAGACCCTCTTAAAACAAATCCAGCTGAAATAGTGCTTTTGACACACTGTATCAATATTCTTTCCATGTGTTCCTGGAAAGACACCAATCAGGCCAGATGCCCTCAGACAGACCTCTCAGAAAGTACAGGTGTAGACGCTGGGGAATAATGCTGTCTGTCAGAGGAGAAAATAGAGCATGTTGTACTTGCACCATAGAGTCCTGAGGGGAAGTTAGACGAGGAGAACAAAATCAAGCTCTAGCCCAGTGATCACAGCACTGGAAAGACAGTGAGGCCACAGCTGTGTAATTATAACTTTTCCACCAGGATGCTCACGCTGATTAGCAATCAAATGAAAAAAGCAGTCACAATCGCTCTGCGCAGAAAACAAAGCAAAAAAACAAGAACAAGGAAGAGCTGATGGCTTTCTGTGACCATTCATCATTCTGACACTGCTGTCACTGCGACTGTTTGGAGAATGAGTCTTGAGGTTACCTCAAAGTATCCGAGTGCAACCACAAGAGCAGGCTTGCTCCCAGGACAGCTCCAACCCCAAGCTTCCAAAATATAAAGAGAGAGAGGAGGGGAAAAAAGGATCAACGACTCTAGGCACGTCTCATCCTGACACATCTAAATGTATGAGCCAGGAATATGGAGTAAACAGACTGGACTAGAACAGTGGGCACTGTGTTGATCAAGATTTTGATGATCAATATATTGCCTGCTAATCATTTTAGTCAATTATTAATTTTGTTTTATTAAGTAACACAATACAGAAGAGCACAATATGCAATTGACTCTGTAACCAATCACTGCACTGTTGTGTGCTGCAAGTTTCCTGGCCAGTTACAGGCATTCTTTGGGTGTTTGAACAAACCAAGACCCCACATGCCCCAACAAATGTAACCTTTTCTGTCTGCAGATATTTAACGTAGGTGAATCTTTAACTATATCACCAAGGGTTCACTGGCATATTGCACAGTGTTTTCAGTATATAGCACAGCAAATTTTATTGGCAATATGTAGCAATATGATCACAGCATGTTATTTTATGCAGCTCTACTTGGCACAGAATATTCATCTGCACCAGCAGATGTCACTTGCACGTGGATGCATGGAACACTTACCTAAACAGATCCATACATACAAACAGGAGTGTTCAGCTTTGTATTAAGATTCATGCAATACATTTGGTCCAACACCCTCCCTTCACTCTGCCAATATAAAGACCTGCTATAATAAAGGATTAACTGCATGGTGAATAATAAACCTGAGGCCGTGCTCGTGGGCAAGTCTAGCATATTTTTAACAGGGCACAGAGGAGTCATTTGACCTTGAGTGTTAACGTGAATATCCTGCCTTTAGGGTTCCTGCATCACCACTCTGCCTGTTAAGTGCTCTCTGGCCTGTGATAGAGGTCCTCAGGAGAGAGATAGCGAGCTACGCCAGCCCACTAATGCAAAAACAGAGCCCATATCTCCTAACAGCTATTTTATCTCATTTAAGTTTTAGTTCTGGGAGATATAAAAGGCCCTCTCAAAATGAGACACCAGAACCAGAGATGTGTAAAAGAAACAAGGGTCTTCAAAGTTTAATCACCACGATAAATGTATGCAAGATGACACACCAGTCTCAATTTTCAAAATGTACCAGAGAAAAAAAAAAAAAGGTCACAAACGAATGAAAGAGCTTAGTGTGCACATAAACAAAATGCTCGCTTATCAGTCGGCGTTAATGATGCACAGTATTGCTAGATGATCTATTATTATTATTAGTAGTAGTAGTAGTAGTAGTAGTAGTAGTAGTAGTAGTAGTAGTAGTAGTAGTAGAAAGCTGAAATATCCCAGAATTATAATCAATAATTTACAACCCAGTTTGTTCCAGTATTGACACACATATGAATGATCAGATGTCCACAATGTTTTAGACATATATCTATAATAGTTACAAATAAAATCAATTACTCAGTTTAAAAAAATTAATTAATTTAGTTCACAATTTGAAATGGTAAGCAGGAAATCTACAGGTAATTACAAAGTTGTATTTAGTAGATTCATCTAAAGCAGATTGTCTTTGAGCCATATTTGTGTGTGCATCAATGAAGCTAAAAATGTTGAAAACTTTAATTAGATCTAAACTGGACATCTATGACAATAGCTAACAGGCTAACAGACTGTAGACGTACTTCAAAACTCCAAACTACAAAGTCAAGAATTTATCACTTCAATGCCTATTAAAATGTTAAATGTTTTGAATGTCCATGTCAGAGCTGGCCTATGGAATAATACATGCTGTGTGGGAAGTGAATATGCACCACTGCTAGCTTTGCACTAAGATAGCATTAGTGCGAGAATCATAAGCAGAAATCTGAATGGCCTTAGCTTGTACTTCATACATTCTTTACAGTATGAACTTGATTTAAAATGTAAATTATTGATATTGGCCATAACAAAGTGTCCATTATCAGCGCAACGTCAGTTGGTGTGCTGCTTGATTTTTTTATGTTCCCCTCACAGATTTTTTTTCTTGGTTCAATCATTCCAGAAGGATGCAGCAGCAGACAGAAGCTAAATGTCAGTCGATCAGACATGTTGCCAGCTCAGCTCATCTCAGCCTCTGCTCTGTCTACCTGCATATGCCAACTAATTCTGAATGATAAATTGGAAGTAGCATCTTCCAAAAGTAAGAGACTCTTTTTGTCAGAACTGAACTTAGGTTCAGCCTCAGTTCTGCACAGCAGAGTCCAGAGTTACCTTGCAGATCAGTCTGTACACCTACATTGATGGAGAAGACAGATGCTGCTCTGTGCTCTTGGCACAAACCACTGCTTACTCTCGATCTACTGTAAACAACTCATACTCTATTAAAGATGCATGTCATGAATATGATATTATTCTCTTTGGGCCCTGGAGCCCTGAACGCATGCACATGACTGGGCTGCTCTTTCCTTACTCTGAGCTGCTTAAGTCAAGGCCTTGACTCAAACACTTCCTTACTTACAGCTGCATCGCTAAGCAAAGAGCTGAGGTGTGAGAATGGTATGAAGGGAACTGGCACCATCTTGACAGTGTTGAAGAAACTGATAATTTTTTTTTCCATTCAATCAAATTATACATGGCTGTGCAAACTGCCAGATTAGAATAAAAACATTAGAAACTTATGTGTTGACAGGTTTTCCACAGAAAAATCACCTAACAAAAATGTATGACTGTGGTTTGGTTTTGTGGCTTATATATTATTTAGACACATGAAATAGATTTCCTCAAATATAATCCCTGTGCAATTTTACAAAAAGCTGACAGCTGAGGAAGAACCACACTATTTTGGTTCCTGAATGAGCCAAGAAGATATCTAACTCTGATGCCTCCTTCACCAATCTTGATCTTATAACAGAGGAATTGCTAGTGAGTGGTTGGGATCTAATTTAGACTGAATCTCCTCAGTACCATAAAGTTACTTAAACACACTAAGATTATTATAATCATTACAGCAGTGCAGCCTCTTATCAGTGTGAAGTGGCAGAAATCTGGCCAGATCACTATCATTCCGAGATAAATCCCTAAAAGAACGCCATCGATCTCCTGTCAAAAGCATGCTCTGTCCACTGGAGAAAACTTCCAGTACAACAAAATATAAAAGCTTTTTTCCACTTCCCAACTTTCTCAGACACATTCTGAAACATGGGGAAAATTCCAGAAACTATAATGCTATACAAGCCAAAATACAACCAGACTGTATCACAAAATAAAACATTCCCAACACAGGAGATCACTTTTCAGTGACATTTTCAGAACAAATTAAAGCCAATCATGGTCTACTTTCTATTGACCAAATCACTGAGGTTAAGCTGCCATCAGCATATACACACACACACACACACACACACACACACACACACAATATTATATTATATATATAACAACAAAGAAAGACAAAGAGACAGAAAGAAATAAAAACAACAGACACATAAGTAACTAAAGGTTCTGAAACAGTGGGGAAATGCTCACACTGATCTCACAGACCAAAAACAAATGCATGGAGTGAAGAATTTGCTTCCTGAATTTTAACATTAAAAATCTGCTGGGTTTCAGTTTTCAACTTTGCACTGTACACTTCTCAGGACTCACAATGGAGTGAAGACATCAGCTGCGTCCCACCATTACTCTATGTCTGCAGTCTTTCACTAGTGCTGTATGTTTGCTTTCTTATTACCGAGCAGTAAAGTGAGAGAAGCACACAGCGAGAAGGACAGAATGAGGGCAGGGCATTATGTGCTCATGCTCATAAAGACAAAATGGAGAGAGTGACGGAGATGAAGGTTTCAGAATGTTGAGGCACACCAGAGGCTTCTGTAGGAGAAGAGGAGTGTGACTGAACTGAAAACACCACAATTACCCTCAGCAGGGGTGCTGAACACGCTGTACAAACAATCAGTGCTCAGCCCTCAGGTTTCAAGTTTCAAGGACAAAAGCAGATTTTTACACTTTATATATATATATATATATATATATATATATATATATATATATATATATATATATAGAGAGAGAGAGAGAGAGAGAGATAGATAGATAGATAGATAGATAGATAGATAGATAGACAGATCTTCCACACAACATTTACTTCTATATAATAATTTCAAATCCTCTGCTGTAATTGAAGAAGCTGGAGTGGAAATAAAAGAGTGCATAAATATTTATACTTTATACTCTAATTAAGGCAGACAATGAGCTCCACAACACAAATTCAAATTGCATGGGAAAGTAAGAGTCATTAAGAAATGTTTTACATTCTCCTCCTGTAATGAATGCAGAGCAGACTGGGGTCACTGGAATTAAGATATAACAGATTTCATTCAGGCAGCAGAGACAGAGCATCATGAATATTTAGCACTGTAAATATGGACCTCTGGGAATACTGCGCCTGCGGATTTACACATGCTCCTCACAGTATGAGATGACGCAATAACGAGGAGGAAAAAAAACAGGAAGAAGTCTTATCTTTTCCATACTTTCCCTTTCCTGTAGGTGTGCAACAAAAATAAAGCACAACATTCAGTCAGATGTTCACAGAGATTCCTTACTCCTGATGTGAAATGATGAGACAGGACATGTAATCTGAGCAAAGCACATTAGTGAGTGATTGTCCAGCTCATTTAAAATGCCATTACTTCCAGCCACATGTGAAATTTTGGGCACCCCAATCAAATTAGGTTTTGTAGATTTTGTGAAAACATGTTCACATTCACAGAGAACACATACACAAAAACTGAATTTTTAAATCTTTTGTAAATGTATTGATTTTTTTTTCATAGCTCTCCAGAGATGTTCGATTGTCTTCAAGTCAGAGATCCAGCTAGGCAACTGAAGTACTTTCACAGAGTTGTTGTTAAGCCACCCCTGTGTTGTCTTGGCTGTGTGCTTAGGGTCATTTTATTGTTGGAAGGTGAACCATCAGCCCAGTCTGAGGTCCCCATCCCTCTGGATCAGATTTTCATTAAGAACACCCCTGTCTTTTGCTCCATCCAGGTTTCCCTTAACCCTGGCTAGTCTCTCTGTCCCAGTTGCTGAAAAACAACCCCACAGCATGATGCTGCCACCACCATGCTTCACTGTAGAAATGGTATTGGGCAGGTGATGAGCAGTGCAGAGTAGATTTTCTCCAAGCAGGATGCTTAGAACCGAGATCTTGTTTCTCACAATCTGAGAGTTCTTTAGGTGCTTTTTTTCACAAACTCAAGGCTGGCTTTCATGCATCTTTTCCATAGGAGAGTCTTCTGTCTGGCCACTATGCCGTAAAGCCCAGATTGGTGGAGTGCAGTTATGGTTGTCCTTCTGGAGGTTTCTCCCATCTGCATATAGGATCTTTGGAGCTCAGCCAGAGTAACCATTGGGCTCTTGGTCACCTCTGTTCCCAAGGCCCTTCACCCTTGACTACTTAGTTTGGTGGGGCAGCCATCTCTAGAGTCCTGGTTGTTGCAAACTTCTTCTGTTTAAGAATTATGGAGGCCACTGTGCTCTTGACAACTTTCAGTGCAGCATCATTTTTTTGTCTCATTGTCTCTTTTTTTGCCCTATTTCTCATTTAATTCAAATAGTATTCTGGGATGAAAAAAATCCTTATAACATTATCATAAGTGGCCGGTAACAGTTATTTCAAAATGAGCTGTTTTCAATTAATAACTGGAACAATAATTGGATTGCAGGGACTGGGGATTGAAACATAGCCTGCTAATATTTTCAGGACACAATTAAGTGTCTTAAAGAGCAAAAGATGAGAAAATCTCACTGGATGTTTGCTGGAAACGATAGTTAATTAAACAACAACAACAACAACAACAACAACAACAATAATCACAACAAACACCATCATTTTCTTCAAGCATTACTTCATCAGCTAGTGTGATCCATCATGGAAGACTGACATGTCGCATGCTGTGATATAACATTGGTATGATTTACAGAATAGTATCCACTTTCCACTTTCACTTACCCCCACTACCTGTACTTAAACAACCCAGAGAGAGCGATGCTCTATAGTGGAGGAACAGATGAGCGCTGTGTGAAAAGGTTTCCACAGTTGACTCATCATGGCCTGCAGGCAGCATTTGCGTCAGTGCTGGGCTAATTCCAGCAGTGCAGTATGTGCTTTTAAAGAACTCATCAGCGGTCATTAAGTCCAGTGCCCCAGGCCAGCCGCCACTCAGGTCACCTCTTCAACCCAGCGGAGCAGAGGTGAGCTCTGGGCAGTGTGGGCTCGTGCAGCTGTCACAGGCGTGCATCCTGCTGGGAGAGAGCAGAGTCAGCCGAGGGCAGCAGCAGGGTCACTGTCTGGCTGCCTGTGTGTGCTCTGGGCACTAGTGGCCCTGCTGAAGGCGATCAGGTCATCCCCTCCCCCCACCCACCGCTTGCCCTCTGTCACTGAGCTAATGAGTGCCCACAATGCATCAGTGCGCCACTGCTAGAAAGGCCAGTGACTCAGGTTCAGAAAAACAGAGGGGGCAAAATCATAAATCATGCTGCGGTTAGTCATGCTAATCGAGATATTCAGTGAACTGCCTGCTGGGAAATGCATTAAGGCTCTTTCGCCCACATTGCTTTATATTATATAGCATATGTTTCATTCCACCATCTGAAAAAGACAAAGATGAAAATCTGTATTTCCATTTATGATGCATCACGGCCCTCTTTAGACCTGAAAAGGGGTAACATGATCATCCATGTATCAGGGCTTAATATTCTGGGTTTAGCGGTTAGGACGGATTTAAAGTGTTTGGACAGTATTACATTTACATTTACAGCATTTAGCAGACGCTCTTATCCAGAGCGACTTACAACAAGTGCTTTGTCAATCTAGAGAAAGTATCTTTGCTAGTTACCAATAGCTTAGAGAAAAAGACAGTCCTGAGCTCAGATACTGCTAGAAACAAAATGTCACTGCAGACACCGAGAGAAAAAGAAACAGAGTTGAACGCAGAACTCTGTGCCATTCAATGCAATACAATAACAATAAGATACAATACAATAGACTACAATACACAGTGCAGTACAATAAAATAAGTGCAGCTTATAATTCAGTGCTCATTTAAGTGCTGTGTAAAGAGATGAGTCTTCAGTCTACGTTTGAAGACAGCAAGAGACTCTGCTGTTCGGACAGCCAGTGGGAGTTCATTCCACCACCTGGGTGCCAGGACAGAGAACATTCTCAAAGCTTGTCTTCCGTGCACCTTGAAGGATGGCGGGTCGAGCCGAGCTGTACTCGAAGCTCGAAGGGTTCGTGGTACAGTTCGAGATTTCACCATTGCCATCAAGTAGGTAGGGGCTGGTCCATTTTTGGCTTTGTAGGCAAGCATTAGGGTTTTAAATCTGATGCGTGCAGCTACAGGAAGCCAGTGAAGGGAGCGCAGTATTAGACAGATTCTGATGATATATAGGGGAAAACTGAAACTGGCTCAGGCTTCACCTCTAAAAACGAACCACTGACCGTTTATAAGCTTTTCTTTAAAAAAAAATAAAAAATGTACAATCATGCTAAGTGAAAGGTGATATAATACTATGTGCATAAATATTTCTAAGTTATCCAAGAAACAAAAGTAAGTGTAAAGCTAGTAGTGGGAAAATGTATATAACATAAAAGTCCAGACTTTGATATAATTATATGGGGATACTATAAACACATGTATAAACATGTTCTGTTAGAAAATAGTAGCAGTAATAGTAAGGTAAAGACCTGATAGAGGTCAATTATAATAAATATATTATTTTCCACAATACATTACAAGGAAAAAAAAAAAGATTTAGTAGAGAATAAATACGGCTTTGATTACTACACACATCTAAGCGCATAATCATATATAAAAGCAGGGGGTTCCAGGAGTGCACATTTTTCTACTTTAGTATAACAATTTTCCACATTTACACTGCTGTGCACACACACACCCCACTAAAGAACATGCAATAGATGGACTACCTAGAGAGCACTGGTCACTGGTCACTTTGGCAATGTAACTGAATACAGCAGTTACTGACTGAATAATCAAACGGAAAAGCAAACATTTAATTCAGTTACACAATGTAATCTTATGGATACTTTGCTTCATTTTTAATTTTCTCACAAATGTTTCATTACTTTTTCAATTATGTAAGAAATAACACCTGCTAATTGGAATTGGCAGATTTATGTTCCAAACATGTAAAATTCCAAACATGTAAAATTTATTTATTTATTTAATGTTAGCTGATCTGTGACGCAATTTTATGATTAATAACATAAGCCAGGTAAATGCACTAACATTGTATTTGAATTCTGCTGTTACATCTGAATACCAAAATGTCATGGCATAAGTATGCATGACTCTCAGCACTATGTATGTTTTTTTTACGTTTTGTTAAAACTGAAAGAAGTAGCATTACCAAGTCAGGAGGGAAAAAACCCTAAAATGCTGCGAGTCACCCTGTAAAGCCTCAAATACTAATTTAAAAGTCAGAGGCATCAGATCAGATTTTTGTTAGTTTTTCAGACAATGTCATACGTCGTACGACATAATAATTTGACTGAAAAAGAGGATCCTGCTAAATGTTTGGGTCTTAAAAGCAAAATCGACATTATACTGATGAAGATATGAGAAAAAAAGCAGATAAATTACTCACATCAGAAGACGCATCCTTCACCAAGTTTAGAGTTCTCTTTGAATACTCTTTCAACATGCTCGCAATCATCACATTCATCTGCTTGGGGGAGGGATCCAAAGCACAAAACGCGTTATGAAATGTTCTTCTGCACATTGTTTGCTATGATAAGTTTCCCAAAAACGTACTTAGTGCAGCTTTAAAATAACAGTCTTGTATATTAAAGAGCAACTAATGCTATTTATTTTAACATTAACACAATTTGAGCTAATGCAAAAAAACTGGAAATTTATTAATGTGCTCATATACCCCACACAGGAAAAAGGCTCCAAAAAAATCTGCACATTGGCCAATTCAGCCATAAAAACTCATAATTGGTGACTATATACTAAAAGGTTTCATTAACATAAAGGAGTTGTTTGCTAATATTTTGGGTATATTTTGCAAGCTTCATGTTCATTAAACTGTCTTCCTTGTTAAAACTATTGTTAAAAGCACATCATTAAATTAATTTGGGCCCAAAGATTGAACAATCTTTTCAACTCCAGGACTTTACTATGAATTACTCAGTTACTACAATGCAAGTAATGTGCATGTAGTTATAAGATAAAGGAAGGGATATCTGGATCCTTGGAGTTGAACACAGTTAATCATCTAAAAAGGTCTGAGTACAGACAGCACAACAAATACTGACACAAACATTTACACAAGTGACTGTTTTCTGTTCAAATAAACCAAGGTAGCTTGAATATTACTTTAAACCTGATAAAGAAAATACGCTCATTTGTATTAAAATCATTTTGGAAAAGTTAAGCATTCCCAGTCTTGAATAGCATGACCTGCATCAAGGTTATAAAACTAATGGGAATCAACTCTTAACAACCTGAGCTAACTGAAAACTGAGCCATCTTGACGTAGATGTTATCTGACGTATCGGAGCACAGTTCATGGCTAAGCCACGCATCGGCTTCACTCTAATGCCTGTTTAATTTGTGCTGACGTGAGATAACCTCCCTCAGGGGCTGAGCAGTGTCTTAACCGCTGATAAGCTTTCATTTATCACCAATTAAAGCAGCTGCATGCCGGCGTCGCCCTGTGCTACACATGTCTGTCACTACACCAGTGAGCATGGGTGGCCCAACAGCTGCCCATCAGAGTCCAGCAGCAGTGTGCACATAAGACAATATCTGCTCCAATATTCATAAAGCTTCAAAATGATGGATGAGTTACAATTTCAGATTCAGGTTTAAGATCATATCCTGCAGACAGATGGGAGGTGTAAGAATGGTGTGACAAAAGGTGGGGATGGATTGGGGGACAACGAACAATGTCATACATGTAAATTCAGCTGCTCCCTTGGGGAGAGAGAAGCAGGGCTGTCAATTAGAGCATCAATAATTAAAATAGTTGTAGGTCCCATTAGCGGGGATGTATTTCCATGAATAGTTAATGATCCTTGCAGGCACTTTCTGTGACACACACCAAAAGGAGGTCTCAGTGGAGCACCAGCAGGTCTCCAAAAGAATGCCTCTCGGACACGAGAGACACACTCAGCAGAAATCAGGACACATAAGAACATGTATGGAGTTCTCCAGAAAGACTCTTGACACTTCAGATTACATAATAATCGTGAATTATTTATTTCAAAAAAAGCTTTTTCAGGAACAAAGGACCAATACTGACACATCTAGATATGAGAAGAATTATTTTCAGTTATTTTCTTTAATAGTTCAAGTTTTGGGAACAATATTATAAATTGGAATTGTGGGTCAATGCCATTATCCAGGATTTACTATGTGCAGGTATCCCCCCGATGCTGACATATAAACATTTGTAAAATACAAAAATAGCGACTAAATATACATGCACTAATATTCCAGAAAAAATACATCATTTACCACTGTAGGACTATAAATGCAATGCAATAAATAAAGCACACATATTTTAGCATATTTGCCCAGCATTCCGCTCTTCCAGGGGACAATAAACGTGTCATCAGAGATCAGTTTGAAGCAGTCAAATATAAATCATCTGTCCAATGTTGATACACACCAATTAACAAACACATTAAAACCACCTACATTCACGGTCCATTTTAATAGCTTCACTTAACATATAGGAGCACTACAATTACAAACTGTAGTTCATCTGTTTCACTGCACACTTTGTTAGCCCCCTTTTCACCCTGTTCTACAATGGTCAGGACCACCATGGTGTTACTTAGGAGGTGGACCATTCTTAGCACTGCAGTGAAACTGACATGGTGGTGGTGTTAGTGTGTGTTGTGCTGGTACGAGTGGATCAGACACAGCAGTACTGCTGGAGTTAACAGTCCACTAACCAAAAATATCCAGCTAACTTCATCCTCTGAGCAGCATCCTGTGACCACTGATGAAGGACTAGAGGATGACCAACACAAACAGCAACAGATGAGCTTTCGTCTCCGACTTTACATCTACAAGGTGGACCAATGTAGGTGTGTCAAATAGAGTGGACAGTGAGCAGACAGTGTTTACAATAGTTTCCATAGTGTTAACAGCATTACTTAGTAGTTACCACCCCATTGTATCCTGCTGCATCTGAAGGAGTCTACTTTGTTTACAAGGCAATGAACATTAAGGAATGGGTGGACTTTTGGGGTTAGGTCTGGCCTAACATGAACACCAGAATGAATGCTGAACCATTGTCTACTCTTGTAACACCTGAGGTGCATCCTTACTTGGTCAGCTGCATCAAACTGTGGTCTGTGGAGTTTGAATGACTAATATTTTCCAAATTCAAGCAGTGTCTGATTGTCAGTGGCAGGAGTGTATGTTCGAAAAAGCTGAAGTTGCCTGCCTATTTGAATTTCCTGTTCCACCTTTCAGGCGCCTGTACAGTTGCCAGAATGTAAAAGCTACATCATTTAAAGTGGGAAAAACAATTATATATATATATATATATATATATATATATATATATATATATATATATATATATACATACACACACACACACACACACACACACACACACACACACACACATATATATATATATATATATACATATACACACATACACAAGTTTACTTAAGCACCTAAAATGGTTTAATTTGAAAATAAATATATAGAGTGACACCCTGAAACTGTCAAATGTTTATTATATGGTTACATACATTTTCCACCATACTCCTCACTATCAGTGTTGCACTCCTCTCCAGTCCAGACTTAATTTCACGTTTAATTGTGTTTCACAATTAAGTTTAAAAAAAACAAAAAAAAACAGCTGTTTAATAAATATTGCAGTGGAGGTGATGAGTTTAATTTGATATCCAACAGCAGGAGTATCGAGCTTGAATGTGGAGCAGTCAAGTGATGTCAGTGTGCATAAATGTACACACATCAGATTACGCTGTACTGTATTTTGACGCTGTGTTGAATATTGACATCAGTCAAAAGTGGGTCGTTCCATCTGTGGCCAACAGTGTGTCCAGACACCCATCTGCTGTTTCTGCTGAGGACAGGACTCCCACACAGTATGCAGTAACAGGATGGGTGGAGATGTGGGACTAATGCTCAGATACAGAAAGGAGGTTGGGGGGGGTATATGGTGCAGTTAATAGAAACAAATAAAAGGGAAATGCACAATGGAAACATTATTCTCTGCTAGTGTCACTTTATGCTTGTGTGCTGATGAGATAAACTGCAGTGCAGCATGTGACTAACACCAAAAACTCAACCCTGAAATCTTTTCCAGCAATCTTTCCTTCCAGTGGATATATATTAAAAAGGTAGGGGACAAGTCTTGCATACAACCAAATCAGCTTTGTTATTTTTCTAGGTGTTTAAGTGGGCGACCATTCACCTCTCTAACTGATCTTAATCTTACAACACATGGAAAGACAATTTATTCCTATTCCTCAGTCTGCCTATGAAGCTTTTCTTCACATGAAATGGATTAGAACTTTTTCAAAGAGAAAAGAGGATTCCACAGAATCCCACATCTCAGAGGCGTCTCCGGTGCGAGATTTTCATGTTGAAAAACTGAAAACTTTCAGCTGGTATCAAATGACAGCTTAAAGTGGCCTTTTTCCTTTTTCCAAGTTGAATTCTAGCTCTTTGAAAATCCTTGAGAGCTTGAATATTATTTCTGACTTATGAATGGCTTCTATGTTAAGAGAGTCCATATCATGTATAATTCTTTTTTTTTTTTAAGATGTTGATGTAGTATGTAAACATTATTCAAGTTTCAATGATTTCTTCCCTAGTCTATACAGTCCATATGTGGAAACTAAGCTGCCCATTTTCAATTCATTGTTTTTGTGATGTCACAAAAAATAACAAATTTACAAATTACTGCCTAAATACGGCACAATTCTGGGGAGCCAAACATGATGGAGCTCAATTTACATATAGCAATCTTAAAATCACAGTAAACAACATGTTTACATCTAAAACATGGGTTGAAAAATGGTCATGTAAAAAAGAATGAAGTTTTTGGCATGTAAAATTACAAATGCTTTAAGTGGACCTCATGGGGGAAAGAAATAAAGTTTAGGAACAATAGAGGATATGGGCCCTATGTGGTCTTTCCTGTGATCAGGGGCACTAAAATCAATGAAGAAGAACCTTTACAGGCACTTTCCCAAACTGTGACACCTGTAGGTTTAAGAAACTCATTTTATTTGGTTAGCAGCACTCTGCTATGGAATGTTCATATCACTGATACCACAAGTTCTACACATGAGCTAATGTAATGTACACTGTCTGGATTTATCAATCATCTCATTTGATCCCTCCAATCTTATTATACTGACCCAAGAAGGGAAGCATTTAATAAGCTATTCCATACATAAACAGAAAAGAAGTGGTACAAGCTCAATCATTTGAACACTATTTAGCACTCTGGAAGGCCTTATAAAGACTGAGGACACTGGGATTACGAAACATGCAATTTATACATCAAACATTTAAACATAAATTCATGATTTTTATCTAAACTGGGTGATAAAGTACTGCATATTGGCAAGTACCTAATTTCTTGCACCAAAAACTCCAGAAGCATGTGAGTAGGAGGGTGTTGGGAATAGATGATGGTCAGGGAGTGGGCTGACCCATGTTTGGGCTATTTCTGAATGGCTGGGCAGCCTGCCAGCTGGATGACGGGATTAAGCCCCCTCTGGTCGAGCGGCCCTCACTAATCCCTTCCTCGACTTCCCTGCGTTATCCAACACTACCAAGACAACTGCCACGCTATCAGGCCTGTGCTTTCCACCTAAACAGCCACATTTCCCCCCCATTTTCACATTATGCTCAGAAACATTACAACTTAAATTTTCATTATCTGGACAGTTAACCTTAATCCAGCTGTATGTCACATGCAACAAATAAGAATCTAAACTAAAATCATGACCTTGGTGCAATGTCCTTGTCTTCATATATTTACACAGTGTATTCTGAAAAATCAGAGGCCACTTATTCAGTTTCCAGTTAAAAGTCATTAAGCAAGTTATTCATTTTTCAAGAGATATTCTGAGGACACAACACAAGATAATCCAATTTTATAAGGAAGAGGAAAGTCAAAGAAAAATGAGTGAAAAACAGGACTTTCCAAATCTGGAGTTCATGAAAAGATTTAAGGACTATCAATGTGCAAGACCTGGTAAACCATCAACACCGTCTCCATCAGAGAGACAGTACTTTCATCTTTGAGAGATAAGAGAAAAATCAAGCTCTTGTTTCAGATCTGACAAAATCCACAAGTACTTATGTTCATCCTTCCAGTGTGAGAAGACAACTTAGTGCTTAGTCTGAAAAATGTGTAGCTGCCAAGAAGCCCTTACTGAGAAAAGAAAATAGAGAAAAAAGAAGAACATTTGCAAATGAAACAAAGAAGCTACTAGTATTCTCTGAACAATGGACTGACCACCCCAGAGACCCTATCACAACATCACTGAATGTGTTTAGGATTTAGGACTCTAGTGTGAGCTGTAGAAAATGAAACCAACTTCTAAGACTGAACTTTGACCGTAAACTGGAATTAAAATAAATGAGGTACAGTCTTTTTTGCACAATACTATATGTATAGTTTCAGGTTAACATTTTTCTATAATGTGCTTTGTAAACTTGTTTCAGGAGAGTTCTGGAAATATGCTTTGGCCCTAAAGTAGAGCTACACTAGCTCCCATAAGACAAACACACCCATACACACAAAAAGATGTTTTCCCATTGAAAATGAATCAAGTGTACAAGATATTCAGAGCAGAGACACACATACTCTCACACACTTCTCTCTTCCTCTCTCTATTTCAGCAGCTGTTGGTTGTACTCCAGGATTACTGGCTCTCGGTGCTGTATTTGCATTTGTTTACCTCCCTGAATGGTAATACAGCCACAACCCTGCAATCAGAATGCAAATCCAAATTGATATGAAGCGTGACAAATTGGATATCCGTGCGTAACACTGGGGAGGGGTAGGACAGCCAGAGCATGTCTGAACTAGGCTATTTAAAAAAGGCTTGAATTGTAATGAATCACTTGTCCATCACACATCAAATGGAATCTTCCTCAAAGCCTAATAGTGCAAGGATAACCACTGGCTCAGTGCAGTCCAAGTTCAAGCAAAATCGTCTTGTACACTTGAACTGTAACAAGCTCAACCCTGATTTGCTTTTCCACCCTGCTCTATTCTTTGTCTCAAATTAAATTAATAATTTCACTCCGGGGGGCATGTTCCATTAATAGCACAAAAATAGGTTATTAGCCCGAGACTACTCAGAAATTATGGGTAGTCTTTGTGAATATGACAAAGAAGCTATACAAGATTAAAACCAAGAAATGGTGCAGTTGCTGTCCCAGATTCTGTTTTTAATCATTCATAATACAATCTGCATATTTGAGTCTGCATAATTGCTGAACTCAATAAACATTAATAACAATAATAAACACTACACATCAATAAACTTTCAAAAAGTTGATACAGAAGTAGCATGAACTACAGTGACATTTTGTTTAGTGGGACCCATTTAATGTTAGGAGCTGATTTAAATGTAAAAGCTCTGCCTGTAGCTCTTATGAGAGTAAGTGTCTCACCCCACATGCTAATGCGTCCAACGCTAGCTTAGACCAGTTAGATTCATTTGCATAACTGTAACCAATTCCTATAAACTTTAATTAATTATGAGCAACGTTAGTACCGAGGCTTCCTTTAAAGGGCAAAAAGAGCATGACAAATCTTCTATTAAATCAAACAATTTCTGTATAAACAATTCAAAGTTGTTGACCCAAATTTGCACTTAAAACAAGATACACTGATGCATTCTTTGCTGTCTCTTTGTGCTTAGCCCCCTTTAAGGCCCCCAAAAATAGGGCCTGCTGGACAACGTTGCGTTCCTACTTGAGAGACAGAAATGGTCCTCACAGCACAAACAACAGGCCTTTGACGACTTTCATTCCAGCACGGTGGAAGCCAAGTCTGTTCCAACTGAGCTCGATACTAGCCGTCAGCGTATTTGCAGCCTGCACCATGCATGGGTATGGATGGCCATACATTATTCAGCTGCTGGCTAAATGACCTTAGCTTTTCAAACACTGGGTGCTGGAGGGGGGAGGGCATGTAGCAGAGAGGAAATCCCACTACTCTCACGCAGGCTGATGAAAAATCAAGCAATAGGTCATGCGTCTCATCTACATCCATAATTGTGTCAGGACCGTGGGACGACATCTGGAGCATTTGCACAAGTCTCTGAGAATCATTATAGCTTAATTAGAAAGCCTGAAATTGAAATAGACATGGAGCTGGGTGGTGAAGGTGGAAGATGATTAAAATGACACACAAACTTAAAGGCTGATTGCACTCTGATTTGGTCGGAATGATCTTCAAGTGCTACCGAGAATTACTCTGAGAGTGTCTCACACATGCTTGGTTTTTAAAAAGCATGTATTGCTTTTATCAAAACAGCAAAACTGGGGACACTTCAAGGGTTTTCCAAAATACTTCAGATGAAGAAACAGCTCAGTCTCCAAACGCTTGCACTAATTGATCCCAGATGGCACAGCTAAAGGACACGGCTGCCTGGGTGTAACAAACTGGGGTTCAGGTGTCCATAGGGTAAATTACTCTTCATACAGTTCATATAATAATTCTCAAACTTTGAACGTATAAGAGCATGAATATTGTAAGAATGGAATGACACCGAGGCGATGCAGGTATCCACTGTGTTTATGTATGTATGTATGTATGTACGTACGTACGTATGTATGCCAAGTCTGATACATGAAAACGAATATAGCTCATTGTCAGTTGAGCGAAAACTTCTCATCCAAAGCGCAATTTCAGTCGCTGCCATATAGTTAGCTCACTGCTGGTTAATAGAAAGTTTCTCAGTTGAAAGGAGATTTTCACTGTGCCACAGACTTAGCATTATAGAAAACGTTATTTCTACAGAGATACAAATGCAGTAACACTAATACAATGCAGACATTTTAGCACAATATCACAGTCTCTTAAACATTCTGCCCTTTGGGAGTACAATGTCATCATAGACCAGTTTGAAATACTGGTCAAATGCAAACGTGCCTCATGGAGATAATCTTTTAAGCAAATATGATTCCAATATCATTGTGCATCTCTACAATCTGGTCAAATTTTTTTGGATGCTGACTGATTTTGATGTTGCCTTTTTTTTCTTAGTATCCCTCTGTGCCCGATTACCTTTGGATAAGGTCTTTGTCAGATTGAGTCAGTTTATATGGCTGTACTATGCGTGTATGCTTGCCTGCACACTGAATGTCATGGCTGAGAGGGCAGAGAACAGCTGCTGTCGATCAGACAGTGAAGCAGCCCGAGGATTTGGGTATGTTGTAGCTTGGAAATGCAGCACAAGCTGTGTTATGTGATAGCAGCAACAAAAGGTGTTCAAAGACAGTGGTGCTTTGAGTGCAAAAAGTACCATCTGAGAGCTTTAGGGATGTAGCAACAAAATGACATTAATCAAGAAACAAAAGTGCCTGACATTTTTCAGTCTTTAAGAAAAAAAAGAACATCTGCTCTTAGCTTATGTCAGAATTGTTTTATACTAAGATCAAATCTAAGACAAAATCACATAAATGCAGGTAACGCACTGAAAACTACAGGCCACAATCGTGCAACTGTTTGCAAGTCTCCCAAATCTGTGCCACAGGGAGGAAGGATCAATCTTTAATGGCGCTGGGGTGTATGAAGCTGCTCCACTCACTGCACGAGAGGCAAAGCCCCCGGGCCATTCATCTCAATTCACTGCAGTACCGCCAGACATTCCCCTTATACGACACTGACCACAGACTATAAATCCTGTCAACATTGGAGTGTGCACGGGCTTCTATGTAAACATGGCCAATTTAGGATATGGGCAGTGAAAGCAGGGAAACAGCATCTGAGGTGAGACAAAGTGCAGGAACTGAATAGACACCAGCTGCTCCACTCAGTGCAACAATCAGCACTAATGAAGTGTTTTCACATCTAAGCAATCACATGTGGCAGAGCTGGCTTAAATTAAATTAAATTTTATACTGCACCAAAGCAACGCTGAGCCAAAACAGTGTTTCCAACAGAGCTATCCAATAGCGTCGCCTCCACTCTGCCATGACAAGTAGGAAATTCTCTGCATTCTGTTCCATATGGCCTCAAAGTGCAACGGCTACAATGAGAGCAAGGAATGTCTCTGTTAGTATTTGATAACTTGACTTGTCATGTGACACTATGGCTTAAAGACATGTAGAACACGGAATGGACAGGCACAATCTGCTGCCCCAGAATTTTGCTGGTGACACAATAAAGCTTTGATCGTTTTGCAGCCGAAAATATCCCATAATGACAGCAAACCATAAAAAAACAATTAGGGATGTACCAATATGGGAATTGTGGACCAATACTTATTCCTTCATCCATTCATTCATCATCTAAGCAGCATGTCCTCCTGGGTCACAGGGGGTGCTGGAGTCTATCTAAGCGCTCCCTGGGTGGAAGACAGGAAACACCCTGGACAGGTCACCAGTCCATTACAGGGCAGACACACAGACATACACATTCACACATAAGGGCAATTTAGTTTTACCAGTTGGCCTGACTACATGTCTTTGGACTGTGAGAGGAAACTGGAACACCTGGAGAAAACCCATGCAGACAAAGGAAGAACAGGCAAACTCCATACAGAAAGGACCCCGGTCATTCAGCTGGGAAACAAACCCAGGCCCTTCTTGCTGTGAGGAAACAGTGCTACTGTACCACGTGTTGAGCCACTAATGTTTAAATCTAATATTTTTCATGTAAACTTCTACAGTTACTAATACACAAACATTTATAAAATGTAGAAATTGGAACCTAGATCTAACTGGATAAGCATTAAAAAGCTTTGCTGCATTTCAAGCACATACATGTTGACATCCTGACCTCTGGCTTTTTGCTCATGTAGCTATTTCTCGCATGCCTTTGGGGAACAGCTGTGTATGGTGTCATCGGGAAGCCTGGGAGTGTGTGGATGAGGACAGCCCATCTCTGGGCAAAGTCTCAGAATGCAACATCTGTGCACTCCAACAACTGGGCAATAAATGTGACATGTGAGGAAGAAAACAGGCATCTACACTGTGCTGACTCAAATACCCTGTGTAAGAGGAACATGCAAGCGTGAAGGGCTGGTATGGCATGCACTCTGCTAAAGAGGAACATCGGGTCACTTTTGCTGAGGTTTAGGGATTGATTCTTCTCATCACAAACCACTTTAAAACACATGTTGTGACATATTATAAATTAGACTGGTCACAACTGATATGGCATAGGCTGTCTGAAATATCAGTGTTCCACACTGGTAAGTTTAAGCTCAAATTATTTGAAACTTTTATGGAGATCCTCGTTCTTATACAAGTGCATTAAAAGACAAAACATTTCACATATTTTCAGCTAATGAAGTTTATTAAGTAGAGTGCACAGTGCAGGTCAACTTTATAGACAATATGTGAAGGAGTATTTTTTGTTTTATGATCGTTTTGAAATAAAACTTTTGGCCTAAAATATATTTTTGTAAGGCAAAAAAGAATAATAATGTTTTACCATTATTTTACCATCATCAGCATTAAAATCATAACTGCTAGTTCATATCAGCACTGTTGTAAACAATTTCTGAGTAAGTTTATCTAGACTTTGTTTACATCTCAACAGCTGAATTATGAAGATTTTTTTTAAAGTGTTTCCTTTAAGTAATCTGAAAAAGACTTGCTTATGTGGTTTCCAACACTGCACAACATGCTTTTCTCTACAAAAATGGACAAAATATTTCATAGATCAGTGAATGTCATCACTTAAATATATTGTATGAAACTAACAAAGCTGTACAATCCCCTGCAATCCCTTGTCATAAAAGCAAAGGGCATATGAAGATGAAAACTGAAGAAGAAAAAGATTAAGGCTGACATTGATGGGTTCCTGTCACAGCATACACATTCAGCAGAGATATCTAATGAAAGTTAAAATCACTGGCCTGCAGCCCAGCACACGACACTAGCCAGAGCGTCACGCAGATGGGCTGAATCTGAGGTTTAAGCTGCGGCGGATGCCTGAGCCAGTGTCACATTACATCTGAGACATTCTCTCCTTCCTCACCGTCACCCTGCATTAGTATACCGTGATAAGCATCTATCACATGACCTGCAGAATCAGAGAGCAGGGCAGCTGGAGGAAAAGAGGCATCAATCTACAACGTGATCATTCTGAAGTGAAGTCTGTTACATATCTAACATTCAAGGGAAACAAAGCTCTTATCAGGCCTTAAGTTCCCCTTCTTTCTTTTCTTTCAATTTCATCTTTGCTGGTAAGTAGGACCTGTAATTGAAGGCAAGGATTCAACACAATAGCTATTTTCAGGTGTGAACCTGTGATCACAATTCTACATAAATAGAACTGTGATCTGGATTGTAATTATAGGCAAACCAAAGCAGTGGCTGGCTGATACCGTCACTCGATGTTTAAGTCTTACAGATTTATCTGGATCAGTGAAAATCCTACTCATAAAGCACTGATATTTAGTGGCTTTTTATGTTGTAACAGACTGAAGATTTACTTCTGCAAAACTGCTAATCCAAGTATCAGCGTTGGTATCAGGATGTAGAACATAAATACCTTTCTGTGAAGAGCACAATTGAAAAATAAGAGTTAATTAACAAAAATCAATACAACCACTGAAAATTCTGGAAAGCTAAACTGGCCCCCATGACCCCACGCCATGACCCCACTCCACAAACATCCCCAAAACCTCAAACCACTCAAGCCACATCCAATTCTTAATTCAGATCATGCAGACAAGTTAATGTGGTATAGAGTGACCCCCTAGACCTACCGCCAAGTCCAGGTACAAAAGTAGCCTGGTGGTGAACTTGCTGCAAGGCGCTAGCTAAGGTAGAGTGCGTTCTGCTCCTTATTATCGTAGGTGTATCGTAATTGAATATGTAACTGCTAACTCCTACAGTAAGCAAGCCTTAGGTATTTACCATTCATACCAGCATACTGATGTTTGACAACACATGTGTGCTCCAGTCTAATAGGGTTTAAAGGTGTAATAGTACCAAAAAGTGGGACATTAAAATTAGGTTATCATCTAAATTAATTTAGTTTCAAAGTGTAAATAAGATCTATCAATGCCAATGTATGAATGCACTGTTTTTAAAACAAGCGTATGTAGCTTACGGCTTAAATTACATAATTTGAAGCACAATCTGCTTGGGTGACTACTCACATCCAACACCAGCAGTTCTAAACCGAAGTAGACAAATTTGGACGTGAAACATCCAAATCTTCGTGGCTGATCAACTGCATTTTGGGGGCGAGTACAAAGTCATGTAAATTAAATTTTCTGTCACATTATTGCTTTAACATTATTCGATTAATATTAAATTACTTGAACCAATTTATCAGTCATCAAGATTTTAAGCCCCTTAAAATCAGTATCGGTCACAAAATGTTGATATCAGTTGGGCCTTATTTCTAACTCAAACAACTGAGGTGCTGGCTATTGATCCAAGATCTCAATGCATCTGCTTTTATATACAACTCAACTCTCACGTGTTGAGAGGAAAATGTCATGCAGGAAGGGAAGACGTGAGTACAGCTTGTAAACAACAGCAATAGACTGCCTACCACTCTCCTGTGACCTGTCCTGAAGTCCAGTGCATCATCCAGGGCATTCATGTCAGCACCATTACCTACACGGCAGCCTTATAAACTCACAGCACCTTACAAACTACACTGAAACACTCTATAAAACTGCAGGTTATATTAATAAATGCTGGTTTATAATGCACATGAGGGAGCAATCCGCTGCTTTTCCCGCTGCCTCACATATGAATCTACCACTTGCCTTTTATGATGAGACCACCCAACCCCCCACACTTTCACTGCTCTTCAGATCAACACATGAAATGCACTGCAGACTGGAGATCAAGAGGAAAGTGTCTCAGCAGAATGCAATAACAGCAATTCATTACCAATTCAGTGCATACTGGCATCTCTTACTGAAGCCCACCATTGACGTGATGACATAATGGGGCCGTGTTTAAAAGATATGTTAAAATTGTATGAGCATTTTTACTGCGTTTACACCACCAATTTAAATGCATATGCTCTCACACAGTAACTTCAAAATGAGAAGAAGCAAAGGCCTGGCTGGAGATATAAAAAATGACTTGACAGCAAGGGAAATGAGCAAATTTCAAAGGCTTCAACACAAAGAGTTTCATAAAATAAATACACTTGTAATTTGTGACAGCAAGCACATCAACTGATAGTGGATCAATGTTGTTTGACCTGGTGACAAGACAAAATATATAAAATTTATTTATTTACTTAAAATCATTAAACATGATAAATAACAAGCAGCTTAGCTAGCCAAAAGGTCAGAGGCTGCTGTGGAACGAGATCCTGCCAGCACTAGCTCCGTCTGGTTTAGAGGATCCTCTAACTAAAAACAAGACTATGAATATTCCAGCACATGCAAATATGTACATGACTGGCTGTCTTGTATCATGCCTCATCCAAAAAGCAGCCTGGGAGGAAATACTCCTTATAACTTCAACGTGAAAGAGCAGGACCAAACTGCTGTACGCCTGATGGGCAGATATATGTAAATGCATTGGTTTTCATGAAATCACAAACACAATGCATTCATATCAGGCTGTTTTTGAAGCTTAGTATTCAGTTATGGATTGTACTGACTGACAAGTGAATGATACATTTTAAAACTATCAATATTTATGTACTACAACAACTGTTCAATTTATATATATAAAAAACAGTTTACCATGAAATTAGCAATATATGTGCTGATTGAGTACACTATGCTTGCTGTGTAATTGCCCAATATTTTCATTAAATTTGAAATATGTAATTCATAATATTGGTGTTTCTACTATAGTGATATCATAAACTGAAAAAAAAACCACAATGGATATACAATAATCCTATCAGTCAGTACTCTTCATGAAATAGCTTGCTAAAGGTTGCCTTCAGAGAAAGACAGTATTCTAGCTGGCACTGTAAAAGATTTATGTGCCTTAGTGAGTGTGCTTATAGCCTTACAATTTAATGTAGAAATTCTGTGCTTCTCTACAAAACCAGAAACAGCTTCACAAGTATGTCAGGACAGTGTACACCATCCGAATTCATACCATCTGCAAGCAGTCAGAGCTCTTCATCATCTGCTCCCAGCCTTCATCATGTGACACATCTGTTTTACTCTCTGCCTGTAACACAGGAGAAGCTTAGCAGAAGCTAACAAAGGGCCTCCGAAAGCTGTTTCTAATAAATATTGGGTGATAAAATAATATGATCGATTCTCCTCTCCTCCAGGCATGACAGCAATGACTTCTCTGCCAAATTCTAAACATGTGTAAGTGTATAACGCATCTTGTGTACTCCAATCTGAGATGAAATATAGCATTATTTAAAATACCATTCTATTGTAGGTACTTTCACACTTAAGAATCATTGGTCATTTCAGTGATTGCAACAGGCTTAGGATGAAAAAGTGAATAAACATAAAAGTAATACAGACCAATGTTTTCTTCTGATCACATGTGTTTTAGATAAGGAGCCTGCAAAAGGCCTCTCAGCAAATGACACTCTGAATTCCATAAATCCTCCGCATGTTCGACTGCTAATACACAAACAGTTTACCATGACCTCTCATACAAAAGGCAAAACAGGCTGCAAGTTAAAATAGCATTGTTCACACATTTTCAGGTTTGATTTTCAATTCTGAAGATAACATTTGAATTTTTTTTTTTACATATACTAAGTGTACAAATCCTGATTCTACAGATCTCTAATAATACACTACTCAGATTGATTTAACGGCACCAGCCCACTAAAATAAGCACCAAAAGCCCCAAAAATGATTAATGACTTTAAAAAATGGTAACAACTCCCAGTGATGGTAAAAACTAATTTACTGCTAGTTTTTTGAAAAACTTATAAATACTTATTATTTTTATTTCATTTCATGCTAACAATAGCAAGACATGAGTATTCCCACACACGAACACAACTAAACTTTGAAACATTTCCCTATATTGTACCCAAAATTATTAAAATAATTTTTACATGTCCATTTTCCAACTTGTTTATTCCTTTAGAATTACACAGGGTGTTTTGGCAACTTACTTTTGACTATGTAAATTAGCTCTATTCTGATTGGCTGCCATTTTGGCTCTTTCAAAAAGCAGTTTAGGCTGAAACATTCCTTATAACTTCAGCATGGGTAGAGCTAAACTACTGTAGGCTGAATTGCTGAATATATATAGCCTATATGTGTTGGTTATCGTGAAATCATAGAAACAGTGAATTAAAAAGACATTGCAGTTTAGTTTTCATAAATTGATACTATGGACAGAAGTTTGAAACTTTCACAATGTTTACATACTATATCAAACTCTTATATTTCATAAAAGTAAGGCAAATTCAGTTTTCCACAACATGAACCCCCTTTAATAAAAAATCTATTGTACCTAACATGAGACTGTCCTAGAAACACGTCTGTTGAGCTGCACTGGTCAAACATGAGCGGGTATCATGCCTGCACAAAAAGCCAGCCACAGGCCATTTTAGAACATTTTAGGCCATCCTCAGACCACTGCATCAAAACGTGCAGGGAAAATACTGTCAAGCTCTCCAACAATCAGGCTAAGCTAAGCTGCTACAGACATCATGACAGTGGATAGCAAAGTTTGTGTGATATTTGCAATACTGTTCTTTACTATTACAGTACACAATTACACTTTTATGGCTAAAGTAAAGATGACAATAAACTACAATCACTACATTACTGCACTGTTACGTTCTTTTATTTAATGCTATCACTGTTTTAGTATCCATTTTTAAGTCTCTTAAAATGACACAAAGAAAATTATTATTATTATCATTATTATTATTATTAGCAATAGTAGTTGTAGTAGTAGTTGCAGTAGTAAAAGTACGTGTCTCGGTAAGTACCTTTGCAGATGCTAGAGGTATCATTAGTGATGTTATCAGCAGATGTACTTATGGAAATAATGACAACAAAAATAGTAATAATAATAATAATAATAAATACTTTTTCCTTTCATAAAGTTTTAAATGAAAGTTCTGTAAAAGCATGAGCCAAATACAGCACTGAGGCATAAATAAATCAAAACAGAACCTGTAGGCATGCAGTACTCCAATGGCCTAAAAGTGTTTATCCCCCAGTGCACTGATGGCCCTGACTCCTGAAGCATCTCTACTCTGTTGGAAGACTCATTCTGCTGATATGGCCTGCAACACCATATAAAAATAGCTCTGGCCAGAATCTGAGTGTAAGAACATGACCAAGGTTAGTGAAAGGCAGCAGATAGGCCTTTCTCTAACCCCGGGTGGCTGTGTGAGACAGGTGGTGAGGGCATTGCTGGAGTGTGGGAGATGAATGAGAGGAACGTGAGGGGCAGGCACTTGATACACAGTGAACCGCATTAACCCGCATAACCAACCACAACAAGCCCAAAGCATACATGCTTACATGCGCACACTCAGATACAGTGCTGGGCACAATACATAAATACATACATCCACACATAAATACGTTCATTCTTTTCATTCTTTCATTCTTCTAAACCGTTTATCCTGGGTCACAGGGGGTGCTGAAGCCTAACCAAGCGCTCACTGGCTGAAAGGCAGGAAACACTCAGGACAGGCAATTTGGTATCTCCAACTGGCCTGACTGCATGTCTTTACAGAAAGGAAATTTACTATTTATTTAAGTAAAGAAAAAAAATTTCATTTTTCTTAAAGCCAGACCTACGGTTGGGCAGTGAATACTTCTTTCATAACCAGGCGGGGAAGGTATGATAACATGGAAAAAAAACAGCTCTGTTCACCATAGAACAGGCTTGACTAAAGCCAACTAAAGCACTGAAAAAAGTTTGGATGACAGCAATTCAAATCTGAGGGAGTGAATTCAAGCATCTTGCTTTGAAGAGAAAGAAAGGCAAAACTAAACATGTTCCATAGTTTTTGGAACTGTAGCTTGATGAGCTAACTTAAAGCTAGCTTAGCAGTACAGACCCAGACAGTGCCACACATCACAGTAAAGGTATGATTCTGCCTAACCATTGCTCTGCTGAAACAAGAGTAGAGAGCAAAAGTTGAGTGGCTGGTTTTAGAGTGACAAAGTGGAAATCAAACACATTCAGGGTTGTTGGGTTGTAGCGTTTTGGCTTAGCTAAGGCTAGCTTTGTTAGCAGGCCAAACATACCACAGCACAAGCTTGGTTACAGAGAACTGAAGCTACAATAACACCCATTTAGAGGACATCTGATAGTATTAATTCAGGTGACTGGTGTTGGAGTGCCAGAAAGCCAAAATCAAATGCGTAGTGTTTAAGGCTGCAACATTTTGACTATGCTAACCATAGATTTGTTAGTAGGCCAAATGTGCCACAGCACAGACTTGGATCCAGCAAATCTGAGAGCACAAATTTATGTGACTGGTGTTGGAGTGAAAGAAATTAAATGCACTCTGTGATGCGTCTTATTCTTAGCTGTCACTGAGCCGTTTTCTTGCTTAGTTTATCTAGTTCTGATTTTTCCCCTCATTTGTTCAATGCAGTGAATTGGTGAGCTCCCACACCACCAATCAGTAAACCTTCTTATATATATAAAAATAATAGGATTGTTTGGCAGTTTAGATGTGGAAATCTGTTTTTAAATACTGCAGTCTACTTTTATATTGATTTTAAGGATGTAAAAATTCCAACAACCAAACATTAGCTAATTTTTCATTAGATATAACTGTCAGTGCCCAATTGTTACACTTCTTGATTTCAAATAATCAGCTGAAACCCACAGTCTTAAATAATAGAAATACTGCGCAATTGGGTGGAGTCCATTACTATTTGTAGTTTTAATTATTTTTCATTAGTTCTCTTAATGAGTGTTATGCTACTCTCTTTCTAAAGGTTAGGTTTAGACACATTTTACATATTTTTGTTCTATTTTATATTTAAATTGGGCGAACCCTCAGGTGGGAGGTACCACCTGTCTACAGTTTTGGCCTATTAAGATTGTGAGTTTGAATCGCTAATTATCAGTGATGTTTTCAGCAATACTGATAATACTGAAGGTCAACAACTTCAGTCACTAATATACAGGTCGGGAACTAGGTTTCACATATTTTGAATGGTTCTTTCAAAACAATCGGATGCAAGTGACATGCAAAAAAAAACAAACAAAAAAAAAAACAAACAAACTACTGCTTAGGGATAGCAAAACCTTTTAAGATAAAAAAAATGATCATGATCTATCAAGCACTGAAACTCAATGTCACGGTGTGACACCAATGCTGCCATACGGTTATTAACCATATAATCAAGTACCACACACACACCCCATTCACACACTGTCACAGGTACATGCCTTCCTTTGTTATGCTCTAACGACATTACCACACAAGTTTTGCAACCCACTCGTTCCCTGAGGTACCACAAATTACGGCCCTCCATAGTGCTCTGAGGCCCTTGAAGAACAAAGCACAGGAACGCCTTTCTTTTCAAGTCTTTCAGGCTCAATTAGGAAGCCCTGTGACTAGCATGTGGCTGTGATGTGGCAGCAGGCACAGCCATTCTTCTGCGCTGATTGAAATTCATTGCACAGCGCCTGGACTCTAGGACCTGCTCGAGCATTGTTTGAGAGCAGAAAGGCTACAGGATGTTTCAGAGAGGGTTCAGGGAATGGAGATGACTGGAAGGAGACAAGTGGAAGTGCTTAACAGTAACAGCAGGATAAGGAGAGGATTTTCAGTTCTGAAGTACAGAGACAGTACATGCCTGGATAGGAATGCAGATTAAAAATAGCATAATTTCCACACGATGTAAACAGCAGCTGGCATTTTCACATGAAAAAAAAATTATGAAAAAAATTTGATGAAAAAAGTTATGATATTTTGATATGACATTAATAATTTATTCATACATGCATTTATTTTGCAGTATTGCATGCTTCACCAAGTATGATTTGACAATTTATTCAAATGAGGCAACATAATATAAATCTTGACAAAACCAGGTTCTTCACAAAATATTGTATAATATTTGACTCTGAGAGATGCTGAGATTGGCTCTAACAATCAATCTTCATGAGGATTAATAAACAGTTTTGACATTCTGTCAGTGCTTTGTACACAATGCCTCTAGCAAACAAGGCTCATCCCAGTGCTCAGTGCTTATTTTCTCAGAATGATGTGCAGAGCAGCTGTGAAAGGTTAGTATAAGCAGTCCAACACAGTCCTTGCTCTGAGGCCCCAATGTCATATTAATCTCTTGAGTGGTCTTTGCTGGGTAGCCATTCTAACCCTGCAGACAACATCTGAGTAAAAATCTCCCAACCCTAACCCACTCGCCCCCCAACCCATAGCCGTTCTTGTCCTTTTATTTTATATGGACCAGCCGTGCAAATCTCTCTTAAACCCAACACCCCCATTAAAAAGCTCCCAATACATCCCTTTAGTGGCTGGAAATGAGATGCACAGCAAACAGACACATCCTCCCTGCCAGGATGTTAAACATCATGGAAACTTTCAAATACGAACAACAGCTTTAATGTCTGCTTCTTGAAAAACATTTGCATGTAAATAACAGACATTGTTATGTATTTTTAATGAAATGTTCCTATGTTGAATATTAAAAACAAATCGTTTGGTGAAAAATTAAGTTTATACAATTTCCCCTCTTACTGAAAAAAATAGTCAGTCAGCCAAGACACAGTTCATGTCTTAAGTTTGCTTCTTTACTTTTACACCAGAGCTATAAGTGTAATGTAGCTAACTACTAGTAGATTACAGCACAGCAATTAGTATCAAACAAGAGGCATGTCTGAATCACGCACATGCCTCAAACTAGGATATAAAACTGAATGAATGGACTTCAGCATGAAAATTTTGGCTACTGCTGCTACTAATACCGTTTTAGTCTATGTGAAGTTTGTTCACTTTTATAGACAACGGTATCATCTATCTATTAGTATCTATTCAAGTCTATTTGTCTTTTTTTTTAATTACTTAAAAACGTAGTGTAGTTTAAAACAAATGTGTTATCATTTAGGCATACAGATTAATTAGTGAGGTATAAGCTATATTCTTCACTTAGCTACATTAGCCTCGCAGTTCAAGAACACAATTAAAAAAATTAATGAGCAAACTTAAAACACCAAGCAAGACTTGGCTGATTGGCTGTGTTTGGGTTAAGGGCAAAGCTGTGCAAATTAGATTTTTTTTTTTAGAATTTAAAAGAGGGAAAAATGTTTCTGTTAAAATACTGGCCTGCACCATATCAGGCATATTTGAGTTTTAAAATGTATTTAGCGTTCAATGTATTTCAGTTTTGAAATCTAATTTAATTTACATTTCAATGGTTTACTAACAGTTGTAGTTTTGCCCCATTTTCTGAAAATGAATAGTTTTTGTTTAGTTTTATATGTTGTTTGTTTGTTAGTACTGTCATGAATGTTGTGATAGTAGGTGTTTTATAAGTTTAAAATAAAATTATAACAGTAATCTGAGCTCAGCTCCAGCTTTTCTTAAATACAGCCAAACTCAGACGAGATCCATTTCTAAACTCTCATTCAAGCACTGAAAAAAACAAACACAAAGAAATTCCAGTTCATTCTAGTTACAGCACTGTACTGACAGCACATGCTTTAAACTGAGAGCACATGAAAATGAAAACGAAAGAGCAGCATTTTTCTGTTCCAAATGACAAGATAGACACAATCATCAAATTGGAAAAACAATGGGGGGGAGACAAATCGGTTCAAGATGTGAGAATAGGGGTCTTCCTTCAGTGGAGAGGTGTGGAAGTTAGTGGTGGGGGGGAAGCTGAAGAGGCCAGGTGGCTGGCTGAGGTCTCCTGCGCTGTGGAGGTGTGAGACAGGCCCGTCTGCCTGCCAGACGGACTCCATTTAGCCAGACTTAGCTTCCAGTGAGGAAAGTGATTGGAGGAGATGTGTATGCAGGTCCCTCACTGTGAGAATTGAAAGGTTCTGACAATCGCAGATTTGAAAACTGCCTTTCGTCCAAATTGTTCATATGCGCTGAAGCTAGCCCTGCCAGACATGGTCCAGCCAATCTCAAAAGCAAACGTACCGTCAGAGATCAGCTAAACTGTGTATGGACCTCCGCTAAAGTAATAGTCCTAATCCCAGTCATCACCAGGGAGAAAGACCAGGGCTCCACCAGTACAACAGCACAATCTGCCAGCCCTCAGGCTAAATAATAGAGAGACCCTCAGGCATTTGTGTTGCCATGGTTACGTGGTTTAACCAGCAGGATGAGAGCACATGAGATGGCTAAGATGTGTGAGAGCACATCCCCCATAAGAACAAACACACACACACACACACACACACACACACAGTTTTATACAATATGGGACACAAGTTTAAAAAAAAAAAAAAAAAAAATTAAACCCAAGTTTAAAGGAATACTCCAGCATTTGCATCCTCATCTTGATTAGCCTTGGACTGATAATTGATATCAACGAATATCACAATAATGTGAAAAAAAAGTGCTGACATTACACAAATTATAGTCCTTTCATTGTCTTTCATGAATCACATGGTTTAACTACACATATACATAATTTGAATGGCTCTTGGAAGATTATAAAGAAGATTCTTGCCAGTTTAGCAATATTTTGGCTTCTAACCAATCATGACCACTTAAAAACCACTAGATAACATGTTACATGCTGTCTGTTAACAGTATTCTATCAGAACTCTATTCAGAATAGAGTTAATAATTAGGTTGGAAACGTTCTTCAAAACTCTAACTGTGTGTCCAGTTGACAAAAGTTTGGCAAATATAGCAATTCTAATGTGACAGCACTGTTGTGTCTATTCCATCTCAAGCCTCAGAAAAACGTGATGTAGCCTATACTGTGCATCAAGAAAATGTTTCGTGACTCTATATTTTTTGCCACATCACTTTTGACACTCTTTGTCTGTCTTTCTCTGGTTTTCCAATAAAATCAGGCCATTTCTGAGACACTCAGCCAAGGCTGTAAGGATGAAAAGGTGTGAGAAATAAGTGTCGGACAAAACAGATTCTTTCACTCTTTCACGCCTTTGCCACAGTGATGTGAGAGAACTGGCTGCAAATGTGAGCCGAAAGTGTTAGAGTACACACCTCAACTGCAGCCGTGTCCTTCACACCACAGGCAAGGTTATTACATTAAAGACTACTCTCTGTGCGTACAATTTTACTATAGCACTTCCTTTACATCAAAAGCCTCTGCATTGTAGCAAAGTGATGTCAATGAGGAGCTGCTAAATGTTTGGTCAGTATTCATCAAAGGTGGACTATTATAAATCAAATTGACTCAGGAGTGGCAGCACTGCAGCTTAGTGCCACCTGAAAAGAGAAACAGGAAAAAGTTTTTTCTTTGCTGCCAAGATTGATGTTAGACCAAGGGGTCAGTGACATGGCAAAAATATCATATTAGGATACTTGAAGATTTTCAGAATACACAATATGCTTCAAGACGTTTTTCTGAGGTTTGCGAGTCTGAAAAGAAAAAAAATCCATTAAGAAAAAAAGTAATGTCTCAATAAAGACCATGAAAAATGTTATTTACAGGTTCTATAATTGTATAGGCCTGGCTTTACATGGTCAAACATTCAAGTACACTTGTTGCACTTTGTTTCCACACATAAAGCAAGTTTAAAAAAAAAAAAAGAAGAAAAGAAAAAAAAAGTATAATTAGCAACATCATATTGTCTGGTTAGATGTGTTTAGATGTATTTTTGAATCTTTTTATTATTTTTATATCAAAAGAGGGGAAAATGAACAACTTGGCTTTGTAGATCACGATACAGCTAGCTAACAGAGCAGAACAAATGCAGGCACAACCAGCTTTTTGTGTACCCATGAAGTATTAGTAGGTATCTGTAATGGGAAGATATCAGCCAAAAATGCTAGCTCAGATGTCAGGGAAAAACTAATGAATCTGGTCTGATCCTATAATCAAATTATCCTGAAATAGCACAACCTCAGATTGTGTGATGTGATTTTTTATCTGTGTGTATTTCTTCCACTTGAGTAGTACAGTGTTTGAGTAGTTGAGCATGATAGCCTACTTTTAAACATTCATCTTAAGTGAAGTGCTTCAATAAAAAACAGCTCATTTTAAAAGGTTAGTAGTTTGTAAAACTGAATCCACGTTAGCTAAAACTCAAGGTTCCAATATCGGTATCGGGAAATAAAAAGTAGTATCATGCTGTCTCCGGCATGATATGGCTGTTTTGATTGGCTTTTAAAAAACCTTTCACAAAGCTGAGACAGTTATAACTTCTGACTGAGTTTCAACAAACTTTAAAAGGTAGTTAACAAGGAGGCTTTACATTATACAATGCAAGTGAAGCTTATTGTGACAAAATAACACAATATCACCAGAGCCCTCCAACAAAATGGATCTGGAGTCAGAAACTGCATAAAAGGAACTTTAAATCTCAGCACACAGCCAGCCGTTACAATGACAGAGGCAGCTGTCAGCGTGGAGCTGAGGCTGCACAAAGCCTATTCAACTTTATTCAGGGCCCCTACTGCCTAAAGCCGACTGCTGCAGCTCCAGCTCGTCCTGACGGTGGAGAGAGGAGGAGCAGAGCAGGTCAGCCGTCTCCAGAAGAGCCGTGAGGGAAACCTGATTGTTCCCGCTCAAAGCGCCTGGTACAGTGCGGGCGACAGAGCAGGCCATTGTTTTGGCGGCAACAGCAGGAATTGGTCACATCAGGGGTTTTGTATGACAAGACACTTCCCCAGAGCCTCGCCTCGAAGTGACAAAGACAAATATTTACATGTGAATTCGGCGGAAAAGCACATTACGGGCATTGTGCTGGCTTGTCATCTCTGCTGAATGTGCACACTGTCTCATGCGCTTAACGTCAAGAGCAAAAATCACACCGGCTAGAGGAAAGCAAGCTCCTGACATGAACTCAGGAGAGAGAGAGCATTTCACATTTCAATGTGCTAACACAGATTATTTCTGAAAAAACTGCAAAGTGACTTCCAACAGAGCCACATTTCCAAAAGACACCGGTAACTCTTACAGGTAGGGCTGGGCAATATGAATATTTATCATCATCATGATCATGTAGTGGATATTATCCAGCACACTGACCAACTTCATCAAAAAGACACAGTTGGTTTAATTGGATTCAATGCAGCACAGTATGAGGGAAATCAATATACTTTGTTTTTGATAGTGTTCTTAACTTTTATCTTATCCAAAAAGCCACACCGACTAACAAGTGGCATGTCAAAAGGGAACAGGCTTCCCTTCTGTAATTTTTTTCAAATTCTCTTCTGAACCCACAGTTCTTCTTTAAGAACAAAAATATAGCTTTCAAATGACCAATGATGTAAGGCTACAAGTTCTTCAAGAGATTCTACTAGATCTCCTACTAATATTGACAAATCAGCCAAACCATCAATTCCCACCATTATGCACCCAGGGCTGTTGATGACAGATTTATGCCCAAACTCTTCACCACAACATTTCATGCAGATTAAACCTCCTTTTTTGTTAAGGGATATAAGTAACATCATTATAACATCATTAGTAATAACAGACAAACAAAAGCCTCAACAGACTGAGCTGAGCTCCAGTATTTTCAAAATTGAAGAAAACAGCAAATGGTGAGTTTTCAGAAAGCTACATATCAAACTGCTCATGCCCACCATGTTCGCCTGGACTGGATTGTACCAGGCTTGCGTAACTTTATACTTAAGTTTAGGCATAAAGCCTTTACTATGTTCTGAGTCAACACTAGCTGGTTTCAAACAATTCTTTTGCTAATCCATAAGTCATGTTTTAACTAGTAACAACTAATTCATGTGCATGTTGCTTTAACATAGTGATGACATGTTCTTAAATAAGAGTTTAGAACATGTTCACTAAAGCTGCTGCTATGAAAACGTGAAGACAGCTGCTCTGACTTTTCTAAGGAAAAAATATCCAGCATAGAAGAGAACAATGTGCATGTGTAAATTGAATAAAACTAATTTTCTATAGCCATTCTATATATATTCTTTAATATTTCCTTAGACAACCAAATATGCAGCTTTTAAACAACTCTCTCTGGCTAACCGACACAACAGCAGCCTCAGTTTAGATGTTTCTCTGAACTGGAGCTGTGGGTGTTTAGCTTCATGATTGGAGTGGAAACCAGAGCAATGATTAGAGCTTCAAAATCACAGTGTATAGAGTTTCTAATTTTTAGCTTAGTTAAAAAAACCATGTCTTTGTTCTTATTATGCTTTCTATGTGGTTTCTCATGGTTTCTCAAAAACTTACACCTTCAGAGAAGAAGGTGTAAATATTTAGTAACTACTAATCTCAATGTTAAAACTAGTGTATGGTGCAACTCATTTGGATTTAGTAACGTATAAACCTGAACTTAGTAAACACTTACGCTACAACTAGTCTACATCTGAACTTGTGCACAGCTGGTGCAATCGGCCACAGATCACTCTCACTCTGATCAAAGTTTATGTGACTGAGCTGAGCGTTGACCAATCAGATTCTTGAAATGAGGATTGGTAACATATTGTGCTACACGCCAAGAAACAATAGTAGGCCACCTTTTGCCTCGGAAATGGTCTACGACTCTGCATACTGCTTGCACTTTAACAACACGCTCCATAAGGATCAACAGAGTGGGAGAAAAGTGATGTGGTTTGCTGCATGACTACTCTAGATTTTGAAAAATTGCTATATTGTCCATCCCTGGTTTTCATAGCTTGTTTAATGATAAGGACTGAAAGAAAATAGGCAGAGTGCCAGTTCTGGCCAGTGTAATAGCTGTGTTGCATGGCAAGGCTGGGAATTAACAGTGGATTTGGCATGAGCTTAGCATTAGAGCCCATTACTTCTGAGACGATTCTGCGTTGGCTGATGTGGGCCACATCCCAATGCTGGCCTTCATGGCTGTCTGCCAGCTCACATCCAGTGGTTACTTCATGATAGAGCGACCTGTCAGTACTAAGGAGATAATTAGCAGTTTTCACACTCTCACATATTCCCTCAGACACTCCACTTAAATGGAAAAGCTGTGCTGTCCCACAAATAACAGCATACACAGGATCACTTTTCAAACGACTAAACAAAGTAGATGTTAAACTGAAAGGACACTATTCTCCTACAGGCTCTTTTTCTGCTAACATGGCAAGTCTCTCCCCTGTTCATTATAAGACTCCTAATAGAATCTGCAATTACTGTGCTTAAAAATGTCTGCCCTCATTTTACATCCACAGACCATGAAATTCATTGATGTTTTCAATTATATAAAGTCAGTGCTTTGGGGGGGAGGGGTTATTTCAGGCCTGGGCTGTATATTTTTTTTTGGTCACATGAGTCGTGCATTTTAGAGCATCCTTGCCCACTCAGCAGAGGCAGCAGTTGGGTGGACAGCTGTGTTTGCCCCTCTAAAGCATTTGCATTAATGAGATCTAAATCCTCTCCGTCTGCACGCAGACAACTCGACAAAAAGACAACAAAATGACCCATATGCATTTAGATCGATAAATCATGTATTGTCCATTTTTGTCATTTCTTACTTTTTCACATGATTTGGAAACTACAGCTGGCTTTAACACTAATTTAAAGGTGAATGGACCAATAGAAACTAAATTTCATTACATTAACTTCTATTAAAAGATAAAAATTTCATCATTTTGAAAATACAAGTTTTTGCTCAGACAAAATAATGATAAGCACATCCCAGTCTCACAGTATAAGAAATATACAGTAATGTGTAGTGTGAGCAGAAAATAACGACCTTATAGTATATGTAAATGTAGACTGGCAAAAAGAATTGATGAATTACCTTGATTGCAAGAGTGTATGCGATTGTCTTAGTAACATCGGCAAATATCAATATGCATCTCACAAACTCCATACTAAATTGCACCAACACTGCAATTTATAGAAATTATAGTGTAGAGGTCTGGCACCATTTAAAATCATCTAAAGGCTACTCTTGAAATTAGAAAATGTCATTTTAGCCATGTATGATATCAGAGTCAGATCGATATTGGCAGAAACTGCTTAACAAATACTGGAATCAGACAGATGCTTGCATTTGACTAATATTTCAAACTGATACTTGATGAAGAGCAGAAAGTACAGAAAGCAGAAAGTGATGCTAGATTACTGTTCATTGTGCAGTTGTAAAGGTCAGACACTTAAAATGTTAGCTGTATTTGTCTATAATGCTAATCCATGGAGATGTAAGTTCAACATATTGGCATCAGGAAACATGCACATGAAAAATATATTGGCTTTAGCCCTGAACTCTCATATCACTGCATCCCTATGTAATACATTGCGTGGACTGCACTGATTAGGTGTTGGTCCATATGCACAGCCTGAAGCTCAAACTCAGCTTAATAAGTTAAGGAACAAAGCACGCTTGATACATGTTATACCTGTGGGACCGTATAAACAAAGAAGTACTGGTCACATTTCTGCAGAGTGATCATGGTGCCCCTTACTGAAAACAATGCATCTTTTTCAACTCAGCATTAACCAGTCAAAAGGCACAGCATGGCTGAATGATGTGTTGCTCTGTTTTACATTAAATAAATACTACTGATACTCTTCAAACAAAGTTCACTCTAATTACGAGTGTTTTCTTCTGAATTCTTCATCACAAGGCTGCTCAAACAGCCCTGACCACAAGCCTTATCTAGCAGATTTCCAAAACCAAGGACAGATGAAAGGCACGCGCAATTTGCATGACTATTAAACTGAAAAAGTCAAATGGATATAACGTGAGCTGCTGTTTTCATTTGAGAAGTAAATATACAATGTCTGTGAGAAATAAAATGAAAAGTTCTGCCTGTTGAAGCCCATCATCAGGAAACAACAATCTTCTAACTTAAGAAAATAACAGGAAAGAACTACATATTGCGCTTTTTGGGCCTTTCTAATGTCTAGGTACAAAAAAAAAAAAAAAACAACCATGGTGACATTTCTGACAGAGGTTTTTGATTCTTTCTGCCATACTTAATATAAATTCTGACAACAACAAGGTAACTGAGCTCTGGACAAACAATGAAAAGCACACTCACTATAGTTCTCTCCTGAGTGGAAATGTTTTCCCACTTAAAAACTAAGCTATGTGCTCACAAGCAACCCAGTAATGTGTAACTGGCAAGTGAAAAACAAGGAAAAAACACTACTTGTTTCTTTTGTAATACCCCAGGGCTTATTTAATTAGGAACTCAGTCTGGCAAAGAAAAACAAATGCATTCTGACACTGTACATTTAAGCACATCTGCTGTTGATGGGAAAGATATTATAGGGCAAACATTGAATGAATGACTGAAAAGTAATGATCAGTCTCCTGCAACTTTTGTCTGAAGCAGCTTGCGCATACTGACCTACAGCTGAACTTCTTAGTGGATTATCTAAATGGAATTTAACACAGTATATAGAGTCTAATTTATTCTCAGTGCAGTCTAATTTATTCTCAGTGCAGTCTAATTTATTCAGTCATATTGGGTCTCCATCACTGAAGCATGCTCTAAACTCACATTATCAGTTAGTTATTAACCAAAAAGCCTTGTCAACAATCACAATATGACATCTGTGGGTCAGAAAGAACTGTCTACTATAGCATGTATGTGGAGCATCATCATTCCATCGTAACATGAGTAATGTCATAGTGTTCTGGAAAATGTTTTACTGGAAAAAAAAATCCAACACAATTAATCTGTTGCAAAATTAGGATATACAGTATAATTAAATAACGACAGCTATGAAAGTCAAAGTCTGGACATGATCTCATGGTTTGTTCATGTACTCAACAGTTACCTGAAGCTGTCCTGACCAGAAATTGTTTAGACATGACTCAGTGAAGAAAAGGAGAGTTTTAACTAAATGCTACATGTACTCTGTTGTTCCACTGCTTTCAACAGAGGTCCTCTCAAAGGAGGTTAGCCCATGAAAAAAAAAGCCCTCTGTAAACCACAGACCATCAGGCTGTCAGAGCCTTTCAGAAAAAAAACATTTATGACAGCACAGAGAGGGTCTAAAAGTGCTTCCCATTTCTGCTGCCAAGCTGTTCTTTGGCCAAAACTGACAGGGAAACATATTCATTCAGATATAAGAACAAGCTAAGACACCACATTAGGTCAAAACGTTTAGTGATTTGTCCCTAGAAGACTTACTCTAAGCCACTTTCTAAAACTGCTCTGCTCCAACCGCCATGCAAAAACCTGAGAAAATCAGAACGTGAAATGTTCCAGACGTACTCAAAGCAATCCGCCTCCCTTAGTCTGAATGAAATAAAAGGTCAGCCGTGAGTCACAAAGTGCTTCTCCTGCACTTTGCAGTTTGTAGAGTCTGAATCTTTCATGAACATTATACAGCGTTGAGTGTGCACAAGGTATTTCTGTTTCAGAATACTCAGTAGGAAGAGTATGAAGCTTTACAGAGTTAATCCTGTTTTTTGGCCTCAGGCCACAACCAGCAAGGACTGTTGCTGATTATCTATAATAATGATCATTCAATGCCTAAGCAGCAGAATTTGAGAAAGGGTTTGCTTAGTACAATGAGGGAAAAATCAGACAAGACTCCTGACTGCAAACCAACACCACCACACTGCGTTCTGTGATTTATCAGTCTCTGTTACTCCAGCTCAGCACACTGACAGTCCAGACGGCTCCAAAATCACTGTTTACTGAACACCCTCAACAGGAACCCGTGGCTTACAAATTCAACAAACACACATTAGGACTACTGAGAATATACAGAGGAACATTTTGAACTTCAGGCTGCATAAAAGCTTGGTTAGACTATAGTATGTATTTCACTGTTACTGTCAATATGTGTCAAAGTCCAAGGCTTCTTTCTGGAGGTACACAGTAACATGAGGAGAGGTTCTGCTAAAGCTCAGATATGTTGAATGAAGAGAATGAACTCACAGATGCAACAAAACACAGACCTTCATGCAGTCTTGATTGTCTTGATTCATGATCAAATTACACACATTTTAAATCTGACAAGCATCCAATACATTCACGGCATTTGGCAGACGCTCTTATCCAGAGTGACTTACAATTTGATCATTTTACAGGTAGGCAAAAGTAGTGTTACAAATCTTGCCCACGGTCTGGAATAGTGTAGAATGCTTCCCCAGGCGTGGGACCAAAACCCAGTCTACAGGTCAGAAAGCAGAGGTGTTACCCACTACATTACACCAATCACACATCCACTACATTCTCCAAGGGGAATTCCACAATTTTTTCAAAATTCCCTGATAATTCAATGAGATAAGGGATGAATTTTGGGGGAGTATCTAAATGATTTTTCTGACCAATATTGCGACTGTGACTTAAAAACAATTTTTTTTTTCCTCAAGAAGACCAGCACATCTATTCCTTCAAGCTTGAGGCTGGAATGCTGAAGGTAGCTTGCCAAACTGTCAATTGTCATGTTCTGTGTTTTTAGGTTAAATTTCCCCACTTAAAACTTGAATAACATGTAACAGTGAATAATGTTGAATATAATTAAAATAGCACCTCTTGCCATTTGCACTTTCATATCACAATTTCAATATAAAAGCAATTAATTGTTCAGCCCTAGTTCAGATGTAATCATAATTATTCATAACAGTTTGATGTAGAGAAACTTACCAACTGCAATTATTTGCAATGTTGGTGATAAGAAACAGAGGTTGCAATGCCTCCAATGTAAGTATAGCCATCATACTTACTAACCAAAGCCACCAGTGAACCTACACATCTTTTTACATGTATAAAAATTACTGGTGATTCTGAACAAAATGTACTCTCTTGGAGTACCATTTTACCTTACAACATCCTGCATGTACGTCTCCATCATGAATGCATTAAAATAATACATTTCAGGCCAAAGTCTTATTTCAAAGCTACTGTAAAAATGTCTCAGGCATCAGGCAGTGTTTTTGTAACCATTTTAAGTAGTAATTTTCTGCGAGGGACCTTTTAAAGGGATAAATTCTTCAGACATTTGAATCCTAACATCACCACTGTGAGCAATTCTGACTCAGTAAGTTTCTCTAGAAAAGAGCATTTCGCATCAAACAACTCTGAATGACTGTGTATACATTGTAAGCATTTAAGTATGCAGAAATTTAGAAAAAAAAACACAGTAGAATTCCTCTTTAAACAATCGCCTGAGAGTAGTTTTGTTGGTCTGAGTCACCTTGTGGAGACTCAGAATGAGATGGTCCAGTGAGACGAGGCCTGTGTGAGTCCTAAAATGCTGCCAAACAGCCGGATAGCTTTATACTAAACACAGGGAACAAAGAGACAAGAATGTTACAATAGCACGTCAGAATGGTGTTAATCAAATTTTTTGTCAAATATTAATATTTAGACTTCCCTTCCAGATAACATTTTTTTTTATTAGTGGCTAATGACATGAAAAGGAAGGACAGCTATAGCTGATGTATTCTCTCTCCTATCTCCCTCTCCTTTTGCCACATGCTAGCTCTTTAAATAGAAGACGTGAGAAGCTATAAACCCGGGCCATAAACGATTCATTCGCCGTGACACGCACTTCAGCTTTACTAAAGCTTTCTGAAGAGAGGGCGATGCGTAGCTAGTGGAGCTTTTGTATTCAAGGACACCAATAAGAACTTCCATCTGCTCATGATTAATGCAGGTTAGGCCAATCTCCTACATTTACCCACTATGACAGGAGGATACTGAAAGAGCATAGAGCATTTAGAGTCAAGTTCCCACTGCCAAGCTCTATCCAAAAAGACATAAAACAGAACCTCCATTCTTCTGCTTGTATTACCTACAAACCTACAGAATACACTCATAATGCTGCATCTTTGAACAATATCAACAAATCAAGTCAAGCTGTCAAAATACAGCAAAGTGTCTTTAGATTAGCCATCTCAGTTAATCCTTTTGTGTGGTGCAGAATACAGTTAAAATGTGAGGCCTCGAACCACAAAAGCTTACGAAACAGAACGCAAATCAATGAAGCGGATAAAGCGCTTGAGACATGAGCTACTCCTAACAAATGCAAATTGAGGTGATAATGAGGACTGATGAGTTTTGGGTGTCTTTGGCATCCCATGTGAGGTTTAAGTGGCTCTCTGGGCTGCGCTCAAACCCCAATGAAGCCATTCACAGCCATCTGTCACCAGAGACCAGCCACTCAGATAAATGCACTGATAAGAAGCCCAGCATGGGCACAGCTCTGGCTGTGAACAAAAGCATGGGATGAGTCCATTGACAGTTCAGCCTTGCAGCATGACACGCAGTCAGTGAAGAGTAGGCTGCTACAGGTTGATATCATTTAAAAGGCAATGGTTTATTTAGCCCACTCACTAAAGTGATGAGTTTCGGGTGAACATAAATAGCTAATGGGTCCTTAGGCTCTGGGTCTGAGATAAAAGCATAATTGCATTATGTCTGGTTATTTGACATGCCTTTCATATCATAATAATAAGACAGTAGCTTTAGGTTAACAAACAACAGGCACAAGAATACAGCCTAAAATATTTTCCAAATTTGCTTTATATTACTTCTAATAGTTCAAGACACATTTGCACAAGTAAATTAACCAAACAGTACAGCCGATTAGTCAGGCTAGATTTTTTCAACTAGGCCTCTCAGAAAAAAATGACTTTACTGCAACTCAGTAGGCTATTCATTAAGCCCTCATTGTCTTAACCATGTTGTGAATCTCTGTACCGTCAGTAGTAAATGTGCTTAATGGATTATTGTCTTTGTCCTCCAGGTTATTGATTAGGGCCGAGCCAATGCAGCTCTTAAAACCCCAGAGTCCACTAATGAATAATGGCCACAATTTAGACTGTCTAATACCTCCAGCCTATGACTAGACATTTGTCTTGCACACAGCCAAAACCTAGGTATATGCATGCAGCAGCATATAAGATATGCTAAAAGATGTACAAAAACCTTGCATTTATGGACCAAGTATACCAGCAGGTGTGGTATTGGATGACTGCATAGCTCTCTACACATCTAGTCTCCTGTAACTGGTTGTTGAGAAATGAGGCAATCTTTTACATCGGACCACATTTTGCAACACCTTTAGCAGGACTTGATCAAAATCTTGAACGTGATTTAAACAGTGGCTAAATGACTGCAAAACACAGGTAGCCAAATGAGTGAACCACCATGTTAATGATCCAGCCAGGAGGCTTTGTGGGTATTGTATTTTTTGGTTTAACTGATGGGCTACTACAACAGGCACACAATGATATGGGCTTATACACACCTTAAATGAGTAGGGGGGCTTACTCAGGTCGATTCCATCCTTGACAAGCTTGTCCCGTATCAGAATCTTCAGTTTGAGTTTGGGGTAAGTCACTGGATCCATAGATTGTTCAAGAATTAGATTGTTATTGGACAGTCCAAAGCTTGGGTTCAGTCCTGGTCTTTCCCATGCAGGCGAGATCCATGACTTTGAGCCATTGGGTGTAGGGTCACACAGTTGGGAGGAGTGTAGACCTACACTGGAGACACCTGGAAGTGGTTCTAAGGTGAAGTAAAGTCCAGGTGCCACCTTCTTGTCCTCATCTCTCAGCCTCTTAACCGCACGGAGAACCTTTTGCCGGTGATGAGGGATGAACACTCCGATGGCATCCAGGTCAGGGTCCCCTATCTGTTTACACACTTCCAAGTCATCGTAGCCATTATCCACAAACGCTTCAACATACTGGCAAAGCTGGAGGGTCTTCAACCACTCGTAGACTATAGTGGGGCCGCTGCTCATCCTTCCAAAATTACACCAATAAGTCCATGTATCAGTTCTGATGATGGTTCTGCATTCTCCTCACCATCCTCTGTTCAACTGCCAGCCTCTCTGCAAAGCTAACCTGAAGCCTACAGGTCTAATAGGTAGATCTCTGGAAGTAAAGTGTTCTTCCAAAAGCACTGAAAACGAGTTCATGGCACTTGTGAATCATAACATGGACTTAAAGTGCAGTAACATATCGTTCATCTACATGTTAAATACAAAATTGCAAACTTTAAACACAAACGTCCCCACCTTAAAACCAGCGTTAGTACTTTGTGGAAACTTCTAAACGTGAAGGTTTAGTCTTGGTCGCAGTAGCGGGTAAATAAGTTCTCCAGTTCGACTCGGGCGAATTTCCTCCACCACTCAGTGCTTCAGCTCGCTAGTGTTTCGAAGGTGTGAGTGAACGTGCGGCTCTGCAGCTTAAGTTGTTCCTCGGTGATTTTCACCATCCTGAGGGCTTCACTGCTTCTTCACCGCAGCTCCCACACAGCCCTGCTGGAGAAAACCATGCTCGCCCTCTTCCCTCTGCTCTCCAGAAGAAAGCAGCCGCCACCGATTGTGCTCTCTTGCTCACTCGTCGCTAAATTGAAATTCCCCCTCTCTGTGTTTCTGCTCCTCAACTCATCGCTACGTAAAGCCGATTTTCGTATTACATTTTTCGCGTTCGGCGCCACCTGCAGGCCGCGCAAGAAGGTGCAGGTGGAGCTGCAACAGCCTCAATGAGCCTCAAGCCCCAATTACTGACAAAACCAGTCAAAAACAACCATCTGCGTTTAAGAGACGGGGCTGGTAGGCTTCACTGACCTCTTCGACTGCTTTTACTTTCTAAAATGTTTAGCCTGCGTTTACATGCCTCACAAAGAGGTTTTCTATTCAGAATACTACTTCGTGACCATAACAAAGAATTATTAAATAAATAGAAATGTGAAGGATATAAATCATGTTTCAATGAAAAAAGACTGCAGGCATGGAATCACCCTTGTGTGTCAGAAGGTTCAAGGTTCATAAACTGTAGAACTTCAAAACTCTTGATTTTTTAAAAACATACATGCTTAATGGATACTTATTTAAAATTTCCAGTGGTGACTCTGTATGTAAGGTGATTTTTTTAAATGTGTTTTTATATATGACACATTATAACACAATCTCACAACACATTTATTCATCAATCTGTGCCAGTGTGGAAACAGTGAATGACTGTGACCTGTCCTGCAAGACGTAATTGTCATTTACGGGGTGCCAGAAATCTTTTCAGAAGAAAATGTACAAAAAGAAATAAATGTTCACTTTAGACCCATACTTAATCATTTTCTTAGTATCTCTAGGTTCATTTATTTAAACCTTTAAAAGGCAGTTTATTCTGAATATGAAAGGAGTAGCTATGACTAAAAGCACAAGAGACCAACAGAGCAACGATGCTGTATAATAATAAAGTGAACAATAGTTAAAAACTGAAGAAACAGAGAACATTTCCTGTGATTTAGTTTTTGCTATTCACTGTCAAAAACCTTTTCACCTTGGAATTACTGAAATAGGAAAGTCCTTAGTCTTGCACCGCAGTACATGCACAGTGGGGAAAACAGTGACACCCTGTGGCTCAAGCCTGCAACAGGCTGTTTCTTATTGCGATCACAAGAACTCAGACAATTAAAAACCATGGGCAAAAAATACCTTTGCTTTACATTTATTTTTCCATTGCACATTTAGGTTTATCAACATATTTCTTAAATTGTAGGTGGCAGCATATTAAGACAAACATCCATGTGAAATTTTGCTTCATAAAACTGTACAATAACTTGGCTATAATGAGAAAAACTACACCCCACTGAAACTTTCCCAAGAAGATGATGACTGAGAAAAGAGGCCCACCTAGAAAATGGAACAGTAAGAGCTTTAGGGAGAAGTGTACTGATAGGTATGCTCGCGGTGAACAATTCAAACCGTAACAATGCGCATTAAATAAATATGCTCCTTCATGCCTGACTGGGGAAATAAAAAGATACAATGTGATTTGTTCTGGTCAAACATATAATTCTGGCATATTCCCAAAGCAGAAGCCTCCTATAAAGGGTATATGTAAATGGATGTTTCAAGTTTGTAAACACTAAGTAACATGCTGCCTCTTTTGTGCAAGAAACGTGTAGGACACACAGTATACAGAGATGGCCAGAGATAGTTTCAGAGGAAGGGAGCTTCATCAGGATGCAGCAGCTCCTCCTTTAACTCATGACCAAACAGTTGGCTCACCTTCCAAGGTGTTTCAGTTTTACATTGGATTTACGGAGAATATTTACAACTAATTCATTTTCTTAAAATGCACCATTCTCTTTTTAAATAATATACTAAAAGTATTCATTTGTAAATATCTGAAATTAAAAGTATATATATATATATATATATATATATATATATATATATATATATATATATGTATATATATATATATATATATATATATATATATATATATGTATATGTCTTCCAAATATATAAATATAATATCATTAAACTGACAATGAAGACAGATCTGAGAGTAAAAGACACTCCTGAAGCTTGCCATCAATACACTTCAGCATCTTGCGTTCTCATTTTTTTTTTGGTCCTTCTGAAAGAAACAAATGCCAAAAAAATAGTTACAATACAAACTACAAAAATATCAATAAAATGACTTCCATGTCATTATAATACAAAACATATAGTGCAAAAACCACACAATTGCTTATACAAAAAAGAATATGAAGCACAGTAGCGCAATTCTTTTTCAGTTCAGTCAACGTTGAAAATTCTCAATTTTGGTAGGTATTTACACATCGTCTTGGCAAGCAAAGGAGTGGCTCACTGTATTTCTAGGGAGGTCCTGACACCAGTTTCTCAGATACAGCAGAACAGTAAAACAGCAGGTCAAAGCCTTGCATTCTGGACATGAGAACAACAAGCGAAACTAAATAACTCTTTGGTGTCGGACAAGAACTTAGCAACCATCCCCAGCTGCTTTGACTATGCCATCTCTCTCAAATTTGTCTTCAAACGTCCAGCTATTTACAACATTTGGCAGCAATTTGGAAAGAGAAAAGAAAAGCCTTGCTCTTCATTGGATAATAAAGAACAACAAAAACAATGCTCCTAAATAAACACAAGTAGCAGCAATTTCTTGCACCTCACAAACAGAAAGAAAGAAAAAAAAGACTTATGGCATTTCTGTAACCATTGTGTGGGCATACACATATTCCTGCGTATATGTATGTTCACAAACTCACAGATATACATGTAGGTTGAGGTTAGCATATTTGCATGATAAGCAAAAGGCAAAAGAGAAGCCCCTTGTCCTGTACAGACTGAGCAAATGCTGACCAAGAGCATGGAGTTACATAGAACACTTAGTGGTGCTTGGTCACTTCCACTGCAACGACAAACACACAGATGGCTATAGTCCTCCGGACAAGACACATGCATATTTTCAAAGAAAAAAAGTGGACATGAACAGCAGATAAATATATGTCCTTTCTTCCAGAGAAAAGATGGACACCATGGCCTGTACTGCACTTTAACAGCAGGGCTGAGAAGCTGAAGCATCATGGGAGCCTGAAACATTCAGTGGTTTACTAATTGGCAAATTCTTCCCTGGAAGTGAACACATCTAGTACATCCATCTTCACAAGGCACATACTGCCATAATTCATGCCTCAAACTTCCAAAGTCTTAAGTTTCTTCACATGGGTAAGAATGGTACAACATGCTCCAGGTATCAGATATATTTCTCCAGGGAATGATATACGACTACTTTGAAACCGCCAAGTATTCAGAGGATGAGCAGATCATGCTCAGCTCATTTATACTAGTATCTGTTTGCATGTATATACACTGATCAGTCATAACATTAAAACCTTTCCACTCATTGTCCATTTTCTCTTTTTTAAAACTCCAGCAGCACTGCTGATCCACTCGTACCAGCAAAACACACTAACACACCACCACCACATCAATGTCACTGCGGAGCTGAGAATGATCTACCACCCAAACAACACCTGCTCTGTGTTCTTCATTGAAGAACAACGTAAAAAGGGACTAACAAAGTATACAAAAACAGATGTACTACAGTCCATAATTGCAGAACTACAAAGTGATCATATATGGTAAGTGAAGCTGATGGAGTGTAGAAACAAGGAGGTGGTTTTAATGTTATGGTTGATTAGTATAATCTGTCTGTGTTCAATTAGAGAAATTAGAAAGATCTTGGCTTCTGGTGGACTTCTGGAATCTAATCAGTGTATACCAGCATGTCCTTTAGTGACAAAGACATTAATTTCAGTGACTACTTAACCATGGCCAGCTTCCAGTCTGATATGGCAGAATGATCACATGATATGTGGTAGTTACAGCACATTACCAGCCCTTTAGAGATTAATTTAATGACATTTCATGACGTCTTATGTAAGACAGTCTGGCCCATGCCTAGTTGAAAACGCACAAAAAAATAAAATGCTACGTTTCTGAACAAAAAGTCACTGGACATGCCATTTATTCTTGCCCAAGCGATTATCAGTAGCATAACACCTGGCAATGCAGTGAACATTTTCTGTATTTCTCAGCTGTACTCTCAACTAACGTATATAAACAATCACCACAATCCATTATTTTGTAGTTTCTGTAAGTAGAATGGCAGTGAAAAATGACAGCACAGATGATGAGAGTGAGTTACAAGGGCTGCATTTGTGTTGAGTTTCCTCTCCTGTAACTAAAAAGATCATCTTTGTGGAAGGGAAAGGGGGCTTAACCACTCTGAAACTGGCATAAAAGATGGAAGGGTTACTCTGGCATTCCTCTTCCCTTCCCCATCTTCTTCCATCCTCTGCCTCCCTTCTGTTTCTCAGCCCAAGTCAAGTGACTGAGGTATTGGTGTGGTGTTGTACTGGGCGAGGATGGCAGGCGCAGGAGGAAGAAGGGGGAGAGAAGGGATGTATCTCCCTAAGGCAAAGGCCCCTGACTCCTTACATGGCCATCAGAGCTGATACCACTTCTTATCCTTGTACTTCAGCATTACCTGTGAGACAGAAGCAAGAATGAGCACTTCCTCAATCTGAAATCATGATACACCCATGTTGATTCTACAAGTAATTGTTAAATTGAGATGATATTTTCCTTTGATACTTCAAGAGATGCACTCTTCCAGTCCTGGAGGGCCGGTGTCCAGCACAGTTTGGGGATTTACTTACTCAAAAAATCACTGGATTAGACTCATCTTATTGCCAGGTTCAGTGGCTGTGTATGATGAGGAAAACCTCCAAACTGTGCTGGACCATGGCCCTCCAGGAGTTGTGCACCCCTGCTTTAAACCCTTGCATCAATATTTGTTTATCATTTTAGTTATATCCTTTGCTATAGGTCATGTGGATGAAATTAGAACTGGTCGTTATGGCAATACGTTGTGATACTAACTACATTTTCACAAAACACGACAACATTAAGCATCATGATTCAATTGCAAAATCATAATGCACTGTGACGTCCCAAATTGTGACATGTACCACGATGAGCACCTTAACATGAGCTTATCCTATCATGAGCTAGCACTATATTCTTCCAGTTTGCCATGGCTGCAGTAGACTCACGTCATGCGCATGCTTGGAAAAAGAGTCTGCGCTAGCCATCATGGCTGCTGTCCTCTCCTCCAGCTCGCCGAGTTTCTGTCCTCTCTCATCCAGAGCTATCCGAGCACGTGCCAGCTCCCCCACCACGCCTGATGCTGCCCCCTTCATGCCCTCCATGCTGCCTGGGCCTGGGATGTGCTGGGCCAGGCTGCGCGAGGCCTTACCTGCTGCCAACTCACCGACTGTGATTGCAAAGCCAAGGACATACAAGGGGAATGATGATAATGTTGCTGATGCAATGCGGCACTACATGACTTTAAATGTAAACAGTATGGTTTTAATCACACATTTAGAAGTAGTATCTGCTTCTGATAACTCACAGAGATCCTCTCTATCCAGGGATTGGGCCCCACCTCCAAAAAGACCCTTAAAGAAACCTCTGTTAGGAGCCTCTGGTGTCTCTACTGGAGTGAACAGCTCTCCGAGCATTTCCTGCAAATGTCAACAGTACCAAATACATTTATATATATATATATATATATATATATATATATATACACACACCATATCTACAAACAAAATGCAATACTCTATTAGTTCCTGTCCCTGGTGTTTTCCCTGCTCTGATGCACCTCATCCAATTAATTACAGAGAACACACTTCTGCACCTTTTAATGCACAACTACTGTTCGCTGAATGTAACATATTGGGGGAAAAAACCCCATACAAAATGTACAAAAGTTAAGGCACATTTAATATTTTATGTTATATTTTTTTCCAATATGTTAAATCCAGTAAATAAATAAAACAGTGCTCTAAAATGTTCAGGTAAAGGTCATATTCAACTTTTTGTTTATGGTAGAGGATCTGTTAATGTATTTTCTATTAGAAAATAAGTATCCTGTTATGCATATGACTTAATAGGACCTTACTTCCAGTCCTATAATGATAAGAGAACGGTTTTAAACACAAAGACACCATTTGCAGGATGTCTGACCTGTAGGTTGTCACATGTTTCCTGACTGTAGGTGAGTCTCTGGATCTCTGTAGGGGAAGTAAGATACAGAGCCTGGCCCAAGTTTGAGAAGCAGAAAGTTCTGGCTATTCGCATGTCCGTGAGGGGCAGGTAGTTCACATCCAGCAGTGGCCGCAGACTTGGCAAACTGGCACAAAGAAAAGAGGCGGAGTATGCTAATAAAACCGACGTTTTACAATGCTAATATTACAACTACATACAACTTCCATTCCAAGTTTGGGCCTCAGCACAATAATTACATTGAAGGCAAGGGTTCACTGTGCCTCATGTAGCAGCAGAGCTCCTGCCTTACCTTAAAGTCATGATGTGCCCATTGGCACAGAAGCAAGCAATGCAGATGCCAGCAGGCATGACCACCACATCAGCCCTCAGCACGAATGAGTTCTCTGTTATGTTGTGTTCAAAGACGCAGTTCTGCGAAGGCATAGCCACCACTTTGGCCTGTTTCTCAGAGCAGACCACAGCATAGTGGCTGTCCTGGTTTTCCTGAGTGGACGGTGGTGAGGCGGGTCGGCGCCTTCGTGTCCGCTCCTTCTCTTCTTCTGGGGCATTGAGATCATACCAGCACTCATAAGCAGGAGGCTGGAGAGAGCCAGTAGAATCCATTAAAGCCATGCGCATGATGCCTCCCTTCAGCCGAACCACTGAACCTGGGGGACATAATATACATAAGATTTAGGTCCACTGCAATGCACACAATAAAATCTATGAATGAGAACTAAAACTCATGACTGCAGCCAAACAGGCCTACAAATTCTGAAATTAAAATAAAATAAGCTACAATAAGCTAAAGAAGCAAGCCTTGAATGCTAGTAATGTCTTGTCTAATCGACTAGATTTGGGATGAGTGGAAAATGTGTAAACCACTATTTTAAAAAGTAAAACATTTAAGAGTAAAACTTCTAATTTACACATTTTCCACTTATCCCAAAGGTAGTCAATCAATCAGACAAGACACGACATGACTAGCATTCAGTTTGCCTTTTTAGTTTTGCATTAGAGCTACAAGCTACTGTATCTAACAGATGTTTAAAGCCACCAGTTAGCATTGTGCAAATTGCATGACTACACAGACTTAGTTATGTGGTTTCTGATATTGTATAACATACTATTATCTACAAAAATAAAAAAAATATGGACAAATTCAAGCAGATGGCTACTACTTTGATTTTTTAACATGACAACCTTCATCAAATTTTTAATGACATGTCAAGTATGTGATTCAAGGAAAATTTATGACTCAATCAGTAAAGTGCTAATTAGCGAGGAATAAGCTTTCATTATTTGCTGGCTACATTAGCCTCATAGCTCCAATACAAAACTAAACAAGTAAACTTCAGACACCAAACATGCCTTAGCTGACTGACTAAATTTGCGGTAATAGGAAAATGGGACAAAATTATTATTTGCTATGCTATTCTTTTAAGGCTAAATAACTGACTTGCTGCATTTTTTGCTATTTCTGCAATTATTGAGGGACTCGTACTGAATCTTCCACAGAAATCCTCTTACCACAAAATGAGATGCCTACAGACTGCTGCAGCCTCAGTTCTGGGGTGGAGGGCACACTGAGGGAGATGGCCAGCATAGTGCCCACGGAAGTGCCCAACCACAGGCTGGCGACTGCCGTCACTTCACACTTCCTAGACAGACAGTCACAGAAGTGCAAAGAAGAGATGACCTCACGAGACTCCTTGTCAATACTGGCCACGCTGGAGCTGCGCGAGCGACTGAAGGAGTTGTCTCTAGCATCTGCAGGTGTGGTGGCCCATCAGGGACAAAATAGAAAGCAAAAGAGAGAAGAAAATTCGGATTTTATATATAGTATCAAAACTATTTCAGGGAAACCTGAAAAAAAGGGAGAGGAAAAACAACACTGGGAGCAATTTCAATATGTTAGTAGATGTGAATTTATACTTTGCATGCCGCTGCTTAAGAAATCATCCAGATTTACAGTGATATCTGAAAATAATGTAGTTCTCTGTTTTAAATTAAAGCATCATTGTTAACTGTACAAGCAAAGCATTAAAACTGCACAAAAAACACATACATGGTCAATGAGAGCGAGTTAGCATCCAAAAATTCAGAATGCAGCCAAGTATACTTTCAGTCTGTCTACTAAAAACATGACAACTTTTTCTTATATATTTTTTTTCCTTACTCTTATGCTATTCATGAGCATGATACTTTGAGGAGTGCCACATGCATCCAGTAGATAAGAGGTCAGCAATCCTGGTCCTGAAGATCTACCTTCCTGCAGAATCTCTCTCATGAATTGGTAAAGGGGGCAGCATGTTAGATGCAGGTTGAAACTGAACTAAAAACTAAAGGTAAGTAGCTTTTCAGATCTCCAGGAGGAGGGCTGGTGACCACTGCAGTACAACTTTACCACCCAGTTCCGAAAACATAAGGTACAAGTACATTTAATTTTCTAAAACTTAGAACAGTGTAAAGACGTCCAAAATCCACAGCAGTGCGAGTAGTTATACCAATTTATTAAATGACGACTCGTCCTGCAGAGACCAGTTTAATACAGCGTACAGAGGCCTGGTTTCCCAACAATGTCTCATTATTAACAGGAAATTTCAGCAAAATGTCTGTATAATTCAATCGTAGAATGTAAACAGTCATTCAGAGTAGTCAGTGAACTGGTTCATTGCTGGTTCAACTGACTTACAGTAACACAAACTTTTTTTTTTTTAACAGTGGTCATGACAGGAACTAAGAGTCACAATGTCTACAACAAAAAATATTAACACTATCCAAAATGGCTTGTGAACTTATATATCTGAGTATTACATGTGGTAAACCTGGGTGGTGAGATTTTCGTTGGGAGTGACAAGGATGGTCAAGATTAGAAATGAGCAGATCAGAGGGACAGTGAAGGTGGAGCATCTCCATTCTGAATGAATTTGGACTTTAATAATACATTTTAAGCCACAAATCTTTATTTTCTGATAGTTTTAAAATATGTCTAATGAATCAGGAAATATATTTGTGCTAAAGCTTTCTATGATGCAGCTTTCAATGGCATTAAAAACCTTGGACGTCTGGTTTCACCAAAGATGTTGGGTTTTCTTTTTTTTTTTTTTTTAATATTTTTACCAATTGTCTCCCCAATTTAGTCATCTCCAATTCCACCAGCTAGTTAGGACTCCCCCAATCACACGATGCTATCAACACTAGGAGGGTGAAGGCTAACGCAGGCTTCCTCAGAGACCTGTGAGGTGCCACCGCATCTTTTCAAACTGCTGCTCACGCAAAGTCATTGGACAGCTCAGAGGAAAGCGCCAACTGCCAGATCGGTTATATCAGCTAACAGACACCTTCGCTGACCTACATCGCGTTGAGTGATGGAGGGAGAAAGAGGGGCCATCCTACCCACCCAGAAAGCAAAGCCAATTGTGCTCTCTTGGACTCCCGGCTACACACCCTGGATTGAACTCGCATTGTCCCTATCCATCAGGAGATCGTCTGGATGGTTGCAGCACTCAGGAGCTCATTTTTGAGACTGCATGTTTGGAGACTGTTCACATCAAACCACTGTGACTGTTTACATGACCATTTAATTGTGTAGAAATTTTGAAAAAAGAATTTTTCATTCCTTAGCTGTTAAATCAAGTAACACAATTTCAATCTGTAATGATCTTCTAAGACACTTCTGAAAAACCAGACCTTAGTTAGTGTTAACATCCACCAACCCAAAGTTAATGATGCTTTATCGTTATATGCCTCGCACTACTCTAATAACATCCGCATTCCCTTTAAAAATATCCTTTTTGCGTGTTACATTAGAAATGCAGTGTTGTAAAAGGCCACTTTTGTCATTGATCATCATAAATTGTTAAAACATGCTATACAGAAATATATACGCCTTAAAGAAATAGTTCAGCCAACCGTGTCTGCCTGAGCTATTCCTTTAATCTGTGCAGAACATCACCCTGGAAAAAGGCAGGAAAATTCAAAGAGATGTTGAATGTTAAAAGGTTTAAAGTTTTGGTTTCAAGAACAAACCCAGGTTAGTGAGCAAAAATCAGGCCCATACAGCAGACTTCAGAGGTGGAAAAGAGTACACCCATGTGAGGCCAGATCAGGGCCACTCACTGGATTTGGACACAAACTGAGTCCTGGAGATAGTTCCTGTTTTTCTTCTGGACAGTGCCTTCACATCTGATTTCTGACTAGGGAGAGAACGCTGCCTCTGTACATCCCCTTCCACACACAGCGCAAACAATCAAAGAGGTAAAGCATGGACACTGACCTCGTACACACAGACACAGGCAACACTAGGTCTCATTTACCATCTCTCTGCAATCTGTAACACGCCCAATACATATTTTTATACTACTGAAGCTTTTTTCCTTTTTCAAAATGAACACATTATATAATCGTTTATGATCCAAGTTTTGCCAAAGATGACAACCAGACCAGGTCCTTCACAGGAACTACAGCTACACAGAACACCTAGAAATGAAGAGAGAGAGCAAAGTTCAAGCTTACCATCTTTCTGATCAGCAGTCATGCTAAATTTCCGTGACATCTTAGCTGTAAAAAAAACAAAACATGATAGCTTTCAACAAAAGAACAACTCTGAGAAAGAATGTAACCTCTGGTAAGACTGCAAAAGTGAGGGGAAAAAATTGACTAGTCATTCTGTATCTTCCTTCATTTAGCTTGAAAGAAAAGGATGATTGAGAAACAGGTTGAAATAGGGTGGGGATCATGATGCAAAGTCAAGCCATTAGAGCTGGCCATGAAATCTACATTAGAGACTTACATTTGTTTGTAGCAGATTTAGTTGCTGTTTGTAATTAGAACATGCATAGAGGGATTAGTAAAAGTGCCAGCACCATCCAAGCAGAACACCAGATGCTCCATTAGACTGAGAAACTGTGTCACTAATTGACAGATATTGGATATTTGAGTGCATGTGTGTGTCTGTAAGATTCTAGACACTGTGATGAGAAATATAATAGGGGTGTAATGATACACATTTCAAAATTGAATACAATATGGAGCTTTATCAATATAGTTTTTCATGCCTGAATATACGTCTTCTGTTTATATATTAAAATGTTAATGTATGTACACAATTTACATTACAGATCTCCAAAGCTGTTTTGTCATTCTGTAGAATTCTGGTTTCACAACAATGTCTTATTATTAAAAGCAAAATGGCTTTTTCGAAGATCACTGCTATTGCACTTTATGGTGAGCAAAAAATGTGCCAAAACCCGATAGTTTTGTCCTACATATATTCTTCCTCCAAATATCGCTAGACTCACTATATTTCAACGTCACTGAGAGCTGAAATGTAAATGAACATTTCTCTTCACCACAGACAGTAACGGCAGTGATTTTTGTCATTTAATGGCATTCCTTTCCTTGAAGAGGAAATCTACTTAGACCCAGAGGCCCTAAAATAGATATGGTGCCAACAACTGCATGACACAGAGGTCTACTTGAGTGTGGTTGCACGCATAACACATGCACCAGCCACTTTACTTTGATAGGATGCACCCAAACGCCTTGTGAGTTTTGTTCATTGACAGTTAATTGGAAGAGAGCGAGAGTGTAAATTTCAATGAACTGTTTTAAATGTAATTATTCGATACAAATATATGAAAGGTAAAAGAAGCCTTTATGCATATGGGTTACCCTTGAAATACATCACCAGGTTATGCACTTAGCCTGTAATGGTAAACAAGGTTAGACACAAAAAAAATACAGGAAGCACAAGCCTTTGAAGAAGAGTGGAGAAAGAATAGTTAGTAAAGAACCACTGATTTGAACCTAGCTGTCCATTAGTAAGTTACATTACGGGAACCATGAGATTTTCCAGAGTGAATTACTAGTTTGGTGGCTTTGATGAAACATTCAAAATACAGTCTAAAATTGTGCATACATTGTGATTACTTTGTAAAATTGTGTATAAGTTGTGAAGGCAGTATTAACACCTATCCCCGTGTGGAAGGACAACAAGCTGTTCAGGTAAGCCCAAATCACTCAAATCTCTTCTTGTGCACTACACCATGAGCATTAGATAGCACAAATGTCACTTTGGTTAGCTGCTCAGAGCCAAAGCCCAGTGCATTAGTGGAAAGAAAGTTACAGATTAAGAGGGGGGAAAAAAAAAAAAAAAAAAGATAAATGTAATACAGTACCAAAGTCATTGGCAACACTCTTTGTTATCAGCTTGCTTTTTGATTTCACTGGAAAATGTTTTAAGAAAGAACATGTCAATAAAAAGTATGTACAGTACAATCAATTCGAAACTTGGGTAATGCTAGTGAAAAATGCCAAAATCATACCCCTTTCAAGAAAATTATGCTTGCTTTCATCATCTGAATGGCAAGGTGAACCAGAACCTACGTAGCAACAACAGATTCCATAATTATGTGCTACTGTCCAATAACTGGTGCTGCTTATATCTATTCACTGCAAACTCCATGAATGCACTTTGTACGAAAGCTATTGCTATATATGGACTGTACAGTGGAGCTAATAAACTACTATTTATTCCTAGCACTGGCATTTATAGTATAGATCTGTAATGCTAGTGAATGATGTTTAACAACAATTATACAAATGAAATATGAAAAGGAAAAATAAAGTAGATAACAATTACCTGATGTAGGTGACTTGCACCTGTCTTCTGAACCTGCAGACCCATCATTGCCATCACAAAGACCTAAAGAAAATAAACGTTATAAAAGTAACTTATAATTGACAACTCAGGAAGGTGTCACAGGTAGAGACGATGACTTATAATGAAGAATCAACTCAAACACTAGCCTAAAAACAGAGCAAACAGAGAGAAGAGAGCAGACAGAGCTAGAAAAATGAAAAATGATCGATGAAGTCAGATGACTTACTGAGATAAGAAGAACGTAGTTTTTTCACAGATTCAGAATAAAAGCTAGAGAGGCTGGACATGCAAGACGTCTTAGGTAGATTGTCTTTACAAACCACAGAGAGAAATCAACAATGCAAGGGTGAGACAAAACAATCACAGGAAATAAAAGGACAGTTAAAACATCCTGGAACACGGCAAAAGACTGAATTCAGAACTGACTGTTAACAAATGTCCTGCCTCCCTTAGTTACAATTATCAAACTTTCTAAACAGGATGCCTGGTAGAGTCTCTAGCACCTGTGTTAACAGACTAAAAATTTCAATAGTACAATTAAAAGCACATTTGAAACATGTTTCATTCAAAAATACACTGGCTTTACAAGATGTTTGACATACATGTTTGAGAATCCACCAAATATGCATGATACCCGAATTAAAGCGAACAAAAAAAAGGATTCCGGAAAACATGTTTATGTTAGTCAAATCATTCAGGTTGACATTAGCATGGCTGGTTTTCCTGACTAATAAGGAGGACGTTTTAGCAACAGTAACTGCCTCATCAGATGAGCTAATGCTAAAGCTAACAGCAGAGCTAGTCAAGAGTGATGTTAGATGCTGAGGAGGATTCGTCTTTTACACAGGTTCCTTCAATCAAATGAAACAATTAATGAAACAATAGAAAGAATGTCATGTGTATGAGTGCATTAATATTTATCTTTACTTAACGTTTTAATCACAAATGTTATGGCTGTGCAGTCCTGTTCAATCTAACTGATTTATCAAGCGAACTGTCAGCAGCTAAGTTAATAAAAGAAAATACAGTAACCCAGATAGTTTAGCTTACTTCCAGTTTTGTCACTGAGCTGTGAGCGTGGTCTACTACATAGTTTAATCTAAAATATTTTTTGCTTCAAGAGTGAAATAAAAATAACAGAATCAGGTGTTAGGCATTATACAGTCCTCAGCATCACTTTTCCATCATCTCTTAGCCTAATAATTCTAATTATGTAATTTACTGACACTACCACTTTGACTGCAGGTTTGTTTATTTCCTTTGGGAATATTTAGGAAGGAACATTTAGATATGATTGTGTTTGGCTAAGAGGCAGGTCAATCATTATTTTGCAAATGGTCAATTGAGTGACTATACCAAACACCACCGAGATTCATTTTCGGTGAATAACAGTCAGAAAATTGCTGCTGATGAGGCAAAAATAGTCATGAGTCATGAATACAGTCCCACACTACTGCAGTTTCCCAGGCATTTAAAGAGAGTAGAGCAAGAAGAACATGGAGAACATGGAACAGCTTGAACATGGCTTAAAAACCAAAAAGAAAAAAAGACAAAGACTTGAACATTAAGACGTAAAAGGGTGAAAACGATGACTTCACACATAAAATCCTTACAAATACTGTATCTGATTCTGTTTACTCCCTTAGTTCAAGAGGGCAGATGGATACTCTGCCAGAAACAGCTACTTGCAGTGGTAGGGGTTCTGGAGCCTAGCAGGGCCACTAAAGCTTTTTGGCCAAGCCTGCTGATAATAAGCACAGCCTGCACTGCATCCTAGCCAAACAGACAGACAGACTGATGCTCAATCACACAGTATATGATTGAGTCTAACACACGCTACCAGCTATTTCCTCACCTCCAGAGGGCTGCCTCGCTTTGCGGGGTGAACGTGGTTGTCTCTGGTGTGGATCAGAGGAACCGTAGAGCTCTGCTGTGCCCATATTGAGCAGCAGTGTCTTCTGAAGATAGTCCACTACTGCCAGCCCATTACCATTACCAAAAGCCACTCTGCAGCATAAGAGGAAGATTAACGCCATTTCTGATTGTTAACACTCATAAAGGCTCTAAACTGTAAATCTGCATTCATTTTAAATGTATTAAAAAATTTCATTTTATAGGTGGGTTTACAGGCCATATGCAGAGTTGACAGCCAAGCTGGTGATCTGCTGTGGCGGCTCCCCGCTGACCCACACGAGCTGAATAACCAGTTCCACCTGGTATCCCGGTGACTGTTTCAGTGGAGTGTTCCTAACCCTGAAGTGCAAAAAAGAAGCTAAAATCAAAACAACATATTATTCAACAGAACAATAGAAGCTGAAAATGGGGTTCCTAGAGAAAAGCAGTAACAGCTTTAGGCCAATAGTATGGGTGAATTTCTGACCTCATAATTATTTGATTTGATTATGATTTATTTAGGACATAATTTAGTGGATTCCAAATTCCCAACTTTCACAATGATTACATTTAATTCTGATTTTTAAGATTTTTATATAACATAGTTGTACATAAACAGTAACATTTTTTTTTTAAAGCTCGCAAATTTTATTTTGGGGAAAATGTCAGTGCACATTCTACTAAATATTATTCTAACTATAATAATACTTTAACTTATACTTTTAGTAGTTAGTAAAAAGGCTAGGAAATTGAGTTCATGTGACGCTGAGAGAGAGAAGGCGGCATAGAGTCTAGTGTTGCGGCGCTTTGTGATAATTATACTTTCATTTCCTTCTGAACAGTCGACTTTCATACGTTCACTTTATTTGTGTAACACTGAATAGGTATGATGTCGAAATAACTGAAATCCTCTGTGTGTGGGGACATTTGAGGTTGCATGGCCCTGACTCGGACTGAACAACATGGCGCTGACCCAGCATACGCAAGTAATGAGCCTCAAGATCGGAGTTTGGATATCGCTAACATCTATGCAACGCTGAAGAAAATCTCGGACGACATGGCTGGCCTCGAAGAAATACGACGTACTTCAGTAGAGACAAAGCTGCCGTACCTCATCTCAAGAATTACCAAAACGGAGGAGCAGTTGAGAAAGAGTCAAAAGATAATCCACCGGCCACAAACCAGAGGTAGACCAACTGAGAGATAAGTTGGTGGACCTGGAGAATCGCAACTGGCGAAATAACCTTTTTCGTTTCTTTGGTATTCCCGAGGGCAAGGAAGGTCATGACATGGTCAAGTTTATGCTTGACCTGATCTCTGAGCTTTAGGATACTGTGGATAGGCAGCTGGAGATCAGGAAATAGAGACTTGCTGCTACAAGCTGCTAGAGAAAAGGTCAAATTGTGTTGGACCAATAATTCACATCATGATATTCCCAGACTTCTCCAGAGTCACGCAGTTGAAACAGGAGCAATTCAGACAGTGAAGATGCTTCATGTGCAGAAAGTGGGCTTTGCAATGCTCTACCCAGCAAATTTAAGAATAGACACTAAAGACGGATACAAAATCTTCAATAGCCCACATAAGGCTAAGACCTTCGTTGAATCTATGGAGTAACTTAGTAGGTCCACGGGATAGCTAGGAAGACATAGCAGGCAAATGGCTTTGCTCTTCAGACTGAACAGAGGTGGGAAATAAAGAAAGTTCTCCTTTTGGATATTATGGTTTATAAAATGATAGTTGGAGTATATTGCTATTTCTTTTAGTGGAAATTGCTTTTAATTTCTCTAAATTGTATTCCCCCCTCTCTAGATGTCATATTCAGTTCACATTTTATGATAATTTCGAGCAGATACCAGATCGGACTAATAAGGACAAATTTTATAGCACTAGCGTTGCTGAGAAGCACTGCCTATCTCAAGAGGATGTGTCATGGACTCAAGTTAAGGGTGGGACTCTTCGAAGGGACATCTGAGCACAATGTTAGAGTTGAAGCGCTACTGCATTTTGTGTCATGTTAATGGGGGAGTCTTTGTGTTGATGCTAAAGTATCTTAGTTTGTCTGGGCTGGTTCATCCTGTGAAGCAGAAGAAATTGTCTAGGATGTGAAAAATTTGATGTAGTATTTCTGCAGGAGACACATTTATCCCCAGAAGAATCAGAAAAACTACAACGGGGATGGACATAAAAAAGCAATTTAAATCCTGTAAACAGATTAAAGATGAGATGCAAATAAGTCTTATTGTTGTAGCAGAGATACAGCTTTGGTTAATATTTATGCTCCTCATCAGGATGACCTAGCCTTTTTTGTAGTTCTTGAAGGAAAGATACATGCAGCAGGGGTACAGAATATTATCCTTGGGGGAGACTTCAATTTGGTAATGGATCCAGTCCTGGACTGTAGCAGCAAAATGGGACTGAGATCTCCTAAAGCCCTGTTAACTGTCGAGAGGATGTGCAAAACTCTAGGGCTAACAGACATATGGCAAATCATGAATCCATCTGGGCGTGACTATTCTTTCTTCTCATCAGTGCATAAAATATATTCTTGGATAGATATTTCTAAATCACTGGTTGCCTTAACGTCCAGGTGCTCTATTGGTGGTATCTTAGTGTCCAATCATGCTTGGGTGAGATTAATACCTCAGAATTGCAGATCGCGAACATACAGATGGAGATTAAACTCATGAACTTCTTCAAAATTCAGAGTTTCGAGAGGTTTTAAGAACACATTCATTCTTATCTTGATATTAATTTTGCTTCATTGTCTTTGGCTGGGGTCGCTTGGGAGGCTCTTAAGGCAGTTCTAAGGGGATATATTAATCTGTATGCTTCAATATCAACATTATGTGGGCAGTAGCTGATTCCCATTCTCCAGTTGCTATTTGATATGGAGGACTGGAACTATATTTAAAATACCTGAGGTGTATGGATTTGGGAGTGGCTTTATAAGGTGGATTAAGCTATTATATCACCGATCTGAAGCAGCTGTGCAGACTAAACGTTGAATCTCTAAGTATTTTTCTCTTGGTAGAGGAATGAGACAAGGGTCACCGTCATCTCCCCTCTTGTTTTGTTTGGCGTTGGAGCCACTGGCCACGGCTTTAAGAATGGATGAGGATTACCCAGAGATCTCTATCGGGGGGGTCAATACATAAATTGATGTTATAGGCCGATGATATTCTTTGGATTGTATAGACCCAGGTAGACCAGTCCCTAGTTTGTTTAGAACCATCAATTCATTTTCTAAGTTCTCAGGATATAGGGTCAATTGGACTAAAACAGAGGCTCTTCCTGTGACTGCCTATTGCCCAAAATCTGCACGCAATAGTGTTCGATATCTTGGCATTCTGTTTCCCCTGCAGTTCAAGGATCTAGTGAGAATAAATTTTGACAAATTAATTCAAAAGTTTCCTGTGATATTGACAGGTGGTCGTCTTTGTACTTGGGCAAAGTGAATGTTTTGAAAATTAATTGCATTACTAAAATTAATTATTTACTGCAATGAATCCCAATGGAAATCTGTTTGATTGACTTTAAGCAATTTGATAAAAATAACTCTTGACTCTACAGGCTGCTGATATTATTTCCAGGGTACTAATGATATATGGAAGAGGTTTTGAGGCCTCAGCATTTTATTCTATGCTTATTCTTAACGATGGCCTTAAAAAAAATTCTGGGAAAGAGACTTAAACTTAACAATGAAAGAGAATTAATGGGCACGAATATGTAAAATTATGTCTAGAGACCTTTGAGTGCGCCTTATACAATTTAAAATTCTCCATAGGGTCCATTGGACCCCTACCAGATTGCATAAGCTTGGTTTAAAGGGTACAGCTGAGTGCTGGCATTGCAAGTCTGAAGAGGGGGACTTTATTCATGCTATGTGGCCTTGTCCTAGAGTTCAGGAATTGTGGAGGGTGCTTTATGATTTTATTTGTAAAGTATTAGGGTAGTCAAATCCCCTTTTGCCCAAGACTGTTTGCCTTAGGAGATCCTTTGGGGCTAAAACCAGGGACATGGATCCAAAGCATGGATTCAAACCAGTTTAATGATTGGTAGGCAAGATATCCTTAGGAGGTGGAGGGAAGCAGGCCATGGGTTGCTGAGATCAGCAAAGTAGCTGCATATGAAAAGCTATCATTTAAATTGTTCGGGCGTTTAGGAGTGTACAGACGTAAATGGGACAAATATTTAAGATTTATAGAGAGCTCTTAAAGAGGGGTAACATGCAGCGATCCGCTTTGTTGTTATTGCCATTTTTATTTATTTTGTCATTTTGCTTATTTATTGATTTATTCATTTATACATCTTATGTGTTTGTTTGCTTGCTCACTTATTTGTATATTTATTTTACTTTTATTAGTAGTATTATTATTTTTTTTTATTTATTTTTTTTTCCTTTCTTTTAATGATGCAGAGCCATGTCCAGCACTGGATTAAACCAGGTCATGAACATAGCAACGACACAGCTGGAGTGGAAGGGAGAGAATAAAGGGTGTCATGTTGTTACAAAATACTGATGTGTGGTTTTGTATTAATCCAAGAGAAAAATCAGTAAAAAATGTTAATCATAAAAAAAGCTAGAAAATGGTTCAAAACAGACTTGCCTACTGTGAAAGAGAATGGACAGATGTAATATGATATTTATATAATGGAAAAGCTAATCATTTAATCAGATACGGGCAAAGGCCAGATCCTTTTTTTCCTGCTGAACTGAACAATATGTGAAGATGTAACGTACAAAGTAAGATCTTTACAACGTAAGCTCCCCTGAGTAATGTCATACCTGAGGCAGGGCACATTATCCCGCAGGCCATCAGAGGAGTTGTTGCTGCTGGTGGATGGGTGTGTTTGTGGTACACTGGACTGAGGGCTGGAGGAAGCTCCTGGCGTGGTCACAGCTGATGCCTGATCACCTCCCACATCCGGAGAGTCCACTTCATTCAGCTCACATTGCATACGCACCTCCAGCAGCTACTCATTTAGATACACATGGAAAAATAACTATGAAGAACAGGTGTAAGACATAATGCTTAAATATGTGTGTCTAACATACTATGCCTGAGTATGACAAAATTTCCTTTTATATTTAAACGGGCAAGGCTGCAACCGTTTTTGCTATTTTCTTATTAATCTCCAAAAGAACATTAACTTAAGCTGTTTGAGTCAAGTTTACTTTTTACTACACATTGAAGGACTACCCACAAACTTGACCTTAAATCAGCCGTATTCTGAACTGCTTAGCAAACACAGGTCAATCTGTGGTTGATATGTGAATGCAGGTCATACCTGAACCTCCTCTGTGGTGATTTCCTGTTTGCTGAACCGGTAAACAATGACATGAGCAGAGACCCCAGCCACGCATAGCAAACGACTCTCTGGACACCAGGCCAGGCTCTGGATAGCAAAAGGGTCTTCATCCACTATATCAGTACTGGGCTTCTCCTCCTTATTGCGTGCCTTCTCAAACACCTTTGCAGTTTTCAACTTATACAGCACCTGTAACATTACTGGATAAGAGGCAACAACAGTTATTTCCACACACATTTCATTTATCAAGATTTATTGATCATTTAGCGAGAGCTGCAACCACTCACGTGCTGAAGCATCCCAAAACTTGACTGATCCATCGGCATGTCTATAGTTCACCAAAACACAAAAAAGAAGAGCTGTATTAAGAGAACTGCATAAATTGCTCAAAAAAGTGGGGCATGAAAATAAAGAACAGTCCTTCATAGAAATATACAGTGTGTATATTTAAATATGTATACAATATACACATGGAGAGACAAAGACTCACCCTGTGATGATGATCTCTGGGTAGCTTTGTGCACCCTGGCCCCAGTTACCACCACTTATAGGCCATTTCTGTGATAAAACACAGATCTCAGTAATCAGTTTCAGCAATGAGCAGAACACTTTTTGAAGAAAACAGCTGGACAGAACCAAATCATATGTTCTTACTAAATGTGTTAGGCAGGAAAGTACACAAACTTCCTTGTTAAAAGCGACAGGTTTGTGGACAGAATTACTTTTTTACTGTAGCCCTGTCTCTTCTGCCTGGAGCCCACAGAGTAAAGTGCAGGGATCAGTTCAGCAGGGCAGTCAGCAAAGTACTCGCAGCAGGTCACAGGAGATTCATGGATGGTCAGAGGATATGGATTCTCAAAGCTTGGGTACCTGCATAGAAAGGATATCGTAACAATTTTTGTAGTAAGATGTTAGAAAATTACTTTCGTTTGTAAAATTCCTGGAATTATTTACTTACCCAGGTTGTGCAAGGTCAATAACTACTAAATCCTTCTCCAGCAGAACCACTACAGCATAAGGCTCCTGGTAATCTGAGAAGAGACAGGGGTAAATGTCACTTTATTCAGGGTATTCAGAATTAACTAGCGATGAATATGAATAGGGATGATATTGATATTGGAATCATATTGGCATTACACAAACATTTGCTGATGTAGTGATAAAGTATTCTGGAAGAGCAGAACATTTACGTGACGCTGAGCTACTGTGCTAAAATTTCTTTTTTTTTTTTTTTTAACTTTATCTCACTACATTTGTAACCTTATTGAAGTAAATGTATATTTCTCTCTGAGGATGTTTAAGGCAGATTTAAACCCAATTTTTACATTTTCTAAATGTTCTGTAGCAAAATCTGTATCAATATCAACAGATAGATACATGAAAAATATCAGATATTGGCATCAGCCCAGTTTCCACATTGGTGCATCCCTAGTTTTAACCACTTGTAATGAAACAACACTGCAGTTGGTGCTTGAGCAAAATGACAGTGCTTGTGCAGTAGTAGTCACCACAAGCATTTCTTCATTTTGTGACCAGGCTGAAGCAGCAGCTCACCATTTGGATAGGGAGTTTCACACAGGGCTAGAAAATCTACAATGGGGTAGTCCATCTCCAGCACAGCAGTGCTTTTTCCATGCATCACAGTCAGACAGGCCCTGCGACCCACCGTATCATACGAAAGACCTCCAGACAGTATCATGAAAGGCTCCCTAAACAAAAACAGGAAGAAAGACAACTTACCACAACCCAAGAAAAAACAGGAAGCAAAAACCACATTGATGGGGCATGTGGATATAGATTTTGCTAAAATAAGGCTGACTCTTTGATATGGTCAGCTCTAAAATTGTTGACATCCTTGATAAAGATGAAAAGAAAAAAGAAAGGTTTTTAATGGTACTTAGTTTAATGTCCCACAAAAACGACATGAAAAAAAATCTAACATTTAACTTTTTTCTTTGTTTTTAACAAAACAGTATGTCACAATTATTGGCCCTGCATTTAGCACTTTGAGTCCATTTCTGTATAACTATCTCACTGTTAATGTCAAATCTGCTTTTAGGGTTTGTTGCCAAAAAGATTTGCTTATATGTCCCATATGACTGCAGGACCCAGGTCCAGTTAAAGTTTCAGTAGCTTCTAGCAAACTCAATTTGCAGTTAGATGAAAGAAAAATGTTACCTCTGGCACACAATCCAAATAGTTTGTTGCATCTAATTGTTGTTTCCGAGACTTGGTGACCCCCAAAATAATACTAGGGTTAATGACTGTGATTCTACAGTCACATTGCAGAAATTCTTGCCTCTCTAACCATCATCCTTACTTGTCCTCTTTTAAGTAGGTTCACTACATCTCTGGTTGTTTTAAACTTTATAATTTTTGTTTTTAATATTTAATATTAACGTTAATTAGTTTAATTAACAGTAGATAGGCATTTTCAAAAATGACTTCCTGATTTATGAAGGTCAATCTACATATTTAATATATGTATTGTCTAAATTTCCCCCTGAGGCAGAATGACAGAATTTGGCCTCTGTCTTACCTCATATTTACGCCTTAATGAAACAGGAAGTCAGGAATGGTTGCGTAAGCGGCTTAAAAGTAACATGCTTCAGTTACATTTTGTTGGCATGAATTTCTACGGGTGATACTATTCATGACTTTTTAATTTATTTGTATATATATACAAATAAATGTATATATAAATTTTATATATATATATATATATATATATATATATATATATATATATATATATATATATATATATATAAAGTTTATATATACATAAGTTTACTAGTATACTTCAATTAAAGTATAAACTTGTATATATAAAGTTGATGTATACTAGTAAACTTATATGTATATTTCAATTAAAGTATAAACTTATTTCATGACATATTTTTCAGTGCAAAATTGAGCCAATTAACCACAAAGACATTTTTTCTTTTCTTTTTTTTTTTTTTATAAATAAAGGGTGCCAATAATTATGGAGCTGACTGTATATAAACAGACATTAAGGTATCTGTGAGCCTTACCCTGCTCTGGCTGTTTTGTACTCCACTTTCAGAATGGGCTTGCATGGTTCAGGCTTTTTTCCATCCTTAGGCTGCTTACCTGAAAGAAAATTGCAGGCAAGCTTTTAATTTTCTTTTAACCTACTTAATTCAACTTCAGGATGTTATTTATCCAATTTGAGTTCAGCCATATATTCTTAAGACCCTGATTCAGAGGTTTTTCATATAATAGCCCCAACTACAACCCAAGCTGAGTTAAACATGTAGTGCTACTTTGAAGCACTGGTCCTAACTGGGACACATGGTGTGTGCTTGGGCAGGAGCTTACCATGTGGTGTAATGATCTGTGCAGGCTTGGCAGGGGATCGTACATTCCATGTGGTAAGTGTACCATCTGAGTGACTGCACACAAACAGTTTCCCCTCATGGTGCCAGGCCACAGAGTGGATCGCCTACAGGCCAAACAAAAGATGAGTAATCAAACATAGAACATCCAGGACAGAAAAAACATGCATATAGTGATTTCTAATGGGGAGAAAAAAAAACATGCATCTTGCTTTAATACTCAATTTTGTCAGCCTAGATCTGACAATGCAGATCTGTTGGCAGACATCACAAACAGCTTATGTGGAAAAATCAATGTATTAAATAACAATAGGAACTAATTAGAAAGAAAATGTGCGTAATTATGTTTATTAGGTTGTGGTTTCCAGAGCTGTTTCTGGACATTTTTAAAAAAAGTATCCATGACACAATCATGGCTTGTACATTTAGTACATATAGTGACCAGCTTCTGATAAGAATCTGAACAAAGTGAGACTCCCCTGGACTGCCCAGTGGTGCTGTTTCAGGGGAAAGATCCAGGATTCTAGATCTTAGCATGAAAAACATTAGGTGAAGACTGCCAAAAAAATAAATAAATAAAACAAAGGAAAAGAGCTTGAGAAAACACTCAAAAGGTAACAGATTAAAACTATAAGAATTCTGCATAGCAATTTTCCTACTCTCACGAAGGATTTTGTAAATAGCCTAGGGGCTGAAACAAGTGGGCTAATGTAGGGAGAGCATCATCTCTGCAGTGTACTGTGAATGCAGGGATGTATCTTACATCTAACATCACCCTTAAAATGTAGTAAGACTTTTAAACCTGCATTTAAAGTAGAATTAAACTTTAAACAAAAGATCACCTCATCATAACTGTAGCGGTAGTCAGCTTTCTTAGATTTCAAGTCCCACAGCACGACAAAACCACATTCGAAACCAATCAAAAGCTGCAAAACAAACAAATGATAAACATAAATACTCTTCAATTCAGTTTAACTCTCAGTTACATGTACAGCCATTAAATGAAATAACATATAGAAACTAAAGCAAAAAGGCCCTGCACTGCTTTGGGTCTCTTACCTTTCCCTCATCCATAGGATTATCGCTGATGTGCACCACAGGTCCAGGGTGGGTTTTTGAAGAGCTAAAACAAACAAAAAAAAACAGTCAACATGTTTGAATCATGTTAGAATCAAAATGTTTGAAAGAGATTGATGCTTGAAATAAATTTAAAAAGAGTCTAAGTGAGAAAAATTTAGGATGGGCTCAGATGACCTCGAGCATATATGTCAGAACAACACTCATCTACCTCAGTGGGCTTGGAAACTAATTTAATTACACCCCCTGGAATGCGAAAGATACCATCTCCATAGCAACAACAGCAGGAACAGCAAAGCGAAGATGGACACTAGAGAGATTTTATCCTGGTGGATTGACCACACAATTCTGCAAATGTACCTACTGCCTTCAACTAAATCATCATCATCATCATCATCATCATCATCATCATCACTAAAACAAAGTAAAATAAAATAAAATAAAAAAAAACATTTTCAACAGGTTTAACTAAACGGTGGATAAAATAAGCCATTTTTTGTCTCTGCAGAGCAAAGCAACATATCTACATGTTCTGAAACTTCAGCATATTCGTGTTTAATATTCTTGTGCTCAGTTTAGCAGTTCTAACTTTCTTGGTTTGGAGCTTAGTTCATAGACATCTCTGCTAGGCAAACAACAAAACCAAATGTGTGTGCGTATTCTTTTAAATTCTTCCTTGTTTCTATGACAACTCATCTGGAGGCCTGCATCTCTGAAACTGTGATGACTGTAGAGGGGCAAAGATAGCCACAGCAAATGATTTTCACTCAACATCATACCACTGGAAACACTGGGACAATGATTGCTATTGACTTCACAAACCACTGCCACATGATATGTAGTGACTTATTACATCTGTATGCACAGTAACAGTGTTAACACTAAACAGTCAAGAGTCAAAAAAGTGACAAACAAATATACAGGGCAACATCCAGAGTGCTGAAATAACACCTGCAAGACTCAAGTAAGTCCAGCAAGATGCAAACGAACACTGAGTTCATTCAGCACTGTCGGTTCTCATCCAACACAAGGGACTGTGTGCGTAGAGGTCAAAGTATTTTTTTATATTACTGGAAGTATCTTAAGTTGGGACCCAGAGAGGGCATTACAGCTAGGTAGAGATAAATTCAAGCAGACTCACAGTTCAATGGCTTTGTTCCACATGATGACATAGCCTGAGAGACTGAAGGACTCCACATTGACAATATGAATGTTCCCTCTTTCTGTTCCAATATACAACCATTTACTCTGGAAGGGAAGATGGCAAAAAGTAATCCTGCCAAAATACAAAGAACAGAAGAAAATTTGCATCACTAAAGGTGAATTCTGTTTAATTTAACCAAATGTCCCATTATGCCTGGAATGTCATGATGTTACAACAGATTTGTGGTTTAAAGAGGCATATGGACAAAAATGTCAACAAGAAAATGGTGTAAAATACAGAGAAATCCGGCAGCATGAATTAGTCATCATCTGCCTGCACAGACGGCTCTGACTCCATGAACTTGAATAAATCAAATGATATCATAGCAGACTGTACATGGTTGCCATGGTGTAATGTGGGTTCAGGGGAAGTCAGGTCAAAGCTAAAGTACCCAGACTCTTAATGACAGACGAAAACAGTGTCTTTTCCTTCACAGCTTTCATATAACCAATGATACGGAAAGGTTTTTTAAAGCTGATGTCATGCCATGATTAACAACCCATAAACTAATTTTGCAATAACACCGATGTGTAATATTTCAAACAGTTAAAAGTTGTGAGAATGCAGCTCAGAACACATCTCCCAGCTCACATGCGATGACCATGCTCATAAGCATGTGCAATGGAAATTCTTACCTCTCCCTGCTAAATTTAAGAGAGTGGAGAATGGCTGGAATCTTTTGTCTCAAATTCCATAAGTGAAGGCTGTCATCAGCTAAAGCAGTCACCAGTGCCCCCTGTGGATTAGACAGAAAGACAAGCAGATAGATAAATAACTAGCATTTAAATTAGTATTCAAGTAAATTAGTGATTATTTTGATGACCAAACAATACAAATAGACATGCACTAAACAACATTTCCTGGAAAAGATAAACTAGAAGTCTTTAAAAAGACACAACCACTGCAGATTCATTGACCAGGTAGGTCTTACTAGTTTTTTTGTTTTTAGTTTTTTTTATTGAGTTACCAAGTTTAAATCAAGTGATCGTGATAGTCTTAAACATTTTATGCATAAAAAGGTAAAGTGGAAGCTCATTAATGATGCTCATTCAGACAATGTAAACCAACCAAGATAAGTTTGTAGCGTGGGCGTGAGACTAGTTGATGAATTAGACTCACCTCATTGACGAGAAACTGCAGCTGGATGACAGCCGAGCCGCTCTCATGCTGGCAGTAGCACTCCACCCCTGCCCGGCCAAAGCTGTGTTTGGCCATGTCAAGGTTACCACAGCGAAAAGATTCACTAAACAATAATATTCATGTTTAGAATACATATATATAATTGGCTCATGATTTTCTGTGGATCACTTGCTGACAAATAAAATCCCTCCAGGTCCAGCACTAGAGGGAGTCTGGTCCCAGAGGGTCATCAAGAACATTAACGAGGATACTGTTCACTGACTTTCGCTAAAAGGATTACACGGAGGCTCTGTGCACAGGCTTAAGCCATGTCAGTGTGTGCAGCAGCTTTTTCAAACAGCACACTAGACATGCTCTTAACCACTGCCACTCTACAGGCACACTGCCCACACAACTGCCCAACTGCCATTCACTTTCAAATTAACAAAGCATGCAACAGTCACCATGAGTTGCCCTGTATCTAATGGAAAATAGTCAGTGAATGAATATTTGAGTAAATTTATTTATATGCTAGCCAAACAGGGAGCGTTTCAGATGCACTCACAGCACGACTGGCTGCAACTTCCTCATGCTTTACAACAATATAACAAATTTAACACTGAGCCAGCACCACAATCAGTAGTGGGACAGCAACACAAACAGTATCTTTAAAGACAAAAGGAAGAGTGTCTGTGTACTGCTAATCACCTTACTGTAAAGCACAACACTAGTACAAGGACAAAAGCCCCTCACAAAGCCATCCTATAGACAGTTAGTGTAATCCCCCCAAAGCAGAGGACAGTTCCCTGACACATTTCTTATATTACAAGAGCTGTTTTCCATAATGATGAAACATACTATGCAAATGACCAAACTTTTTTTTTTATTTTAGGAAAACAGGGACTGTGTTCATTAGATGCAATCAATGCTAAAAAGCTTCATACTGTAAAGACAAAATGCCATCTGCTGTCAAAATATGTGGAGTTTTCAAGGAGTGTTTGTTTTTTGGAGGGTCCATGGGTGCTCAGGCTGAAGCACTACTCACTTATAACAATCTCAGTATCACACAACGGAAAAAGCTACTTTTAATGCACGTCACTGGAGAGATCCAGTGCTACAGAAATGAATCAAATGGCAATATTAACACTTCATGTGAACCGTTTATTACAAATATTGACCAGTCATCACTCTAATCTACCCACCACTGATAACATGCCTGTTAATAAATCCCCTCATTTCAGTAAACACTTATAATACTTGCAGTACTTAGTTCACATATACATCAAGTACACAAATCAACTCACACCAACTTAGATACACATATACACAAACAAATTATATGAATATGAAATATTTGATTTGACACAAACTTGTATACCCATTTTCATTTTTAACACCATGTGAAAACACTTTACAATTAATGACAACACAAATAAATTCTTCCTACATTAATTTACACTAAAAGGAAAATCCCATCCTAAAACTAGCATTCAAAATGTTATGTCATGTTACTGCAGTATTCTGCAGCTCGGCATTGTATGCCTCAGCATCATTCTGACAGAATTCAGCATTTATATCATTTTTTCATTCATCAGTGTTCTCACATTACAAAACCATGCAAACACCCCCATTTAACCATCAGAAATCCCTGTAGTGGGGTGGTTTTCCTTGTCTTTAAATTGGAAAATCTCATTCTAGAGACAACTGTGGCACTATTGTAAGATTTAAGCAGGAATGTTTAAAACAGATGTAGCAATGGTTACATTTTTTTTTCATTTTGGCCGAAGTGTCCCTTTAAGAACATTTTTTCTTTGTCCTATTAAAGTTTTGTTAGAACAGTGGCAAAAGAATTTTAAAAAATGAACTAAAATCATGAATGCTAAATAGAACAGGCAGTGTGTCCGTGTTTTATGGATGCTCATGCTGAGCTTTACTCACTTACAAGTTCAATACCATAAGTAACATGAGCTAAAGGATGACACATTGTCCAAAACATATGATGTTAACGTGAGCTAAAGGAAGACACTTTGTATAAAAGCATCTTTGTTAAACAGATCAAAATAAACAGAACAGAGACATCCTGTCTTGGGAGAAGAGTTGCATCATTGGTAAAGAACTCACTTTGCTGACTACGCAGTCCGACGCTTCACAACCAAGACAGCACATGCAAGTATAAGAAAGGATGAGAGAAATAAAGACACTGAGAACAGCAAATGGATGTTTATATGTCTTCCATGACAGCTTAATAATTCATGTTCAGAACTATACATAGTTCCTCGCATTTGGTTATGGTAATTATTCATATCACAGCAGATGATGACTTGTCTTGATTAAATTTATGCAACCATATCTGGTAGGCGGGTGGATAGCACCTTGCTCCCCTGTATCGCATTCTTTAGACGAACTGAAACGAGGAGCTTCTTTTACACAGCAGGCTTAGCTTCAGCATGCTTGGCACTTTGGACTAAATAAATAACAGTGGGCCATTATAAATAAGGAGCAGCGGACCATGACTGCATTATTTATTCATAACTCCATGCATCAGGCAGAGTGGCAGCGGCAGCCTGGGACAGGCTTCAGCTCCTCTCTCTCTCTCGCTCTCTCTCTTTCTGCTTGGACCGGAGCCCAGTGTCAGTCAGCAGGGTCATGTCTTGACCACAAGTGCCTCACTGTAAAGCAGTGCTACTGAAACACACTGACCACTAACTAGCAGAACTTAACACTGAGAACAACACAGATCACACTTCAGATCTGAAGCCAAACACCAGATACATAAGACTGGGTCACTATTTGACATTTCAGTCTAATCTGTAAAAAAAAAAAAAAAATATTTAAACACTCTTAGGAAAATATTTTTTAAAATACCCCCACAGCACAAAAAATACCCTGGGACTGGGTGTTTTGTTTGCAGAATATCACATTTTTTTTAAAGGCTGCTGATTGACAGTTTTTTTTTTTTTTTTTTTTTTTTTAAGCATTCTTGAATGTCCACCACTCAGCATCACTGCATTCAGTGAAATTCTGAACTAGACCACAAAAGCCATTGGTAATATTTGGCAAGAAAATTAAACAGAGAAAGACAGTCAAACTTTTAGGTTGAAAACAGCAAGTTTGTGAACACAATAAACTCCCTAAATTACTGGTTACCAACTCTGGTCCCAGAGGTCTACGTTCCTGAGAAGTCTAGCTCCAGTCACAACCTGCCAGATATGCTCCAGATACATTTCTTCTTCAAAAGTCCTTGATTTGTTGGATCAGATGAAGCAGAGTTGCAGGTTAGACCTAAACTCTACAGGAATGTAGATCTCTGGGAATATGGGTGCAATGATTTCGAGTCAGTTGCCAACTAATTTAGTAGTCGATTCATTAGTGACGTCATTGCGCGTCTTTCTCGCATTCACTAGGTACGTTTTGCCATTACCAACAACAGTTAACAACAGTGAGACGACAGCCTCAAGAACAAAATCCTCAAAAGCTAAACTCTTAAAAAGAAGACTGTTAGTTGTGCTGTTTGCAAAGCTGAACTTATCTGGTATGGGAGCACATCCTCCAAGCAGCTGCATCTAGAGGAAACTCATAACACTCACTTTTAAACACTGCATCGTCATCTTAGCGTTGAGACTGTGTGTGGCCGGTGTGGTCAAATTTGGTGGACACCGGAAATTGTCCGTTAACGTTTGCCACCACTCTGTAACAGTTTAAGGAGGTAGTTCTCGGTGAACACACAATGAAGCTTGTCAAAGGGTTACCAAAGGGTTAAGTGTTTTAAACAGTTAGATTAGAATGATTTTGTGTAAGTTATGGAGAAGTTTACCACAAACATTCGCCACTTTCTCATCCGCTCTATCAGAGCACGTCAGCGAGTAGTATCTGCTCTCAGAGAAGAGCAAGACTATCACAGGAGCACGGAGAGATGCCGAGTTTCCTGTTTCAGTAAAGACTATAATTGTATAGTTGCTGCAGAGTTTAGACAGACAGCAGAATGCACAGAGCACAGACAGCAGTTTAAAGGGAACATTTAAATTTAGATTGATTTTTTTTTATTTACTTGATTAAAGGAAAACTGGTTTAGTTTTGTTATATTTTCTTGCTGCTACTTTGCACATCCTTGATTAGAAATTTTGACAGAAAAATATATTAGAGTTTTAGTCTTTTACCTTGTGTATTAGCAGGTAAGTTAATTAAAACAGTGAATTCTTGAAAGCTAATCGTCTTTATTGTCTTCACTGCGAGTTAGCAAATACATAAAACATCAAACTAAATTTAAAAGCTAATAGCTAAATAAAAAGTTATTTGGTAATGATTCACAATCTGAATAATTGATTTTTCGTTTCAGTAATCGAATCGATTATTCAATTATCAAATTAGTCGTTTGTTGCAGCCCTATCTGCAATCGATGCTGAAAGTATTTACTTCATTAAATCTATACAAGTAGAGTGACAAAAGAAATTGTGCAAGCTGTTTATCAGCGCGGTCAATGCAACAAGTCTTATGTGATACAGCTGCGGCACAATGCTTCTTGTCCAGTGTGTGGTAACGTTTAGAGAGAAGTTCAATTGCTTCTTAAAAATTCTCACTGTTTTCTTGCTACTTTTTTAGTAAGGAAAATACCTGCAAAGGTTTCGTTAGAAAAATAAAACAGCTATTTGCTGTGGATACTGTGGATATAGTTTTATCAATCTTTATCAAACTTTATCAATCAGGTCATTTTCTCATTCCATGTTAATTAAAGTGTCTTCCTTCATATGAAGATCAGGCATCATCTAAATAATGATTTGATAGTATTCTTTTCTGCTAATGGTGAAAACCTATTGTTAATTCTCTAAACCTGCATGAACTCAATTCTGAAAACATCCAATCTCTCACCTGCTCCTAACCCTGTTCACGCTCAAAGCATAAGACCCATTATCATATAGGCAACATATGATTCTGCTGCTACAACAGGTGACTCATGTTAAACAGCAGAAGCTTCCGGTGACAAAAAAAACAAAACAAACAACCTCGAAATCTGATAAGGGTGCTGTCATATACTACACACTAACAAAGCAGACCTCGGGTGCACATGTACAGCACTGGTATAAAAGACACGGCTGTCAGCGTTCACTGTCACTGCTGACATCTGTTCTCAGTAACTGAGTGCTGTCAACAAGGTAAGTGGACTAGCTCTCAACAGACAAAGCAGCGAGAAGAGGAGGACATTGAGAGAGACATCAGAAGAGCACAAGACAGAGACACAGACAGAAAGAGATGAACACAGCTTCATACAGTTAAAGAAAATGACAGTCTGGTCTGTCTGGCCTGATTTGAATTAACAGAGAAAGGATTGTGCATTTCAGGAACAAATACTGAGTAAGTTATAACTGTAAAGGGCTTCAAGGTGGTGTGAAGAAGCTGATCACTGTTGCAGAACACAAACCCCTCACACAATTTCACAGACCTGACCTGAGCAAAATAGGGGGATTAGCCAATTCATACTGGGTTTGGGCCAGTTTCTTACTTAATGCACTGGGCCAGCATCATGCTCAAGTTTGCTTACTTTTTTTAATTTAAGGAATTTTAAAGACTATGTCTAAGTCAATTTCACGGACTTTCAAGCATTTTCACTCGTTACGTTATAGTGGCGAGAGAAGGAGAGGGTGCTCAGAATAGCTTGACTTAGAGAAGGGGGTGAAAGTGCTGCTGACCAAAACTGGGAAAGTTCAACAGTAAATTAGTCAATAGATAAATAAATGATGAGAGGCCTGTGTTGGGCTGGTGGAAAGATCACAGCAGATCATTCCTCCTGCTTGTTAAATTCACCCAAAGTGTTCATTTCTGCAGTACCAGGGGTACCTCGAAGATGAGTTGAAAGAATTGATCATAAAAGGGTGGATGCCGTTCTCCGTCAGGTATGACTGCCAATCGCACAAAAATATGATAATGACAATAAACACTGTTAGTGTGTTAGAGATATGAACAATACCAGTTTTTCCTGCATGATATTTTTGTCAACTCAAGCACTTGCTCCATGCAGAGCTCTAGTCGGCATAACTGACTCTTCAGACTGTGGTTATGTCTTAATCTATTAATGTGTTATAATTTAGGGTTTAACAATTTTCATACTGAAATTTTTCATTTGAACCAGAGCAGTGAAATTTAAAACTGTATCAGCCATATACTTCTTGGTCTCCTTTTTGCAGAAATCACTGCCAATAAAATAGAGATGTGGTTGCAGTAAAATTAGGCAGCAAGGGGGCAGGGATTATGCAAACATGCTCACTCAAATAACTGGGCTTTTTGGGAATCAGTTATGATTTCAAACAATTATGATTTTTGGGGGCAGCTGAACTTTCGAGAACTTACTTTTCAGAGCCAAAGCAAACTGTGTCGTTTTAAAGCAATCGTCTATGGAGTCAATTCTTTAACATACAAAATATCAAAAATCGAATCTCCTCAAAAATGTAACTTGAAAATAGTATATGCATCATTATGCCCCTAGCGCGCACACATGCATGCTGTGCACATGATGCAACATAGAAATATCAACATTAGCATGTGAACCTGAGATACATATTAAGGCAATGTATTTTTCCATTATCTAAAAATGTATTGTGAAACGAAATGCACATTATGATTGTTTTTTGCTAGAGCTGCACAATTTGTTGTTTGATGATTGTATAAAACAGCCTAACCGTAAATATTACAAGTGCCTCTGTTTGTTGCTTTGTTTTAAAGAAATTAATTTTAATTAATGTTTCTATTTACCTCATTTCATATATTCTTGTTTATGCACAGCACTTTGGTCAATTGCTGTCTTAAATTTGCTTTATAAATAAAAATGACTTGCTTGCTTATCACAACAACAACCTTGCATACTTATATTGCAAATGTCTACAACCTGGAAGACATTGAGAAAGACAACAGGAAAGAGAGAGGCGTAGACAACTACCTGATGAAACAAAAAATGCTTTAGGTGTTTGGATATCTCATGCATGCACACCCAAATTGTAATAAGTGACAAGCTGTAAAGTGAAAATAAAGAGTATCAAGCCACTGAGTGAGAAGCTGGAGTTTGCTCACTCTTGCTCTGTCCACACAGGCCCATTAGTGCTGTTCACAGTGATAGAGTGGAGCTAGGATCTGCTCAAACAAGATTAACAACAGTGTAATCAAACAGGCCCTGGACGCCTTAAACAAACTCAGGTTCAGTCTCAAATAGCTGATATTCATCAAGCTCCACAGCTACTAACGTAGCTTCCTTCCCACACTGATCAGTGTGGTGCAGCGAAAAAAATAATATAAAATAAATGTTCAGGGTCGAATGGTCTCATTAGGCAAGTGAGCTAATCTCCATAATTTCTACCAAATGCTAAAGGTTTATGAAACTCTACAAATTTAAAATACTACTAAATAGACAAGATAAGCATAAAGTTAGCAGATCTCTTATTTTCTCAGGCCTTATATCACTAGCTACACTTCCACTAGTCCAGGTCATCACCTCCCTGTCATAACAATGAAAATTAGCAATTATAGTCACGGCTAGGGACGGTGTAGATTCAACAGTGATTATAAATTCCTCAGACATGTTAATTCAGTTTGTGCAATATTAGTCCATCTATCAAAGGCAGCTTATGAATGTCAGTGAAAACAAGGGAAGTGGGAGACGTAATGCACTATTCAGCCTTGTAAGTTCCAGACTGTCTCTGGAATGTTCTGGCGCAGGAAATGATAGTCACATGGATATTAACCCTCTGAAGACATCAGCTGAAATGGCTCTAACTCACTGCTCCACTCTTAAGCAAGAACATGAAAAGGTTGCAGACTTGAAAGAGAAACACTTCCTCTATTTAGAGACACTTCCTCATTTGGTAAACCAAAGTGGTCTGTGGTGCTGCGCTGCATGTGTTGCATGCATTGCATGCATGAGATCACTACATCAAGCAAATGTCAAAAACATCACAAGATTACTAAATGCTTTACATCACTCCGAAGGCTTATAAAGCCTTCAAATACAACTTGCATAAGTTTTTTTTTTGGTGATGTCATGTAAAAAAATTAAAAACTTTTACTTACTTTTAGTAGAAATCACTACCCAAAAACTGTGAACCCTGGCATCATGAGGAAAGCCAATGTTTTAACCACTTCACCTCAGGTTAAAAAAAAAAATCTAATATTTGGTACATTTTGTCAAAGACCAGTTAGGGAGACCAAAGAGAATGACTATTATGCATTCCTCAATGAAACTATTCCTAATGAATCTATAATTTATCCTAATCTGTTTAACAAGCTGGTACTGATCAAGAGAACCACAAGACTGCTAGAAATCCTCTACTGATGGACACTGGTCTTTTCCTCATATTTTGGGACAAAAAGAAACAGCAAAGCATAAAAGACAGAAGTATAAACATATCATGCTAAATTACATTACATTTAGTACATTGTTGAGTTTACAGTATGTTAACCAGGCTGTGCTTGTGGCTTCCAATGCTGAGAGGAATGAGGCAAATCGATACAGCCTGTCTTTTGATGAATTGGCTGAACTGCAGCCATCAGCATGCCCCCCCCCCCGGCACATTAACACATCCAGGCATCGGCCGCGTTTGTGAACACATCACACCTTACATGCTGCACTGGCACTGAGCCAAGTCAAGCAGGTGGGTGGCCTCTGAGCTTCTACAAGAACAACTGCCACAGCCTCACACCAAAGGCTTTCCTTCAATAAATCCGCACCCACCATTAAGCAGTCAAACTCCAAACTCAAACCACATTCAGCAGCAACTTTGCCACTTGGAAATGAACTGCAGTTAGGGGCATTAAATCTATGTGACTACATGTACATATATGTGTACTCCAACTGGCCAAAAAAAAAAAAAAAAAAAAAAAAAAAAAAAAAAAACACTTCTACTACAAAAACATCAAATTAACAATGTCATGTGAGACCATTTAATTGAACTTAAAATGTATTAGTACTCATAGCATTCAACAGCTTCAATTAGCACCGGAGATGCAACAAAAATATGAAGAGGTAGGACTGTGCGGGTGACAGAAACCAGCTATTCAGGTAAGAAACCTTGGTAAGCAGCTACACTGGGACAGAGGGGGTGTATATATAGTCCTTATTTCCACAAACCATTTCTACTCGTCTCCTTTCGGCAATTTTGCGACAACCCGGAAGCAAATACAGTGAAAGCATGAAAGTCAAAGCTTAAACGTCATCAAATATAATGAAACCACAGCTCAGTAGAAATTGTGGATGTAGTTTGTTGTCATCATTATTTGGTCACAAAACTGTAATTAATCTAGTCAGAAAGAAAGAAATTGCAAATGTCCCATAGATTTTTACCATTCAAGGCTTTGATGTATGTAGCCATTTAACTTTGCCAGATGTAGGGTTGAAAAACTAGGGCAAAATATTTATTTGTGATTTTTCTGAACAATTTTGTGATTGTGATTTACATTGGGATTATTTTCTATAGACTGAGGTCCAAGACTTTTTTGGCTGAGAAGACCAGAATATCGCCTTTTTCTAACTTGCAGCTTGAACACATGAACATGTACCCCAGAACGCCAGTTAGCTGTGTCATGTACAAAGCACATGGACATTTGGTTGCTTCTGACTGATCTGACTCATCTACAGACGGTCCACAATCTCAGCATTATTAGCAGAGATTTGCCCACTTAAAATATCTTAAGATAACAATGTTCATAATGTACACTATAATTAAAACGGCAGCTCTTGTGATTGGAAAATTCCACTCTTTCAAATCACAAATTTCGGTAGAAAAACGATTAATCTTTCAGCCCTAGCCTGATGCCTTCTGTCTGACATCATTGCACCCCATATCAAACTTTGTAGATCCAAAGCTGTTTTATCTGATGCCTGAAACCTGACACTGTGGTCTTATGATAGGATGTCCTACGCCTTAACATACATGGCTTTTTGTACAGGCATAATACAGGATGCCTGCTACCTGAGAGCCCTCAATCTGCGCAGCTCAATAGTGGTATTTCTATGAGAATCTCATCAGGTCAGACACAACAAATCTGGTATTAATGTAGAATTTCACATCACCCACCATGTATAAAAGCTCACTTATATAATGGGAATACTAGTGCCTTGCTATGGATTGAACAAAATATTTTTTTAAACTAGCAGTAAATTAATGTTTACCATCAATGGGGGCTATTACCCCAGTAACTCAGGTAACAACCACTGGCTTACAAAGAGTTACAAATGTTTTGGTCTACATGACCTTCATAAGCTTTAACAAATCAACAGAGCTGTCCCAATCATTTTAAATGTCCTAAAATGCCCTACACACCTGCTCGCACACTTTTTCTTGGGCAATCTTATGGTACATCGAGCCTTGTTCCGTTTTCTTTTTACATGTACACGTTAAGACATAAAGGTGAAAAGGCCGTGTGCTTGTAAAAACACTGAGATATGAGGGCTCTTCTAAGCAGCATCCTGAAAAAGCTTGGCTGCGTATGTCACATGGTCTAGCAGACGCGCCCAGCAGGACCAGTGATGATTCCAGCACGTGTGAGGTGGTGTTCTGGCAGCGAGTGAGCAGAAGCAATGATGAGGCTGGCTCTGCAGCATATGGCAACAGAGCTGCTCATGCCACAGCAGAGATATCATTAATGAGAGCAACTCTTCCAGGAATTCACAGTCAGCTGCTAAGAAACATGCCACTAAAACCACACAGCAAAATGCAACTGACAAGACATAGGAGGGAGAATGACGTTGGCCCTGGTTTAAATGACCCCTAAACATAGGAAAATGCCCAGAATGTAGAAAACATACAAAGACCACATCCCACTCATTAGTCTAGCACTAAACACACACCTTCAAATATTTTGCTTACAGCACCACTAATTTAACCTTTCTAAATAAAGGCTACACACCAAAATAAGGGTGTCAATATGAGCTCACTGGAGCCACAGAATGCTAGGGCAGTGGTCATCAACATCTAGTTTTCTGCAGAGTACACTTCCAACCCTAAATGAACGTCTCATCAAGATCCATCACCCACTTAATTAGTAGAATCAAATGAGCTATATTTGAGCCAAATTCTACAGGAAATGAGATCCCCAGGAGCAGCATTGTGATCACTGCCATCTTTTTATTCTTCTATCACACATCCCTGCCAAGAGTAATTTAGGAACCGTTATTTTTAAGAAGGCATGACCCCTAAAAATCAACGTGAATTGTAAATCATAATGCATACCCGGTTTGCTGCCAGGCCTAGTGGTAGGAGAAGCGAGACAGCAATTGGAAGGCTGCGGGTTCAAATCCCAAGACTGGCCAGATAGATCTGATTGTGCCCTTAAGCAAAGCACTGAACCTTCCACTGCCCTAGGTAGTGCTGCTCTGCTTTTGATAATTTTGGTATAGTTAGGCAGCAAAATGACAAATTTCCCTTGGAGGTTCAATAAAGTACATAACATATTGTGATGTATTTTTTAGTGAAACACAGTATCAGAGAGGGTCTCTAAGCTAGCTGAGGGGCAGACAAAATGTGATCTTATTAATATCATTTTTTATCCTGAGCATTGGTGCATATAGTCAACAATCAGAAGAAATCTGATTACACTGTGATGGAACACTACAGAAAACCAACAATTTTGGCTTTTAAATGATATGAAATGAAGTGTGCTTAGAACGACCAGGGACACAAACTAACAAGGTGCATTTGGATTTGAGGTTGACTTTAACACCACCTGTCCGGGGGCAGTAATATATCTGTCTCACAGCTTTAGACTTCTTGGAAGCTGGTTTACCTCAGACAAATCAATTGATAGTATTTGGCCACCTGCATAAAGTCAAAAAAGTTGTTTGTGAAAAGTACAGACCACAGAACAAGAAGACCTAACATCTTTAGTTACTTTTTGAGAGAACTCTCTTAAGCAATAAGACTAACTTTCAACACCGAGCACTGTGATGGAAAACACAGAAACATAAGGTTAATACACTGGCCACAAATGGCATATACACAACCTGTTGTGTAAAGGATACAGTCTTAGGGCTCCATTCTGTGTTCCAATGGCCAATATTTTTTGCACAGGGTCAAAGGCCATGGCAGAGGGTTGGTAAGGAAAGCCATGTCGCACTGTCTGCAAAACAAAACAAAATGGAAGTTGCATTAAACTGCATGTACAATTTTCATCAACAATAAGGCAGCACTTCATGAACATATACAGCTACCGACAGAGGTATTGATCAATGCCTATATTTAAGCATTCGTTCAGTACAGAGATCACTTAAAAGTGTCATCATAAGGCCTCTGTTAAAAAAAATGATAAGCATTCTGTATGTGCTCCGTCATGCATCATCAGGATGATTTTACTGTTAGTTCCGTTCCTGAAATTCTACAAAACACACTCTGAAAAAAAAAATACAGACCAACACAAACTCATGTTCAAACTAAATGTGTTGGTGCTATAAATTGGCAAAATTGATGCAGGGAAAAATAACTTTGATAGATATAAAAACAAAGACATATAGACTGTACAACTATGTAAGCACTACTGAAAAACATTATTTTTAGACTGTCACCAAGGACAAAATATCTAATTGTGACATTTACCCTGCAGGACTGTTATTATTTTCTATAAATGAAGCTCCAGGCCAAGAAGATCAAGAAGAAGCATGTCTATTTTTATCAGGTTTGAGGCTTGAAAGCTAAATGTAGTTTACTAAACTGGCAGTTGACAAGCTCTGTGTTAATAGGTTTAAATGATCAATTGTTTTGCCACATAAGTTGGGTCATGTAGTACAATATGACTTGTGATTTTTTCTCTTTTATCACCTCTTTTGTATCTTGTTCAAAATGGCCCAAAGCCAATGAGACCTTGATCTCAGCAAGCTTAGACGGTGTAAATGTAGAAGCGTCACTTGTAACATTACTAGCTAAGTGTATAGCTTATGACTGATATGCACTTAACAGTATAAAAGGCAGTTGTCAGTTGCACGTGAGACGTTTTTGTAGATAAAGCAGGGCCGTCTTCCTTCACAGATAATATACAAGTAACTATGTAATCTAGGATATTGGTAAAAAAAAAAGCATGAAATTAACCACAAACCAAAACCTCGATCTAATGTTATTGGCTCTCAGATGTATTTGACCTGATATAGTGACAGTAAAAAACACGAGTCTGATGTCAGCTTCTTATTTCGAATTTTCGTGTTCCGCCTTAAATGGTGCAGCACGTACATTCTGGGCCCTATTGCAGAACGTTACTGCTGCACCATTTAAGGTGGAACGGGAGAATTCGAAAAAGAAGCTGGCGAAAAGAAAACTGACTCCAGCTTCGTGAAAAAGATAAGAACATAACTACTTTTACGAGGCTGATGCCTTTACAAGCTGCTGTGACAGCTTGTAAAGACGAGGCGAAACAACTGGCTAGCTAAAATTAACAGTTGCGTTAATTTCCTGAAAACTGCTAGATATTTCTGGGTACTCGTTGGTCTATTCGCAAGTCATCGACTAAACGGCTAAAAGTCACTAAAATCAACACAACAGTAACTAGCACGCCAGTGCCATAGATTAACATTCATATTTCCTGACATATCACAGATGAATGCTGTAATAAAGGAAGTCAGCTCTACGAAGGTGGACACCTAAACTGTAGTGACAGCAACCGATTAAATAGCTGCTACTGTCACCAAATGCCACCACCACCTTATTTAAAGAGTTTAGTGACGAGGATAACGTCAACTTGGTCGTTTTTATTATCAAGCTAACATTAGCTAGCTACCTGATGGGATCACATGACAGCATCCACTGGACTCGCTGTACCTCAGCTGATTATTATAATCTCCTCAACTAAACTGAGGGGCAACAAGCCCAACTCAATCAACAGCCAGCGATAGCTGAGCTTTCGTATCGTTAGTAACCACGTCTAGGTTTGTGTTCTGTGTCTTTCATAAAAGTCTTACACGTCACAGTTAATAACATATCCAGTCCAGATGCTTTCAATATCGAAGGAACCGCACCAAACCGAACTGACCATGTAAACGCCACCAACAACACCTTATACGCGGAAGAGACTGCTAGCTAGCTAACTAACTGACAAGGGTATTCTAGCACGGATAGTTCTAAACATTAAGTTAACAGCGGTTAACTTAACTAAAGAGCATTGCTGCTGACAGACAGAAGCCTTATTAGCTACGTGGATGCTGAATATAGACTAAATTGTACCAGCTGAGCTCGGTGCTGGCGGAAGCTGCCGCTGCTGCAGGGCTGACTGACTGGCTGGCTGGCTGGCTGGCTAACAGGGTGCTAGCATGCGGGACTGAAATGCGGGGCTGACATTAGCAAAGCTAGCAACCACTGACACTTCAGAATAAACAAACCAGAAAGACAACATCACAACACAACTCACCTTGCAAAGCTGAAAATGTTCAGACTGCAGAGTTTCCTGAATAACGTCGTTTTCCCTGTTGCCCGGCTGAAGCGCGGCGGACGAAGAGGAGGAGGAGGAAACCGCAGTCAAGCCATCCAGAACCTTTCTGATATTAAACTTCTTCATGCTTCGTCCCGACAAGATGCATCAACGGAGAAATCGCGAAACAGAAAGGAGAGGACGCGGCCAGCCCTCCTGCAGCTTTGCTGTCTTGTCTTGTCTCACATGTCAGGCGGCGTTATTAAACCGTCCTCCGTGCCCAAAGTTAACATACTGCAACGCACAGGCTACAAAATCGTTAGCAAATATTGGTCGTTTTCCATTCGCAGCGTCGCACTGACACAGCCGATCCAACCGGATTCCTGCTGCACTAGTCCCTCCCTTCGGTCCACAGCACGCGTTGTTATTTTTTCCCCCACCCGTGTTCCGTCAAATCCCTCCTCCTGCATACGGATTGGTCACATTCACGAACAGGCCACGGTGTAAGTGTTATTACTAGTGAGTTACGCTTACATACATCAAATGTAAAACAGTGTAAACATAGTATGCGCACAATTACTCTTATCACATTGATATCTAGAATTGCGGTCCTGAAACTGCTGCTTCCTGTGCTGCAGGAACATAGTGTAGGCCCCTGGGCGCGCTGCCTCTCAGGAGGTAGAAGCTTTGATAAGGAAATTGGCGACAGAGGAGGCTCATGAGAGGTGCGCACCCCCAGTTAAAATGGACTGAGTGGGCACAGAGTGACCTGCCTCTAGTTTCAGTTGCTGTTAAGTGGATTTTCAGCATTGCTCCCTTAATTATAGACCATTATCGAGCAGAAATTACAGCCTCAACTGACTTTTTTCTCAGTGACACCGCAATGTCATATACACTGCTCAAAAAATAAAGGGAACACTCAAAGAAAACATCCTGGATCCGAATGATCGAAATATTCTCATTGAATACTTTGTTCTGTTGAATGTGCTGACAACAAAATCACACAAAAATCATCAATGGAAATCAAATTTATTAACCAATGGAGGCCTGGATTTGGAGTCACACACAAAATTAAAGTGGAAAAACACACTATAGGCTGATCCAACTTTGATGTAATGTCCTTAAAACAAGTCAAAATGAGGCTCAGTATTGTGTGTGGCCTCCATGTGCCTGTATGACCTCCCTACAACGCCTGGGCATGCTCCTGATGAGGTGGCGGATGGTCTCCTGAGGGATCTCCTCCCAGACCTGGACTAAAGCATCCGCCAACTCCTGGACAGTCTGTAGTGCAACATGACGTTGGTGGATGGAGCAACTGTGCGGCCCTCCAAAGAAATGCCACCCCACACAATTACTGACTCATACCATCCTCATGGAGTCGGTTTCTAACCGTTTGTGTAGACACATGCACATTTGTGGCCTGCTGGAGGTCATTTTGCAGGGCTCTGGCAGTGCTCCTCCTGTTCCTCCTTGCACAAAGGCGGAGATAGCGGTCCTGCTGCTGGGTTGTTGCCCTCCTACGGCCTCCTCCACATCTCCTGGTGTACTGGCCTGTGTCCTGGTAGCGCCTCCAGCCTCCGGACACTACGCTGACAGACACAGCAAACCTTCTTGCCACAGCTTGCACTGACGTGCCATCCTGGATGAGCTGCATTACCTGAGCCACTTGTGTGGGTTGTAGAGTCCATCTCATGTTACTACGAGTGTGAAAGCACCACCAACATTTAAAAGTGACCAAAACATCAGCCAGAAAGCAGAAAGGTACTGAGAAGTGGTCTGTGGTCCCCACCTGCAGAACCACTCCTTTATTGAGTGTGTATTGCTAATTGCCAATAATTTCTACCTGTTTTCTATTCCATTTGCACAACAGCATGTGAAATTGATTGTCAATCAGCGTTGCTTCCTAAGTGGACAGTTTGATTTCACAGAAGTTTGATTTACTTGGAGTTACATTGTGTAATTTATGTATTCCCTTTATTTTTTTGAGCAGTGTATATTCAGTACAGAGATTAAATGCTGTTGCCTATTACAATGTCATTTGTTTATATCTACATGTTGTTAAAAATATTTCAGTAAAATAATGATAAATTCAGGACAGCATCATTTGCGCCTTGTGTGGCAGTGGGAGTGGAAGGACAGGGTCGAGTATCGCTGTTGCTGCCGCACCCCCAGTCATAAGGGACTTGACATGGCATGCTGTGGGGAGCTCTACCATACGCCGGAGCACCCGTGGCAGCATTGGCATGGCCCTGGGGGAGGACTGTTAAAAGTGAGTGCTCCGTGGTGTTTGCACTGGCCAGGACTCCGAATGCCCAAGGACTTGGCTGGTGCTGGTAGGTCAACAGTGTCAGGGAATTGTAGTGAACCGCTACTGACTGGTGCTAGCTTTAAAAGACTCAGGAGGCATTGCCATGCAAGCTGCTCATGATATGTGCACACCCTCCTGAAAAGGGACTGTTTATGTCATTGTGTAGGACAGGTGTTCTTTGTGATGTTCTGCTGACACTACAGTATGTCAAAAAATTATGCATGACCAAAATTGAGATTTTTCTACAAATCGGCTATACCTGTGTAGGAATAAGAATATTATCACATGATAATACTCACAAAAGGATTAATTCATTTGCTTGAGTAGCCCACACTATGCAAATGTAAGTAATTGATACCTTACTTTGGATAAAACTAACGGTGCTCTGTAGGAGACCCGGTCCGTCTTCAGTGACAGCGAGAAGGGAAACTTTCAGCAACTGAGCTAAGTGGGCTTAGTTAAGTTTCAGGTAACATACAGTGGTGCTTGAAAGTTTGTGAACCCTTTAGAATTTTCTATATTTCTGCATACATATAACCTAAAACATCATCAGATTTTCACACAAGTCCTAAAAGTAGATAAAGAGAACCCAGTTAAACAAATGACACGAAAATATTATACTTGGTCATTTGTTTATTGAGGAAAATGATCCAATATTACATATTTGTGAGTGGCAAAAGTATGTGAACCTGTAGGATTAGCAGTTAATTTGAAGGTGAAACAAGAGTCAGGTGTTTTCAATCAATGGGATGACAATCAGGTGTGAGTGAGCACCCTGTTTTATTTAAAGAACAGGGATCTATCAAAGTCTTCTCTTTACAACACATGTTTATGGAAGTGTATTATGGCCCAAACAAAAGAGATTTATGAGGACCTCAGAAAAAGAGTTGTTGATGCTCATCAGGCTGGAAAAGGTTACATAACCATCTCTAAAGAGTTTGGACTCCACCAATCCACAGTCAAACAGATACAAATGGAGGAAATTCAAGACCATTGTTTTCCTCCCCAGGAGTGGTGGACCAACAAAGATCACTTAAAGAACAAGGTGTGTAATAGTCAGCGAGGTCACAAAGGACCCCAGGGTAAATTCTAAACAACTGAAGGCCTCTCTCACACTGGCTAATGTTAATGTTCATGAGTCCTCCATCAGGAGAACACTCAATAACAACAATAGTGTGCATGGCAGGATTGCAAGGGGAAAGCCAACCCTCTCCAAAAATAACATTGCTGCTCATCTGCCATTTGCTAAAGATCACGTGGACAAGCCAGAAGGCTATTGGAAGAATGTTTTGTTGGATGAGACCAAAATAGAACTTTTTGGTTTAAATGAAAAGCATTATGTTTGGAGAAAGGAAAACACTGCATTTCCGCATAAGAACCTTATCCCATCTGTGAAACATGGTGGTGGTGGTGATGGTAGTATCATAGTTTGGGACTGTTTTGCTGCATCTGGGCCAGGACGGCTTGCCATCATTGATGGAACAATGAATTCTGAATTATATCAGAGAATTCTAAAGGAAAATATCAGGACATCTGTCCATGAACTGAATCTCAACAGATGGAGGGGCATTCAGCAAGACAACGACCCTAAGCATGCAAGTCATTCTACCAAAGAATGGTTAAAGAAGAATAAAGTTAATGTTTTGGAATGGCCAAGTCAAAGTCCTGACCTTAATCCCATCAAAATGTTGTGGAAGTACCTGAAGCAAGCAGTTAATTTGAGGAAACCCACCAACATCCCAGAGTTGAAGCTGTTCTGTGCGGAGGAATGGGCTAAAATTTCTCCAAGCCGGTGTGCAGGACTGATCAACAGTTACCGGAAACGTTAAGTTGCAGTTATTACTGCACAGGGGGGTCACACCAGATACTTCACATTCTTTTGCCACTCACAAATATGTAATATTGGATCATTTTCTTCAAATCTGATGATGTTTTAGGTCATATTTATGCAGAAATATCAAAAAATTCTAAAGGGTTCACAAACTTTCAAGCACCACTGCATGCTTTCAAAGAGGGATATGACAGTTATTATGGCCCACCGCTAATTCATTACTGATAACAAAGCCAAAGTCAGCTATTCTTGTTCGAATTTTCCCATTCCACCTTAAATGGTAGAATGGTAGAAAAAAGTAGAATACAATGATTTGCAAATCCTTTTCAACTTACATTCAATTGAATACACTACAAAGACAAGATATTTAATGTTCAAATGGATAAACTTTATTGTCTTTTGCAAATATTCACTCATTTTGAATTTGATGCCTGCAACACATTCCAAAGAAGTTGGGACAGGGGCATGTTTACCACTGTGTTACATCACCTTTCCTTTTAACAACATTCAATAAGCGTTTGTGAACTGAGGACACTAATTGTTGAAGCTTTGTAGGTGGAATTCTTTCACATTTTTGCTTGATGTACAACTTCAGTTGCTCAACAGTCCGGGGTCTCCATTGTCATATTTGGCACTTCATAATGCGCCACACATTTTCAATGGGAGACAGGTCTGGACTGCAGGCAGGCCAGTGTAGTACCTGCACTCTTTTACTACGAAGCCACGCTGTTGTAACACATGCAGAATGTGACTTGGCATTGTCTTGCTGAAATAAGCAGGGACGTCCCTGAAAAAGACTTTGCTTGGATGGCAGCATATGTTGCTCCAAAACCTGTATGTACCTTTCAGCATTAATGGTGCCTTCACAGATGTGTAAGTTACCCATGCCATGGGCACTAACACACCCCCACACCATCAGAGATGCTGGCTTTTGAACTTTGTGCTGATAACAATCTGGACAGTTCTTTTCCTCTTTGGCCCAGAAAACGCGTCATCCATGATTTCCAAAAACAATTTGAAATGTGGACTCGACAGACCACAGGACACTTTTCCACTTTGTGTCAGTCCATCTCAGATGAGCTCGGGCCCAGAGAAGCCGGCGGCATTTCTGGGTGGTGTTGATATATGACACTTTGCATGGCAGAGTTTTAACTTGCACTTGTAGATGGAACGACGAACTGTGTTCACTGACAATGGTTTTCTGAAGTGTTCCTGAGCCCATGTGATAACATCTGTTACAGAATGATGTTTTTAATGCAGTGCCGTCTGAGGGATCGAAGGTCTCATGCATTCAATGTTGGTTTTCTGCCTTGTCGCTTACTTGCAGAGATTTCTCCAGATTCTCAGAATTTTCTGATATTATGGATTGTAGATGATGAAATCCCTACGTTCCTTGGAATTGCATGTTGACAAACGTTGTTCTTAAACTGTTGGACTATTTGATCACGCAGTTGTTCACAAAGTGGTGAACCTCGCCCCATGCTTGTTTGTGAACGACTGAGCCTTTCAGGGATGCTCCCTTTATACCCAATCATGACACTCACCTGTTTCCAGTTAACCTGTTCACTTGTGGAATGTTCCAAACAGGTGTTTTTGGACCATTCCTCAACTTTCCCAGTCTTTTGTTGCCCCTGTCCCAACTTCTTTGGAACGTGTTGCAGGCATCAAATTGAAAATGAGTGAATATTTGCAAAAAAACAATAAAGTTTATTTGTTTGAACATTAAATATCTTGTCTTTGTAGTGTATTCGATTGAATATAGGTTGAAAAGGATTTGCAAATCATCGTATTCTGTTTTTATTCATGTTTTACACAATGGCCCAACTTGTGTGTGTTTGTGTGTGTGTGTGTGTGTGTGTGTGTGTGTGTGTGTGTGTGTGTGTGTGTGTGTATATACATATACATATATATATAAAACATAAAATGTGTATAGGTAATTACTTTGAGAGACTTTCACAGTAAGGTATTAACCCTTCCGGGCAGTGTTAGAGATTGTGCCTCAAACATTCTCAGATGTGGAGAGTAGCCAAACCCGTAGCTGAGGAGGCGGGCTTTGTCTGAAAACGGGTGGGAAAAATTCTAATGCCTTCAGCGAGGGCTTCAACGTAAACGAGTGACCCGGATGTGCGTGGTTGCAGCTCACTGATTCCAGTTCAGTGTCATACGTCAAATAATGGCTTTTACTCGCTGTTATCTTTCAATATTCTGCGCGCTGTTTAAAATATATATTCATTTCTTACTAATTCCAAAGCAAATGACTGTATCACTGTGTGCTGTTAAATTATTATTTTTTTTTGTTTTCCATTTGTTGAGGACGGCTGGCTGTGGTATTTTGATAATTTCAAAATTAGAGTTCACAAAACTCTGTTTACTCAGATTAATCTATTAAAGTATTATTAACCGTCTTTAGATGTGTATATGCGTAAAAAAAAAACAGGTTCAAAGGAAATATAAGCAGGAGGGAGCATTTCACTGAAAAGAATAACATAACTGCTGGTGCTCTAGGTTGCCTTGCTAGTCCCTCTTGGAGTCTCACCCCAGTACTGACACAAAAGCCCCACTGGAACCACTGGTCTGTCTAGCACTCTAGGGACCTGGTAGCACATCAGTCTCCAGGGTCTCTTCTAATTACATCTCTAAGGCATATTCGCTGTTACACTGTGTATCTATGCCACTATTTATGACATGTGTCAAAGTAGGGCCAAAAATATCCATCATACATTTATTGCAGAACAGCAGGCCTGCCCAAAGTGTGGCCCTTTGATTTGGCCTACCATTTCATTTGGCCTACCATAAAGTTAGCGTTCCCCTCATCCCTCACTCAGTGAATGAATTAACATATTTTATGTGGTATATAATTCTTACTAACTGTATTTCTGAAGTATTTTATTTACAAATCATACTCTTTTTATAAAATACAATGAAAAACATTTAAAACCTATACCTTTTTTATTTGTTTATTCTTTGGACCTTTGGCCCTCAGCACACAATAGACATTGTACTTTCGCCTCCCAAGACAAAAGGTTTGTGCATCGTTCCTCTAGAGTATCTATACACAGTGTGTAGTCATCTATCTCTACACTGAGCTGTTCGGGTAAGCCAGTGGAGGAACCTGATGCTATTTAAACAACAAGCAGAGCTAAAGTCCAACTTTCTTCTCTTGTGCACTAGACAATGCTCATTAAGTTATCCTCACTGGAAGCTCTCAAGCTATATCTATGACTACATATATGTACCTAGACTCCTGAATTAGAAGAAATAAATCATTTTAATACACATCTGTATAAGAGTATTGTATGAATATTTTAAAAAGCTGAGCTCATGTAAAACACTGGGAGGAATTCAGTTTGCAAAGTGTCAACCAGACAGCACTGTTTAACTGGCTTATTTCAAATGATCTTAACCATCACTGGTTTTGCATTAACTGGACAAACAACAAGCTGAACAGCTATGTACATTGTTAAATAGGCAAAGTCTATATGGTTTGCTAAGAAAAGCAGCCTTAAAAAGCAGGAAAATGCACATAGGATGTCTGGAACTTTGTATTAGTTGTAGGGAAATTTTATAAAGTGTGCATGTATTGGTGTTACCCACTAGATGGAGACAAAGTCCTTGTAAAACGTTTTTGGCCATTCAAAGTCAAACTACTAAAAGATGGTGTGAGCATGACAATGACTTTGTAACGTTAGCCATGAACACAGGAGGCCAGGGTTAGTGTCATTAAGAACACTGACTAAAAGCTCTAAATTTGGTGTGAAATCGCTGGAATGCTGGAGCACACCAACTGGAGTTTACACAGGAACTCCCAGGCCTGGGGACCATGCTATTCACATTTTTGTATTTTCAGTTGTCTAGCTCACTTGAGTCAACAAAGTAAGGAATTAAGTATTAAGCTCTTCATGTGCTTAGTCAAGTGTGGTAAAGCTGTGAAGTCAAAAATGTCCAGAGCATTGAGTCCCCAGGATTGTGATTGAATAGCCCAGCTTTATTACATAAAAACATGAAAAAATACTAATGCAACCCTATAGCTGACTTCAGTACATCAGTTACTCAGGCTGGTGTCACAAAGATAGATACTGTTTAAGTCTGTTACATTAGTTTAAGTCATGTTACATCTGTTCTTGTCACAATAGTAAAATATAATCTACAATGGACATTTCTTTGAAAGTGACAAATAAAAAAAAATAGTGCAGGCTGAAACATTCCCTATAACATTAGCCTGAGTGAGCAGGCTAAACTGCAGGGGGGTAAATATGCAAACATATGTAAATGCATTGGTTTCCAAAGGCCAGGGGTCCATAGCAGAATTAGATTTTTAGGTCAAAATAAAATAATCCTCCTTTGCAACAAAATAAAGATCTGATGATCGTTCAAACACAGTTTAAACACTGCAGTTAATGTGGCCTGTAACTGCTAATTCACCTTTAAGCCCTGAAGTTCAGCACTCAGCTTGCTGATCACACAGAAGCGCAGACAACAGTCATGCTTAACTCCAGCTGCTTTCGAGCAAGAAACTGTCAAAGTCAGCTTCTCTTTTGCTGGCTTCTTATGTGAATTTTCCCATTCCCCCCAAAGTGTTGCAGCAGTTACATTGTGGCGACCCAGACACCATTTAAGGTGAAACAGGAAACATCAAATGAGAAGCTGACTTCAGCCTCATAAAAAGTCTAACTCTGTGAGACATAAACTATTCTACTTTCATTGAAATGCTTCCTGTCAGAGATAAGAGAAAAGTGGCTATGTCTGTGCTAAAGCTTGAAGTAGAGCAAGGTAAGTCTGTGTTTTCATTTATATTATATTTTTAGCCTATACTAGTAGCACATACTGAGACATATTTACAGCCAAGATTGTAAAATGGACATAAAATGTTGTGGCTCTCAAAATGGTTAGATTTTTTATTAAAAGGACGAAATGGCTCTTCTTAACATTTGGGTTGCCGGCCCACCATAGGTGGATTTTGTGGGCTGGAATGTGAACATGTTTTGAGGTTTTAACAATGTGTACATATTATATCTAACTATTTGTTTCAAAAAAGCAAGGAAGTCAGTTATGTGTGGTTTAACATTTATAACTCAATATCAAAGTTTTGTTTTCTCTCAAATGTAGAATCACTTACAGTAGGAAGTGTCACCATTGATTTTCTCTGTATGTTGCAACAACAGGCAGTATTCCAAGAAGCCATGATGGAATGACATGTCCCTTACCTGCACCCTCTCCCTTTTCTTCTCTGCTGTGTCCTTCTTTCTTTTCTTCAGGCTCCACATGCCTGCAGCATCATCATCTGCTTGTTCATGAGAGCCATCTGCTGTCACACATGGGGCCACCGCCATGTCTCACTGGACACAGGCTGAGACTGGTCACACACATACCCTCTCTCATTGCATCCACGTTTCACCGCGCCTCTACAGCTCGGGAGCTTCTGCAATCAATAACAATGACACAAACAGGGACAAAAGACATCTCAGTATCAGGCTATTTCTATGTTCAGACTGAAGGCATAAGTGAACTTGTACATAATAACCAAAAATTCCTATAAAGTTCAGAACCATGGACAGCAATGACATCTAATTTGAAAGGGCAAAGAACTGCAGGGATAATATCCTCCACACTTCTTTTAGAGAACGGAAAACTCCTTTAGACGCAACTGGATGTTTTGCTTAAAGGCCCAGAAAAGCATTTTCCTTTATAATCAAAACCCTAGCCTAGTAGATTTTAGATTTAGCCAGGGGTGTCACTGTTGATCTACGGATAAGCTTTTAAGCCTTTAATAAGGGTTTAGATTATAGATTGGTACAATCTCAGTTAATTCAGTCAGACAGAATATGATTTTGTTATGTAGTTGCGCTTACATGTTTAATCATTTAAATGACATGGTCACAGTGACACTTCACAGCACAAGAATTACACCTTCTCAATTTTTTTAAATCTAAGTCACACAAATCAGTATTAATTTCAACTGAAAGCTTCAACAGCACTCACTCACTCGGCCACTGACCTTTATCAGACCTGCTTTTTCAGCTCTGTCAGTCTCCTTCAGTTTCTTCTTTCCATCTCCTAGCCTGTGTTTAGTAACACTATTTTTGTTAAACTCAGATTTACAAAAACTGGCAAAAATCTTGTTTGTGTGTTTGAACTGGCAAATGTCTTCTCATCTCATTTTAACCATTTACAGATTGAGGATTTCAGGGGTATAAAATTGTGTTACAATCAACACAATAACAGTATTATATATATATAGTAATACACCTAGGTGTGACTGTTTTGAAAATACTGAACAGAAGCTAGAAACAAATAATACGTGGGGCCTTTTCCTTAACTTACCTCACACTTAGCTAGTTAGCTAGCTAAAAAGCAACTAGCTAAAAACTTGATAGCCAGCTATACTGACCATAATTTACATAAATCAGAATATTTTCTCTTTAACTACTTATTGCTGATTTAGACTGCACATTGTATATTTTTTAATCGTGCGTACATTTTCTTTACTTCCTGGGTACGTTTTTTTCTAATTCGTTCTCTCGTTTTCTTTTAACCATGGTCATGTTTTATTTTTAACTGAATGCACGTTGTTTGTATTTTGTATTATATACAACTCCCAGAGACTGTCTGACGGGTTTTGACTGATGAAAGGATGGACAGACACGCTCATCAGGTCTGGTTTTGATTTGGGGTGTTATGAGGAAACTGCAGATCCTCTTCACAGCAAACGGCCCACGGCGTTTCTGCTCCCGGTCAAATGGCGGTGTAAGAGGCCATCACACAATAACAGGAAGAAATGATCAGCATTTCAACGGCCTCACTTTATATCTACATCTAATACATAGATCTGTTAAACTCTCTTGCCGTTTTACCTCATCCCACATGTTTCTGTGTGCGTTTAATTTGAGTTTGTTGAAACGTCGACGCTGATCATTTCGTCTTGTAATTGTGCGATGGTCTCTAACAGCTTGTAAGCGGCCGCGCTGCATCTGTATCTCTGTTAAATACGATCAATAAAAAGTGCAGATTAGTGAAGATTGTGTTTGCAGTTTATTGTCTTCCTTCATTTCACCACCAAACGGCAGCCGCACTGATGAATCTGAGGGCCGTTTGCTGTGAGGAGGAGCTTCAGTTTCCTCATAGCGCCACAAATCAGAATCAGACCTGATGAGCATCTCTGTCCATCATTTCATCAGTCTAACACGTCGAAACCCGTCAGACAGTTTCAGGGAGCTGTTAGTCATCCCTGCACAGGACAAAGAACACGACCTGTAGCTACTACACCGATTTCGCACGAATCAAAAAAGTAAACAACGTGCGTTCCGCTAAAATTGAAACATGACAGCTATTAAAAGAAATCGAGGGAACGATTTAAGAAATCGTGATAATCGATTTCGTATAATTTGCATAAAGCTAAAATGACTTAGATCAAGTCTGTGTCAGATAGGGAAGACACTCCCCCTGCCACTTTCTCACTGCTTTCACCCCAGTCACATTAAGCTTTCGTCTCAGTCAGTCTTTGCCTTATGAGTGCTTGTGTGAACATGATAACCTGTTAAGTTCTGGAAGATTTGGAAGTTCACTGAAAGGCAGGCTAGTTGCTACGAAATCATCAAAGATGAAGTGTCTTGATCATTGTAAACTAAAACAGTCTCGCTCTTGTTTTAACCAGTTCCAGTTGATTATCTGGAATGAGACTGCAAACCAGGTGGCAGTGTTGCACTTCAGACTGTAAAGAGATTTCCACAGTAATAGACCTGTAACATTACTTATAGCATATACCCCAGCTAAATCAAACTCAGTCCACATTTTTCGGTGATTACCCATGAGCTTTTAATGACATTATCACACTCTACTATCATCGTCATCTCTGAAGTAGTGTTGTGACCCAATGTTGCATGGCCAGTGCATGATACCAGCACACAAAGCACAAAGCTGAACACAGATCACATAGTCAATCAATATTTCATTGTAAATACAGTTTATGCCAATACACATGAAACATTATATATTAATATTATAAGTCATTTATCATTACTCAAGGAGTTTGTGTAAAAACCCTTCAGCTGACCTCTGAAACTGTGTCTGATGTATATAGGCCATGGACTCTTATTTAAAGTTAGTGCTTCTCTCAGACAGTTTTCCAACCAGCACAATATACACTTAATGTTACAGACACTCACAGTAAACAGCTTGGGGGTGGAATGTGTCAGTACCAATCTCATTTAGGATGGGGAATGCAGAGACTCAGAAGACCCTCCAGACACTGCTTTAATCTAAAGAAAACGTGACTGATGAGAAAAATCAAATCCTCTTGAATCTTAAATTGCGCTTCACCAGGAGAACCTGTAACTGAGTGAGAATGTTTGTAAATGGGATAGAGAGAGAGAGGGGAACTAGAATAAGTGCTATGTAGAACAGATCCCCAGACACACAGCAAGGACACTGGAAAGTAAAACTACAGGACAGTGTAGAACAGATGGGGGAGTAAAAATATCTTCCCTCCAATACACACCATGTCAGCAAAACACAGCCTCAAGGTGTTGCTTTCACAGATAAACACATGAATGTAGTAGACCACCTCAGCGCTCTATAATTGAGTGATTGGACAGAGTGTCAGCTAAAAGAGTCAAAGAGAAAACATTTGGCTTTTCCGGCAGCCTGTTGCAGTGCATGATGGCTAGTCATATTACAGTCCTTTTCTATTCAGAAACCACAGACCTTAAGCATAAGTTATATATTTCACAGTATCAGAAAGATTAGCCAGAAATTACTGTGGCGTCAGCATAGAAAGAGACACAAGAGAGACCCTGATTCTGTGGTGAACAGTGCTCTTTTGTTGAAACACCAGCAGAAAGGTTGTAACATGGCACTAAAGGATCTCACCATTAGCCAAAAGCCACCTTAGAGTGAACCCCCAACACAAATATCCACTCCCAGACACAATAAAACGCAAATAACACACAACACAATGAACAACGACGTTAACAACATAAACAGTCCCTCTTCACACGGCCCCATACATGGCCATGCCTCCAGAACCTCTATGGCAGTGCAAATAGCAGGAACCTATAATACATTTAACAGAAAATTGCACAAAAGCCTCAAACACTAAGTACAATATAAAATCTACTAGTATTTGATTTATCTACTTGTTACTTTTGTGCGCTCAGCTTCCACTTTAATTCTTCCATCCTTCTAATCCTAAAGCCAATGGGCTACAGCTGTGTCCTCCCAACAAAAGCTGCTCCCAAAGGTGTGACCAACACTACATTCCGCTTCAGAGAAACAGGATAAAAGAGGAGATATTTGTAAGTAGACTCGCTGTAAAGATAACACACTTGCATGAGGCGATAGTCAGAAGAAAATAACAAACAGTTTTCAAAAGTAGAGTTTTATAAATATAATAAAATTATTTTAGAACACAGAGAAAATATGATTCCTAACAATCGCCAAATGGATAAAAAGTCCTTAAAGCTTTCATCTTGGAAAGATAGGAAAAATCAAGCTCCATTGTCGCTGATCTGGAAAACTCAATTGTCCATCTTTCCACTGTGAGAAAATGACTTAACATTATAGGTCTGAAAGGATGCGTAGCTTTCAAGAAGCTGTAAATGAAAATGAGAAATATACAAAAAAGAACCAAAACTGGACATCTGAGCAGTAATGTAAGGGTTTGTAGACTGATGAGTCTAAATTTGTGAGTGGCATTATTCTGATCGTGAGAAGCAGAAAATGTAACCAACTTTTATGACTATACTTTAGAGGCCTGAAAAAATATCCCTGCCAGTGGTATCTGACTTTTGCCCAGCACTTATAATAATAATAACAATATAAAATAAACAGTAATACTGGCCTTTAATGCCATCCTGGGCAGATGTGTGATACTGCTGCCTAATGCCAATACTAAGATTGAGTGCACTTCTGTGTAGTCATTAATTAAATGTCCTAGAAACCATAAGCACTTTTGATCATTTCCAATCCCCACTAATAAAGCAACCCAATTAACTCTCACTGGGATTCATTTAAACATGGCAGGTTTGAGTCATGACAGAGATGAGTCACTGCGTGTCTTTAATTCAACCTACCCCCTGAAGTCCTGAAAGTGGGTCAAAAGACCCTTAGTCCAAACTGATGACTCTGATGGCTCCAATTAGCATCCTTTCATTTGTAAATGTGGCCATTACCTGAGGAATCTGCAGGGGGACCCACAGCCTGCCTACACACAAACACCTCTCATTCCCCTCTGCCCAATTTCTACAGACAGGTCTGAGTGAGCTTGTTTCAAGAAACATACAGGAATTGGCAGCAAGATTATTCACAGGAAAAAAAATCTTACAAAATCAATAGACACATTGCAGTTTACATATATGCATTTCTTACTTTATATACTTGAATTCTATTTACTTCATATCTTAGTCCTTAGTCAAAAACATGAAAAAATATTTCTCATTCTCATTCCTTTCTTTTTATTTTCTTTTTGTCGTCCAATACGTTTTTTTTATTACTCAACATATTTTATGCTCACATATTCTTTCCCCTTTCTTTTTCTTTTCTTCACAAAAAATACAAGGTTTTGTCTATTCATTCTTTTAATTTTTTAATTTTACATTTTTCTTCACCTGCTTTTTCTTCTCCTGTTCTTCCCTTCCATTTCCTTCTTTCTTTTCTCTACATTGTTACATGTATGTATATATGAATATTATTTGAAAACTGTTTGACCATGCTGGCTAGCAAAATAAGCTGCCCAATAATAATTTATGCTGGCTAATAAAAAAAAGCAGGTGAAGAAAAAGTTAAAAATAAAAATTTAAAAGAATAAATAGACAAAACCTTTTATTTATTATTTTTTTTGAAGAAAAGAAGGATAAGGATGAAAACTGTTTGACCATGCTGCCTAGCAAAATACAGAAACATAGATTAGCTGGGGGTAGGTTGAATAGTGTGTTACCTGCAAGCCTATGCATGCCAAAAGAGGACTGATAGTGCTCTAATGGTTAGGTAGAAGGAGGGGGCATGTCCTGAGCATGGTGGCATGTGGCACATTTTGAACAAATTAAAGTTGATTTAAATTAAAGTTGATCTTTTTTTTCAATTGGTTTGGCTCATTTCTTGAAACCGAGGTGACATTCTCAAAACACCATGTGAAACACAGCTCAAGACACTTTTTTTGGGCATTTTGAGGGAACTGACAATTTGTATAAAACACACATTTTGTTTTGAAGCATACATAAAGTGTATGGGGGAGATGTGACCTTTCGCTGCTGATCTGTGATGTTGTGCTGCATTATACAGGTCATTTTGCCAAATGTACATATAGTTTGCAAAACATACAATCTGTTTCAAGAAATATGCAAAAGGTTTTTAAAAAGATGTGGAAGAAGTGGGTTCAAAATGACAGTTTAGAAAAAGAAAACAAATTAATTGTGTTGATCCACCTCAACCTCTTGCAAAAGGGTGTAAGCAAAAGAATGTAAGTTGCTCCTGAGTGTCTGTCCACCCCCCAGCTGCATTGTTGTGTAGGGGACATGCATAAGGTTGCTAACACCTTAGCAAATTTGCATGCAGCCTTTTGTGCTGTGGGGGATAAATAGGTGACTGCTTCACCTATTTTGTTCACAAGAAACAAAATGCAGAGAAGGTTCACCACTCAACAGGCACTGGAACGGATCCTGAGTAACACCAACCCTTGTGACTCAGATGGAGAAGACATAGTCCTTCAACTGGATTTGGACTCTGAGCTGTCTTCAGGTTAGATTTATCAAATTACCTATTTCCATTTTCTGACTATCTTTTTTATTTAGAACCAAAACAAAATGTTTAATTTTTTATTATTTATCTTGCAGATGAGGAGACTCCTCCTCTACCAAAAAAGAGAGCTCGGTTGGCGAGTGAGCCGACAGAGACAGCAAAAGATAGTACAGTGTGGCGTGAAGAACAAGTGGGGAAATGTCTCCATTTCACCCCAATAGAACCGTACCCTACAGATGGAGAGCCAAGAGCTAGTGTCCGGAGTCGCCTTCAGAGCTTCCTCTGTTTTATCACTCTTGACATGCTTCGTAGCATTCAAGAATGGACGACACAACATGCACATCACACGGAGCAGGTGGATTGGTTCATGGATCTCCCAGAACTAATGGCATTTATTTCAGTCATTATCTTGAGGGGGGTGACCAAGGTTCCATCACTACGTGACAGTTGGTCAGCAAATCTTGCAAACCCAAGGATCATTGCAACTATGGCCCGAAACCGCTTCCAAGACATCATGCAACACCTACGCTTTGATGACATGTTCACACGCAGTGAGCGAGCGGAGACCGATAAGTTTGCTGCAATCTCTGATGTGTGGAGATCATTTGTCACCAACTGCATCGCATCCTACAACCCTGGTCGACACATCACTATTGATGAACAGCTTTTCCCGTCAAAGACTCGCTGCTGTTTTCTGCAATACAGTGCAACAAAACCAGACAAGTTTGGTATTAAATTTTGGGTGGCTTGTGACTTGAAATCAAAGTACATCTGTAATGTCCTCCCATATCTTGGCAAGGACCCCAGTCGTCCCAACGGGGAGAGACTGTCCGAGACTGTAGTGATGAGGCTGATGGAACCATTCATGGACAAGGGCAGAACTGTAACCACGGACAATTTCTTTACATCACTTTCACTTGCACAACGACTGCTTAGCCGGAAAACCACTATCCTCGGCACAGTCAACAAGAGTTGCCAGGAAATTCCTCAATCCGCTAGACAGATGGACCGCACTGAATTCACCACTCAGGTGTTTTCAACCACTGGTGCAACACTGACAGTGTATGCACCCAAACGGAAGAAGGTCGTCTACATTCTCAGCAGCATGCACAGTGTGGTTGAGACTGAGGATACCACCAAAAGGAAGCCAAACACGGTCACACAATACAACAACACAAAGTGCGGGGTGGATGTAATGGACCAAATGCGGGAGTACAGCGTGCGTGCAGGAACACGGAGATGGCCAGTCGCCGTGTTCTACAACATGATTGACATGGCAGCACTAAATGCACATGTGCTTTATCAGGCATGCACTGGGGTGCAGGAGAGACGGGTGGACTTCCTGGTTGAGCTTGCAAAAGAGTTGGGTGACTCTCATGTGAGTGAGAAGAAGGCACGCAAGGAGAAACTGCTTCGGCAACAACCTTCCACACCCAGCTCTGGCAAAAGGGCGAAGTGTCAGGTCAACCATCGATGCACGAACAATTGTGCAACTGTGAGATGTGTCGACTGCTACAAATACACGTGTGGCAAATGTACCAGGGTCATACCCTGGCAGTGCCAGGTATGTTCTGACAGTGCAGACAGACTGCTGAGTGAGTGCTGAAATGCTAACCACACAAAGAAATGCCACTCACACACATGCAGCCCCCCACTGCAGACTATTGTAAATATGTGTGGAATTGTTTTATTCCTTGTATTTTTTGTATTATTTTTATAACAAAAATAAAAAGCATGGAAACAAATAAGAGTTGTTCTTAAATTTTTCACGCTGAAATTTCAGTCCTCTTGACACAAATGCTTCTGGTCATTACTCACAGCTGTACCTTGCTGTAAAATTTCTAATTCTCTATTTAAAATTTAAAAAAAAAATCATTTATTGTTTGCTTTTTTGCTCAAATAAAACTAAACTAAATACAAAATGTATAATCTTTATATTACCAAATACAATAAACTGAATAGAACTAACTAGAAACTAGATAGCTAAACTCAATGGCAAACAACAACCTCCTGTGGTGCGCCAGTAATGGCCTTATTTACAGAACAAAAGACGGTGATTATAGGATGTTAGCTAAAATCCTTCAGGTCACTCGACCCGTCTCTGGGTTCCAGAGGTAGAAATGTTAAATGACCCCTCTCTGGGACTTCTAGTGTTAAATCTTCTGAATCCATGAATGCTTAAATCCTCTCACTGGTGAGCAGCGTTTTATTATTACAGGTATTATTCCCATCGTTAGTCTCTCAGAACAGCCTAGATCAAGAGTCAGGCAGCGAGATAATACTAATCTTTTCTTGTCTGTGCTGGCACCCAGGTGGTGATATGAACTTCCCTTGGCTATTCGAACAGCTGAGTCTCTCGCTGTCTTCACACACTGTCTGAAGACCTGTCTCTTTGAACAATGTTTAAAGGGCCTGTGTCATTGAAAAGAATAGCTTGATTTAGTATGTAAATACTACTAAAGTTTCAAAATGTACCATTCACTCCCCAGTCCATCCTGTACATACATGGAAAGTAAACTGCAAAGTCAGCATGCTTCAAACTCATTTTGTTTGTGACGTTGCAAACATCAATAGCTTATGAATATCAGCCAATCACATGGCTGCAACTCAAGGCATTTAGGCATGTAGAGGTGGTCAAGACAACTTGCTGAAGTGCAGACAGAGCATCAGAATGGGGAAGAAATGTGATTTAAGTGACTTTGAACGTTGTATGGTTGTTGGTGCTCGATGGGCTGGTCTGAATATTTCAGAAACTGCTGATCTACTGGGATTTTCACGCACAACCATCTCTAGGGTTTACAGAGAATGGTCTGAAAAAGAGAAAATATACAGTGAGCGGCAGTTGTGTGGAATGCTTCGTTGATGTGAGAGGTCAGAGGAGAATGGGCAGACTGGTTCGAGATGATAGAAAGGCAACAGTAGCTCAAATAACAAACCAAAATCTCTGAGGAATGTTTCCAACACCTTGTTGAAAGTATGCCACGAAGAATTAAGGCAGTTCTGAAGGCAAAAGGGAGTCCAACCTTTTATTAGCAATAAATATATATATATATATATATATATATATATTGTAATATAAATTTACACTGACCGGCCACTTGGTTAAACTGTCTTCTCTTTTCTACGCTCATTGTGCATTTTATCAGCTCCACTTACCATACAGGAGGACATTTTAGTTTCACAGTTACAGACTGTAGTCCATCTGTTTCTCTGTATATATTGTTAGCCCCCATTCATCCTGTTATTCATTGCTCAGGACCCCCACAGGACCTCCATACGGTGGTGGATGATTCTCAGCACTGCAGTTACTCTAATGTAGTGTTGATGTGTTTGTGTGGGTTTTGCTGGTATGAGTGGATCAGACACAGGAGTGCTGCTGGGATTTTTAAACACTATGTCCACTCACTGTCCACTCTATTAGATACTCCTACCTTGTTGGTCCATCTTGCAGATGTAAAGTCAAAGACGATAGCTCATCTGCTGCTGCACAGTTTGTGTTAGTCATGACGCTGCCCACAGGACGCTGTTGGCTGGATATTTTTTGTTTGGTTGACTATTCTCTGTCCAACAGTGACACTGTTTAAAAACTCCGGCAGCAATGCTGTGCCTGATCCACTCATACCAGCGCAATACTACTGAAAATGATCCACCACCCAAATAATACCTGCTGTATTGTGATTCAGTGGGTCCTGACCATTAAAAGGGGGCTAACAAACTATGCAGAGCAACAGATGGACTATAGCCTGTAATTGTAGAATGACAAAGTGCACCTATAGGGTGGAGCTGATAAAATGGAGTGTGGTTTTAATAAAGTGGCCAGTTGGCATATGCACTACATTTGTATAGAACAATGAGTAGCTTAGTAATTAGTAACAATGAGTAAAAGATTAATTGAACAGACTGTTGCTTTTTGACTCCTATAGGAATTTACTTAATGACATTCATCCAAAGGGATGGACAGGGGCAATGACAGTTTCAATAGGATTATTTTTGTCCGTTTTTTTAAACGGGGCATGACATTCTTTTGCATCGCCCCTTCAAATCATGCCCTGGGTACAGTGCATGTCAAATAAATGTGACATAAAAGGCCTACAGTCAGCGCTTTGGAGAATATTGTGGCAGGTCTAGTTATGTGATTTTAGCTCTCTCATCTATGTTGTTATATTCTAGCAGTGCACTCAGGGCCCAGAGCCAGAGCAGTCTTGTTTTTACACCCATCTACACACCCAAACAGATGGTACGTAATTCTTTTATGGGCCTCTAGAGGACCATATTGTAGGTAAGAAACAATCATCGCATCTCCACTACATGGATTTAACTATGCCTGAGAACATCCCTTAGGAATATGTAGCACACCAGCAACTTATATCATTCAGGAGACTCCAGATTCGAGCAGAGTGCAGTAGCATGTTATACTGCTGGTCAGAACTGATACAAACTCTTTAATCCAATGTAGTTCACTCAATATAGCACAGGTCTCTAGGGGCTGCAACAGTATGTTGCAATTCCAAACACTTCCTCAGTAAAACAGCCCAGAAGTGGGTCAAGCTGGTAGTTACTGCCTATATATACACACAATCTAGTAGTGCATCTGGCATGTTGTCAGCACATTCAGCAGAGTTCTCACAGTTTCTGATGTCATAGATACTCTTTCCATCTGTTTCTGCATGAAGAATGTCTTCCTCTTGCCTTGTGTTTTTGCATTTTTTGACAAAATTTAAATAGGAAACTATCAAAGGAAATATTACATAAGGGAGCTCTTTGATAATAGTTTGCTAAAACTGTTTTAGGCAGCAGCAGTAGCAGCATATTAGGATGCCACCAATGAGCTCCCGCCATGCTGATCTGTTAATTAGCCCGTGAGCTGCTGGCAGATTAACAAGGGAAATAAGAGAAATCACCAGGGAGGTGTTTATTAGAAACTCGGCATGTCCCCCACACCCAAGGCATCATCATTAATTCAGGTAAATATAATTCACATCATCGTTTGCTGAAGAATTTATCACACAAAATCTGTTTCTATTGAATTAAAAAGGGTAAGGCAGTTTTACTTACTGATGCACTTCATTCTTGTGTTTCCTTTGAAATTGCTGCAGTCAAATCCAAACATGCAAAAGTTTAAAAAAAAAAAATTTTTAAGCTTTTTTGTCAAGGTCATTGGGTTTTTATAAACTAATCAGAGTACAAGTATACATATACAGTACTGTAAAAAGTAAGAGACCACCTATCATTTATTTATTTCATTTCCAGTCAAAACAGCTATTAAGTACAAGTTATTCATTTTTACTGTCAAAGAAAAAAGTAGAAAACATATATTTAACAGAAAATTACTCAGGAGCCTCAGAAACTAAACAAAATATCAATTTTTCTGTATTTAGTGTTTTGTTTTTTGGGAGACTCGCTTTTCAGTGAAATCTGCAGAGATATTTTTCCACACCTCCAAAGTCCAGTCTTTCAGTGATGCTGAGGGTAGGACTCTAGTGCGGTCAGTCCATTTGCAAAGTTTCTTTGTTTCTTTTCCCATTGAGGGCTTCTTGACAGCTACACATCCTTTCAGACTCATAGCATTGAGCAACTTCTCACAACAGAAGAATGGACAGAAACACCTGTGGATTTTTTCAGATCTGAAGCGAGAGTTTAGCTTGATTTTCTCCTCTCTTTGAAAGATGAAAGCTTTAAACTCTATTTATCTGATGGAGACAGAGATGGAGATGGAGTTTTGGTGGTCTAACAGGTCTTTTACAGTTAGGAGTCTCATTTTCTTTGCACCTTTTAATCATTTTTTGAACTCTAGTTGTGGAAACTCCTATAATTTTCCACTTTATATTTTATGCTTTCGACTTTCCTCTTCCTTGTACAATGTGAATGATCTTATATCCAGTCTTTTATCCAGTCTGTTCTATTAAAAAGAACAAAATATATGACATTCGTTTGACTGGGTATTCAGTGCATGAAGGGTGGTCTCTGACTTTTGCACAGTATTGTATATAAGCAGGCAGAAGGGAAGGAAGTTTACTTATCTGTTTGAAAGTAAAATCCACTGGGGTATGTTAAAAAATGTATTTAGAATTTGCTCTGGCCTGATATTGTTTAAGTATTTTAATGAAATATTCTTCAGTCATGTAAGAGTAGTTACCTCAGGAGGGGGCATATTAGTTTTAGTATATATGTATCCAGGGGTGCAAATTCGGTCAGGCAAAAATGGGGACCAGACTTGTAGCTCTATTGCTCAGATACAATACAAAGTACAAGGTGCTCATATATTTTAAGTTACTTTAGTAACATGACAACAGCTTTATTTGTCAATATTAAAAAGCAAAAATAGTAACAACACAAATGTTCTGATAAATATTCAGTTATAAAGGCAATGCTGTTATAAATGTTTAAGTAAAATATCTCAGTAATGATGAAAAATCATTTAAAAAATATTTCAAGACTACTATGAGAAAACATTCCAGATTTTACCCCCACTATCCAATAAACCGTTCAATGAAGGTCCAATGAATGTTCCATTCATATCAAAGAAAAAAAAATTCTCAGTTTTGTCTAAAACAAAAACATTAAACAAGCCCTAAAGTTCTGCTGTTAACAGCATTTAGAAGGCTTCTTTTCTGGTGTTTGCTTTAGGGTAATGTTCCCACTCCGGCCTTCCTTAGGGGGTGACTCCTCACACAGCAGAATGTGCTTCACAAGGAAGTTAACAGCTTCATCCACATTAACATTCTCCTAAAGTTCACACGCAAAGAAAAAAAGAGTGGAAAATAAATGGAGAGGTTGCCACAGTGATTATTAAAGCAAATGCACCAAAACCTTGCACAATACATCATATTGATTTTGTATATATATATATATATATATATATATATATATGTGTATATGAAGCAATTTATATTTGTCTTAGATGGGTTTTTTAATACTTTCCTAAAAGGGAAAACTTCTGTTTTCAGTGTCTACCTGACTATTTAACCTGGTAGATGTTAAGAGCAAAACTTAATTAAACTCACCTTAGCAGATACCTTGAACCATCCAGCAAAGCCTTTTTCTGAGCACAGTTTGTCCATAAGACAGGGTTCCTTTGAGCAAGCTTTGTCCTGATCACATTTATTCGTGAGTAGAACTGAAGGTATTGGACGACCGCTATCCGTCACAACTTTGCAGTCAAGGTCAAATTTCCAGGTCAGTGCCCCCTCTAGTGTTGACTCCTCTGCTATGTCATATACAACAAGTGCTCCTCTTGCTCCTTTGAAATACACTCTGCTCATATTTTTAAAGTGTTCATGACCTCAAGGAAACAACAACAACAAAACACTTTTAATTACATATTGACTTTTATAGTAAATCACTAGAAAGTTAATTGAGGACAAACTACTTTTGAATGATTAAATGGTATTAAAAAACTGTGTAACGATGAGTGGTAAGCAAGCACGGCCCTGAATCATTAGGCTGAAGCCTTGTCATGGTCAGCAGGGTGAGTTGTGCAGCAGAGAGAAAGATTTAAGAGAAACATCAATAATTCAGAAACTAATTGACTTATTTCCATTTCTAAGCACTCCAGCTGGTTTCTTGATATGTTTTATCTGCAATGAGAAACTGTCAAACACTAAAAATTCATGAAGCTGAAGCCAGCTTCTCCTTCTTCAATTTTCCTGTTTCACCTGAAATGGTGTGGCAGTTACATTGTGGCACCTCAGACACCATTTAAGGTGAAACGGGAAAATTCGAATGAGACACTGCTGAATGAGAAGCGACTTCAGCCTCATAAAAAACTGAACGTTGAGAGACATGTTTACAAGAAACTATTATACTTTTGGAAAAGTTTTCTTGAGCTAAACAAGTTATAACAAAGAAACAAAGAAGATGAGGAGATTTTTACCAGTGAAACATGTCATTAATTGAGCTTGTTATTTCCCTGAGTGCCTGTAAATACAAGCTTAATAAATTGACGCATTACTAAACACAGGAGGACTGTGTGCACAAACCACAAACGAGGCAATAAATCTTGCCTTGTGACATTTCTGTGATTATGTGAGTCACCAAGAGAACGTGAGGCAAATTGAGGCTGCTGAGATAGTGACACAAGAATGCATGAAAAAATAGAGTGAATATTTTATAGGCTTTGAACATTTTTCAAGTGAAATCCTTGATGCAGCTGAATAATGTACACAAATTGATATACTTGTATACAGTGTCTCAAAATTATAAGAAAACATTCAAAGAGAACATGCTGCTACCTGTATTGAGAAAGTATGGAGCTCATAAGTGAAACCAAAACCTTTTACTTAAAATGTGTTAAATCCACAAAATCTGTAAAAACCGTCCTTTGTATTTGTGGCTAAATCACACACAAGCATTATATATGTATATATGTCAGAGAAAAAGCAGAATTACAGCTTTCATTCTTTTCAGGAGACTTAATTCAAGTTGATAGCATTTTCTGCTTCTCATAATCCAAGTAATTCCAACAATTTACTGCACATCTCAGATCTCTAGTGTCTGTGTTTTTTTTTCTTTCCTTTTCTCAAAAATGGCTTCTTGAAAGCTGCATGTCCTTTCAGAGCCATAGCATCAGCCTTAGCATAATTACTGTCATTTCCTATTGATGTGCATTTTAGATGAGAAAGAAGTCTGAATGCAGCTAAAGTATTAAGGTAGTTGCTTGTGTGAGTGTTAGTGTCCAGTGAGAGCTTTGGGAACATCTTTTGTTGGGAGGACACAGATATAACTAGTTGGTTTTAAGATATATTTAATAATGATGAACATTACATTTTATGTTGAGACATTCGCATAATTTTCTGTTTTATGCTTTTTCAGTTCTTTGAAAAATGAACAGTTTGTACTTAATGGCACTCTATAATTGATTAGTATGATGTGGTTCTTTTCCTTTTTTCATAACTTTGTCACAAGTTTACCAATAAGTATATGAATTAATTAATACCTATAGCTGAAGGACTGTTCTCATATTGAGATGAAGCATTCATTAATTTACATGAAGCATTAATTAATTTACCCGCAACTCTGACGGAGAAGCGGCTTCGAAAATGGATGGATGGATTAATTAATTTACAGCTTATAAGTATGTATGTACATTAGTGAATCAATGCGTTACCTGATATGTCCCACAGCTGTAATCTCAACAGTCTTAATATCCCATTCAATCATCTTCACTGAGAAATCCACTCCAACTGTTAATTTCAGTTGATTCGAGAAATGGTTTCTGATGTAACGATGGACAAATCTAGTTTTTCCAACACCAGAATCTCCGATCACCACAATTTAAAAAATGTGTTCAGTAAAAGATCCTGGTTTTGAGCTACCTGACATTTTGTCTTAAGTGCAATTTTCATAAGTGATAAAATGTGAAGATAAACTCTTGCGTCCTGTTTCTTTATCCTGCTTTCCATAATCTGGACACCTTTACATGTGGACACTGTGTCCTACTAATGAAAAACAGTAAAATAGAGAATTTACAAGCCTGATGCAGATGACTGATAAGGATGAGGCCCAAAGTCCATTGCTGGGGAAAATATGGGACAATATGGCACAATGTTATCATGTAAAGTGTGCAGAGTAGCCTGTTTATAGGTGTTGTAAAGTAAACGGTGCACCTTGTTTTACAAGTGAACTGCTATAGGTGCAGGGCTGTGTCCTTGACTGAGACAGTATGACAAAAGAAGCAAAATGTACATGTTCTTTGTGCACAGAGGTTTCTGTGATTGCTGAACTCAACCAGTAACATGGAATGTATTTAGAAATGATTGCAACTTATGTGCAAAAACAACCATGAGAACATATTTACAAAAACATACAGTATTTAATTTATAATAACTAAGAAAACATGTTCTTAAATGTGTGCAAACTTAACAGCTCTCAAATATACAGTACTTATGTTAACTATTTAAAGAAATACAAAGTTTCTCAGCTTATAACTTCAGTACATCTACTTAACAGTGCAGTAGGAAACAGGAGGGTGAGCTACACTATAAAGCTAGATTTATGGGTTGTGAGCTAACTTTGGTTTAAACCAAAGGTCAGGTTAGTTAAGTTAGTTAGGTCAGGTCAGAGTTGCCTTACATAGAAGTGGAAGTTAGCTTGCTAACCCATTAATCCAACATAATAGTACAATGTAAAAATAAAAGTCAGGTGAACTTGAAAGATTAGAGTTCAAATTTTTTTTCTTTATCAATTTAGTTCTTAGTTCAACTTACATTTGTAGTACCACAAAATCCAGTTTAATTTAAGCTCACTCTGAAAATTCTGTTTTTTTGTCTGTTTGTGCTGAACTTTTTGCTCAGTTTAGTCATTGCCAGTCCATACCCACAGACCATAACTTCCCTCTATCACACATTTTCCACAGCCTGGGGGGAAGAGAGTGACTGCAGAGAGTTCAAGTTTTAGTGGGATTTGAGCTCACAATCTCTGGTTGTCTGACAACCAGGACAGTCACACCACAAATAATTGTTCTTTAGGTAGTCTTAGACAGGGGTGGTAAGAGGTGGCAAAGGTAGGCAGCTACCTTTGGGTAGATTTGAACTAATTTGCGAGATTTTATTCTGATTATATTCTGTAATGTCAATGCACACATCCATTCCTGGTTATAATGTACTATTCCATGTTGCTAATGTACTGCTCCCTGCAGTGTTACTGTTAGTATAGATAGCTTTGGATTTGGGGAAATTACTCAAACAAATTCATTATTAATTACTTCTCTCAAAATGTAATGGCTTTGTGTTATATCCCTGAAAAAGTCATCCCATTGCTTATTACTGTACCTCTGTGTTACTCTGTACCAAATAATCTCACTATACTGGCAGATCATTGTGTTTGCTTTGCAAGTATTCTTTTCCCTTAAAACAAGCAAAAACAAGAAACATTATCTGCCAATATAATGAGATCATTTCGTTTATTAAAATTACTGGTAAACAATTCCTGCTTCTAGCCCCACAGTCACCAAATACACCCTCAGCCTGAGAGGAGGGAGCCTTCATCCCCTCTGCCAGGCTGGGTGCGCTCTCTGTGATAGGAGAGTTATAGACTGTGTGTGGAAATTAGCAATGACTAAATTGGGGGAAGAACTGAGCAAAAATCCACCCAATTCAAGCAATTTCAGCTTATAAGGAGGCAAGTACATCTTTTTGAAATCTTTTGACTAAACTAAGTCTGTGTTGAGAGCATTTTAAAAATCTATGCATTTAAAATTTCAAGTGGACCTGATGTTTTACTTTTTACAGTGTATAGTACATTGCACAGCTCTTTGATACAGCTATGAATATTCTAGCCTACTGAATGCTGCTGACAATATTAGAATATTGTACTTAAATAGAAAATAATTTGATATTACACACCAAAATAAGTATTTATCTAAAATTGACACAATATTGCATATTCACGTAACAATTTAGAACAAATTTTAATCATTACAAGTACAACTTAAATGGCCATAACTCATATGTTATTTCTGTCTATGTTCTGAAACACATGACATGCTGCTAAGGCTGAATATTTACCATATAAGTTTTATTAAAGCTACATTCTGGAGAAACTGCCGTCGGTGGCCCTGCTGAGCAGAAGTGCTTCCTTAAATACTAAAATACTATAATATACTGACTGTATGTAGAGCACATCACACATAACACAGCCAACAGTCCAAAAGCAAAAACCTTCTTATTTATAAGAAAGAACACTCTTAAAAAAAGAAGAAAAAGGAAAACAGTAAGCAATCTGTGAACACAATGTAATATTTCAGATGATCAAAATGTGGGTTCTGTACTGAGGTTATGACCATTTAAATCTATATTTTTTGCCTTTTCTAAAATTATGACATGTTTTTTGGTTACATTTTCATTAAAAACAATAAGTTAATATGTACAGGATGATCATTATATTGTAAACACTCACACATCTTACATAAAAATGCATTGACAAATGAGGACGTCATATCACTGACACATTGGCACTTAAACATCATCTGTTTTTGCTACATTTTAACAAGCATCTGCTACATATATATATATATATATATATATATATATATATATATATATATATATATATATATACATTTTATACATATAGAATTTATAGAATATATAGAATTTCTTAATACCTATGTTACTGCATATATTAATATTAATACTAAAATTTTCCATATGTGCTGCCTGAAGAATATATTGGCAGCACATCTAATATTGGTACATTTCCTTATTTCAGTTTTAATGTTGTATTTGAAAAAAGTTGCCGTTGATAGTGTAAATCACATTCCATCCACATATTCCACTGAAGGAGTTTCAGCATTTCAAAAGTAACGTTTATATCCTCATTTCAAAAGTAACGTTTAAATCCTCATTTACTACTACACTGGTACATATCCATGAAATTCTGATCTGAAATGATCTGATGAAATCCAACACAAGCAAACAGTGTAAAATTAGTTATCCTGATGATCTAAGTACTGAAAAATCCCTCATTCACAAGCATTTATTCCAAATGTGTTCAAGTATGCTTAGTCAATCTTTAAAGTTGATGTAAATGAGCACAACAAAATAAAAAGCTCCTTTTTTACAGTACGATGAGTTTTTTTGCACAGACTTTTGGCTATTAATTTACAATCCAAAGACAAACATGATAACAGGTGGAATGATATTGTAATGAAGCCCACTTTTAAGGGGTTTTTCATAAAGCTTCTTCACAGAGTAGAGGAGCTTTGTTTGTAGTCTCTGAGGATAACTGATGCATACATTACGCTAGGTGGGGTGCACAGGATGGATTCAGACACAGGGGAGTTGGGGATGTGACTTCTTGAGCCCATAGGGTCCCGAAAAGGAGAGGGCGGCATAAGAGCCAGCGAGTCCTCCATGGCTAGCTTGATCTGCACCAGCTCTTCTTCATCGTGGATTTGTGCATTGTCATACATATAGCCATGGAGGAGACTAAATTGCTCATTCTCCATCTCCATCTCCTCCTCCAGTGGAGAGATGGGCTCCTTAGAGTAAGTGCCCAGATGCATCGGCAGAGGCGACGGCTGGGTCTGCAGAATGAGGGGCTGATATGGAGGCCTCAGCCCATTGTCTGGCTCAGGTAAGCTAATGATATCATCCAGGTCAGTCACGCTGGAACTAAACGTGCTCACCACCTCCTGAAAGTGGTCTGCAATAACATGCTGGGTAGGAAAACTTTTCTGTGGTTCAGGATTATAAAACTCCTGCTCCACATCCATTTCCTTCACAGGCTCATGGACAGGTGACTGCCTGTGAGTAATCAAAGCAGGGCTGACTGGGGGGTTGTACCTGACTGGGTCCCCCTCGTCCTCCTCAGCCACATTGTACAGAGTCTTGGTGCTCAGGTCTGAAAACTCCAGGCCTGTGTTATGGTAGGTATTAGTTAGAGGTTTGATGACAGCCGTCTGATTGGAGCCGGCCTCCTGTCTCTTCACATGCACAGACAGTCTGTGCCACATGTGTTCTCCTTTCGGAGGATGTCTTGAACCTGGTTCAGACCATGACACAGACTTTCCATTAGAACTATGAACAAAATAAAGATGGCTGTTATTTCACAGGAACCAAGAAAAGTGGACACAAGAACAACATTTCTGGTTCATGTAAAAAAATTGCTGTTCATTTTGAGCAAATATCACTGAATCTATAAACAAATATTTACTAAATATTTGTTTTCTGATATTATAATATTGCATCCAAGCATATTATGATTGTTTCTTTATACAAACAGAACTGTGCAAAAGTCAAAGACCAATTTTTAAAACTTAAAACAGCCATTAAGTACAAGCCATTCAATTTTCAGTGTCAGAAAAAAAGTAGAAAATATGCATTTATCAGAAAATGATTCTCAACAACTAAATATTATATAATTTTCACTCAGTATTAAAAGTATCCCCACTTTGCCTTTATTACAGTTTCCATTCTTTTCAGAAGGCTTGCTTTCAGTTTTTCAAAGAAATCTGCAGGGAAAGTTCAGTCTCATAGCCCAAGGCTCTGGGGTGGTCAGTCCATTGTTCTGAGAACACCAGCCACTTCTTTCTTTGATTTGCATATTTTTTTCTCGTTGATGGCTACACATATTTTGAGACTAGCACTGAGTTGTCATGTCACAGTGGAAGGATGGAAAGAAACATCTATGAATTTTTTCAGATCTGAAGCAAGAGTGGAGCTTGATTTTCACCTCTCTCTCAAAGATGAAAGCTTTGAGTACTGTTTATCTGATGGTTTATTTGGTGGTCGACCAGGTCTTGCACTGTTATTAGGAGTCCCATTTTCTCTACATTTTTAATAGTTTTTTTAACTTTCCCCTTCCTTTAGCAATTAGCCTGTTTTGTATCTTATAATGAATAACTTGTATTTAATTTGTTCTTAATATGAATGGAAATTAAATAAATAAAGGATAGTCTTTTGAACTTTTTTTGGACTTTTGCACAGCACCGTGATGCTATTTCAGCCATGATTCATGTCATTGGTGATTAAGCATCTATATAGCAGCATATATGGAGCAGAGCCTCTCTCGGCCCTGTTGCTGAGACACCCCTGGGTGTGTGGCTTTTAATTGCAACTGACCTGCAAAATCAGAGATGTCTGCGGAAGCTGTTAATTGAAGGCTGCCCTGGAAATGGCATGACCAAGAGGTCTGAAGTGAAGCATGAATTAAGGGATTGGGCCCATGGGTGCTGGTACTCATGCAACAGGATGGAGAGAGGCTATCCTGCTGCTGCTGAGTAGAGCAGACTTACTTTGCATTTCCGGGGGCGTTTTTCTTGCGTTTGAACATGTTGAGCAGGCTGTTGCTCCTGCAGGCAATTTTGCCATCGCCCACATGCATGCGCACCACATCAGAGGTGGTGAAGGCGCTGCGTACGTTGCGCTCCGGCTTAGCGATGATGATGTACATCTTGGGTGTGAACATGCAGCCCAGGGCCACAGTCACGCTCAGGCTAACCGAGAAGGAGGTGGTGATGATTTTGTAGTTGGAACCAAAGTAGATGGGCACGAAGGCCAACCAGATGATGCAGGTGGTGTACATAGTGAAGGCAATGTATTTGGCTTCGTTGAAGTTGGCTGGAACGTTGCGGGTTTTGAAGGCATAGTAGGTGCAGCTGAGGATGAGCAGGCCGTTGTAGCCCAACGGTGCCACCATGCCCATATTGCTGGTGTTGCAGATCAGATAGACCTCCCTGATGCTGGGGTAGGATTTGATGGGCTCTGGCGGCTCCAGGATGATGAGCGTGATCTCTAGCGTGAGCTGCACACTGATGAGAATGAAGGCGATGACCACCTGAGCCCAGGCGCTCATGAAGCGTGGCTTTCGCGTGCAGATTTTCTTTTTGCTGCCTGCAAGGATGCGGGCAATGCGGTTGGTCTTTGTGACCAAGGCTGAGTAGCACATGGAAGCTGAGAGGCCCACCAGCAGGCGCTGCAGATAACAAGAGGCTACCGAGGGCCGGGCTATGAGGGTAAAGGGGCAGATGTAACCCAGGAAGATCCCAGCCAGGATGATGTAGCAGAGTTCTCGACTGGAGGACTTGACCACAGGTGTGTCTCTGTACAGGATGAAGACAAAGGTGACAAAACTGGTCACCAGGATGCCAAGGCAAGAGAAGACCACTGCCACAATGGACTCAGCATGACTCCACTCCAGATAACGCAGGGGAATGGGCTTGCAGCCTGCGAATACAAGGTCAAACAAATTCTTTTAAAAAAGGTCTGTTTTCTTCTTTTGTAATGCCTAATGTTTAAAATATATGAAACAGATGTTGTGGGGTTGGGCTAGCTAAAAAAATATTGGCGCTATTGTTCTTTAGCTGAGATTTAGTCTCAGTTTAACACAGGTTCAGCTAAACCAGACACTTCTGGGGTTTAATGCCCAGCTGTGTGCTATATTAACCTGATTACTCTGTCAAAACAAATATTAGTCTAACTGATCTGTGACTAAACAGCTGCTAAACTGGATGTAATATCAAATTACATCAGAGACGGTCAAACTGAAACAAAATACTCAATAGTAATGAATATACTGTGTCCTAAAACACACTGATAAGTCTATGTGACCGTAATGAAAAACTGGATGTGATTTGGATGGGATGAAAGATGTTTTGCAGATATATTTTACAGAAATAATTTAGCCTATTTGGGTCACTATGGAGTTGTAGTGTTGGTTAGCAGCATTGGCCTTGTAAGTCCAGTTCAAGCCTAAAGAAGGTTGTTGAATTTTGTATGACCAAACGCTTTTGATGCCATAAAAACAGCATCATAATGCGATATAATTTCTAAATGATTCATCTTTTATAAAAAAAAAATCTTGCTGCACTTTTACTCCTATAGTCTGTGTATAATTTAAAATCTAAATCATTGCAGTATGGAGCCAACATACTTTTGAAACCCTCAGCACAGGAACTAAATCATTAACAATTTATACCAGTACATAAATATGTAAATATACTTAGAGGGGCCAGCAGGGTTACTGATTTGAACATACACTGTTATATGAATTTATGAATGCAAAGCATATAAGTGAAAAATGGCAAGGACGTTTTCTTTGGTTTTGCCTCTTTTTGCTGTAATATTGGCCATTGAAGTGTGACCAGCTCTCGATTGCACCAAGTGCTAAAGTAGGTTTCCAGTTCAACTAAAAATAAACAGACTCTCCACTAAGGGACTGGCCGAAAGACAGAGCCAGGCCAGTGGAAGGAGAAGAAACTGCGACAAGAGAGAGGATACAGTCTCCAGCAAACGCTCTAAAGGTACTGAATCTTGCCACAGTAACAAAATCTACATATATGATCTTTATGTTGCTTCATATAAACATGAGACTTAAAATGGTTAATCTAGGTAAAGCATTTATTATAAGTACACACACACGCACACACACACACACACACACACATATATATATATATATATATATATTTTTTTTTTTTTGTTTGTTTGTTCTGTGAAATCTGTGAAAAATCTGTGAAATTTAATCGACGATGATATCTTGTGAAACATCGGACCATATATTATGTCTATACATGATTTATGTACATAAACATCTAAGCCATCTATGTTGAAATTTGTATCCAATATTTAGTGCCACAAAGTCTGGCAAAAATGTTTGGTTAATTTTTTTGTGAACATATCCTCTGCAAAGAACACACTTCTTCATGCTTTAATGTAAAATTACAGTTTATTTGCTAAATTTACATATTGGAGAAAAATAACACAAAAATGTAGACTGTGCAATAGCTGTAGCACGTTTACTTTTATGTTTATTTTTTTCCAAGAAATTGTTGCTAACATTTGCATAAAAATCCTACACATAAGTTTGTTCCCTGTAGTGTTCACTCATTTTCACTTCAACAAAACATGTAATTTGACCAGGGATGCTCAAACTGGCATACAACTGTATAATTAAAAACATTTCAAAAAGCATAAATGCTGTTCAGCATGTGTTTAACTAACATGTTCATAGATATAGCTAGGACAAAATAAAGTAGTGTTGCTTTGACATTGAACGTCAGTGAAGACCTTTGAAAACAGGCCAGAGAAGTAGGAAGTGAAGTAGGTCTGTCACAAGTGCACTTCGAGAGCAATCTGTAAAAATGATAAATGGCCTTCAGGTGTCACGGGAAACCTTTTAAAAATAGGACAAAGCAGCATCCCTAAAAGCCAAGTCACAATATGAGGCTGTGTATTTGTGTTTTTTTTTTCATCTTTTGTTATTTGGAATTAGGACTAAAGTCCAAACCACTTCAGAGTTTACCTTCAAATAGAATGTTAGTTTGGTAAAACTGGGCAGACTGACTATGATCATCCAGTAATGCTTATCTTTGTTGATGAAGTGACCCAACTGTTATGCTCTTCTGTACACATAGAAAATGCATTCAAATACATATACACATGTAAAGGTAGTCATTGGTATTATGAAAGGAGACATTCATTTTTATGTGCTTTCACACAGTTCGCAGTCACTGGCTAACAGCTATTCAAATAATAACTTTATTGTTGTACTTTAGGTTTTGGTATCACTCAAACTAGTGAAGTCTACAGGAAGCTGACATTGCTCCAAGATGTGAAAGGCATGGAGAATAAGATGTTTCTCTACATTTCTCTACCTTGTAGCTCTTCATCAGGCCACCAGCCCAGCTCACATGCCTTGCAGGTGAACTCATCCTGGACATACTCATTATCCTTACAGGCAGTGCAGATCCAGCAGCAGCTCACCTCCCCTTTCCTGATCACCTGCAAGGACACATTGAAGGAATGAAACACACCTGCCAGTCCTATTCTAATGTAGCAGAAGCACAATTATTGTCATGCAGTAGCACATCAATAAACTGATTAACAGGTCCGTGAGTGTGGACATCCACACATATGTATTTAAAGTACACAACCTCTACAGAGAACACACTTTTGCACATATAATATATATATTGTCACGATTGGCCCCTCCCAGTCCTGTCCATGTGTTCCTGTTGTTTTGGTTTAGCCCATGTGCGTTTGTTTTGGTCCAGCCCCCTCGTTTAATGACTCCACCCCAGATTATTTCCACCTGTCCCTCGTCATCCCTGTTGTATTTAAGCCCTGTGTTTGCCCCTTGTGTTTGCTGGTGTTTGTTATCCGCTGTGTTGGTTGTACTGGTTTATGTACTGTTGTTTGTTCTGGTTTGTCCGTCATGTCTGCACCCCGATCAATCCGTGTTGGATCTATGACCCTGGACTGTCTCGACCCTAGTCTTGGATTTGCCCATATCAAATCTCGCTTATCTCAGCACGTGCATCTGCCTCCTCGCTCCCAACCGTTTTTATATATATATATATATATGTATGTATACATATATATATATATATATATATATATATATATATGTATATATATATATGTGTGCGTGTGTGTGTGTGCGTGTGTGTGTGTGTGTATATATGTGTGTGTATGTGTGTGTGCGTGTGTGTGTGTGTGTGTGTATATATATATATATATATATATATATATATATATATCTGATGTTTGACCTTATCAATTCCCTGATAGGTTCCCTGGTCATTTTGGATAGTAAATAAAATATATATATTTCGTCGCTGTCCAAAGAAAACCATGTATCTCCATTTTTGTCCATTTTTATTTTTCTACATCTCCAACAAACCAGCTGTCCTTTACAATTCATGAAAATTTCATGATGAATGGATCGATTAAAATGCTCTAAAATTGCTTGGAATTAAATTACTTTACATTAACTTACATTGAAAGGTAGGAGAGTTTTTTACCCTCTCCTGTGAACTTCCCATTTTGGAAATAATTGTTTTTCATTGGACAGCGACAATTTTCATTGTAGACATCATAACCTCTGGTTCTTATCATCATCATTGTAAAATGATTTACAGTTTTCACAAGATTCATAATGTAAAATGTTGGAATATTTGAATGGAAAGTTAATCTGGTATGAGGTCTCTCACTGTAGCATTTCCCGGTTCTGAGACCTCTGTCCCTTATCAATCAACATCATGATTTGCATTCATATGAATACCATGACTATTAGATAATATATCTTTTCCTATTTCCAACTGAATAAACATAGATAGGACATAGGGCAGTATAATGAATGTCATCCTTACCTTGATCTCTCCTTTAGAGCAGGGCTCACTGCAGACAGAGCGGACCATTTCACTCCGGTTCATCTGGATCATATAATCATCAATGCTCAGCACACCCTCATGCCAGAAGCCTACATTAATGTAGTCATACACACCAGACTCCACATACTGCAGGTTCATTATGTCGTACCTGAGAGAGCAGATCCACAATACAGTTCTCTTTGCAACAGACCACAGTCACTCAGAAGCTCTGCACAAAAACCTCTTTCATCACAAAATAAATGAGTGAACCTTCTATGCCCCCCATGGTGCACAGGACATCAAATGTTCTGCTTGCATTTCATTTAAATGTTTCTTACTCGTAGCTCATTGAAACAAGCAGAGAAATTCTTTCAAAAGTGCTGATTCTAAGCATTCAATCAGTAACACAGACATTTTATTATGATTTGAATGTTGATCCCTACAATCTGTTTTACAGAAAAAAATGCCATGATCCCCTGTCCTTTTTTGACATAAAACAAATAGGGGAAACAGGCTGATTTAACCCCATGGATACAGAACGCAACGTAGTTATGTAACTCACTATGTGATTAATTACATGTTTTCTGTAAATATAGTACATTTCATCGAAAACCACCCCACATATATATAAGTCTGTTTTTTTCCATGCCTCCAAAGTTCAGCCCACACAGATTATTTTACCTCTAATCTCCTCAGAAATATCTCCTAAATGATGAACAACATGAATGAGATGGCTATGTATTGCAAATTAAATAAATGAGGGGTGGTCTCTGACTTATGCACAGTACAATAATGTAACGTAAATCAAGTTTATAGCAAAATGTCAACAATATCTATACATCAAGGATTAGAAAAGTTAAACAGCAGTTATCCGCACGTATTTTAAATGTTTCGGTAAGACTGACCTGCCAGGTGAATCTCCATTCTCATCAAACCACACGTCTTCCCCAGACACTCCAGCGAATGATGTCTTCAGCAGGAAGTCCAGAAGTTTGCTGCCGTCGATTGGGTCCATGGCTTCGCACAGGCCCACATAGCCTGGACAAAGGTGCTGATGCATGTCGTGCAGGCCGTGGGCCATGGAATAGATGGCATTTATGACAAAACCCATCTTACTGTCTTGAACGTAGTTGTCTTCCAGACTCTCATAACCTGCCAATACAGTCAAACCAGGCAGATGGAAAATTAACATGTGTGGTCCTCCACTTTTCAGGGTTATTTTTTGGTCTAGGTCATAATTTTCATTGGACTCACTGGCAGCACGAGGCACATCATTTTCAATGAGCATTCATATGGCCACACAATTCAGCAACGGTAAATTATGCTACAGTTCAAGACACAGTGTAGTGCAGAGTAAAGGTAATGATAGGGTGTCCAAAGACCTGAGCTATAGGCAACAGGACACAAAGTTCTTTTCTTTCTGAGGGAACAGGTATCAAAGGACAGCATTAACACAGACTATCAAAAGCATGCTTGTTGCCATGGAGAAGCAATCCATTTCTGCAATCCCACTCAGAATTTAATTAGTAATAGACATTATTATTATTAATTAAACAAGGAAATTAATAATTTACTCTTGTTCTCATTCTTCATGTCTCTCACATGTGTCAGAATGAATCCACCACGTGACTATTATCAACCATAAAAACCACTGTGGCTCAGGAGCGAGCACATATTCAAAGAACCAGAGAATGTCCAAGGACACCCTATCACTGCTTGTGATCTTGTGATCTTCACCAAGCCAGCAGGAAGCAGTGTCAGGCATTATAGCTGATGGTTTTGCAGATAAAGAAAAAACTATATTGAAATAAGTAGGCTATCTCATTAAGATATGGCTTTCACTTTCCGCTGTATGCTCTATTCACATTTAAGTGGGCTGCAGCAAGCAGTGCGCAACAGACTAAACCAAGACATGCTTGTAAGAAACGCTGCCTTTGTCTGAGCTCCAAACTTATAAACCCCATTAAATGAAACATGCAAAAAACTACATACAGTTATAGAAAAGACTATATATATTGTAGTATATAGTATTGTTGGCACTTATCAGACCCTGTGTACTTACATTTAAAATATTTCCCCTACTCTATTTGTTGTTAGTCAGGTGTGTTATAGAGCAGGGAAAATGCAAAAGAATGCTGGGAAGGGATACTCTAAATACAGGGTTGGGAGCCACTATTTCAATGTATTTCTTAGCTAGAGGTCTTCGTGGGATAAATTAAGGGCAAGGTAGGTCTTCATTTTGTCATTATGTTATCTACAATGCAATGACTGCTTGATGGAGTCAATCTCCTAATTTTCTCCTTTGAGTATACTTGAGTCACTTGAGTGACGTTGAAGCATGTTGTGGTTGGCTATATATATCTAAAGGGGCATTAGTGGCTCTTGTGGGCTAGTAACAAAAGGTATTATGTACATTACTATGCAAAAGTCAGAGACCACTGTACAATTTAATTTCCATTGAAAATGGCCACTGTGTACAGGTTATTTGAGATATATTTTTCAGCATAAAGAAAATCATAGAAAAGCAGAAAGTATATATTTAACAGAAAATTTCACAAAAGTTTGTGTCTTTTTTGGGGAAAACTGCTTTAATTTTTCAAAGAAGTCTGGGGGATATTTTTCTACACTTCCAAAGTTCAGTCTTATTTCAGTTTCTTCAAGCATGTTGAACTCTGGGCTCTGGGGTGGTCATTGTTCTGAGAACACAAACAGCTTCTTTATTTGATTTCCTTTTCTCGGTAAGGGCTAAACAGCTACTTGACAGCTACACATCCTTTCAAACTCATAGTGTTGGATCGTCTTCTCACAGTGGAAGGATGCATAGAAACACCTGTGGATTTTTTGATGTTCTCTCTCTCAAAGACGAAAGCTTTAAGTGCTGTTTATCTAATGGTGACAGGTTTTGTGGTCTATGAGGTCTTATACAGTTAGCTGTGCCTTTTTCTCTACATCTCCTGTTTTGTTAATTATTTCCATTCTCCTTCTATAACATTTTTAGGTGTCCTTGAGCAAGACACCCAACCCCCAACAGCTCCCTGGGCAATGCAGATTGGGCTGCCCACCACTCCGGGCAAGTGTGCTCACTGCCCCCTAGTGTATGTGTGCTCACTAGAGTGTATGTGGTGTTTCGCTTCACGGATGGGTTAAATGCAGAGATGAAATTTCCCCATTGCGGGACTAATAAGGGTCACTTAATCTTAATCTTAATGTAAATGGTTTATTTTATATCTAATCTCCTCAGAAATATCTCTTGAAAAATGCAAAGAATGTGTAAGACGTAACATTGGAGGTGTGGAAAAATATCCTGTACTTTTAAGCTTTTAGAAAAACAACTATTATATTGGAACCTGTGTATGAAAAACAAAAAACAACCCAAAAACATTAGTTGCAGAAGCTGTTATTTGACTTTTGTATTAAAATGACATGCAAAGGAAGACAGCAGTTATTGAGATCCCACTGGGAGTCTGTAAAATATGATACAGTTATTGTGTGGTATGCAGTTTGGGGCAATCCAGGTCCAGAAAGTTAAAACCCTCCCCGAGGGCCATTCCGTGCTGGCCCAGACTTGTGAGACCAGTTACGGTTTCTGTTTCCATCTGTTTTATGGCTGAATCAGAACCAAAAAATACCCCCCCAAAAAAACTAACAAATGGCTAACTACTAACAGGCTAATAGCCACCCATCCCAAAACATGTCTGTATGCCACTCCAACTCCAGTCTTTCCATATAATTTGTCTGCACTGTGGTTGGTTTAAGTACTTTAGCATTAGCATCACAAGGCATGGTACAGCTCAAAGCACCACAGAACCATTCTGTTTTTAACCTTTCTTTCACTTCAACACCAGTCATTCAAACTTTTGCTCAGATGCATGTCTTTATCTTCTAAATGGGTGTTTTCAATCATCAGTTCGCTAGAACTGAGTAGTGCGAGTCACCGTGCATACGTTAGCTTAGCCTAGCAGGCTACAGCTTAAAGCACTACAATCCTGGGAGGGTTTTTATTTTGTGGATCTGGATTGCCCATCTCTAACTGCATAGTAGGAGATTTCTCTTGCTAATATTTTTTGTATATTGCCTTTCAAGAATAAATAGTGAAGAGAGATATTGACTAGGGTCAGCCTTACCCACAGAAATGATAAAAAACATTCACACTTAATATTTTTATTCTGACCTTTCTAATTTAGGTCTCAATCTGTGCACAAGCAACAAAAGGTGCATGGTAGCCTGAAACGTTCCCTCAGTGGAACATGCAGCAAAGCCAGTTGGCATGTGATAAAGAAAAGAATGTTATTGGGATCTAAAATCAAATACTACAAAGTGCCCACTGTTTATTATCACAGTCCATAAAACATCCCAATAACGTTATATATATTAGAGGTCTACCGATACACAGCATTTGTTCCGTATTGTGCTGTATTATTAATATTATGATGATCAGCATCAACAATCAACAGTAACGACAGGCACGTACTTGCACACCTTAATGACCATGATGATATAATGATTTAAAGATACAGTACATGACTGTGTGATATCAGTTGACCTCTATCTATATTGCTGAAGGTGCCTCCAAGCTATCCATTCAGAAATATTTACTTACCATCTCGTAGCTCTAGACAAAAAAATAATAGAGGTAACAGAACAGCAGACTATGACTATTTCTCTGTGTAAGCATTCATAAAAGGTATTTTTTTACTGTGCTTTAAGTTCCTATCCTTCAGGGAAGGTTTACAAGTACAAGGGCATGATATTTGATGGAGAGATGATGTTAAACTCTTGTCAGGAGGAAAAACAAGAGAATGAAAACATGATGACTTGAGCTCAGCGCTTATACAAAGTAATGGCAAATAAACATTTAGGAAATACATGTAAACACCAACATAAAAACCAGTCAAATCAGATCAGACAGTAACAGTTGCATGCTCCTCAATATATATATTTACGTTTGCCTTTGATATATCTTCAGCTCAATCTTTGTTTTTTTGGCTACCTTCACATTGAAACGTAAATATATTTCGTAGTTTGTGAAGTTGCAGATGGAACAAAACATTTGTGACTTTGAAACCATGCTTGCACATTGTTTTACATAATCTAAAGCTAATGTTTGTGAGTAGAAAATAATAGTGCAATTCATTAAGCTGAAGAAACAAAAGACCAAAACAAAAACAATTTACCTAGGTCACCTTTTCAGTCAGCAGACAAAATGTTTCAAAATATGAAAAGAGCAAAGAAGAAAAATTCTGTAATGAAAACATTTAAAATATGTATTCAGACTTTCTCTCCATGAGCATAATTGTGCCAAAAACATTTATTTGGAGCGATGCCATTGAGGAACCACTTTTGATTCTCTGTAGAGCTTTTCAATGGAAAATTTAAAACTAATTGAAAGGTTCTTTAGGGAATCAAAAGCAGTTTTACTATGGTATCACTCCAAAGAAGGCTTTTGGTACCTTTAAAGAGTATATCATTACTAGTAATAATCAGGTTGTTAACACTTTGTTGTACATACTTAAAAATTATGGTTCTTCAAGGGTTCTTTAGCAAAGAAAATGGTTCTATATAGAACCATGAACATTCAAAGAACCCTTTGCATGATCGAATGGTTCTTTGCATTGTGAAAACATTCTTTAGATGGGTGGAGAATATGCTGTAGATGGTTCTGTATAGAACCTTTTTGAAAAGGGCCTGATATCATAACAATAAGAAGAACCCTTTTTGGTTTTATATAGAAAATGCTATATTGAACCATCTGCACATTCTCCATCATTCTGAAACACCTTTTCATGGTGCAAATAACTCTTCAATTATGGAAAGGATTGTTTGAATGTTCATGGTTCATTTTCTGTAATAAAGAACCCCTATGCAGTGTTCCGAAGGCTACAAGACATTTAATGTACACATAACATGACAGATAACATAACTGTTGGAACATAAACTTGTATCTCTAAAATTGTAACTTTCAAGAGAAGGAAACCTTCCTAACTTGTAACGGAAGTTAACGTTATAAGACATTTTATACTATTTCCATGCAATCATTGTGATTTTTTTGTGCAATATAGAGAAAATATTAATCAGAGAAAAATTTTGAGAAAATAGTAATTAGAGAAAAATGTGGAGAAAATAGTAATTACATACACTTTTATAAAGGCTTATTTCAGTTGGCTGTCTTAAAGGCTGCTTTTGTCAGCTCTGACGAGAAGCTGACACAACATATGCCATCATATGCAAAAGTTATGGTACATGTTCTATTTTATAGGTATGTAGATCACAAAATAGAAATTGTGCACTCAAATCTAAAATATTTAATATTGTTCCCTATAGAGAATGTGTACTTATTTTCACTTAGAAAATCAATTATTGCCATGTCTCTGTGATATACAGTGAGTTACAACATCTGTCATTTCTCCCCAAAAAGTGTCACAACAAAGCTTAAATTAAAAAAAAAAATCAATGCCACTGGACATGGTTGTTAAGTCAACTTGACATTAAAGCTGGCAAATGCGACCTTTATGACAAATGATACATATTGGAATAAGCATTTCTAAATGTTTAGGTCTATATCAGTTGTTATGGAGGATTTATGTAGGTGTCATGTAGCCTTATGAATCCTGCTAGTAAAGTGTATCCATTAGGGTTGCCGCTTGATCTGTTATTTATGCACATATACTCATACTTTAATGGCTTGCAGTGAAGACACATTCCTGTCTCCTCATCACCCTCACCTGTGCAGTTCTTCTTGTAGTTCATGTTCTCCTGAGGGTGTCCTGGGATGCGGCACTGGAAGCGATGTTGCCAGAACTCAGCGAACCATGGGTTCCTCATGTTTGTATCGAGGCGCAGCTTCAAGAAATAGTCATTGAAAGACGTGACCTCTTCGGTCTGAAGCTTCACAGTGATGCCTCCTACAGCTTCCTGTTCATAGCCCTCCACTACCTCGTCTCTGTCTGCCCAGCCATCACTAAAGGAAGCAAGTTGAACAGAGTCTAATTAGTCTCCCAATTACTGTCAGCTTCCTTTTCAGACTCTCACCTGGAACGCCTGAGCAACGTGAGCAAAAACACTGACACCCTTGAGTGAACTGACCTAGTTTAGCACAAGCTTATGAACAAACTCAGCACGCACTCTTTTCTTTTGAAACCATTGAACTTCACCTGAGAATGTTTGGTCTCAGATCTTTTGAAGTACAATGCCAGGGATTATTATAAGAAATAGGCCTTGAACAAGTTTTCAATCCGACGACCTGCTGTACTCTTAAAAGGTGGAAATGAAAGTTAATGGATTAATGTTTTAGAGTAAGTTTTAGCAAGAAAGGTTTCCTCAGATGCTCTTTCTCATTTAGATCAGTTTAGAAAAGTTTCTGTAAAGAGGAACTGATGCATTGAACAACAAAAGATTGTACTCAAATGAATAACAGAGGAAATTGGGTACAGAAAGGCTTTCAATGCTGTATAATGGTTATATGTATATATTCCCATGGAGCAGGGGCGTCCAATCTTATCCGCAAAGGGCCGGTGTGGCTGCAGGTTTTTAGTCCATTAAGGCATGATCACTTATTTGAAGGCTGAGTAATTAAGTAAACAAGTATAATCAGGTGTGCTCCTTCTTGTTTGGTATGAAAATCTGCAACCACACCAGTCTTTATGGATATGATTGGTCACCCTTGTCACAGAGTATCCATCTTTGATATTGAATTTTGTCAGGGCTTTGATACTAACATCCAAAGCCTTTATGAAGTAGTCTTGAAGCATGAATTAAAGTAGATGTGAAACTATTGGAGTTCTTTCAGAAATCCTTCCTTCTCAGGATTCAACTCAACTCTATAGGTGCTCTTCATCCAATGTGCAATATACAATAATTTATGTGGTGTGTTTCCCACACAGTAAATGTTCTTAAAATTCTCAGGTCCTCCTTGTACTGTACAGGGACTATTTAATAGATAAAACAGGACATCATTAGTCATCACTGTCGCTTGCATCTATGATATGTAGTGATCATGAGTGGGAAGTTCAGACATTAGTTCAGCATTGGTGAAGGTTTTGGTTTTGTTAGGAAGGAATATTTCAGTGGCTATTCTGTGCCACCACAGCCATCTGTCTCCCAGCATCCTTTCTGTAATGCATGCCAAGAATGGCCTATTCTTAGGGGCCTGTTCATAGCATGTAGGGAACAGTTCACTTCATACAAGTGATGCATGTTGTGTTTCAGCTAATTACAAGTTTAAATTGCCATGAATTCAACCTTCCAGGGCATTTTTAGGAAAATCTGGACCCTTGTGAACTCAAAATCAATAAGACCAGAGGACCTAATTTCAGATCCTGGAAGGGAGTCCAGCACACGTTAATCTAACTTTAATACACCAACTGACAACTTGAATCAGGTGTGTTAGTGAATAAGTGAAAACACAGGAGGTTCCGAAACAGGAGTTCAAAAAATTATTAAAAGAGAGAAAACAACTGTGCCTGACTTGGTAGACCACCAAAACTGCTACCAGCAGTCTCTTTGAAAGAGAAGATGAAATGAAAATCCACAGGTGGGTTCAAATAAGTATTGTGAGGAGCATAAAATTCAACCAACTTCCAAGACTGAACTTTTGTGTAACACTGTGTAAAACAAAAACAATACATGGTTGGTTTTCAAGCATAAATCCATTTTTTGCAAAGTCACTTTTATAGATAATCTAATTAACCACTGTTGTTCCTCGTGCTGTTGCTGCACAGCTTCAAGTTAGCCTCTTTTGAAACACTCTCCTTGACCCAGAATAGAATAGCCTTGGCCAATTGATGTTCTCTTTTTTAGTCCACAGAGACTCCACAGGCGGCAAGCGAGAAGAAAATGAATACTTCGTCTCAACAAGAGGGACTAGCCGACTCATCAGTGAGATGAGTCTGTCAAAGAACAATATTCCATTTACTTCACTAGCTCGTGAATGTGAAACCACCTGCATCACTGCACCGAAATTACTGTCATTTCTTTATAATTTCATTTCTCTCTCTAGTGGTCTGTAATTTAAGAAAGTATCAGGGCTTAAATTCATGTCTCTCAAGGAGCATTTCTCTGTACCTCTGAACTGTGACACAATTTAAAGAGAAAAAGCTTAGACAGCAGACAGGTTATTGCCTTCCACAAGTAACCTTCACGATCTGACACAGGACGACAGCTCAGGGTGGATGTATTATGCATGAGAGAATGTTTAAAAAAAGGATGTTGGAATATTCTGTCTACCCTCAGGAGATAAAAATTATTGTATTCAATCTGGTGCTGGGCTACTGCAGTGAATTTTAGAGTGGACGGACACTTTAACCAGTGCTAATGAACCCTTAATCACTACTGAGTATTGCATGAATCCTAATGAAACAACTGAATGCACTTCATAAAATTATATCTTAGCAAGTGAAAGCATGATAAATAGCATAAAATTGTTCAAACTATTAAGAATTCAACTAGAGATGTTTTACTTGTTTTAAGTAGTATTCTCAATAAAAGGATCTAACTGCACAGGCAGATAATTGTGCTTGTTTTAAGAAATGGTGCTTAAATTATGCAAATGCACTACAACACAGGAAGATACTTTTGTTTGATAAGATTACTTTAAATTTGTTTTAAAAAATGTATAGGAAACAATCTCATTTTTGTAGTTTGTCTCGTGATGCAAAATATTACATACATTTTGCATGCCAAGATTTATTATTTCCTAAAAGATAAACTTTCCATCCCTGCACTGTGAGAAAATACCTAAACACTGTGGGTCTGAAAGGATGTGTATCTGTCAAGTAGCTCTTTTGAATCAAGGATACTGAGAAAATAGACAAAAATGAAGAAAATTGCTGCTGGTAGTCTCCAGCATCCAGACCTCATCAATGAATGTGTTTGGGATTATTTGGATGGTGAGAACCAGAAAATGCAACCAACCTGTAAGACTGAACTTTGGAGGTGTGGAAAAAATGTCCACTGCAGATTTCTTTGTTAAAAAAAAAAACTAAATAAAATAAAAAAATAAAAGCAAAGGGTGGACATAATAAATACTGATAAATGTTATATTTAGTTGCTAGAAGCTTTTCTGTCATTTTTTTCCATCAATATATGTTTCATGTGCTGTTTTCTGACCCTGAAAAATATACATAATGGCAATTTTAATTAAAATAAGGATTAAAATAAGGGTGTCTCTGATTTTTGCACAGTACCTTATGCAGTGTATTAGCACAGTGAAACGATAGTCACCTTCCGATAAGGAGGAATTCTCCAGCCACACCCAATCGTCTCATCGCCATAAGTAGGCCACGCACAGTCATGCCCTCACAAAAACACACTACAACACGGGCTTTAGGCAGCCGCTCCCTCAGCTTCCTCAGCAGCCTGTCAAAGTGCTTCTCTCCAGCATTGCTGTAGATCTTGTCAGAATGGGCAATGCACAGACCCTCCTGAGATGCCAGCTCCTTAAAGGCCTCCATACCGCTCTCCCCATAGTTGCCTAAGAGAAATAAACCAACACAAGAGCCTCTGAAACATGTGGTCCATCAAAATAAGTATTCTTTACTAACCTTTAAAAGTCAAGGTTTACTGTTGTTTTGCTGTACTATTCAAAAGTAATTGACACGTTCACAGGTTCAGGTCTGCACTTGCAAAAACATATCAAAATTGTAAGAGATATTTTTTTCTTTCCACAAAACAAGACTGTATGCTCAACAATCACTTTCAACAAATTCACATCATAATAAAATATATTCTTTTCTGCATATAAACACACAATGAAAACTGCACATTTTACAGAATTTCTTGTTTCAATGAGCTACAAGTGAGAAATAAATGACATTGAAATACATCATGTTTTTGCTGGCAAAAGGGTTTGCAACTGCAAATTCAAAAGGTTTAATTCCTACCAACTGACCCTAAGCACTGTGACTGGGCAAAGCAGGGGCCTTTACATTTTAGCCTACCCTGAAGTATACATAGTAATATTCTGATTTTCTGAAAGACTCTTTAGCAAATTAGTCTTAAGTGACCCAATTATCATTAACCTTGAGGAAAGCTGCAGTGTACAACAAGACACTGCAGCCCATCAATAAATCTACCAGTTAATGATGAGAGCAGTGCTGATATAGAAAATAAAAAGCAGCATTTCACAAACACCTACTATTAAATTTATGTTAGCGTTTATGTAATAAAAATTATATTTCCAACACTTTTCTCTAAAGCAAATTTAAGCTCATAAGCTCAGTTACTATGTTTTGGGATTCAGCACATTCTTTAAATTTCTATTACAATCAGCATTTATAAAAAGCACAATGAACAGCAAAACATGAATGAAAGCAATTTTAGTCAGGTAACTGAGATGATGATTGATGTTTGCATAGCATCAACACAGTAAGGACAAAAGAGAGCAGGTATTTTTAAGTGTCCTCTTAAATGCAGCTGTTTACTATGAGACCCCTCTCTGGGCTGTCATGACAGGCTGATGCATTACCTGCCAAGCTATCTGCATCACTATGTAGGACACTTCTGGAAGTACTAGCACAAAATGACTTACATCAGTTCGTTCATGTCTCTGCAATAGTAATCCTAGAGAATTTGAGGTAAAAAAAACTACAGCACACCATAAAACTTGGTTAATAAGAGCAACACCTGCATCTAGCTCTTTACATGGATATAAGCAGTTGATAGATGCTACAAGTGTACATTAAAACAATAATGCATTCATATAAGCTTGAAATGGTGCGCAATTTCTACATGAATAAAATATATTACAACAACACAATTATAGCCAAAGGTAAGTTAACTGTGGTGACATAATATATTTAATTCAGGTGGAAGCTATGTGTGCATAATTTTATGTGTTAATTTTGTCAGAGCTTATTGCCCAAAGGAAAGGGCTTAGACTGATAGACACAAATATGATAATTGTACTGATCTAGGGTAATACTGTAAATAAAGGGCATACTTCATGGAACAGTCACCAGAGTTAAAATAACACCTACACTGTTGCTTTAAGACCTATAAGTCCAGCTTGACCCAAAGTGTAAGCCACAATTTAAAAAAGTAATGCACTGAATCTACTTGATTCAAATGTGTAAAGCATGAAGAAATTATATTTTGTCAACATAACTGTGTTGATATATGCTAGTATGTTTTATTGATTTTCTAAGTGAAAATAAGTTTACTTATCCTCTACAGGAAACATATTTACAGATATTCAAATGTACAATTACTGTTTATTTGCTGAATTTAATATATTTGGGGGGTGGGGACATAAAATGTGGCTTGTCACAAAAATTATGTCAATCATGTTGAACTCAAGTACATAGAAATTGTGCACTATTGGAACTTACTTTCACTTAGAAGATCAACAAAACATGTCATTTGACCATGGGTGCTCAGCTTTGCATACAATTGTATCTGGAAATTATGTACAATGGAATCAGATAAATACAAAGCATTTTCTATGTGATTTTCAGGTAAGACATGCAGTTGCTTACTCACCTTCAGTGTGAACAGCCGAAACGTAAGTCCAGTTGTACCGTTTAACAATGTCCAAGAGGGCCCTGGCTTGAAGAGTATCAGATGGCACAACCCTGAGGAAGTACTTATAGAGTGTTTTATCACTAAGGTCAATGCTAGTGGCAGAGTAGGCGATTTGAGGGATGTTAAAAAGTTGCAACAGGTTTTGCACCTGGATTGCCACTGAGCTGGAGCCAGGTCCAATCACACCTGCAATGGGTTTCTTAGTGGCAGGTGGCTGACTGGATGGAGTCCCATCAATGCACCACTTTGATCCATCCTTTTCATCACGTATGGAAATAAGTGAGTCCCTTATAAACTCAATACTTTGCTCCAAGGCCACTGAGGAGTGCCAGCAAGAGTCCCTGATCTCACAGCCCAGAGTGATGTTGGGTAGAAGGTTGGGATCAGAGTTAATTCTGTCCAGTGTGTGGAACATTGCCTCCACCCTTTGAATCCCATACTGTTCTCTGATCTCTCCACACGTTCTCTCTGCCACGTTCTCTGCCGACGGCTGATGATGGACAGAAAACAGGGCTCCGATAATTATATCACCGTCCATTCGGGCCACTGAGCGGGACGCAGCTCTGGGCACCAGTGACCTTTCATATATGTTACTGGCTGACGCACAAAGCAATAATAGAGACAGGAACAAAACGGTGATCAAATTCATTCTTATCATACTCCACATGGTCTTAAATGCTTCAGTTGCTGAATCATATCTGTAGCCAAGCCAGTAGGTGAGAAGAAGCGAGGCAGTGTTCTGTCACGTCCATGTCTAATGTATCAGCCACTGCTCAAGATCAACTCAAGATCATCAAATAACCTGCAAACACAGGAGAACAATCAACTATACAAATGTATAATTACCTTTTCACTAATGGCTTAACTCAGAGATTCTAAATCTGAATTCTGCATTGCACATTTATGTGTTACCCCTGTTCTAAGAGATTATGAGCTTATGAAGGGCTCGATAATGAGTGTGCTCAATTAAGTGTGTTTAAGCACAGAAATCACAAAAATGTGTAGTGCATTGAATTCAAAAGACTACCATTTAGAACCTATTTAGAATTTATTATGAACTTGTAAAAGCAAGGAAATCAGCACCATGGACAGCATCCAGTCTCAAACTGTCCCGGTGAAAATAACTTTTTTGTGCATCTAAACTGGACCACTCTTGTACTGTTTATCATGTAGTCCTCTTCTAACGTTAAATGTTGCCTGAAAACCTCAGAGGGAAACATGTTTTATGAAATGGTTCAGTTAAACCCCGAAAAATCCATAACACAGGCTACAGGTTACGAAAAATGCACGGCAGTAACCCAAAAACCAAAATTCACACGCAGTCAAAGCATCCGACCACCGAGGACACGCACCGCATGCTCGTTGATATAAACGGCCAATCCACGGCATTACATAAGTATAAAGCTTACCTGGAGCCGCAGAAGAAGTCATCTCGCATCGTCCTGTGAAACCTTCCAGTCCCAAACTGCAGTTCACTCCTCACTACGCGATGCCCCCCTCCTGCTCATCTCATCACTGCTTCCGAAAACGGGTCACATCAGCCGCAGTGTGAGAGTCCCACTGAAACACAATGAGCCCCCGTGGAAATCTCTACTATGGTCAACAGTTTCGAAACAAATATTCTTCAAAAACTTCAAAATACACGATGTATTCAATTATTTTTAATATATCGATTTATTTATTCAGCACATTCGTTGCCTTACATTGTCTTCGAGTCTAGTGCTGCTTAGTATTCTTAGTACAAAGTAGTTCTTCTGCCCCAGGTCCTTGTAAAATCTGGCCGCGCTGATGCTGTGAGACGGAGGATTCAGCACTCACTGGATGTGATTCCGTTCACAGGAACATGAAACAAATTAGAAGACGAATGGTGAAATGTTTAAGTACACATCTGTATCCAGCTCTGCAATCGGGGAAAACGCGCATTTTAAGAAGTAATATGCTAAGTTGAGACATAAACTGAGCTAATCTCCGAGTGTCTTGAGCTGCAGTAAAGTTGTCCTGCGGCGACATCTAGCGGCCAAAGCACGAACATCACCGCTCTTTGTTTCGGTCCCTAAACACATCACTTCCTGTTTTTTAAACATGGCGGATTGCTGGAGGGAATTGGACCACAATAGAGACTCTGGAGCCGCAAGATAGTGATTTTCTGACATTTGTTCTGTTTCTGCAAGGAGGACAGTTGCACAGTAATTGGGTAAATGTTTGGCCCATGCTTATGTTGTATCGTAAGGCATTAGTATCTGTTTACCGGTGACTAACACAGTAACCTAGCTAACTGTGGAGTGCTTCTCTAATACTGATTGGCTGCTTTTAACTCGCATTCAGTCACGTTTCACCTCAGTTTCCCTGAACGGACACAGGAAGCCTCTTTAGGGTTCTTGTGTCAGACCGAATGTGTATTTAGATGTGAAATTTGATTATCACGTGTGTCCTATAACGTATCACGTTGTAATGTAACCACAGAAGATGTGACCTGATAATATGTGTAGCTAATCCTGTAAATACCCGGACATTACATCAGTAGCTTGATATATTAGGCTCACGATGTAGTCTGAAGAAGATAGATCTCAGTTAAGCTACAGAATCTAGTGCCTAAACATGTCAACAAACAGTGCAACTTTAAAAACAGTTGTTCATACGCTGGGGTTAATCTGAACTAATCAAATCTGTTCTTTGTGTACAAATGGCTTAACTGGACAAAAAGAAGCAGTTTATACAACCAAAAGGACAATTCTCTGGACAATCCAGAGATATTTTGAACAGGTGGAAACCATAGCTGTAATTGATACCTCACATTGTTACTGATTGATGTGAGAGTTATAAAAATGTATTAAAAGAATAGTTGTTAACAGTGTTACCAAGGTAAACAGGGAGTTATTACAAATATTCTGTTGTGTACATGTAGTAATAAAGAGCAGTGAAGGCTTTAGATTTGAATCCCATTTGCCCCCATTTGTCTCTGTAGGCTTCCAACATGAGCAGCAGAAGGAAACGTGCGCCTCCTGTCCGTATGGACGAAGAGGCCAAGAAGAAGCTCAATTGGAACATGCACCAGGACAGAAGGAATGACGGCGAGGTTGAGGGTGATGAGATCTTCTCTGAGCCGTCTGTCAGCTTCCAGCCTAACCTTGTGCTTGAGCAGCCCAGTCGAGATGTGGCTGGCAAATTCTACCCACCACCTGTGGAGAAAGAGGAGGAACCAGAGTGTTCCTTCCAGGATTCATCCCCAGACACCACTGAGCTTAATGTGGTACCCTTGGCTACTCTGGACCTCGGGTGGAAAGCCTTGATTGGAGAATTTAATCTGTATCCAAAGGTTCCCGTTGAGCTTGGAGACATTACTTTTTGCCTGCAGCAAAGTGGTAATGTACTGTTGCTAAAAATACCCAGTACAACACTGGATGAGCCAAGAAACTGTCCTGTTGAATGTTCCTTTGGTGGATTATCACTGGAGGATCTGGACTGGCTGCAGAAGAGGAAGGTCATACAGCTGTGCTACCTGTCTGGAGATGGAGCAGTAAAGGTATTTGTTTGCTGAGTGTGTAATGTACACTGCGGCAGTGGAACTATATGTATGGGCACAATGTGTGTGTAAAGGAGCATTTAGCCAAACTGAAAAATGAAACCATTGCTACATCTGTTGTAAATATGCCTCCCCACCTCCTATTAAGGTGAAACAAGAGACTTGAGAGTGCAGATTTCTGTTTTAAACCCCAAAAACCAGTGGGGGGGTTCAGATAGCTGCAGATACCTGGTGGGTGACAACATAGAAAGCACAAAAATCTTTAATTCTGTTCGTAGTTTTGATGAGGCTGAGACATGTGATGCTGCACTACAGATTACCCTTAAAAGGAAGAGTGCACTGAAAAATCAGGTTTACGCATTTTTCTTATTACTCCTCGAATGGATTTGGCTGTGTAGGTGTGTTACACTGTGTGTAATACTGTTATCTATAAAAAGGATAAAAGTGCAGAAAAAAATCCAGATCATGCTGTTTTTAGCTATGTGACACACTGTTGTCCATTTTTATAGATATAAAACATTTTATAATCAGCATGTTAAAGTATGACATCAAGCCTATTTAAGATCACTTAAAACTCAACACAGTTCAAGGCCGCATGTGTGAGGATTTAGCTATGCAGTTTGCACAGTGCTAATTAGGCCTATTTGGGTACAAGCTTCGATTACTTGTTGGTTATGTTAGTCTCATAACTTGAGTGCAAGGCTAAAGATAGAAACTTTGGGCTTTGGCTGATGGGCTACATTTACAATTATTCCTGTAAGTTTTTCTTTAAGTTTTTATGATTCACTTATGGTCGAGTACTAAATTGTTCGGTCTTTAGTAGATTACAGATTATTTTCTTGATTAAGGTTTTTATTCATCATGTAATAGCTGAGGAAAAAAGTTTGGTCTGGATTCAGGTAAATGTCTTTATATGTATAGAACTACTTACTATAATGATGGATATCACTCAGAAAGATTATATGTGAATATTTATGTTTCTGGTGCAGCTGAAGATTGTTCTTTTGGAGTCTGGGTTGGGACGGCCAGAATTTCTCAGTGAAGGAAATGGGCGTATAAGAAGAGCCAATCAGCTCCTGCAGAAACTGATGGAATTGTTCTATGACTTCATTATCCCTGGTAGCCTTTCCTCCCCATTCATATTAGGCACAGTTTTATTGCCTTTGCAGTCTGTGCTTCAACATCCATTCATGCTCTAGCATTAGACATTTTTATGTTCATGTGAAAACAAATATCACATTTCCAATGGCAGAGATCATGGAGAATGAAGAGGAAGAGTGTGACACTGATTTGGAGCGGCAGAATGTGGAGGAACTCTATGATTATGTCAGGCACCTTCACCAAAGAGAAGATCAGGGGCAGAGCTTTGACGTACAGCATCCAGCTCTTATACCAGTGCTACGGCCTTACCAGAGCCAGGCTGTCAACTGGATGCTGAGGAGAGAGAGGTACAAAACTGAAGCCTCACAAGGTAAAGTTGTCACACCTGCCAGTCTGCTTTATATGTTCTGAGCATGTATCTTGACAGAATTATGTCAAATTAAATGTTATGCTCTTCTGTCTTTCACAAACAGATCAAACTTTGCATTTCCTTTGGAGGGAGGTGATTACAATGTGTGGAAAGAAACTCTTTTATAACCCATACACTGGCTGGTAAGAAATTTGTTATAGATGCTCTATTAAACATTTGACTTATTGGCATTGAATATTGTGCATCTCTATCAAGAACACTGTAGAAATGCATGAATTAGGCAGTTAACTGATGGTTAGATTATGTAGTTTTGTGTACTAAAATTCTGTTCTGATTGTTTTGTATCTCTGCAGTCTAATCAGGGAGTTTCCTCTCGTTGGGGTGGACTGGCCTGGTGGAATACTTGCTGATGAGATGGGGCTAGGGAAGACTGTGGAAGTGCTGGCTCTTATTCTGTGCAACACTCGTGAAGGCTTGAAGCAGGGCGCTCTCACTTTACCTGTGGTGAGTGGGTTATAGTATAGGTGACATAAAATACATTATAATTATATTTATTAGTTTGAGCTTTAAAGGTATGTATGTAATGGGACATCTTCAAACATTTAGAGAAATAGTAAAATGATCTCCTGTTCACTGTGTTTTTGTCTTCTCCAGGGAAAATCAGTGAACTACTATATTCCCCCACCACCATTAGAACGGCAAAGGACCAAGCACTGTGAGGTTAAGCCCAGAGAGAAAATCAATTACCCTGGTAGGGCATCACAGTGCAATTTTTCCTCAAGAAAAATCAAACCAAAAAATACTTATAGTATATACTATAAATAAATGAATAACTAATATGTAATAGTATGTAAAGCTGTGTAATTATGAGAGCGATAAAGTGAAATCTGGTCTTGCCATTAATACTGTAACTATATCCATGTTCTTGTTCTTTACAGCTGTCCGTGTGATGCTTCTGACTGCCATTAAGGAAATGAAGGTTGGGAAGGGAGCTTCAGTCAATGCTGTTTTCACATACCTCCGGAGTATGTACAAGTATGACTGTCTGAAGAACCGCAACCACATTAAGAAGGCACTGGCGAAGCTCATATCTGCAGGATTAGTAGAACAGATCAAAGGCCGGGGATTGGCTGGGTCATTCAAGCTGGGAAAAAATTACAAAGAGAAGAAGAAGAAACCTGTTACTCTTGTATGTATTTTCAGATTTTTAGCACTACTTAATACATGTTGTGAAAAAAATAATGGAAAGACCAACAGATTTATCTATATGACAAAAAGGTCTTTCTCGTAATGCTGTTAGACGTATTTTGACTTTCTCTTTTCCAGGGCCAACTTTTCTTGTTTTGAAATAGTCTGCATTTTGGACAGCTAATTGTGCCTGTGCTTTTATATTCAATTAGTAAGTTTTTTTTTGCAATCTTTGCAAGTGTAATTTTCAGCGTGCTTTGTTTATAAAACAAGACTGTATTATTAGGTAATTTCATAAGCGGAGATGTGTAGGATGCTTTTACTTGATATTTTGGTTGTGGTGTTTCCATAATTTCGTCCACCTACTCTCAGAATTTGGGAAGATTTTTTAAATTAAAAAATTAAAGCTTAGAATGAAGTGTTATATATTTAAAATGAATGTTGTGTCATTTATATTTTACTTTTTTTAGCAGAAGTCACCTGGAGAAACAGCTTGCAGGAGAACATCTCGGCGATCTACTGGCCAGGACAAAGATGCCATAATGAACTCATACAGCACAGCTTCTGACTCAGAGGACACACTGGGCAGCATGGATCCTCCACCACTTACGGAAGAACCTAAACAAGAGTATGGATCTTTATCAGAGCCAGAGATGCTCAGTGACAAACTGAGAACTGACAGTAACCCAGAGAACTTTCAGCCCTGTGCTACTTCAGCTGATGATGAGAAAGAGACAGAATGCCCCGTGGCTAATGTTAAGCCAGAGCAAATGGAGAATAATGATTGTCTTCAGCTAGAGAGTCCTGAATCAGATGTTGTCCAGAGTTCTCAGCCAGACCCTCCGCCCCCAACCAGAGCATCTGTGGTCCCCTTCAACACACCAGATTACCGCTTTGAGTGTATCTGTGGAGAGCTGGGCCTGGTGGACTATAAGGCTCGCGTACAGTGTATGAACTGCCTGCTATGGCAACATGCAGAGTGTGTCAACTATAAGGAAGAGAACCTGGAGACTACACCATTCTACTGCCCACACTGCTTGGTGGCCATGATGCCTGTGCCTACTGGTGCCACTCTCATCATTTCCCCCAGCTCAATCTGCCATCAGTGGGTAGAGGAGATCAACCACCACATCCGTTCCGCCTCTCTCCGAGTACTGGTAAGCTGGTTAGTATAGCATAATAGGTAATGCTGCTGTCCTCCAGGCTGCAGACTGGAATTTGCTTGGGCAAGCACATAACTTTACACTTACAAAAGTCCTTGGCAAAGACTCTCAACACTACATTCACCTATATGATTATATTGTAAGTTGCTCAGGAAAAGAGCATTTGCCAGATATGATCAATGTAAATGTTAAATGCTGTGGTACACAGCCATTCCACCTTTTAAACAGTGCTTCTGTAACTGTTGTTCATTTGTCATCATAGAATTAGAGTCCAGCATAGTTTGTCGATTTCCGTGCTGTAACACAACTACTAAACCTAGTAGTTAACTGCTGAGTTGAAATAAGTCAGGAGATCACCAAACTGTGCTGGACTAAAGCCCTCCGTGCTGTAACATTATATAATAACTGTGTAATAAATGTTTATACATGCATTCTCAATTTAAAGTTCAGATTCATATTTGGATATTTTGGTTATGCTTTGGAATTTGGAAATAATTGTGGATATATTCCGTATAGCATATGTCTACATTATTAATTTAGGGTATATACAGAAGGATATATTTACTTTAGAATAAACACCAGGCTCTTTGGTTGTTACTCAGGTGTACCAGGGTGTGAAGAGGCACGGTTTTATCCAGCCCCACATCCTAGCTGAACAAGATGTGGTCATCACCACTTACGACGTGCTGCGTACTGAACTAAACTATGTGGACCTCCCTCATAGCAACAGCAAAGACGGCCGACGCTTCCGCAACCAGAAGCGCTATATGGCCGTCCCTAGCCCACTTGTGGCTGTGGAGTGGTGGCGCGTGTGTCTGGATGAGGCTCAGATGGTGGAGTGCACCACAGCCAAGGTATGTTGACTGGATAGATCTTAACATTTCTCATCATACTGTCAAGTAAGAGTAGATTTGAGAGGTTTTGGGACTTATGATCTATAATCTTTTCATACTTTCTCTTCTCTTTAGGCTGCTGAGATGGCTTTAAGACTCACATCCATTAATCGCTGGTGTGTAAGTGGAACTCCTGTACAGAGAGGTTTAGAAGGTGAGCTGTCTCATTAAACTGATACGTAGAATTCAATTTTACAGGTGTATTATTTTGTGTCAACTGATCTGCTACAATTGTATACAAATGCTTGGGTACTACAGGCAAATGACATGTTTTGTTGATTTTCTAAGTGAAAATAAGTAAACATGTCTACTAGAGAGAATGCATTTCTGCACAGTTAATGCACAATTACTGTTTATCTGCTTAATTAACATATTGGAAATACGCCATATTTCAGTTTGTTCCCTGTAGGGGACCTGTTAGCTTATTTTACTTAGAAAATCTGACCAGGGGTGTTCAAACTTTTGCTTACAACTGTGACAGAAACTGATGTTACTGCTCAACAGATTTGTATGGCCTTGTGCTGTTTCTTGGAGTTGATCCATACTGGGTAAAGTACTGGTGGGACCAGCTGCTCTACAGGCCATACCGACGTGGAAACACAGGACCACTATACAGTGTTATTGGCCTGCTTCTATGGCGATCAGCAAAAAAAGATGTCATCGACCAGGTTGGCTGTCTACATTCTTAATCCAATGTCTTCACATACAGCTTTAAACATTGTTTTACCATGCAGTTTAATATATTGATTCATGTGATCATTTATTGTTTTTGAATTGATTTTCCTCAAATGTACAATTGTGATATCTTATGAGTCAGTTTCCTGGACAGGTGTGCTACAAATGAAAACATTTGACCGTTTGTGTTGATTTCAGATCCAGATTCCCCCACAGACAGAAGAGATCCACTGGCTCCACTTTTCTCCGGTGGAGGGCCACTTCTACCACCGCCAGCATGAGGTGTGCTCTCAGGATGCCCTGGTGAAACTGAGAAAGATCTCTGACTGGTCACTGAAGTTGGGCAGCCTGGACCGACGCACAGTCAACACCATCCTGTACCCGCTCCTGCGTCTGCGACAGGCTTGCTGCCATCCTCAGGCTGTCAGAGGGGAGTTTCTGCCCTTCCAAAAGAGGTGAGGAATATGCTGATTCCCAGAACAGGCCTCTATGTCTCAAACAATTAAAAACAGAGGGTCATTTGAGCAAATTATATGACATATGCTATCACTAACTCATAGACAGAGTTGCACTGTTTTAGTGTTTACATATTTATTACATTAAAGGTTTAGTATCTGCAATACACTTAAAACTGAATTTCTCCACTTGTCTGAATAAGCTGCTACAGAGAAATAATTGAAAATTAAAGCAGAATTCATAATTGCATAAAAAATCTGCATAATTAAATTGTTAAAATGTAAACAAAGTTACTCAGATTGATTTGAGATACACAAGTCAGAATTATTTACAGTAGTGGTGATATTCCTCTATAAGTGCCCTTATAAGATTCCTGACAGAAAGCTATTATACTAAATTATAATAAATTTGTAGCCAGAGACCCTGTTTTCTGATAGTTTTGAAAGTAGGATTTTGGCCTTTAATTAAATGTTTTCTTTAAATGGAATACTTTTGTAATGCAAAATAGAAACCAAAGAATAGAACCCAAATGTGTTTTCTCAATATCATAATCAATATTACTCACAAAATCTAGAAGACATGTAAGTTCATTCGTCATTTTGTATAGCAAAAAGTGCTGAAAAATTTGCTGTAGACTTTGCGACCCCTGGTTTCTCTCACCAGAACATCTGAGTGCTCGGGTTTCTCCACAATAAACCATTTGCTGCAAAACGCTCTGAATGACTTTGTTTACATCTCAAAAATTTAATTATGTATATTTTTTGTATGTGTATACCTTGTATGTGATTCCCAATTTACTTTCTGCATTATTCAGTACAATGACAATGGAGGAGCTGCTGAAGTCTCTGCAGAAGAAGTGTCGTGTTGAGTGTGAGGAGGCTCACAGGCAGCTAGTATGTGCTCTCAATGGTCTGGCAGGAATCCACATCATCAGAGGTAGTATTTACTAAAACAGAGCACTACTACCGTGCAGAGTTTAGTAGGTTTCTGTTCAAAATCTTTACAAATGTGCATGATTGTGACTCTGCTAGGTGAGTTTGTGGAGGCAGCAGAGATGTACAGAGAGGTTCTTCGGTCATCAGAGGAGCACAAGGACCGCCTTAAAACAGACTCTCTGCAGGTACAGCACTGCCCACTACCTCTCAGCAGACATGTCTATGCTTCATTGTCATGGGGAAATGTCCATGTCCGTGGAGAAATGTCCCATACATCTTGACTGTGATGTCATTCATTCTAAATATAGAGACTTCATGCCACACACAATTTGATGGAGCTGCTAAATGCAAAGCATCCTGGTATACCCCCTACTCTTCGAGATGACCGTCTAAAAGAGGAGGTTAGTTCAGCAATTTATGCCATCTGAGTTTTAGATGACAGGGACCATTCCTATGTCTGAGAGTAAAAGTCTCCTACGCTACTAAATGATATTAGACCAGAACATTAGATTGTAGATTGTAATTTCAAAGATTCCTATAGCATGAGAAAAAAAGTGTCAGTTTACAGTCTGTAGAACAAACACTACAAATGATGATGTCAATGAAATACTGGAAGTTCAGTGGAATTTTTTACAAATTCCATTGGAGAGACTGAAAAGAAGCAGCATAAAATGAATAAAATACTTTGTAATGAAATTTTCAGAATGGATTAATCCATTGAATATGTGTTCTCTAATTAGGCAGAGCAGCTGAAACAGCATTACATGACCAAGGTCAGCTCTGAAGTGTCCGAGGCTCAGCAGAACCTACTGCCCGTCCTTCAGAACATCAGAGAACTCAGGCGCAAGGTAGAATTCCTTGCGAGAACCTCACAGTAATTTGGTTCAAGATGCATAAACATCCACACACTTGCTAAGTGTGCTCTGTTTTAGGTTAATCTGCGTTCTCCCTGGTGGTTGGACGTCATCCAGCAGGCCATTCAATACTCCATGGATGATGACTTGGTCAGCCGCATCCAGAATGAGCTCACTTGCAGCTACAAACAGCAAGCCAACAAATTCTCAATGGCAGACAAGTAAAGCAGTTGAAGTTCTTTGGGGATTCAACTTAATATCATCTCAGTCTGGTAGAACATATTTTGAAATGTTCGTTCTGTTTCTTCCAAGGTTCCGGGATGCACGCGGGCTCCAATTTTTACTCAGTACTCAGATGGATGAGTTGATGAAATCCCAAAAAACTGTTCAGGATGCTGTGAAAAAACTAGAAGCTCAGCCTTCTCAGGAAGTCATTGAAGAGGCGACCGCTTGTCACCTCAGGCCTGTTCGCCTTCCACTCAACAAGTAAGTACTTTTCAGTTAACATGTTCACTTGTCTCTTTCAAATTTTTGTTCTCTTTGGACTTTGTCTTAAATTATATCTAAAATCTAATCTATATAAACAAATAGCAAAATACTACTATGAATTTCTGGGTTTGATTCTGTTCCATTTTATAGCTGTGTGTTTTGCAAAGCTGATGAACTCTTCACAGAATATGAGTCAAAATTATTCTCACACACGTAAGTAAAAGGAAAAAAAAATACTTCTTTGACTTAATTAAAAAACTGAGAAAAAGAATAAACCTCTGAAAGAATTTTGTCTGATCACTGGCAGTGTTAAAGGCCAAACAGCCATATTTGAGGAAATGATTGAGGACGAGGATGGGCTGGTGGACGACAGATTGCCCACTACTAGCCGTGGTCTGTGGGCAGCCAGTGAAACGGAGCGTACTTTGAAGGCCATTTTGTCTTTTGCCAAGATCCGCCGCATGGAGTCTGATCTCATCGAGGAGGGCAATACCTTTATGGAACTGTTTGAGTCCTGGAAAAAAGAGTATAAGGTCTGTGATCATGCACATTAGAAAGTGTAGAAACATAAACTGTAAACATGAGAAACTGAACTTTTTTCAGCATGCAAAGTATGTAAAATTAAAAAGTAACGCAGCATTGCTCAAGTGCAGCAGTGCACCACAACAGATTTTTATTTTCTGTTTCTGTGTCGGCCATGTGCCGCATGATGGGTCTGACATGTCAAATTCAGGGATTGCCGTGCATGACCCCAGGCAATGTGATGATAAACAATCAGATACCAGGTTCATTCTGCTAATCAAACATTCCTGTGTGATATGTAGGAACAGCAGAAGAACAAATATTTCAGCACAACTGATTTATCTCTTGAAATCATTGATGTTGACTGTTGACTGCATAATCAACCATCTCTGCTCCCCAAACCCAAAACTTTCCCGTTTTAATCTAATTAATGTTTTTTTTAAAATATGAGCTTAATAATACACACTGTGTTGGCTTTTTGATTATTCAAAAACAATCAAAGCATTAATTACATAAACATTAGTTTAACAAGACAGTTTTAATTGGATTTCACAGGTGACCCTTCACAACCCCTTCAACCCCCATATGCTGACAGCATTCATGTCCATTTCTGTGCTGGACCAATGTAAAGCTGAATTTGGCCCACTGACGCACCTTAAATGATTTCTGCTTGACCATTGACATTATTTTAAATGAAAATCTATTTTTCAAACTTTTTTCAGTGCCTATTATACAACATAAATAATTATGACGTGGCTTTTTCAGGTGTTGCATGAGTACTGGATGACGCTGAGGGATCGCGTGTCAGCAATAGATGAGCTGGGCATGGCTACAGAAAGGCTGCGTGTGCGTCTTCCTGATGAGCCCAAACCTAAAGTACTGCACATCATAGAGCCACATGAGGTGAGCAGAACAGAGCATAGACAGTAGCAATCAGATAACACATTGTATCTCTGTGTTAACTCTTTGTCTATGTTTGTCCATTTGTTTTTATTCAGGTGGAGCAGAACAGAGTGAAACTGTTGAATGACAGAGCTGTGGCAAAATCTCAGCTGCAGAAGAAACTTGGACAACTGCTGTACCTCAACAACCTGGAGAAGGTAACCACTAAACATTTGTAGTGTTGGCTAAACTTTTCTGAATTTGTGACATAGTAGAGTGCTGGAATTTTGAAAATATGTAACTGTTAACTGTATTGAATTTTAAGTGCAGCACATTGCCTCATTAAATACACCTGATTTAGCTCATCGCCTAATTATCAAAGTCTTCATGAACTGAATTCAAAGCATTAGATGAGGGAAAATGCTAATCTCTGTGCAGCACTTTAACCTAGAAAGTCCCCAGTTTGATATGACTGTTGTAAATAGTGGACAGTTAGTATGCAGTTAAGTAACAAGCAAATTTGATCTGGTCCAGTAGTAGAATTTTTAGGGTTTATTCGCGTTTGTTATATAAGTCCAATTGAATGTGTCACTTACTTCTTTACATTAATTACATTTTATTCAAATTCACTTTCAAAAGATATAATTTGACTTTAGTTTCTAGGTTTGACTGGCTTAATGAATAGAGAATGATACTAATATCTTTGCTAAACAATTGTTTCAGTCTCAGGATAAATCCACAGGGGGTCTGAACCCAGAGCCATGTCCCATCTGTGCCCGCTCCCTGGGTCAGGAGGTAAGATGACCTCCTACATTACATATGAAGATTTAAATGGAGGAGAAATAACACTTTTTATGTCTTTTAAAATCATTTTTCAACATTGAATATAAAAGAATATGAATTTAATCACTCGAAAAATGTGTCAACCCAGCGTGGGAAGAGTATCTCTAATTTAAAGGTTTCTTTGCTGACAGTGCTTAAAAGAGTACCACAATGCAGATTTACCATTTAGCAGATGTAGCAAATACATAAAATGGTGGTTAACTAGCATTATTGCTAATTGAATAAGAACATTTTAAGTACATTCTAATTATTTACTTAAAATGAGCTTTTTTTAATATATGAATAACTTAATTTAATCCATAATGTGGAAAACATGGTCATACTTTCAGAGTGATCTCATCAGTCCAATCAATATCACACAATATAACTTCTTGTCATGACCAAGGAAGTTTGGATAATGCAAATTCCTGTTGTGAGTTAATGTGTTTGTGTTTGGCAGTGGGCCGTGCTCACATGTGGACACTGCTTCTGCAACGAGTGTATTTCCATCATTGTGGAGCAGTACAGCGTTGGCAATCGAAAGAGGGCTATAAAGTGTGCCATCTGCAGGCAAACCACATCCCACACTGAAATTTCCTACGTCTTCACCACCCAGGCTGCAGGCCAGGGGGAGGAAATCCCTGTCAAAGTGAGTGTAATTCAGAGTCTCAGTTCAATCATTGGAAAATTCAGTCTGTCATTATTTAAAACTGTCAGGTATATAAAAAGTGTCAGGTATGTTATGTTGTTTCTTTGGAATGTTAACCCTTTGTAGGGAAGTCACTCCACTAAAGTAGAAGCTGTGGTCCGAGCCCTCAAGAAAATCCAGATCACTGACCCTGGAGCTAAATCCCTTGTGTTCTCCACGGTAACTCTTGTTTGAGAGGTTTTAAGGCACCTTTATGAGCTTATGAGGATAATTTTACCAAGTTTAAATTTTAATTTGTCTCTCAGTGGCAGGGAGTTCTGGACATCATTGCAAAAGCGCTCTTTGACAACAATATGGAGTTCGCACAGATCAATGGAATTCATAAGTTTCAGGTTTGTAAAACTATTACACTAGAATTGTATGCCCTTGCTGCAATTCAGAATGGAAATCTGGAGGTTTTATATTGCTCACATATATTGGTCAAATAAACAAATATTTGATGTACCTGTGAGAAAAGACGTAAACATATATACCAAGTCCAAGTTCTTTTTTTTTCTTTTTAGGAGAACTTGAGTTCTTTCAAATATGAAGAGAAGATCAACATCCTGCTATTGCCTTTGCACACCGGCTCGAACGGCCTGAATATCATTGAGGCTACCCATGTCCTGCTCGTGGAGCCCATCCTCAACCCAGCCCATGAGCTGCAGGCCATCGGCAGAGTGCACCGCATCGGCCAAACAAAGTGAGCCAGTTAGGAATTCATATTCACATGGGGTTGCATAGATTAGCTGTTTAGTTGACTAATTTCTCCACTAGTTGGAATGGTAGGACAGTAACTGATTTTAGCATAAAAACTATTAGTAGCTGTAGTCAGCATGCAGGAGATGGGCCAGAAAGCAAATAACTTTGTTCATCTGGAAATAGAGCATAAGAGATTAAACCAGTCCCATTGTCAACTGCAAGTTGTGTAAGACTCTCTGCCAAGCACTCCTTCACTTGGCCTCACTGTTTCCCCTCATGGGGAGAACACCACAATTTTAAGCTCAAGTGAAGGGTGTTTGGTAAGGCCAAAGGATTGGATTGTGTGAACTTGTGTTGTCTTCAGCAGCAGAACTCCTGATGTAGGTCCCTTTTCAAACCTAAAAAACATTCGATTTGCTGGGCTTTAGGTTGCAAACTACTTTGTTAAATGCGTCTTCTGATATAACTTCATCACTTTAAGGTAAAAGCTACATGGCTAGCAACAGAAAGGTACTATACCACATTTATAGTCAGACAAAGCAATTGTTAACAAATTTTATGTATATTATCTTTGCTTTTCAAAGTTTGCGTAGCTAGCTGAGTAGCTTGCAACCTATCGAAGGTGAGCCTACTCTGACTGAAAAATCGTTGACGTGTATCATGTAATACCCTGGACATAGGCAGGCTGGCATCACTGAGTTTTAAAAATGCCCAGTTGTCCAAATGAAATTTCCTAGTTTTTCTATGGTAAATGACAACTAGTTGACAATGAAAAATATTGTTGTGTAACCCCTAAATTGCACAGAAAGATGTCATTTTCAAGAATAGATCATTAATCCCTTATCTCTACATAGGCCCACTTTTGTGCACCGGTTCCTGATTAAGTCCACTATTGAGGAACGCATGCAGGCTATGCTGAAAACAGCAGAAAAAAGGTGAGTGTGTTACAGAAGCAGACTTTTCATGGGTTACTTCATATGTATAATGCTTTAGTTTAATGTTCCTTAACGTAATGGTTTATATCTGCCATAAATCCCTAATAATCACCTGGTTCTTCCTGTCTTCCTCTAGTCATGGTACCACAGCCATGAAACACTCAGAGGCCTCTGTATTCACAGTGGCTGACCTGGCTGAACTTTTCACTGAGGATACAGACACACTGGAGTGAGACTCTGCAATCTCTGCCACACATTCTCACCAGTGAGCATCAGGGCCAGTAAGGATGAGGGGAGCTCAGAGGACCACTATTATAACAACCAGCACACAGGCTCTCCACTACTAGTTATTTTGTTTTGCATCTTGTATGGCAATTAATTATGGTAATTTAAGTGGTGTAGTTAATTTATCATCTTAATGTCAAGTTATGTTCTCATCATACTGCTTTCTGATATCTGACATTATACCCACTGCTCCCTGCAAGTTGCCAGCTTAAAAAATTATGTCAGTGACTGACACAGATTTTATGGGTGCTAAACAATGAGCTTCATCCTTGCAAACTCCAGTGCAGATTGCACTTTACAGTGTGATTAGTTACATCAGCTAAAAGCTGTTTGGCAATGTTGGGGGGTTCATTCTACCTGAGATTTGGAATCAGTGGCTGCAGATGGGTCCCCAGGAACCCAGCTAACCACAAACAAAGCTCACAGCTGTCAGAGAGCTGGTTCTTTCAGCAGTAGTAAAGCTTACTACTCTAAGGCTTTGCTCTTGCTAGTTTTAATTGACCAACAGAATACTAAACCTTTTTGTAAAGCAGTGCTTTTATAAACAGATGTTTTAAATAGCCTCTTAGAGGCAGCCTGTATTGACAATGGAAAATCTATTAGTTGTGAATATAAATGGACATGCACCTACTGGGAGGTGTTGCATGATGCTGTTTTATCTACTGGAAAGGTGTGGAAGTTTTGGGACTAGTAACATTACATTTCATTCTTTTCCAGGCTAGTAAGATTTCACACCTATCAATACAAAACCTGAATGGCTCCATCTGGTTAACTTTACAAATGGCATTTTAGTAAAGATTTGCACTATTTCACTGTTTATTCCACAGAAGTGTTATTTATATTTTTTGTCAGTTTCAAAACAGTTACTAAAGATCACTGCATTCTTTGTTGGGGAATGATGGAACAGTCCCTCAGAAGCTAAGAATGCTAAAGGAGATAATAGCACTAGCCAAAAAAGAAAACCAATTAAATTTTTGCTGGCAAAATCTCATGTGTCTCATGAAATTGTCTTTCGGTTGAATAAAAAGTGATGTATTTTGTTGTAAAATTATAAAATGTAAATGTTTAATAAGAAACCATTGGTCTTACAGCACTGGTCTTTGCTAATCCTTATTTCTTCAGACGATGCCTAATTGGATCGTGATGGAATTTGCTGGTGAAGAATCATGTAAACCCTTTAGCTATTTGTATGACAAAAGACACATTATCCATATGTCCATAAATGTTTTCCTATAAAGCCAAAAATGAAAGAAAATGTGTGTTCTTTCTTTCAAGTTCCCTTGGAATTTTTAGAACATAGAAATGTAATCTGTCACATTATTTATAATGTAGGAGAAAAGCAATAGTTGTAAAGAAGCCAATCATTTCTTTAGAAATCATGAAAATAATTACTGCCATTTTACATAGTTATTAAAGAAATAGTGAGTTCTGACATCATTCTAGCAAAATTATATAGATTTAAAATACATTAAAATTCCATTAAATAAAATCCATTTTAGCATATTGATACAGTATAAAAGTCATTAATAAGCCCACATAACCAAATATGCCCACTTGCACTTTTATTGTGAAATATTTTTAACAAGTTGAGATATTTGTGTGAACATTCCTGATCACAAGACAAAATCACCATTAAACTTTCTTTTAAAATGTGGTCTCAGAATTCTGTAGGACAGTTAAAGGTTAGTAATAATGACATATTTTGTGATTATAAATCATAAATAGTGAATATTTATTTATATGATAGTGTTGCTCAAGACTTAAATATGTTATTTCCCATTTTGAAAGATGGCTTCTTTGAGTTAGTAGCTAAAGTCAAGTGACCAAAAGCAGTTGATCATATTATGCATATTATGTGCTATCATCACTTCATTGGCTGCCTATTAAATTCTGGATTGATTATAAAATCCTTTTATTGACTTATAAAGCCCTACATGGGCTCGCTCCTGAGTACTTACAAGACCTTGTTTCTCATTATGAGCCATCACGACCACTCAGAACACAGAGTGCTTGCTTATTAATAGTCCCCAGAATTCAGAAGGTTTCATCTGGGGGAAGAGCTTTTTCTTATAAAGCCCCCAAACTCTGGAATGATCTTCCAGAAACTGTTCAGGACTCAGACACAGTCTCAATCTTTAAGACTAGGCTGAAAACTCACTTGTTCAGTTTAGATTTTGGTAGGTAATGTTCCCCCTTGGATAAAGGCAGCAGATCCAGGGGTCCATGGACACAGGGAATTATAGTAAACTGAGATGCTGGTGCTGTCGTCCTGCTGCTTGCTCGCGGTTACTCAGGTTTGTGGACGGTGGAGCGCAGGGATGCCAAACTGTTTCAGAGTGCTCTCGTGTCTGTGTGTCCTTCTGGTTCTCTCCTTTTAGCTAAGCTGTCATAGTCAGATCTGCCAGAGTCATTAGCCACACTCTGTAAATGTTTACATCCCCTGTTTTACGTACAAACGGATAGAATAAAACTAATTCCCTCTCCCTGCTTTCTTTCCGAGTATACAATCACCCACATGTCCGGCTGGACACTGAAGGACGACTGACTGTCGAGCCCTCCTGCTACCCACTTCAGACCAGCTGCCCACGCCCCAACTACCACCACCTGCCTCGACTAGCTGCCCACCCTACACTGATGTTCTCATAGAGTCCTAGTTATTCCTAATACCAATGTTACTGCTATTAATATTAGTAGTATAATCACTTGTAGGTAGTTTGACCAGAGGAGGATGGATCCCCCCTGGTGAGCCTGGTTCCTCCCAAGGTTTCTTCCTCAGTTCTGAGGGAGTTTTTGCTTGCCACTGTTGCCCCTGGCTTGCCCACCGGGGGGGTTTCTGTACATTCTTACAGTCCTGTTAAAACTGTCTTTTCCAAAATTCTGTAAAGCTGCTTTGTGACAACATCCATTGTAAAAAGCGCTATACAAATAAATTTGATTTGATTTGATTTGATTTTGAACAGTTTGAGTTATTACTTAAAAACTCAGCATTGTGGTTTAAAAACACTACATTCCAGATCTATACTTTTTGAAACACTTTCAGGCAAACCTTTGACTAATGCAATGACTGTTTGTTTCTAATATAGGCAACCAACATCATTTTGTTAATTACTGAATTTGTGTGTAAAATATAAAATGCTTAAACTCCTACTTGGCACTGCAGGTCCTGATCAGCACACCAATCTCTTTGCATTTGATTTTGAATGTAAGCCAAATATCTATAAAAAAAACAAAAGGGCACATCGTAAATTGAGAGAAAAGGAATTACACCAAGAAGTACATCATATTTGACAGACCTACATCATATTTGTGGTTGAGCTGTAAAAAGATATCAATATCTGCAGAATTTCACTTTCTTTGAATCATCTTTACAAAGTTCGACGTCTGCCCACATGAAGTAGTTTTAATGTCCTTTATTCATGCAGCAACTGCTTTGCTCTTCAGTGTTATAAACTTACACAAACATTCACTAGCTACATGACTCAAACATCTATTTACAGAAATATATGCAGCTTTGTAAGAAGGAACAATAAAAAAACAAAAAAAACATGTCACTGACATACGGATTGAAGGTCATAACTAAAAATGGTACGATTATTTGAATTACAGCTTACAGCTCCAAATTACGTGCAAATTTCTTTATTACTTTTTTTGTTATTGGTTTCCAGTTGAGCTCATTGTTATTAATCATTCTTAAAAGAGTGTTTCTGTTGTTCATAACTTTTTCAACTATTAACATAAATACTTGAATAAATAATACAGTGACTAGGAACACAAGTGGGCTTCTATGGTACAAGGGGCCTATTTAAGCCCAGTCCAGACTTTTCATCTTTTCTGTTTTTAATTTAAAACCTACCAGCTGATGTTGAAAGGGGGATTAACCTTTCATATTACTATAAAATATATCACTAAAAATGTATAAATCCATATGAAGGATAAGTGTACTTTTGCTTTTTGCTATTGCATGAATAATTCTGGAAATCCTTCAGGTTCATCGATTCCTACAGGAGAAATGTTTAATTATCAGTTGGCATTACTGATAATTAAACTGAAATAAAACAACATACAATGGTATGCAAAAGTTTGGGCACCCCTGATCATTTTCATGATTTGCCTTTATAAATCATTTGTTGTTTGAATCAGCAATTTCAGTTAAATATATCATATAGCAGTCGAATACAGTGATATTTGAGAAGTGAAATGAAGTTTACAGGATTTATAGAAAGTGTGTTTAAACAAAATTAGGCAGGGGCATAAGTTTGGGCACCCTTGTCATTTTATTGATTTGAATACCTTTAGCACTATTTATTGGAACACAAAATTTGTTTTGTAAGCTCAGTGACCCTTAATCTACATACACAGGTGAATCCAATTATGAGAAAGGGTTAAGGTGGCCGATTGCAAGTGTTTCACTTGCACACACACAGCACCCAAAGGACCTTAGCAGCTACAGGCCGGTGGCACTGACGTCACACCTGATGAAGACACTGGAGAGGCTGGTCCTTAGACAACTCCGCCCTATGGTGAGCTCATCTATGGACCCACTTCAGTTTGCCTACCAGCCTGGCATTGGGGTGGATGATGTCATCATCTACCTGCTGCATGGAGCTCTTTCTCACCTGGAGAAGCCTGGGTGCACTGTGAGAATCATGTTCTTTGATTTCTCCAGTGCTTTCAACACCATACAGCCTGGGCTCCTGAAGGACAAGCTGGAACAGGCAGCGGTGGACCATCACCTAACACACTGGATCCTGGACTACCTCACCAACCGTCCACAGTATGTGAGGACAAGGGACTGTGTGTCCGACATGGTGGTCTGTAACACAGGGGCCCCACAGGGGACGGTGTTAGCACCGTTCCTCTTCACCCTGTACACTGCAGACTTCATGTACAACTCACCCAACTGCCACCTACAGAAGTTCTCTGATGACTCAGCGATCGTCGGCCGCATCACAAATGAGGACGACAGAGAGTACAGAGAACTGATTCAGGACTTTGTGGACTGGTGTCTGCAGAATCACCTACAGATCAATGCAGGGAAGACCAAAGAACTGGTGGTGGATTTCCGCAGGGGCACACATCCTCCTCCAGCTGTGAACATCCAGGGAACGGACATTGAAAGAGTGGACTCCTATAAGTACCTGGGTGTGCACCTTAACTATAAACTGGACTGGTCAGACAACACTGCTGCACTTTACAGGAGAGGACAGAGCAGACTCTACCTGCTCAGGAGACTGAGGTCATTTGGAGTGCAGGGGCCACTCCTGAGGACCTTTTTCGACACAGTGGTGGCATCAGCCATCTTCTATGGAGTGGTCTGCTGGAGCGGCAGCATCTCCACTGCAGACAGGAAGAAACTGGATAAACTGATCCGGAGGGCCGGCTCGGTCCTAGGGACTCCTCTAGGCCCAGTGCAGGCGGTGGGAGAAAGGAGGATGCTGAACAAGCTAGCATCCATGCTAGAGAACGACTCCCACCCCATGCGTGAGACTCTGGCAGCACTGGGCAGTTCCTTTAGTGACCGGCTCCTTCACCCCAAGTGTGTGAAGGAGCGCTATCGCAGGTCCTTCCTTCCTGCTGCTGTGAGACTGTACAACCAGCACTGCTCCCAGTAGACCACATACAATACAATATACACTTACATTCAGAATGCGAACATTTTTCATTGTGCAATAGGCTAAGTGCAATACAGATTTATATGCAACTCTTATTTTATTTTATTTTATTTTATTATTATCCTTATTTTGTTGTAAATAGTCTAGAGATTTAGCTTTAATTTTTATTATTTATAATGTTGATAATGTTTATACTGTTTCCCGTTTCTACTACTGAGTGCCTTACTCCTGTTACTCTGCTGCTGCTGTAATACTGTGAATTTCCCCGCTGTGGGACTAATAAAGGATTATCTTATCTTATCTTATCTTATCTTATCTTTCTCCTCTTTGCATCTTCTCTGAAGAGTGGTAACATGGGAGCCTCAAAACAACTCTCAAATGACCTGAAAACAAAGATTGTTCAACATCATGGTTTAGGGGAAGGATACAAAAAGCTATCTCAGAGATTTCAGCTGTCACTTTCCACTGTGATGAACATAGTGAGGAAACGGAAGACCACAGGCACAGTTCTAGTTAAGGCCCGAAGTGGCAGGCCAAGAAAAATCTCAGATTGGCAGAGGCGAAGGATGGTGAGAACAGCCATAGTCAACACACAGACCAGCTCCAAAGACCTACAACATCATCTTGCTGCAGATGGTGTCACTGTGCATCGTTCAACTATTCAGCACACTTTGCACAAGGAGAGGCTGTATGGGAGAGTAATGCAGAAGAAGCCTTTTCTGTGCACACCCCACAAATCAAGTCAATTGAGGTATGCTAAAGCACATTTGGACAATCCAGCTTCATTTTGGAATAAGGTGCTGTGGACTGATGAAACTAAAATTGAGTTATTTGGACATAACAAGGGGCGGTATGCATGGCGGAAAAAGAACACAGCATTCCAAACAAACACTTGCTACCCACAGTAAAATTGTGGCGGTTCCAACATGCTGTGGGGCTGTGTGGCCAGTACTGGGAATCTTGTTAAAGTTGAGGGTCGCATGGATTCCAGTCAATATCAGCAGATTCTTGAGAACAATGTTCAAGAATCAGTGACAAAGTTTAAGTTGCACCAGGGCTGGATACTTCAACAAGACAATGACCCTAAACACTGCTCAAAATCTACTAAGACATTCATGCAGAGGAACAAGTACAACGTTCTGGAATGGCCATCTCAGTCCCCAGACCTGAATATTATTGAAAATCTGTAGTGTGATTTAAAGCGGTCTGTCCATGCTCAGAAACCATCAAACCTGACTGAACTGGAGATGTTTTGTAAAGAAGAATGGTCCAAAATACCTTCAACCAGAATCCAGACTCTCATTGGAATCTATAGGAAGCATATAGAGGCTGTTATTTCTGCAAAAGGAGGATCTACTAAATATAGATGTCATTTTTCTGTTGGGGTGCCCAAACTTATGCACCTGCCTAATTTTGTTTAAATAATTATTGCACACTTTCTGTAAATCCTATAAACTTCATTTCACTTCTCAAATATCACTGTGTTTGTCTGCTATGTGATATATTTAACTGAAATTGCTGATCCGAACAAGCAATGATTTATAAAGGCAAATCATGAAAATTATCAGGGGTGCTCAAACTTTTGCATACCACTGTAAATTCACAAATGTGTGAGCTTAAGCAAGACATAATTTACACTGAAATACTTGCTCTCATGATTTTTGCACTGCGTGGTGAAACGTCATTTACATGATTCAAGTTTTATCAGGGTTCTATTTGTTTTTGCTTCAGCTGGATTACTGGAACCTCCACATTCTCGGTGTCCACATAATTTTATAGTCAGATACCAGTTCCTCAGCCACTGTGTCAGTGAACTGTCCTTGACTCAATGGTAGGGCTTCTTTTCATGTGAAGTGATTGGAATTCCCGAAACAGTAAAGTGTTAGCAGTGCCCTTTAAAAAACCTACAGACAAAAGAGGCAGACAAAACAGGATACCACCCTGCAACTCTCCACTCCTTTTACATGATAAACAGACAGCTTATTGGCCAATCTATTGGGACATCGTTGTAAGGTGTCTGCTAAGTGGGCTGTCTGTAGTATTTTTTACTCTTATTACCCCAAATCTACTCAGCCTGCGTTACCTTGGACTCCCCCCAGCTTGCCCTATTCATGTGTGGAATCTCATTGTTGAGGTGGACATCATTCAAGCTGGTGTTTTAAGGCCTGAGGGAGGCTCCTACTTCATTAGAGCCGTGTTTCGAGGGCTCGGGTGAGTGTAAGCACGACATCTGGGGCTGGCGGCCAGTCGGGGTGAATAGTGGAGAAGATTCACCGATTTGAGGGAAACGGCCAAAGAGGAGCTTAGGAGCAAAGTTTCAACTGTTGAGAAGCCAGAGCAAGTGAAGCTTTTAAAAATGCCACCTGCCCCATTGGCACTGACTTGGTGTCTGCTCACACTATGGACAGTTACCTCAACTGCATATCTGGAGGAGGATGGTGAGTCTGCTTTCTGCCAGCTAAATCTGAGTCACTTAGAGGCTTGTACCACGTATTTAATGGCAGACTAATAGTCTCCAATTAATCAGTAAATTTATGAAAGTTTAAGGAGTGGTCACAGATTAACACTGAGGTTCTCTATTAAGAACACTTTTAGAGTTTGGGTTTTGGCATTATTGCTTTTTTTTATCTTTACATAAATATTACAAAATATGTTTCCCTTTACTTTTATATGGTCTGTTACAATAATGAGAATGTGTAGCAGGTTCTGGAGTTACTATCTAATAAACATATAGCATGATCATTATGCAAAATCAGATAACTACATTGGGAGTAGTCTCAGTGACGGTATGAACTGGTGTACTGATTGGAAGCCAATAGTGTTGATATACAGGTATATAGAAATGTGCTATACTAACATCTTACTGCTAACTAATAGCTTGTCTGAAACTCCAGATAATATTTTATGTTTTATTTCCCTCTTTACCCACAGAGCTCAATGAAACTGTTATCTGTACCAATGACCAGATGCAAGTTATCATTCCGAGTGCTTTCTTTCTCAGCAAGGAACCTCCTGTTTATGTATGTTTGTCTTAGACCCAAAAAGCTAATAAGCAAATAAGTTATTTTTGTGATGAATATGTTTATATATATTAATATATTCAGTCATTTCTATTCTCAAATTTGGAAAGAGCCATATTATGTGATGCACTAATATTTACTTGTCTATTTAGATTTGGGATTTGCACCTAAATGACCCAGAGTGTCGTGGTGTTGAGATTGGGGGTGATTATGTCTTCAGTATCAAGACTAATCTTACAGATTGCGGCACCATCATGGTAAGTTTAATTACTGTCATTTTATGCAGAACACTTTTAACTGAGTATATTCCTTGTGATTTTTAAAAGCAATACAAATAGTTAAAACTAGACTTTGATTCCTTTCTTCATATCTGAAATCATTTGTGGTTATTACATTGCATCTTTGTTGGTTAAAAATTTACCGCTCATTTCATAAAACTCCTGTGGGAATTTCGTGACAAATATCCTAATTCAGTGAATTGAGTAATACTCCTGTGGAAACAAAATTGAAATGAAATGCAGCTACACTGATTGATGATTATGCGCATGACGAACACTAATCTGGGGGCTTTGTTTGCCACAGGATAATTGTTTTATAATATGCAGAGAGGGACAGGCAGAGAGGGAATGAACAAGTGTTGCTTCTTTCCCTCCAAATTGGACGGCCTGAACGCTTTCAGAGCTCAGAGGGGAGGGCCAGTAGCCACGCTGCTTTAAATTACCTTGATTTATATGGAAATGATGACTGTGTTTTCAACAGTAGTGAATAGGCTAACCATAATTCAGTGTCACAGTTTGTAGTCCCTCTGTTATTCAGCCCTGTAGCCTATCTCATACAGTCGTAACATTGCCCAGAGGACAAGTTTCACTCTGGCAGGATATAAATCTGTACTTGAGACCATGAGGATCATTGAGAGGCTCACTCAGATTGCACAGAGGCATTTCTTGTAAAGCCAGCAAAAGGTTAACGCAGCTTTAGGGGGGTGAAAATCCCTCCTACCCCCCTCTGGTAGTTTAAGAAGGCTTTTTTTATACTGCTTTGTTGAAAGTAGGCCCGCTTTGGATTACACGTTATTTCCAAAGGGTCAAAAAGCTTTAGTTGCTGCTTTTATTTCCATGATATAGCAATTTCTGTTCAAAAACCTATATAAAATATTGGAAAAACACATCTCTACTTATACAAATGAACTGATTTTTCTTTAAGTATACAGATTTGCCCTGATGAACCATACATTTAGTGCCACTCCAGCTATCTTTAGCATTAACCTAAAACAAACAACATTCTAGAGGTGGCCCCTTTCTCTTGAATACAGACTGGCCCTGTGTGATTTGGGGTTTGTCGTTATGGTGAAGGAACAGTTAACTGACATGCAATAAAGCCTCCATGGATGGGGTGGAGAGCAGTTTGTCCTTTTCAAAAACATAAAGGCCATTTCCAATGTGTTTAAATCTCTTGTATTCATTGCCTCTTTGACAGTGTTTGGGTTGGAATTATTAATATTTTAGCAAAAGAAATGGCATCTGAAGTGAAGTTTATCATTTTTTTCCCTTCAGGCATCTGATGACACTTACATCATGTTCACCAACACCATCCGCAACAATGAAACTGATGTCATCACAAGAAGCTTTGTCAACATTACATTTGGATGTCGCTATCCTGTAAACTACATGGTCCAGCAGCCCAATGGAGAAAACATGATCCGAGTGGATGTCAGGTATGATTCTGCTTTGCATTATATAACCAGTTCATTAATCCAGTCATGCCAACCAAGTTATCTTCTTTAGTGTGAAGCTCATTGTGTAGGGAGAACATATATAATAATGGGTTTAATTACCTCTATTTGTCCAAGTTTAAAAGGGCCTGAGCCTCAGACTAATTATTTGTTTTGCTGTTCAACAATAGCGGTAACCAATGGTAACTAAAGTACGCCCTGAGGTTTATCTGAAGTGTCTGCTACAATATTCATTGAGAGTGGCCTTGAGCCTCCTTCAGAAGGTCTTTTAACATTCTCCACACCACAGGACCATCACTCTGAACACAGAGGATGGAAATTTCTCTGTGTCCATGCTGCTCTATAAAGATGAGGACTTTGAGGACAAATGGACCACTGTTCCTTCTCTGACACTTGAAGACAACATCTATGTGAAAGTTTACATGGTGTGTATGAAGAAGAATACTTGGCATGACCTAAATAGTAAGCTATTATGGGCCAATTTGTTTTCACATGACCACTTTTCAATCTTTCTTTAGGCCCTTTAAAAAGGCTGTTTTTGTGACTGGGCCTTTTTTCGACACATTTAAATTACCTCTGTTCTGACTGGCTGATTTGTATTGTGCCTCAGTTAAAAGGTAGACCATGCTGAAACAATCCTTATGACATCAGCAGGAATGGGCTGTAGACGGAATAGATGGATATATGCGATTACCTCACTTTTCATGACCTCAGAAAAACAATACATTCAAAATAGGCTGATTCTGCAGCATGGTTTCCATTTTTGAACAAAGTTGTTGGAGGAGTAAACAGTAAATTTTTAAACTTCAGCAGTGTTTACATACTACATCAAACTCCCATAGACTCTAAAGTCATGCGATCATTCTGTAGTTGGTGGCATGGTAAACTGAGGGTCTAAGCTGGTTTTGCTGTGGGAAAAATTAATGGTGCTTTTAAAATTGCTCGAACCCCACCAAAATACCCCAAACAAAAACAACAAGGTTTGTCAAATGTGATAAAGTTCACAGAAGTAGAGAACAGTAGGAGTAGCTGATGTTATTATATGATGTAATATATATTTCAATGGCTAAATGACCCGGCAATTCAGAGGATCCACTGACATTCTGGAGGAAAATGTCCCAAAATCCAGTTTGGAACCGCTTTGTTTATTACAGGGCAAAATAGCGGTGATTTTTGTACCCACCTTTCATTTTTCTCATAGAGAAATCTGCTTAGACATAGCGTTCCTAAAATGTGCAATACATGGCTACAGAAAGATGTATGACTTCCAAGGTCTATTTAAACAAGTCAAGAAAATTTTCATTTTTCCACATGGATCTAATTAACTACAATATTTTATTTAAATTTTATGGGGATGGTCCTGTAAATAACAACACGCTGTTTGTGAAGGTCAGAGGGAGCCTTTGTACCAACTTCCAGCCTTTTAAATAGTGGCTGCTATTATGTCAGATGTTTAAAGGTTATCAATATTTGCCCTAATCAACAAACTTCAGAACAATCTTTCCCTGCATACAGACCTGAAGAACAAGGCCTCATAAATATTTTGAGGGGTTATTTAGAGGACCTAACTAAAGTCACAGATCACAAAATACATTTTTTTTAATTCAAAACAAATGTTCCCTGTTGATCAGATTAATTCATCCAATAAGTCACAATCTCACATGACCTAGGGGCAAATCGGTGATTCCATCTGTGCTTTATCAGACCCTTGGCACACATTCTTGTTTACTCTCATCCTCCTTCTACATCTGCTGACTGCTTGGAACACTCTTTGCTCAATAAGTTGCTCCATTGTGTATATCTGCTGGTTATTGACAAGCCTGTCTGGACTCTCCTTGCACAGATACCAGCTAATCTTATGCTCCGAGTGGAGAGATGCTGGGCCACACCAAACAATGATCCATACAGCAACATTCAGTACACTTTCATCAAGGACAGGTTTGTGCACATCCGTATTCAGCTTGTGTTAATTTGGCTCTGAAGAAAGTATAGTTTTCATGAATGTAAATGCCTATAACATGTGGCTTACTAGTTTGCAGTAGAAGCCAAAGCACTTCATACATTTGTACATTTAATCTATTAGTAAACAAACCTTTATTGTAGTTTTAATGGTTATTCTTCTGATTCTTCTTATATACTCTATTTATATGCATACTTTTAGATGTATGACAACTTTTAGCTCATCTTTCTAGATTTACTTTGAATACCTTAATACTTCATGGATGTCACCTAAAAGGATGTTGTTGAGACACACTGGACAGTTGCTAAGAGAGCTGATGACAAAACAGCTTATACGACCCATGTTCATGTGACCCCACTCTCAGGCAGTATGCATTTCACCACAACAGCTGTGCTCACCCATGACAACACAGACGTATTTCTCTTCTTTCAGCAACAGTATAGCTTTCGAAATGTGTTGTTATTGCTGTGCGGCAAGAAAAAAAATACCTCTTTCAAAATATGTATATCGCTGTTGTCTGAGCAAAACCTCATATCTCCAAAATGATCATTGGTGAATTACAAAACCTACTTTACTTTTTCCAAGTCATTTTGGGTCATTTCTGTTTGTCCATTCATCATGAAATTTACATACAATGTAACGGGTAACGTATTTTCAAATTATGCCATCCATCCATCCATCCATCCATTTTCTAAGCCGCTTCTCCCTCAGGGTCGCGGGATCATTATCACATCAGCATCATTATTTTATATATTATAAGTACTATGTAAGATTCTTGTAACATTTACATTATTAAAATATATTTATCCCATCATAAATAAATACCAGTTGTCAAGCCTTTTCTGTATGTTAATCCCACTGTCTATACCACCCTATGAAAACTTTTGGTGTCGTTCCAAGACACCTACATAAATTAACTTTCTGAGGACTTCATTTAATGATCGCTGTATTTTCATATGATCGTTAACAGAATTTTACAAGGCTTAACTTTTCATTAGTAAAACCATTTGGTCTTTTAATTTAAAAAATCCCAAATTGATAAAATAAAGTGCAAAGATCTTAGACATAAGGACATTATTTAAAATCATTTACATTGACAATAAGTGTCCTTGTGCTTGTAAAAACAACATATATCAATAGAATAAATGCAGATCAATATAAGTACAGTAAAAAGCGACAAGAATATCTTGTTTGATATCTTGTGAGCTAGTTTGAAAAAGTCTCTCATTGAAGTTTGTCTCTTCAGTGTCTCCAGCCATCACATGGATTTGTTAAATTCCACAAGCAGCACATTTAATTTAACATAATGCAGCCCTGATTAATCACACCAGGGATCGGACAACAGCTACAAATAATACTAGACAGCCACAAGGAGAGATGGACATTGTTAAACAAACACTTCAACTTAATAAAATCCCTATTTACTGTATTGATATTATTTGTATTCATTGTCATATTTGTCTTGTTCTAAGCAAATAAACACTTACTACCCAGATAAACAGCTTTTTAATTCAAATTTTCTCAAGTGCCTAAAACCTTTGCTCAACCTTTGTCTCTCATTAGTTGTCCAGTGCTGGAAAATGACCAGACGCTGGCTGTGATGAAGAATGGACGAGGTCCAGAGGCTCTGTTCCGGATCCAAATGTTTAAGTTTGTGGGCAGTTCCTACACAGATGTTTTTCTCCACTGCAATGTCCAGATCTGTCACAGCACTGCAGGAGTGTGCCAGCCTGTGAGATTATCCTGCCTCTACATCTCTTATACCGATGCACATTCCATCATCAAAAATAGGGCATATTGTGCAAAATATGATATAATATAAACTGATAGTGGATTAATCAATAAGTACTGACCTCAGTAACTTTTATGCAGAACACAATGTAGACACCCAATCAACAGTATAGATTTTGGAACTAGCATGCTTATTGACTCACAGACGCTGGTGACAGCAACCTCTTAGGTACTGTAATTTGGTCCAAAATTATACAGATACATCTGTAGTTATTGAATTAATTCAGTCAGTACCATCAAAGTAACCCTAGCTACAGACCCTGAAATGCATGGTTTATGAAATGTAAGATCTAGTGGATTAGTGAAAACCCCAAACCCTACACAATGCACTACAATTATATGTAAGGTCTCTATATCAGTCTAACTGAATTTCCTTTGTGTTCTTTTTTGTGATATTGTATATCAGAACCATTATTTTCATAATGAGATTTTTCTGATTTTCCTCAATTTGCTCATTACCACCTTCAACAAATGCCAGAACTGCTCAAGTGAGGATGCGTCAGCACGAACACGAAGAGACGTTGCAATGTCCCACACAGTGTCTTATGGACCAATAAGAAGACTCCCACTGAACCGTACCAGCCTAAGTAGGTTTCCTCTACTCTTCTGTGTGTTGGCCTTACCAAATGTTTCAGTCTTATCTGTGTATGACCGCATGTGATTTGACTAACCTGTCAATACCTCCTCCCTCTTCTCCTTTATGTGAAATAACCCATTTCTCTATGCATGTCTCTATTCCAGATGCGGGTATGCCCTCTGTTGAAACCTTTGTGCTGGGTGGTCTGCTGGTGGTTCTTCTGCTCATCACTGGTGTGTTTGGAAGGCTGTGGCTCAACAGTAGACGGTCCTATCCCACCCAAGAGGCCCAGCTCACCCTGTCCAACATCCACCACATCTCAGAAGTGGCCACCTAGGCTGGAAGACACACCTCTCATATACATACATACACAGACACCATGAAATATATATTCTGTACAGAGGGCATCTGGTAAACTTTAGTGTGTTGTTTTAAAGAAATGGAGATTAAATTTAGGTCACATTGAGAAAACTTTGTTTTAAATGTGTACAATGTAAGTTTTATGATTCTTTGTTTTATTATTTTATGGTTGTAAAACACAAGGTTAGGAAAAAGAAGAGATTTTTAAAATAAAAGAACTTTCGCAGTACTCTTTCCTTAACTACTGTCTACTTGTTCATTTATTATGCAGTAAAGGTTAGAATACAAGGCTTATGACCCAGCCATCTTGAAGGTGAATTACACCATTTATTTCAAAATCTCTCCATAATTTAATGGTTAAGATATAAATAAAGTCATTCAGCGTGGTCTGATGTGAAATACGCTGTTGAGGAGAAACTTACCACATCAGAATTGTTCACAGTGGTGATGATAGCTAGGAACCAGACATCAGAGATGTTTAATGCCTCTTAAAGCTACCTCACATAAAGCTTTTACATACAATGATACAGATATGCAGATTAATGCCTGAGACATCATTTTATGATAGTTTTGAGATAAGATTTTGACCTAAAATATTTTTTTATATTTGCTGATGTTGAAGAGGAATGTGCCAGGCAAACAGATTTTATTTTACCATTATCAACATTATACATTACTTACGTAAATAAAACGACGATATGTATTATAGACACTGTGTCCTCTGGTTCCTGTCACCACCACTGTCAGTGAGTTACTCTATATTAAACCACTCTGACTGACTTTGTCTACATCTCACTGATTGAATTATGAGGCAATTTTGTGAAATCTGCTGAATTTTCCTTTAATCATCCCACTTTGCAGTCAGTGTAGCAAAGTGTTTTTTACAGGCCAAGAATGAAATGTTATGTACAGTAGGTTTAATATACTGGTCCCAAAACAAACACATAGCATTAAACCTGAGATTTATTCGAATGCTTGTGTCAGAGCATCAACAGACTAGCAGGTGTATTAGTTGAAGACCATTTATTTACAGAGGCAGAGCTTTATCGTGGGTTTGGTCAGTACTTATCAAATCTCCGCCCATGTGATGCATGCAGGCCTGTTGAAACAGCGTATCATTACTCAGTCAGTCAACGTAAATAAACACAAGGAGCAGACTGCATTAGTAAAGTGGGTAACGTTAAAATATTACAGACTAAGTAAGTCTGACATTCATGTAGCTTTAAATCTGTGAACAACAACAGAGCCCCAATCAAAAGTACGTCTACCAGACTGTCACGGTAAGTGAGGTTAACTTTGTTTGTTAACTTAACTAACGTTAGCTAACTAGCTATTCTAGCTTTTAGGTCTAACCACAGTTAGCCTGGCTAGCTTAGCCCGGCAGCAGCATCTTATCCTGTCAGACCGCAGAACAAGCCAAGGAAAATATACCGGTACGTTAGCAGTTTGTTGGTTGAATGACCAGATATTACTAGTGTCCGCACCATTAAAAGTAGCTTTAATTAAGTTGGCTAAAGGGCTAACTCACCTAGCTTATTTAGCTGATTAGCCAGATAGCTTCGTTACTGAGTGCCATAAGCCGGTGTGTGTGAGCAGACTTCTGTTCTAAAATTAGGTCGACTGCCTCCTTTGTTAGCTTTGTTGGCTAATAACGTACGATGTAAGTAACATTTTATATCAGCAGAAAAATTGTTTAGGCTGGTTTAATTATGTGTATGAAGTCAGGGGCTTATGTATTTAAACAGGTAACGTAGTTAAGTCTTCATTTTGTTAAATGTTTGTTTTATTCCTCCTGAAGAAGTAGCTAACTACATAAGCAACAGTTAGCTAGGTTAGCAAGCTAGCTACCGAAATCGCTTAGTCAGATTTGGCTCACCTGCCTAAAATAATATGCATTTAGGCGTCAAGCCTAAACCTGATAGTTCGGTGTTTAGCGTGCAGTCACAGCTCAAACAGTAGACTTAATAGCCACTTATTCGTAACGTAGTTAGGAAGTTAACGTTAGATGGATGTAAACTGCTTTCGAAATCAGCACTACCTAACAAGGTGTTTTCATCTGCTGTGAATTTCGCAATGTTTATTCCCTGCTGCGATCACGTGTGGTCTGTTGAAAGTCTCGTTGGCACTCATAAATAACTATCATAAAGCCGGCTTAATGTAGGTACGGTGGGGGTGGGGGGTTGTGAAACCACGGTCTTGGACCATTCGGAATAAACACAAGGACAAACTTAAAAGATCCAGTATTTCTTGTTATTACTGCACCGTACATTCACCTGCTCAGTCACTCAGGCCCTGTCGTGGGTTTCAGACATTTTTCCTGCATGTGTATGCGTGGAGAGGCTTTAGTTTTTCATTGAAAGCTGTAATTGTTTTTCAGTAACAGATTGTTAAGAATTTAAAGGTCAGTTTTCCACTTGACCTTCTGCTTGTCTTGGAAGAAGCAGTGTGACCATGCAATTTAAGAGGTGTTATGAAATGACATGCAACAGCATGGACATTCAGTAAGCATACTGTGGACCTGTAACATGGTCAGGATTCTTATCCAACACAAATAACAAATGTAAACAGTTGCATATTATCAGGAAAAGATGGGAAGTTTCTGTTTTTAACCATTTACTGTCTTTCCTTCATTTTGCAGGAAGATCCTGTGTCATAGCCCCACTGAAATAAGATCAGCTTCAAGTTAATATTTATAATGGAGGAGCTTCATACCCATTGCCAAAACTGTGTTAACAGAAGGTGTATGGTAAGGCCAGAGACTGGCATTTCCTGTGACCTCATAGGCTGCTCACTTGTTTGTGGGGCAGTTTTCCACTCATGTAAAGTGGACGAGCACCGTTTACTATGCCCATATGAAAGAGTGCCTTGCCTAAATAGTGGTTTTGGATGCCCCTTTTTGATTGCCAGAATCAAAATGGCACAGCACTTGGGAATATGCCCAGCCAGTGTTGTGTGCTGCACCATGGAATGGAACCGATGGCCTGTGAGCTATGCTGATCGAAAGTCCTATGAGAACTTAAGTAAGGAGGTTTATGATGTTGAACAGCTAGATATGGCATTGGCCCTACAAGATCAGCGTATGCTACTTGAGTCTCTTAAAGTAACGACCACTGTGACAAAAACGGTAGATGAGAAAAATGAAGAGAATGAAAAGATGAACTCAAGTGTCCAGGAGGTCGAAATGACAAGTGGCCTCATTGAAATGGATGGGGAGTCATACAACGAACTGTACAAGGCTTCAGTAGAGACAAGCAGAAACTTAGCAGCTGCTTTGGACATTCTGAGCAGTGCAAACAAAGGTATTGACTTGATCATGGAAAACCTCAGTAGTGCAAAAGCTGATAGAAATGGAGCTTGTCACAGTAATCTAAATGGGGATCTTTGTTCAGAAGAATGTAAGAATGTGGTAATGAAGGAAAGTGACACAGACTCTGAGTGCGAGTTGGGAGCTGTAGGTGGAGTAGACTGTGCTTTTTCTGCAGCTTATGAAGGAGAATGGATGGATGAAAATGGATTTGACTTATGTTCTGATGAAGAGGATGAAATAATTGGTAAAGCGGAACTTGATGGACTGCAGCTGTGTAATGAGTTTAGAGATGTGGAGGATCATGAGAATGGTGATCTTGAAATACATGTGAAGAGAGCTGAGGTCAGGATTAATGGTTCTTCAGACATGAGGCCAGAGGTGCCTTATCATTCCATGCCTGTTGTAGCTGAAGAGGCAGAAATGGCCCACCCACCGCAGTTACCACTACCTCTCCCCATACCCCTACCTGATTTGGTACAGAACAATGTTTTGCAGCAACTGCCTGTTGAAATCGAGGACCGGTGGCTGGAGCGCAAGTTGCAGAACCTTCAAGTACTCAGAGGTATGAGTGTGTTTACATTCAATGGACGGCGAACTCTTCTGTCTAACCCTTATTTACTACGGGCTAAGATGGAAGATAAGGCAGTGGACACGTCTGATCTAGAGGTTGCAGATGATCCAATAGGCCTTCATGGTATTGACCTCATCACTGCTGCTTTACTCTTCTGCCTTGGAGACTCACCAGGGGGCAGGGGGATTTCGGACAGCCGTTTTGTAGATGGCTATCGGATTGATTTCGGCACACAGACTTTTTCCTTTCCATCTGCTATACTAGCCACCAGCACTATGGTGGGCGATATCGCCTCAGCATCTGCTTGTGACCATGCTAGTCCGCAGCTGTCCAATCCCAGCCCCTTCCACACCCTCAGACTGGATCTGGTTCTGGAGTGTGTGGCTCGGTACCAGACCAAGCAACGCTCCATGTTCACTTTTGTGTGTGGTCAGCTGTTTCGCAGGGATGAGTTCTCCTCCCATTTTAAGAATGTTCATGGAGACATCCATGCTGGCCTTAATGGTTGGATGGAACAGAGGTGCCCTTTGGCATTCTACGGCTGCACCTACTCCCAGAGGAGGTTCTGCCCCTCCGTGCAGGGCTCTAAAATCATCCATGACCGATACTTGGGCTCATTTGGTGTGCAGTCTGGTTTAGCTGCACGTCCAGGCGAGCCCCTCTCTCGAAACACCTGCCAATATGGCTCCCACTGTGACCACCTCAGCAGCTTACCCTTTGAGCTACTGCAGCACGTTGCAAGCTTTCTGGATGGCTTCAGTCTCTGTCAGCTGTCTCGTGTGTCTCGTACCATGAGGGATGTTTGTGGTAGTCTGCTGCAATCACGTGGTATGGTGGTCTTGCTCTGGGTGAAGACAAGATGTGCTGATGGATCCTCCTCTTGGCGAATTAAAGACAAGGCAAGTTATTATTTGTACTATAAATTAGCTTAATGTGAAATTTGCAAATGGTTATTCCCAGAACATTGTGTTCTACAAATGACTAATAAACTGCTGCCTCTCATGTTTGACTCTTAGGTCTGGAGATTCAGTACAGCCTTTGGAACAGTCAATGAGTGGAAATTTGCCAACATTTCCAGCATGGCCGACCACTTAAAGACATGCAAGTTCAACACAGTAGCTCGAAGAGAGGAGGCCATTCCCCTGCCTTGCATGTGTTACACAAGAGAGCTTACTAAAGAAGGACGTTCACTGCGCTCAGTGCTCAAACCGGTGTTATAGGCCAAGCTCAAATGCAAATAAATGTGCTGCTCTAGAAGCTTCCAGTTTTTTTTGTTTTGACAGACATGAGTCATTTGACAATACTTCAGATATTCTGACAAAATACCTTTTGATTAGTTATTTGTTTCTTTTTCTTTTCAGAACACTGTGCAGTGGAGCCTTAATTATTGGCATTTGACTTATTAATGTGTTTTCCTAATAAAAACAAGCTAGGTTTATTGCATATATTCATATTTTATATTTATTACTATTGATATTCTTTTGCACAGTTAGGCCCTAAACATATTGTGTCATACATTGAAGGGTCATTGCTTTGATGTGTGTCCTCTTACTCCAGAAATGCTGCATAGTCAAATGTTGATGACCAAAATTAGGTTATCTTGCTTATCATTCTGGTTAGAATTAAACTGTTAAGTCAGTTTGTCTTCGACTTTTTGTCTCTAATTTTGTGACACACATTGTTGTATACTGTTGTTTTTTATATGTGTCAGTTAAACAAGCAGTCTGATTTTGGTTTTAATATATGATATGTAGCACTTTACTCTGTACTATTGACGTTTACTTTTCACAAACTGATATTGAACTGAAACTGAATTATGTCAGTTGAAATATCTTGATGCTAACTCAGCACTGTCATCATTCATTGTTGCTTTAGAAATGAGCACCAATGATGCTCCTCTGCTGTTCTAGCTGTTAAATTTGTTTTACTTTCACACAGTTAGACATGTCTGCCAGTGCTTTTAGGTCTTTTGCAGTTGACAACACTACAACCACTATTTTGTCTCGAAAAAGTGAGCCATTAATGTAAGCCTGCAGGACAGGTATGGGTTCCTGGTGTTCAGATAGCACAAAATGGCTTATATGTTGGACAAATCATTGACATTTTCTATAGCTCTGCATGACACATTTCCAGAATTATCTTGTATGCCTCTCAGGGTTCTAAAGATCAAAAGAATGGATGTTACAATCTATAGAAAGAAACTTGATAGAAACTCTGAATTGTACTTGAGTAGTTAAGATGTTGGTAATGTTCATGATAAGAAGAGGGTTATTCTGTTTTTGATGTTTTTGGTAAGCTGATTTCAGCAGTTCAGGGCCCTAGAATTGTTTTTGCAAATCCCTATTCATAAATTCGTTCATTTTCAGTGTGCAGAGTTTTCAGGAATTTAACATGGAACTGCATGTTAGAGAATTCAAGTATAATTGTTTATGACTTAGATTTGAAGAACTGTAATTCTACTGGACTTGAAGTGACTCAGTAGATTTGCATGGAGTCTCATTACTCCATTGTTGAAAAAATGTTTTGAATATTGACTTTTTTAAATAAGGATAAATGAGTCTTTTTCAGTTATTTTATACCTGATGTTTTAGCATTAATGCATTGTGATGAACCACCAGCAAAATGACTGTACTGTTGTGGAGAAATGCTTGTTTCTCTTATTCCTGATGCATGGGATGCTTATTGTTGAAAACCATGGTTGCCCTTAAATGGTTGTCCTGGGTGTATCATTTAATGCATTTTGACTGCATTTATTTAATAAATGATTATGAAATCCACAGTTCTACAGATTTATTGGAGCTTTGAAACAGCACAGTTTTGTGGGCTGATGTGTAGGAAACAAAATCTTGTTTTCATGTTCTAAAATGATAACACATCTCAAAAATAAAATTGAATACCTGAATATTGAAACTGGCCAGCTTTCAAAGTGTCTAAGGCACTTGAAATCTTAGATCTTGTCAATATATGTAATATTTGTCATTATGATATTTATTTATTTAGCCCCAGTACTACCCCCCCTGCATGACTGAGAAGGATAACTGGTGTATGTGTGTTTTTTTTTTTTAATTACTCATTCTTTATTTATATAATTTTTTTATAGCTTTTGAACAATGCTGTATTTCATCTAGATTTAAGAAGATTTCACTAACAGATATTTTGCAGTTACAGCCTTCATAGTCAGGAGTTAAGCTGAATGAGCTGTGTTAAAGTAGAGGAAACACCAAGAACCGGTTTCCCAGACCCAAGTTAAGCCTAAACCTTGGTTAGTCCGATCCATTCTGGGAGACCAGCCCTGGTCTCCTTAGACAAGGGAACAGTTTATTTTCTACCACAAGGTGGTACTAGCAGCTTGTGATGTGGTAATACACAAGACGAACTTCATCCTGGTGAGCCACAGCTGTAGCTGATGCAGGGTCTGATCATATACGCTAGATTTAATGGGTCATCTAATTAAGCTATTCAGGAACTGATGCAATGCTGAGGTCTTCCAGGACTGGTGCTTGACCTCTGCAATTAACTGGAAGGTTTGGCTTCTCACAGTAGTGTTAGTGTAGTGTTAACAGTGTACTGTGATTTTTAGCTCTACCATGAAGTTTGAATTTTGACTCAAAAAGGTATTGTGTTTGTTCGAGTGGATTGCTCACACCTTTCTAGAGAATTAGAGCGGAATTATTAAATTACTATATTAATACTCTCTGAATGACAATCAGCCAGCTTCAGTCTGAGAAAGGCTGTGTTTTAAGAATATTTCAGCAGAAATCTTTCAAGGAGCTTCAGACCTTTCATAAATTAAACTGAGCTGACACCATGTACAAAGTGTCCTGATATTTAGCATTTTAATCATACATTTCTGAGTCATCTTACCTGGGAGCCTGCAAAAAGAAGAAGGAGAGGGAACATAATAGGCTGATAAATCTTTTGGACAGACCCAGAGGATGGGGGGGATATATGGTGAGGCCTGACAAGCTCATATGCTCAAGTGAATCTCTCTGAAATTAGTACCTGGAGCATGGTGGCTTAGACATGGAACCACTCCCTCATTCAGAAAGCTGAATAAAAAAACAGAACATCTGAATTTCTAAAGAACTTGAAGGATACAACTTGTTTGTCTAAAAACACACAACATGTACTTCTGTGGATATGGATTGTCCTCTTGCAGTGATGTGAGGGTTATGATAATGTTGGCTTAGGGTCTTTTCTTCTCTTTGACGGACTCTGATAAACAGGTATTTTCTCTTTCAGAATCACCCAAACAAATGTATCCTCCAAATGACTGTGCCAAGGAGTAATTATCTTTAATGTGACACTGCCTGACAACCTTTATCTGCTGAGTGATGAGGGCTTCTTAAATACTGGCTTTGGCTCAGCAAACTTTTAAAAGTGCACTTTAGCCCTGCTGATTCAGGGGAAAACTTTGGAGAACCTCTAAGCATTACTTAGAAAAATATTGATATAAGAGTTAAAAAGTATTCTATGCCCATTTACTCTGTGTCGTATACTCTCTGACAGTGGGTACTGGCACTGATTCTACAGTAAAAGCAGACAGGCGCAGTTTGAGCTAGTCACTTATGTAGAAGGGTCACATGCTGTCAGGTTTCGATTTTACATTTCTTAAATTGCTTTCTCATAAGAGCCCACTTATGACTAGAAGACTAAGACAGGCTTTAATCTCACTCACTCACTGTTTTAAATGGATGTGAAATTAATGAAGAAAGTTGTTCCTCAGTAATATGACTGAGAGGCTGCCAGCAACCAGAGAGAAAATTAAATGAATTAATTGCTGGTATGAGCATAAACAGGCCAAGGAAAAACAAATCGTATAATAAGGAATAAAAGCATATGACTCATTCCTGACAGATTTTTAGCTTGAAGAGTCCACAGACATAATCTCACAATGGTGAAAAAAGGCCCATTAAATCTGGTTTATTCTCAAAGCAGCACAAAAGAATGGAGCTATAATTTTTCGACTGTATTACAAACAGTGACAAACACATCCAGTACACAGACCAATATCAAAAAATCAAAATAGCTTTGTGGCTTTGTGTTCTATTTTCAAGCATGTCTAAGGCCTACACAAGCATGACGAGCAGAATCATAGAAGAGACGTGTACTACACTGTAAGCAGAAATGAAACATTTTGGATAACTTTCAGAAAGAAACAACAAAAACCTCAGTGCACAGCTGCAGCACCACACATTCAGAACAGATTAAGCGATAAGTCACAGTTCCTGCTCCTTTTCACTAATACAGACATCTGTTAACATTGTGAAATCTATTTAACAGAACACAGTTACTCCAGTGCAACATCATTCATATAAAGTAATAAAAGTTACAAATATATGGTACTTTGTTTTGGTACTTACATCACAACACCTGCCAGGGTAACTATTGACAGTCTGTGGCAGCGAGAGATATTTTCAAATATTTCATTTTATTTTTTATTAGTGACATCTTTATTTTTTTTTCAACACTTCAAAGTTTGTGATGACTAAGTGGAGTGATTAAGGATGGGAAAAATGTCAGCGGTATTACAGCATTAAAAGGACATGTGCGGATGATCCTTGCTGTGAGCTTTTGCATGGCCAGACACAGTCCAGCTCTTCTTAAGTCAGCGATACTACAGCTTGTGGAAATTTTATAGGTTTACAAATCCTTCCAAGTTCGTTGGATCAAATGCTCCAAAAACTTTATAAAGTCTACTTTCCTGAATTCAGCAAACACAATTACACTCAGCACTGCTTCCATGAAATAATGGGACAGCACATGGTTTTTTATTCCTGCTAAATTGGCCACCAGCTACCTCGCCTTTGCTCATAACAAAGACACTTGAGTTGTTTACCAAATGCTGTGTAACAAATAATGCATGCACAAAATAACTACCAACCCAAAACAGGTAATTAAGACTCTGTGCTTGTCAGAATATACGAGAGACCTGCAGCAGTCTTAGGTACATGCTGGTTATCATCTGGTGAGAAGCTAGAGGATAAATGAAGGCAGACTGACTCATAAAAGAGGGGAACTCTTACCAGGAAGGGGTGATGAAATGACAGCACTGATGAAAGTTCTGCCAAGGCTGTAACAGCATTATCATGCTGGTTTGAGACATTGTATTCACTAAAACAACATTACAAAAAAACATGCAGAGACATGAATGATGTATATGCCTCTGGCAATAAGGTGAAAAATATGTTCTCTGCAGAATCTTTGTCATATCGGAGGTTCATTTTTAATTCTTGACAGCTGACAGTCTATGCCAGTGGATTTTTAATAGAGGTTGAGATTGTCATGCAAAATCAGGCTTTCAGTGGCAGTAAACTGAGCTCTGTGGGAGTTTTACTCTACTACTGTGGACACTCGCCCAACACAAATAGCGTTATCAGTGTCTGCATATCAGAGGCCAACAGTATGGTACTAGACGTGGGCTCTTACTGTGCTGATAGCCCGTGGGATTGTTGCTTCTTAGCATATGATCTCTCTTGATTGGCCTGTGGCGGATGACTTCTGTTTACGGTCTGACAGGTCTGGAGGAATGCTCATACCTGAGGAGAGATATGTTGACACTTGTTCTTCTCTTATTTCTCTCTCTCTATCTCTGTCTCTGTCCATCTGATAGCATCCAAGACAATTTCTCTGTTTGTTATTTACAATAGGTCTTATACAGCCCTGCCAAATTATTTTCTTACTCTTGACATGTAATGATACAATTTGCATATAATTTGTGTATAATTTGTCAAATCCCAAGATGGGATTTCTAACACTGCATAATGTGGCTAAATGTTGATCCACTGCAGTAATGTAAATCACAGATTACTGGCTTCCCTTATACAGTGCTGCTTGAAAGTTTGTGAACCCTTTATAATTTTATGAATTTCTGCATAAACAAGACCTAAAATGTGATCAGATCATTATTTAAGTCAAACAACAAATAAAGAAATTCCAATAAAACAAAAAACACAGACAGTTTTACTGATCCTATTAAAAACATCACCATCACCATCAAATTCTGGTCTTTTCCACTTTTTAGTACATGTTAAGTTTCAGTCAAAGGATATTTCTTATGATCTAGTAAAATTACTTGCTAATGCTCATTGGGCTAGAAACAAACAAATTTAATTTTGTTAATTTTACCAGGGGTGCACAACCTTTGCATACAACTGTATATCAGTCTTAAAGACATAGAATCACAATTAACATATGTAATTCTAAGAAAATGATCATAAAATAATTTACATAACATAAACATCATAAGTGGACCCCAAAAAACACAATAAAATACAAGAAAAATGTAGGATATGGACCCTTTAAATAATAATTTGGTGTCTGCACAGTGCATTAGAAAAACAATAGAATAGAATAGAATAGAATAGAATAGAATAGAATAGAATAGAATAGAATAGAATAATGTCTCCTCTTTAACAATCAAAACTCGATTATATATGCTGAGAGGTTAGAGATTTGTGACAGGCAGTCTAAGTGTCACAGCGAAAGACAGACTGGCATGCCTTCTGGCATGAACAGAATTGACAAGAATGAGTCTTTCTTTCCTGTTGACATGCTAGAGTTTGGTATGGACAAAGCATCGTCAGATTCATTCTTCACCTGGGTGAAACTAGGCCAGTTGAACAATAATGGCCATTTGTATGAAAACATGCTCTAATACGTAGGCTTTATTAGTACATGCAAATAATGGTACCTTTACAATAAAAAAAACTAAGGTAAATGCACTGGGCAGGCTTTCGTCACACGGACATATAGTTTTGTGCCACCTCAAACTGCAGCTTTTACATGCACAGTTTCAAATGTAATGAAAAGTAATCCCAATGTGTTGTAGCCACATTTCTCTCTCCTGGTGATCAACAATGATCAGAACTGTCTGTTCTCTGCTCCACCCTCGAGACCACTCCTAACTTTTGTTTCCCTGCTTATTAGTGGACCGTTTGTGGCAAAGCCTTACATTTTCTCCATGTGGATGTTTTGTCCTTAGCTGTTGTCTTGCCTAGCCTTAGTTCTTTGTTGATGCCTCGCCTAGGCACTTTTTCAGCTAAGCTATGTGCTGGCTCTTCACCATTTTCCTTCTTAATTTTCCTTTGTGTTCATGTTCTCATGCTTTATATTTTGCCTTGTCTAGCCACTAGCCTAGCCTATAGTATTAGTTTCCTATGAAGTTCCCTATAATTGCCTGTCCTCTTCTTGTTATCTATCTTGTTAGCATTTGTATTAGCTTAGGTTCGCTTAGGCAAGCCTTAGTTTTCTGGACCTCGGTCTCCTGTAAATGTTTTTTCCCTCTTACTTGGTCTTCAGTTTCTACTTCTTTGCTGATCAGTAAACCCTAATGCGCAGTTCCCTGTCCAGCCTTAATTGCTTCAATTCCCTTGGATCAGACTATTAATTAGTAATATTTTATGTAATACATTCAGTCAATGTTTGGTTGTCTAGATTTGTAGCATTTGAATCCACCCTGTATAAAATAAAAATATTGAGTAACAATTGTTAATATGATCGAAAGATTCAAAACTATTTTTGATGAGTTTGGACTTCACCAATCCAATACCATTATACCCTTCACTGGAGTGGCCATCCAATCAAATTGACTCCAAGACTAAGATGGAGAATATTGTAGGAGATCACAAAGAACCTCTAAGGATCTCCAGGCCTCTCTTTCACTGGCTAATGTCCACAATCAGGCAAACACTGATTTGAATAGTATGTATGGAATGATAGATGTCAAAAAATAACACAGAAATAGCATTTCTGCCTGTTTAAAATCCACCAGGATGAGTCAGAAGACTACTGAAATAATACTATAGGGATAGATAAGGGGAAATTTTATATTTTTTGGCTTAAATAAGAGATGTTTTGTTAGGCAAAACTGAACACTGCATTCCAGCATAAGAACCTCATCCCAACTTTGAAACATAGTGGTGGCAGTATCATGGTTTGCTGCTACTGGACCAAGACAGCTTGACATCATGTAATGGAGCTATGGATTCTGGATTGCATTAAGTAATTCTCCAGTACAGAACATCCATCAACTAAACAACCTCAACAGAAGATGGGTCCTGAAAAAAGACAAAAATCCTAAAACAAACACCAGTGAGTCGACAAAGAATAGTTAAAGCAGAAGAAATGGTGCATTGCATAGACATAGTCCAGACCTTAATCTGATAGAAATGTTGAGACAGAACCTAAAGCATGTTCACACAAGCGCCCTCCAACAAAACAAATTTAAAGCAGTTCTGTAAGGAGGAATAGGCCAAGATTCCTCAGTCAATGCACAGGGCTGATCAACAGTTACAGGAACTGCTTGGTTTCTGCTCAAGGGCATCACACCAGTTACTGAAAACAGAGGTTCACATACTTTTCCAACAAAGACATTAAATGTTAAATGATTTATATCAATAAAATAATGAAAAATGATATACATGTTTGCGTTAATTGTTTTATTGTGTTCTCTTATGAGTTAAATGAAGATCTGATCATATTTTAGGCCACATTTATGTACTAATTCACAAAATGATAAAGGGTTCATAAACTTTTAAGCAGTATTTTACCAGTAGACTGAATTCACTGAGTTGTCATTCAGATACAAGCACATTTGCAATGTGTCCTTCAGATACAAGGCATAAAGTAAACCAGCTTTAACAAGGACAATATCACAAAGTCTTAAAGGGAAAAACAGTGATAATAAAATGAATGGTCTTTAGTTGTAGACCTATTAAAGTGACCTTGTTCAAGGAGAACCAATGCATGTGTATTTCAACAGTTTACATGGATATAAAATACACCAGGTAAAACCAGTAAATCCCTAATTCCAACTAAGTCCATTTCTACTTTATTTGGATGACTTTGCAGTCAGCAGATGTCCACATCTTTTCTTGTTTGTTTAAGCATTACAGCCTTCTGCCCAAACACAGACGTGTGGTCATTCTTGCAAGCAAATGAAAAGTGGGAAATGGCTGTAGTTATGGGAGTTGTTAGGAGGCAGTGACTGGCTACCTGCTCGTTTCTTCCTCCTGAGAGGTCACGTTGATGGGCAGAGCCTCTCCCTGTTTGTCCACTGCATCCAGTGTTTGGGAACCGCTCTGCTGTGAGCATACTGACCCGTGAGGGGATTTCAGATGCGCTTGACTGTGTGTATGTTGTTCTTTCCTGTAGGCATAAGTTCAGTTATTTTAAGACTTTTGTCTATTTTTGAAATACATCATAACAACTGAAACAAAATGACATTTTCAGGTTCACATTCAGTGCCAACTATTTTTGTTCAAGTTTAAATGAAAGTAAAACAAAGTAAAGCTGATGTTGCCAACAGAGATAACAACAGAATCTTGCCAACTCTGAGCTACGGGATTCAATTAAAACTCTAGATAAAAGCCTGCACACAAACAAGCCTTTAAAGTGGCTGTATTAGGTTACAACCTACCAACAGGAATACTTCTTTTTGTTCAATTTTGTTTGTTTGGAACTAGCTGCTAAAATGTATTAAAAACACAACAATTATTTACAAAGTAGCATTTAAAGAGCCCATATCATGGAAAACCAAACCTTTTTTTTTTTTATAAAATAGTTTAATGTAGTAAATTTACTCCTCATGTCATACAGTCCATGTAGAGAAGCTACAGAAAATATAGTTTAGCTCTTATAGTTTACCAGTTTAGCTCCACTGGTAAAAATCAGGGTTTCAGCCTGCAGTGTGTTTTGAATGAAGATCCAATACAGGGTAGCCAATCAGAACCGAGGTCATTTACATTCAGTCTTATGCAAAAAGCCTGTTCAAATGACGTTTTGTTGATTTCATAAGTGAAAATAAGTTAACTCATTCTCTATAGGAAACACTTAAATATGGTGTTTTTCTGTAAATTGTAGTGTATACTTTATATTTTCTGCTTTGTTTAACATATTGACAAACACTAAAACATAAAATATAAATTTCTACAGGCCATATTATGTTTTAACTTTTTTCCAATATGCTAAATTCAGTAAATAAGCAGTAATTGTGCATTAATGTGTGCAGACATGTGTTCTCAAAAGAGAATGTGTTAACTTATTTTCATTTAGAAAATCAACAAAGCATGTAATTTTACCAGGGGTGCACAACCTTTGCATACAACAGTGTATCAGTCTTAAAGACATAGAATCACAATTAACATATGTAATTCTAAGAAAATGATCATAAAGGAATTTACATAACATAAACATCATAAGTGGACCCCAAAAAACACAATAAAATACAAGAAAAATGTAGGATATGGACCCTTTAAATAATCATTCAGTGTCTACACAGTGTATTAGAAAAACAATAGAATAGAATAGAATAGAATAGAATAAGAATAATGTCTCCTCTTTAACAATCAAAACTCGATTATATATGCTGAGAGGTTAGAGATTTGTGACAGGCAGTCTAAGTGTCACAGCGAAAGACAGACTGGCATGCCTTCTGGCATGAACAGAATTGACAAGAATGAGTCTTTCTTTCCTGTTGACATGCTAGAGTTTGGTATGGACAAAGCATCGTCAGATTCATTCTTCACCTGGGTGAAACTAGGCCAGTTGAACAATAATGGCCATTTGTATGAAAACATGCTCTAATACGTAGGCTTTATTAGTACATGCAAATAATGGTACCTTTACAATAAAAAAAACTAAGGTAAATGCACTGGGCAGGCTTTCGTCACACGGACATATAGTTTTGTGCCACCTCAAACTGCAGCTTTTACATGCACAGTTTCAAATGTAATGAAAAGTAATCCCAATGTGTTGTAGCCACATTTCTCTCTCCTGATGATCAACAATGATCAGAACTGTCTGTTCTCTGCTCCACCCTCGAGACCACTCCTAACTTTTGTTTCCCTGCTTATTAGTGGACCGTCTGTGGCAAAGCCTTACATTTTCTCCATGTGGATGTTTGCCTAGCTGCTCTCCTTCTTTATTTGTATATCTTGTTTTGTCCTTAGCTGTTGTCTTGCCTAGCCTTAGTTCTTTGTTGATGCCTCGCCTAGGCACTTTATCAGCTAAGCTATGTGCCGGCTCTTCACCATTTTCCTTCTTAATTTTCCTTTGTGTTCATGTTCTCAGGCTTTATATTTTGCCTTGTCTAGCCACTAGCCTAGCCTATAGTATTAGCTTCCTATGAAGTTCCCTATAATTGCCTGTCCTCTTCTTGTTATGTATCTTGTTAACATTTGTATTAGCTTAGGTTCACTTAAGCAAGCCTTAGTTTTCTGGACCTCGGTCTCCTGTAAATGTTCTTTCCCTCTTACTTGGTCTTCAGTTTCTACTTCTTGGCTGATCAGTAAACCCTACGGTGCAGTTCCCTGTCCAGCCTTAATTGTTACAATTCCCTTGGATCAGACTATTAATTAGTAATATTTTATGTAATACATTCAGTCAGTGTTTGGGTGTCTAGATTTGTAGCATTTGAATCCACCCTGTATAAAATAAAATTATCGAGTAACAATTGTTAATATGATCGAAAGATTCCAAACTTTTGAAAGTTAGTGAATAAATAGAAGTGTAAAACTGCATGTGGAAACAGCAGCAGCATTGTCCGCATTTTTCAGTGGCTGTCATATCTGAGCTTACAGAGTTTTAGAAAGTAGATGCAGTTATCAGGGAAAAACCCAAAATCTTGAGAAACCCTGTTAAGAGTAAATTTAGAATTTCCTTGAGAAACACTGAGTGTTTTAATGCTTTGCTTGTTACAAGGCAGAGCAGCGTGGACTCCAAACTTATTATAGGCACATGCAGATTGCAGATTGCCTCGACTATTTAAATTAAAATACAGCCTTTTCTACTGTACAGTCTGCTAGAAATCTAATAATCCATTACAAGATCATAAGAGACTCTTATAAGAGCATTTATTAAATGTGGCTCTTCGACCTTTTCCAATATTGGATTATTCATACAGGTTGTTTATTCAGCAATAAATGGTAGGATGAGTGGAGGAGTAGAGAGTGAGGAATAGCTGTGGGTGTGGATACTCACTCATAGTGCTCTGGACACATGCTCAGCAGTGTGACTGGGCTGCAGGAAAGTCAGCAGTGCAGGAAAACATTGTAAGGTAAGATTCAGGTTATTAGCAGGAGAAAAAGCTAGAGAAGGCTAATCAGCTCAGGCAACAAACATTTATTGAGCCGTTCCGCTCGGCATACATTTCTAACAAGAACTCCTGCTGTGAAAAATGTTTAAAAAAAACAAGTGAAGGTTGAAAAACAGAATGGTGAGAAGGGCAGAATGATGAGAGCAGAATTGGGCCAGTGTGGAGAGCCAGAGAGAGCAGCTGGTGTATTTCAAGATTAAAGACAGCTGAGCAAGTGATGAATGCCCTGTCCTTTCATTTCCCTACTGATGTCACTAAACACAGACCAGAGATTGCTTTTGTAATTAAATGCAAAGCCATGAGAGTGGGGCACTGCGTCTTCGTTGACATGAAAACATAGGAATCAGGCTGACGTGAATTGATGTGTGCTTGTATCTGCCAGTGTAAGACATCACCTCTAAAAAAAATTTGATTAATCGTCTCACCAACTTACAAGTAACCAATAGTGTAGAGAACAACCTTACAGCTGATTACACCTGGTTGCATAGTCGTATATATATATACACAACAATGAAAATAACCATTATTAACCCAAGACAATGCTAGGAGAAAGTCAAAAGACAAAAAAGAAGAAAATTTGCGAATCAATTAAAGAAGCTGTTATATATATATATATATATATATATATATATGGATTTGTGACATGTACAACAGGAGAAATTTTGGTGCTACATAGAACAACTTTTTAAGGGTCTTTAAATAACTGTATACAACAGGTTCTCCTCCATATATAATAATAATAATAATAATAATAATATCTGTTATTATTATCAATGCAATGGAGCATCTGTATTCTTGTGGTACACTCCAAAGAACCATTTAAGCATTCATTATTTTATCTACACTACTGTGCAAAAGTCAGAGACAACTCCTTGTTTGTTTCATTTCCAGTGAAAATAACCATTATTAAATCAAGACAATGCTAGGAGAAAGTCAAAAGACAAAAAAGAAGAAAATATGCTAATCAATTAAAGAAGAATGGACTGACCTCACAGAGTCCAGACCTCATCACCATTGAATGTGTTTGAGGATGTAAAAAATGCAACCAACTTCTAAAACTGAGCTTTGGGGGTTTTGAAAAATATCCCTGCAGATTTCTAAAGACTGAAAATTGCAATATGATACGTAGTTGTTGAGGCTTCTGCGTCATTTTCTGTAAAATATGTTTTCTGCTGAAAAATGAATAACTTGTACTTAATGGCTGCTTAGAATGGAAGGTAAATAAATGAAGGCGCTCTCTGCCTTTACACAGCCATTTACTTTTCTAAAGTACTCTGAGAAAACTCCTTTTTAAGAATCTGAAATGCATGTCATGTATTTAATGTGAAGCGGAGTCCTCTATAAAATGAATTAGCCTTAATACTCACACATCTAGATCACTTTCTAGAATGGCCTGGACTGGCAGGTATCCAAGGCGTGGGTGTTTGGTGAAATACTTTTTTGACCGAAACTTATTCTTCAGCACCTTGGTGAAGTCACGCACATCTTCCCCAGAGGTCGTCTGAAACAGAATGTTGTCAGAGTGATGCTTCGTTCTGTTCGGGTGGTAAACACATGCTGCAGAATATGTCTGGACTGCCTCTGTTTACTGCTGCTCAAAACTCATCTACTGCTGTTCACATGTTGTATCTGCATCTTTACAGAAATCAGTGATGATTTGAAATTGTATTATCTACACTTTTAACCCCACTCTTGTTTTGGTCTAAAGTGATGATTCTAGTCATTTAGAACAGTAAATCAAAGATGAAACATACATAATATGGACAAAAATATTGGGACACACCTCTTAATTATCGAATTCAGGTGTTTCATTTAGTCCCATTGCCAAAGGTCTACCCATGCAGTCTGCCTTTTCAAACATATATGAAAGAATGGGTTGTTCTAAAGAACTCACTGAATTTGAGTGTGGTACTGTAATAGGACGATGAATAATTAAATATAAACCTGAACGATTTTCCAGTTTAAATGTTAAAATTCTCATTACCGCAATGCAGTAAGATTTGAAGATAAATGTGTAAATAATGGGCTTTTTCGCTCATCTTCTCATAATCTGTAAACTGTTGCCAGACTACTTTAGAGATAATTAACAAGACATACGGTATTGTGCAAAAGATTTAAAATACGTGAAAAAATTTTTATCTAAAAAGCTGTTTAAAAAAGTTTTTTTAAGTGTTTATTTGCAAAGATATTCATTATTATAATAACTATTGCAATAAAAATCAATTTAATGCATCACAATGTGCTTATTTATCCATTTCCAAGCCTTTCCCCCAAGCATCCCAGTATTATTTGTAGTTATTATCCAACCCCTGGTTGAGCTAAACAGTGCTTTATTATGCAAAAGCAAGCATGCTGGTGATGGAATTGAACAAATCCATGTGAGAAATCAGGAACTAATTAAATCACAAGATGTCGTATGCAAAAATTTGAACACCCCTGGTCAAATTACGTTTTGTTGATTTTCTAAGTGAAAATAAGTTAACACACACACACACACACACACACACAGACATAAATATATGTAAATGGATTTTTAAAAAAGGACACAGTGTACTAATCAGAATGAATATGAAATTAATATTTAGAAAATTATTAATTTAACATTTTGAGGCTGTTTGGTCAGAATGACCCATTGAGAACGAATAGTGAATGATGTGTTAACAGGAAATGATGTTTGACATTGAAGTTTGATGTAACAACGTATTTGTTATTATAGATACAAAAACCCAGTGGTGAATTGATCCTAATTAATCCAAAACACCCTTCAGTACATATTGAATGATATAGGAACAAGAAATGCTGCTAGACAAAATACAACACATTTATAAGTACAAAAACAAAACTGAGAAGCTGCATGTGGTTAAAAAAGAGAGCAGCACTGAGACTGAGAACACAGGATACTCACAGGGGTGCAGTATTCCACCATGGGATAGTTCAGTTTGTGACCCTTAGTAGTTCTTCCAGAGAAAAAACACCTCTGGCACACATCATAGTTAAAATGCTTCAGACTGCGATACCTGAAATGTAAACATATCATTTTATTCAGGCTCTTATCTATATGCAGTGGAGCTGACATAGCAATATAACATACATGTAAAAGAGAATCGTGTTCTATAGGATTAAATCTAACCTCCACATTTTACCTAAAGCCCACCATGGGGCACTCTTTACAGATGTTGCATTTGGCCTGATGCTTGGCTGTCTCAGCTGCAGCCACTCTGTGCAACACTGGTAACCACACCATCGATTGGGGCTCCAGATGCATCCACTCTACAAACTGATCCAGCTCAATTGTCTCCTTACAGCCCACCTGGAGCGCAGCAGCACAGACAGATCACTGATTCATTATGACAATGGGGGAGACAAGGAATTAAAGGAGGATTAAATGTTTTGGAACTTTAAAAAGGAACTGCACCAATTTTTCAAATTTCTGTAAAATCAAGTCATTAAGATGTAAGCAAAGTTATTCAGTGTTTTGATGTGGCAACTTTTGTGATAAGGTTTTGACCTAAAATATCTTGAAAAATACAATTATTTTAGAGAGGTACATGCAGAGTGTTATGAAGCAAAATAGTATCTAAGTATTTTATCCAAGGACATATTTTTTCTGATTCACTACTATTTTACAATTAGCAGTATCACATAAAAACTCAGAAGACATGTCTAGGTTCACTGGTCATTTTGGATAGCAAATAAAATAGCTATACTTGTGTTACAGACATTGTGTCCCTTGGCTCCCATCACCACCATTGTAAAGAAATCTGAGTTGGTGGGTTTAACTACACTGAACTATTTAACATCAAACTACCCTGACTGACTTTGTTTACATCTCAATGATTCAATTATATAGACTTTTTGAAAAATCTAGAAGTTCCCTTTAATAATCCCATTTTGCAATTATTGTAGCAATGTTCTTTTACAGGCCCAGAATAAACTAGTATGTTCTCTGAATGACTTTTGCAGGCTTCATAGGCACCAGAGCAGAGGTTTCAATTGTCAAACGAAGAACAGTTTTGTGCATAAACCTTTGTGTGTTTATGCACAGAATATGATTTATTAATTCCTCCCTCAAAGCACGAGTGTTGCATGTAAAAAACACCTAAGTTTTTTTTACTCACTTATCATGTAAATGTATATAATATTTCTTTACATGTCATGTATATATATATAACTTCTCCTAACCATGCATATAGCAGAAAAAACAACATAAAAATGACTTTCCTGTAGATTATTTATAATTTCAGAGACATATTCATCTATTATGAAAGTCTATGATATTTGTCCACAACTTCATCAAAAAAGGCATGATGTGTTGTGGGTGATGGGGCCAGGGAGCTGTACGGGTTATTCTAGTTTTCCTTGTGGCATTGGACCTGTTACTACATTTATGGATCAATTAGATCAGGCCAGTAAAGAGCAGTGCTATCAACAGCACCTCTTTCATTACATGGAACATTAAATAAAATGGCTTCAGTGAGGCAGACAGGGGACAGTAAAGAGAGATGGTAGTTCAGTGGCAGCAGAAAGAATGTACTGGATTTAGAAATCCATTATATCTGTAGATACGTTTGATGTCATAAGCACTCCATCATAATGCATTACAGGCACAGATGCCCATAAATCAAATGGATTCACTTCAGTCCTTTCAGAACTTTTGACAACAAAAGTATGCAAGAAATGTTTTACCATGTTTTTCATCAAAAAATGCAAATGTTATATGTGACTCAGCTTCCACAGCTACATTGGAGTCTGCACTCATTTCAGTTCATTATGAGTGTGGTGGAGGAGCCCTATGGCAACCCTGAAAGTTATAATTATAATCAATCAAGTTATAATTTCCCTCAGATTTATACAAAATAATACAAAATACAGATGATACTGATGAACCCCTTTGGCTAAACAAACAAGCCAAGCATTCATTCAAGAATGGCTATGTCTATAAGCATCTTTAAAAAAAAAAAAAAAAAAAAAGATTTTATGGGTGGGTGACTATGCAGTGCAGTCTGAACTATGGCTGCACAATATATTGTTTGTTAATCATTATTGCAATATTGGTTTTGTAATACTGATATCACAAAATGCTGCAACATGCAAATGAGGTGGAATGTAACCACTGTTCTTTTTTCAGTATTTAAGCACATTTCTTTCTGTAACAGTTAATTTTAATACAATTAAATCACAATACTTTTACTTTTATTTGTGTTTATTTCTAATATTCTAGTATTGTACTTTACTACTTTTTTGTAATAACCATTAGAAAGAAATGTGCAGTTCAGGTTTTAAACCAATGAGAAGAAACAATGGATAGAACAGAAAAGTTTTGCTTAATTTTAACATAGCCTCTAACTGTAGGCCCTCTAATTGACTCAATATTTTTAATTAATATAATTCAAATATATTTTCCATAATTAATTAGGGCATTTTATGTGTGTGTGAAATGTGACTCTATGTTGAGCTGCTAGCAAGCAATGAGGGGTGAAAGGAGAGGGGTAAAAACAATTGACACCTCTCCAGACAGACATAAAATGAGGTAAAATGTTGAGCATGACTGCAGCTCTCCTGATATCATAAAATGGTACACAACTGGAAAAATAAAAATAACAAACACAATAAAAACGCTTTTATAAATGTTCACTTCCTTATACAACAAGATGAAATTCCAGTTTGCATCCAGTTTTGTAAATCACACAATAAATAAATGACCAAATTAAATATTTTTGCCATTTTCCCCAATTTACTTGTGTCCAGTTCCACCACGCAGCTAGGCTACCCCTTCTAAATACTATGACTGCTTGGAGGGTAAAGGCTATAGCATGTTTTCAAATGGCCAATTCTGTTATGTCAGCAAACAACTAGCATTGACTAGCATTGCACCAAGTGATGGTTGGAAAAGAGGGCAAAGTAATTATAGCAAAGTCTGTCCACTCTGCAGCCATCTTGACAATGCTGCCGTGCAGTTATTTCTAGTCATACAAGGCCAGACACCTATCTCTTAATCTCTTAAATTATTATAATAGATCTCTCTTCGGGCCAAATTATCATTTCAAGAACATATTTGAAATCACCAGTAAAATCTTACAAACATCCCATTAACTGAGGGGAACTTTTCCCGCTTGCAGCTTTACCAGCAGTCTCCTTCTTTTATAATGTCTCTGGGGAGGGCCATTCTACCATCCAGAGAGGCCAAGCGCTTTTTCGAACTGGCATTAATGCAACGTCACTGGACAGATCCAGGTGCTTGCAGAATGTCAGCTAACATCAATTATGTCAGCTAACACTTAGCATTGGCTAGCATTGTGCTGGCTGAACTGGCACTAAAATATTTGTGCTTTTTCTTAAGCAGGGTTTTTTTAGTAGTCTTTTGATCTTTTTTGAGTTGAAAACGTCCCAAACAATTTTGAACCTTCTGGATGACTGAGTGTGTGTTTTTACGAATGATTCATCACATTTACATGAAAAAAATATATTTTGGTAAAAACAATGAAGACAAATATTTAACCACACCATGTTCAAGGATCCACCACCGTCTTTTTAAGATATAGCACAGCATATCACAATATGTAGCAAGAGGGGAAGATTTAGTGTTTCTGGGGCCCTAGACAAAAGACCATAATGGGGCCCACTGGATGAACATTTTTATATTAGCTCTTTCATACAGAAATATGTGGTTTTATGTACCAAAAACAGTCATTATTAATTTTTACATGACTCTTTATTTCATAGAGTAAATCAGGCTTTTTTTTACTGTGCCCTTGATATATGATGTGTATATAAATGATAATGATATTAGATATATAAAACTGATATATATCTAAATGAGCTCTGTTCTGATTGGTTTCACTGAATTGTGTCTCATTTAAAAAGCAGTGTGGTTTAAAACACATCATATAGCATCAGTGTGAATGGGCGGGGCTAATTTTAAGTGATTTTATTAAGTGAAATTATCTCACTATATTGGCAGAAAATTGAGCTTATTATATATTCAAAAATAACTACCAATAATCCTGAAAATTAATAATAATAACATCTGCAAATAACAACTATTTCTAAAATGTATGTATATTTCAGAATAGGTTATTTAGCATCAAGATGTACAGTATATCTCATTTTATTTTCATGGGACCCTTGGTTCATGGGTGCCCTAAGTGGCAACAGTCCAAGGTGTAGCAATAGTAGTATAACACTGTATTTTGTGCATATTGTGCAGCCCTAGATGAAGTGAGTCCCAGTGGTGGCTGACAGCATTGCACTCACATGCCTAAAGCAGCTGTGGACACTGGGCTCCACGTTGCTCCCTCCGAATGCAGCAGCCTCACCCAGCTGGTGGGGAATCTGCATGGTGGTGTGCAGCAGCAGAGCCAGCTGCCGTGGGTTACACACTCCTGCAGAGCCAGCCACCTGACTGAACAGGTCTGAGGAGAGCACTGTGAATCAGGACTATTAGTGATATTTGACTGCAATCACAGACTATTACTCCTGAGGCCATGTGAATAAGAGCTCAGAGGAAACAAATTACGGCGACTTAATTCTCTAATATGTCAAACATCTCTCAGCCTCCAGTTAGGGACACCTTAATAACCTGAATGTGAAGCACCACAATCACTGAAGAAAACAAAATACTTGCATTTATACTTGTCCTCAAGGTGTCCTTTCGAAAGAGAAAGCAGTCCAATCTTCATGCTTATGACTTCAACCTTCCCACTTCTGCCACTATCACACAGGAAAACAGAGGTTCTTAGATTAAAAGAGCACTGGCTGTAAATCTCATCTTAAACTTTTGGAGTCAATGTGAGAAGCAACCATGTAATATCCTCATGAAAAGATTGCATCGAAAACGTTCTCTGGTGCAAAATCAAAAATAATTTTTTCAGACTTGAAGAAATTAGCATATTTTAATATGTATAAGAATTGTGATTACAACCAAGAGCTCAGCTTTATGAATTTTCGGGATACTTTAATAGTCACAGTCCAATAAAGCGATAGCTCAGCAAAAAATCTAATTTACACAAATTTCCCTTTACCATAAATTTAGTTGAATAGCTAAGACATGTTTGCTGAGGTTTGCTTCTTTAGTTTTGCACTGGAACTACAAGGCTAATGTGGATAACAAATAATGAAAGCTTATATGTCCACCTATTAACACCATGCAAAGTACAAACAGACTGTCTGCATACAGACAAAAATAAAAAGAAAAATGATTTTAGCATTGCAACGTACCTTTGTGCATTTTTTCAGATAGCAGTATGTCATGCGATGTCAAAAACCACATAAACAAGTCTAAAAGTCTATTATGTCATATAATTTGGGATAATGGAAAAACTGGACAGTATGACTAGTTAATATTAATAAATGTGATAAACGTATACATCCTCAGTGCTGCTTCTCTGTTATAAATTAATGTCTTGCTAAACTGACATGTTTTGATTGGACTGTTTTCTTTAGTTTTTTTTTCTTTTAAAGTACACCAAGGGGAACCTTATCAATTATTGTACATGTTAAACAGACACAAATGACTTTTTCAGAAATTAAAATAGCTATTGATTTGCATTTTATGAATTTCAATCTGCTGTTTCAAAACAATCTGTAGCACCCAATGAACGACATGCACAGCAGTTTCAACTCTCAGGTACTGGATACTCAGAAAAAGTGCACAAAATAGAATTAAAAGCTAAAATAAGGATCATGGGCATGATACTTGTTATCAAACATAGTACTGCACCAAAGTCACAGACCATACTTCAATTATTTAAATGTTGAGGTCTGGAGTGGTCAGTCTATTGCTCTGAGAACTCAGGCAACTTCTTTGTTTGATTTGATTTTTTCTTTTTTTTTTCTATTTTCTTTTCTAGTAAGTGCTTATTGGCAGCTACACATCCTTTCAGACTCAGTTTTGAGTTGTCTTCCCACAGTGGAAGGATGGACAGATTTAAAGCAATGGTGGAGCTTGATTTTCTCATTTCTCTCAAAGACAAAGCTTTAATAATTTTTGACACTCCAGTTTCATTTTGCTTTGACTTTCTCCTTCCTTATGGATTATTTCATATATACAGTATCTCACAAAAGTGAGTACACCCCTCACATTTCTGCAAATATATTATTTTATCTTTTCATGGGACAACACTATAGAAATGAAACATGGATATGACTTAGTCAGTGTACACCTTGTATAGCAGTATAGCTTTACTGTTCTCTGAAAATAACTCAACACACAACCATTAATGTCTAAACAGCTGGCAACACAAGTGAGTACACCACACAGTGAACATGTCCAAATTGTACCCAGTTGTTGTTCATCCCTGGTGTCATGTGACTCGTTAGAGTTAGAAGGTTCCAGGTGTTAATGGGGAGCATTAAACTAAGCATTAAACAAGATAAACTTGTTTGGCTCAGATGGTGTCCACCATGTGTGGTGGCACTGTGTTGAGGAGTACCAAGTCAACTGTTTCTTGCACCGCATGGCAGTTTTTCAACACAACAACGAGCCCACACACACCTTCAAGATGATAACTGCCTTGCTGAAGGTAAAGGTAATGGACTGGCCAAGTATGTCTCCAGACCTAAACTCAGTTGAGCACCTGTGAGGCATCCTTAAGCATAAGGAGGAGGAGGGCAAAGTGTCGAACATCCACCAGCTCTGTGATGTCATCATGGAGGAGTGGAAGAGGATTCCAGAGGTTGAAGGCAGTGCTAGATAATAATGGTGGTCACACAAAATATTGACACTTTGAGCACAATTTGGACATGTTCACTGTGAGGTGTACTCACCTGTGTTGCCAGCTATTTAGACATTATTGGCTGTGTGTTATTTTCAGAGGACAGTAAATCTATACTGCTATACAAACTATGCACTGACTACTTTAAGTTATCCAAGTTTCATTTCTATTGTCTCATGAAAAGATATATTTGCAGAAAGGGTGTACTCACTTTTGTGGGACATTATAATCTCCTTGGAAATATCTGCTGAAAAATTAATAACTTGTGCCTAAATTCTTAATGCAAACTAAATAAATGAAGGGTGCTTTTCCTCAGTGCTGCATATTGCTAAAAGATTGCTAAAACTCAAAGAAAAATCAAAGTATGACAGTGTACCCGTATAGGCAATCTATCGCCCAGCCCTATTATGCAGTTGTTTTTTTTTTCCCCAAATAACCACTTTACGTCCTTCATCAAAACCCACACACACTCACACACACCTGTCATAGACATTCAGAAGCCAGTTGAGACACAGGTCCACACACAGAGGGATATTGATCAGATCTGGATATGCCTGCTGAAGTTCAGTGTAGATTGTGAACAAACAGGTTATGATGGCTGGAACCTCCAAAAGCTGTCCATTATGAGTTAGCCGATGTTGGTCAAAGACACCCTGAGCCTCTGCCAACTCCAAAAGGTCCACTGAAAGAGACAGACGGTGTTCACTTACGATTTCATCTCCACTCATTCTTTGGCCCACAAGGGACACATCTTTAATGAAATCCATTCAGTGCATATTAATGGAAAGCAGCAGAGCATAACTCATTTGCTGGTGTGTAATGAAAGTTCCAAACTCCAAAGGCTGGGGAAAAAATTACACTAATTTCCTATCCAGACTCATCAGATTTGCAAACAATTATATGTTCCATCAGCTTCTTCCCAACTCTGTAAGGTCCATTACTACAAACATTCGCCTTCCAAGTCACTTGACAGAACACCATTTCTGTACAGCTTGTGCTACACTAATGTTGTCATTAGTGGCATTTTGGCCCCAAAGCACTTTACACCCCTACTGTGACTGAGAGATTTACTACTTACAGACGCTGCTCAGTAAAGGCCCCCAGTGCACGCAAAGAAAAGGGACAGCTGCCTTTATCTTCTACATAATCACTCTACTGAGCTTTGTAGAACACCTTTCTGGGGTTAGCATTCAGATGAGTGAACACATTAGCAGAGAGCTGCAGAAAATGAGGAGGCACTCACAGCACAAGGCTTTCTGCACTCGGCGGCTCTTCATAGCTGTGCGGTAGGCAGAAAAGCGGACATGTCCCAGCTCATCTGCAGGGAAAAGGGGAAAATGTTCTTACTACATACAAAACACATAAAGCCTTCTCCCACTTACTGGGACATTATCTTACATGTAAATAGTCCATTATTCATTGTAAATCATTTCTATTTGTATGCCTGGCAAAGGTCACAGTTAGAGCAGATTTGTAAAGAGTTTTTGTTGTGTAATTGAAGTAATATTAGCATTAACATAGCATAAGCTGTGTAGTGTTTTAAAATGGAATCTGAATACACTGCATGTTTTGATTAGGTTAAAAGGGATTTTAGTCAACCTTCCATATAGTTTGTTCAACATGGCAACGGGTGCTCTGAAAGAACATGTTTGTGTGTGTACATACATACATACATATACATATATATATATATATATATATATATATATATATATATATATATATATATATATATATATATATATATATATATATCCTTTTGCTATTAAAAATGATTTATACAGTAGTACTTAAGAATTTATTAAAACCCAACACAGTCATGCCTGCTACTATAAAGGTGTTTTTAGAATATTTACATACTTATAAACTGGGGTGATTAAAATTCTATAATAATAATAATAATAATAATAATAATAATAATAATAATAAGCAGCAGTCACATTTGTTCCATTTTCACTGTTTTTGTGCTTTAGGGGTGTCACTCTAAACATATCAACCCATGTTGCTTTAACACAACACAATTAAAATAATGCCTGACCTTAAATGCAAACCTAAACCCAGTTAGCATCAGGCCTACAGGCAACAGGTCTGACAATGTCAAACAATGTTTAGAAAGTTTAGGGGTGCAAATTGTCCACTTTTTGTAGAATGACCCACACACTATGTTTTTCAGTGTCATCATGAGATATTAGGGTTGGAACTCACCCAGTGACTGAAAAAGCTGAGTCATTTGTGGATGATCCCATGATGTAGTCTGCCACTCATGACTGAAAGTTCAGGGTATTTAACAAGTCCAGTGCAAACAAAAACCAAAAATAACAGTGCATTAGCAGTGCTGCATGATTTGACTGTAGCATGTTATGAGATAAAGAATGAAACTGAGGACACAGTGTGATTAGAAAGATTAAGGCATGAAAAATAAGACTCACTTGATGTAGTAAGGAACACCGTTATGAAAAACTGCCCTCTGCCACGGAGACTGAACAGAGGCTGTTGAAGTGACACGAACTTCTTTATATCTTGTGGTGTAGCTGTATCTTTAACTTACTATTGTACTTTTCAGCACTACTGCTGTGATTAAGATGAAAATAATGCAAAATAGCCTGAGCACCAACAGGATATAATAAATGCTCATGTTTTCCGATCCCACTTTACCAGATAAGAAGTCCTGGGAGAATGGTCTGTTATCATCTCGAGCATCTAGGGGCTGACTGTGCTGATTCATCATTGCCCCCTGCGAAGAATTGATAAAAAACAACAGAGCATTCTCAGTGCTTTAAGGCTTTGACTGTGCAACATAACAAAGGAACAGAGAAGTCTTAAATCTCACAGCAGTTTCAAGTCACAGAGTACCATAATGCAGAGATTGAATGTCCAAAATAGACAACCAAAGTTGGGACAAAGCATCAACCTGGATCCCTCAGAAACAACAATGCTTGGAAGGTTCTTTTATCTAAGGAGAGGCACAGTGAAAGGAGCAGAGCACAGAATAATGAAGAATATTTTCTGGAGAAGAAGGACCAGTTTCAGTTCTTATAGTCCTGAAATGGCCAGATTTGATTATCATGTAGATTCTCCAAAGAGTCTACTGAGAAACACAATGGATCTACTGTACTATCACCTGACGCTGGCTTCAACAGACACGTTTCATCAGAGACATTTAGTGATGAAATGAAAAGTGTTGTACACTCTTAAAAAAGATGGTTCTTCAAATGTTCTTTGCATCATAAAAGAAATCTTCAGATTGATGGAGAATGTGCTGTAGATGGTTCTATATAGAACCTTTCTGAAAAGGGTTCTATACAGCACCTAAAAGGGTTCTTCTATTGTTACGAGCTTGACATCATAACAATGGAAGAAATCTTTTGGGTGCTTTTCAAAAAGATTCTACATTGAACCATCTACACCACATTCTGAAGAACCCAGTCATGAAGCAAAGAACCCTTTAATCATGCATAGGGTTCTTTGAGTGTTCATAAATCTATTTAAACATTTTCTTTACTAAAGAACCATCTTTTATAAAAGTGTAATACTCAAGTCCAGTCTCAGTCTCAAGACCTGTCTCGAGATCATGAACTAGCAGTCTCTGTCTTGTCTCAGTCTCGTCCTCATTTGCACTTGATCTCAGTATCTCAGTGTCAAGGTGAGATGGAAATTGTTGTCAAGACTAGCCAACAAATTATATCAACAAATATCAACAAAACCAGAATAAACAGAATAAAAAATTTTTTTTCTGCATCAGGGCTTCCCAAACATATTCAGATCATGACCTACACAAACAAGCACAAAGGTTTCTGTGGATTTAAGCGATCAGATCATCTGTTTCTGATTGTTTCACCTAATGAGAAGGCTGATTTGTCAGCTACTGAGTGCTGGTTGTCAAGCTGAAGAGAAGAAAGCTCCAAACAGTTCTGGCTCAATTCGACAAATTTAGATACAAATTCACTGTGTTTAGTCTCCAATTGATGGTGGATGTTACTGAGCTTCAAAGCCTTATTTAAAAACACCCCTGAGGTCAAGCCCAGCGCTACATATTCACTGCTATATTTTCTTTGTTTCGGCTATGCATTTACAGAAAACATAAACATAACTAACCAATATTTTGCCATGTCAACATCGAAAACAACTTTTGTTTAAATAAAATCTGTTGGTTAGCATCCAATTGATCTTTTTCAGGATAGATTAACTGAGTATTATTTGTTTGTTGATGTTGATTGGTTTGAAAATTGACCATCCATTAAGAGCAGGTTGGAATGCTATTATAACTATGTTTTCATTTTATAATAAAAATGGATGCATACTTGTTTATGTATACTTGGCTTAAGCTGGTGACTTTGAATAAGCTTTAGAGCAGAGAATAACAGAGAATAACATGACCACTGCTTCCACTTACAATGCATATCTTGACTAAGACTGTAATACAACAATAATTACTAATGTTTTTGGCTAAATATTCTTTAATTATATGTATTACATTATATGATTCAGACTCGGCAACTAAAAGTCTTGATGTTGACTCTGACTTGTGTTCCAGTCTTAGTTTTGGCTCAGCTCTAGTGATCTTGACTTTAACACTACTTTACAGTGTTGTGATGAAATTCTTTTGGCTATATGTTTTCATTTTTGTCTTGCATTGTTTTCAGAAATGGACAAATCCAGTTTTTGTCTGAGAGCTATTTGTCTGACAAACAATACAATAATGTCACGCTGAAAGCAGAAGCTTAAGTATCAATGTCCTCCAGCAGCCTGGATCAATAAAGAAGGTCAATATGGTGGTCCAGTGGATCCCCAAAAGACTATGACAGTCACAGACTCATCAAAAGGCAGGACAAGGACACAAACCAAAAACAGAGCAAGGTGTGATGTGAGTGCTATTATTTTAACTTCAAAAACAATCAATTCTGCCATACTGAAATATGAATGCAATGAAATGGTCAGTTGGGTGTACCTTAATGTCCGGCTGACTTATTTTTCATGCAGCCCATGTTAACGTATGAATCATTGCTATGTGGACAAGCAGAATTATTTTACATGACATTTGGTTGGCAGACCACCATCTACTGCTGATCTGGCATTTAGACTTTTGATTTTCTACTATAGTTGCTTGTGACCTTTCACTAGCAAATTCATATTTGCAGCATCATTCAGCTTTGAGTGATGGAGCCCCGCTGAGTCTCTCACCTCTGAGACGTTCATTTGTGTACTGAGGCTGTGAGGTAGTGCTGATGAAACCAGAGTCAGCTGAATGTCAGGAGGTGGAACCAAACTGCCATTGACATTCATCGCTTTCAGGTGGCATCCTACTGTCCCGTCAATAAAGCTCTGGTGAACAAACAATAAGGGATGGGTGATATGCCAAAAATGTAATATTGAAGACATCTTCATGATACACAATACATACTTGTGGCTAACATATTAACTTGTGGATACAGCAATAGATTGGGACACTATGAAGCACAACTTTGTATTTCTTTCAAATACTGTCATTTTGTAACGTTGAATGCTCTACTAAACTGAAAATTGAAACGTTAACATATTAATGCAAGACACATTTTCAGCCACTGCTCTTGTATTGAAAAATGCTTAGAATCTGCTATAGAATCTGCTAAACAATTTGTAAAGTGTTGTTAACAACTGACAAGCTGCAGTTCACAAAATGATTTCATAAATCACAAGATTTTGTAATTAAAACAATAGTTCCAAAAACACTGAAATACTAGACTATGAGCACAGTGGTTTCTATTTTTAGTCTATATGTGCTCATGACAATCTGATATGTGCTTATGCACATTTTAATGTACAATTACTGCTTCTTTGCAGAATTTAATAAAACATAAAATGTAGTCGGTGCAAGAATTGGTGAATTTTAGACTGTATATATTATTTGTTTCTAATACATGTAAAACTTAACAAATAAATACAAATTGTCTACAAATTTAGCAGAAAAATTCCACATTTAAGTTGATTTCCTTGTTTCACTTTGAAAATCAACAAAATGTAATTTGCCTGAGGTTGTGTAAATGTTTGCATACAACTGAAAGTGAAGTGCTGTTGTTTGCCTGGCATGTTCATCTTAAGGCATGTATTACATATTTGCCACAGACAGCCCAGCTATTTAGAAGGCTTATTTAAGGCAACATCTGTTTTATCCTGGTCTGTTTGAGGTCATTCAAACATTCTTATATATTAAAGTTTAGAAAATGCTGTGCCTGCACCCACAAACCTTATCCAGCATACAGTTGACCAAAGTATGTCCATCTGGGTGCCATTCTTGCCCATTACTATCCATCTCTGTCAAGCTTAACTCCTCTTGATGCATGGAGTCCTGCAGGTCCTGGAGCTTCCCCAGTGCCCAGCTGACCTGCTGCTGCCAACTGGCCGCATGAGCACGGAACCGTTCCCAGTGCTGTTGGACCTCTACTGCTTGATCCTGCATGACACGGGCCAGCCACATTATCCTCTCGGGCACAGCACGCCCTGAATTGGAGTGACAATTCAAAGTTCAGAGAGGACCAAGTTAAGAGGAGATGACCCATACCAGAGAACACTGAATGAAAGCCACAGATTCACATTAGTAGTTACACGAATTCAAAGTCCATGTCTGGAAATAATCTGTGAAGTTGGAAACCTTTAAAGTAGGACAATCACTGTCAATCTGATACTTGAATGAAAGTAATGTTCCATTTCTCTTTCATCTCATCTTCCTTTTCTCCTTTTGAATTTTTCGTCATTTGTACTGATGTATCACTAGTGCAATCTCTAGAGCTAAATTACTCAGAGTGAACCATCTCAATATCTCAGGCGATTTGAGGCAAGAAGCATAATACATCTAATCTCATCCTGCTTGCATGTCCCTGGCCAACCTTAGACTCATCACAAAGGCTGGAATATACACTTCCAGTCAAAAGTTTAGGGACACTGTCTTCTTTTGAACTGATTTTCATGTTTATGTTTTAAATGTCCAAAAAAAAACTTGCATAGGTTTTTTTTAGCACAAAACAGCTACTTGCTAATCCTTTGCCTATATTTTACCATCCTCAGCTTCATGCCAATCAAAGTGTCTTCCTTGGTATGAAGAACAAGTTTTGACCCCCTTGTGGAGAATTTTCAGCTTGCTAAATGTGAGTGAGTGAGTGAGTGAGTGAGTGAGTGAGTGAGTGAGTGAGTGAGTGAGTGAGTGAGTGAGTGAGTGAGTGAGTGAGTGAGTGAGTGAGTGAAATTGTTAATTAGTTATTCAGTTAGTTACAAACCAGGTTATGAAGCGCTTTGCATCTAGAAAGATATTGAAAAGCTAAGAGTCCCTAAACATTTGATGAGTATTGTACAACTTAAATGTCCTATATGGAACATATATGAGGTTTAGCCTCCAGTTCTCTGAGGTTTGAAGCAACTTTTATGTGATACACATGAACAATTCATAAGCAAGTGTAAGATATTCAAGACCCAAAGCTTCCAAAAAGACACGTTTCACAAATTCACAGCACGGAAGGACAATGGGAAGACATAGTCATGAATTTCAGATCAATAATTCTTCTGAAGAGGACCTCTTATGACACCTCTCTGCAGGCCAGTACCTGCATATGCGCTGCTTGCATAATAATGTGATCTATCCTCTGTAAGCAGTTATAAATCCAGCTCAGATTTACACCCATCCCTTTCATCACTTTCTCACTCAGGATCCTATCAGCTTTACTGTCTCCACTCCACCGTCTCCCCATAAAAGTGATATATATATAATTCAACTTTCAATGATACCATTGACTTGCAATAAGAAACAAATCCAGAAATGGAAAATGCAGTATAAAAAGCAGTAAGTGACAGGTGCAAGCCAATGATTTACCTTAGAAAGATAAAAGATATGTTTTTCACTGGGTACCATAAAATGTTGACAGCTATTAAGGTTACATCGCAGTTGCTGAGTGACAGCCAAAATGGCAAAATTGTAGAGCACTGAGTAAAGACCACCTCTCCAGCTGTTCTAAGAAACAATTTTGGGGGTAGGGGGTGTCCTCTGACCTGCTGCTGATTCCATGCTGACTTCAGTCAGAGAATCCACAGGCTGTAGAGCCAAAGACAAGCATACTTGCTTCAGTGTGTGGTCAAAATCCTGTCTTCGACTGGTCAGCTCGCTCTGCAGAGCCTGTATCAAACAATAAATTGGTATACTGCTTTATAGAATAAGACCACCCTCAGAGCTGGACCCACTGACCTTAAAGAGTACACTAGACAATTCTAAGAGAATTCTAAAGTGAACTATATTCAAAATGAACTTTTAAGTAATTCACAAAACTTTTTAAAATAAAATCTGTTTTGGGTTATTTGCTCTTAGAGGACACATAAGCATTCTGGTCATAACACCAAAATAAACAATGTTTGTGATTAATATATAATGTAACAGTACTATACAAAAGTCAGAAATAACCTTTCATTTATTCAGTTTTCAGTCTAAACTACCATTTAGTACAAGTTAATGTTTTTTCGTGAGACATTTCTGAAGAGACTAGATATAAGAAAATCAATTTGCATAAAGAAGGGAATTGCATAAAGAAGTAAAATTCCAAGGAAAGTTTAAAAAGAAAAGTTTAAAAGAAAATTACCAAAAGATATAGAGAAAATGTGACTCTAACAACAGTGCAAGGCCTGGTAGACCTGCAATGTCACCATCAGATGAACATTTCATCTTCGAGAGAAAGGAGACAATCAAACTCCACTCTCACTTTAAATCCACCGGTGTTTCTGTCCATCCTTCCACTGTGAGAAAAACTACTCAACACTGTGAGTCTGAAAGGATATGTAGCAGTCTAGAAACCCTCACTGAGAAAAAGAAATAGACAAAAAAGAAGAAAAAGAAGAAATTTTGCAAATCAAGCAAAGAAGCCTCTGGTGTTCTCAGAGCAACTGACTGACTACCCCAGAGTCCAGACCTCAACATCACTAAATGTGTGTTTGAGTTTACTTGTGGAAGTGTGGAAAGATATCCCTGCAGATTTCTTTGAAAAACTGAAGTCAATTCTCCTGAAGGCTTTGGGAGATGTAATAAAGATAAAAATTGGACACACTAAAAATCCTAAATACTTAAATAAAACATATATACTTAAATAAAACATATATTATATAAATACGATTTCTGTTTTTTTCTTGATGCTAAAAGAAAAGGAATAACTTGTACTTAATGGCTGTTTTGGTCTAAAACTAAATAAATTAAGAGTGTTCTCAGACTTTAGTATACTACTGTACTTTCTTGGTTTAGGTGAAAGTCACCTTGAGCACCCACTCTTTCAAGCAGTGAGAAATTAAATGTAATTTTCAGTATTAGAAGCAAAGCTCTTGTATCATTCACTGTGTGTTTTCTGCTGATAAAGCCAGATGGCCGATAATATCACAGTTTGATGTGGCTATTTTTAACCTTTAGTATCATTACACTAAATCACTTCATAAAGATGGCTCACTGGCTGCAAGCTGGGACTGCAGATGTGATTGGATTGAAAGTCTGAAGGACAGATTTTAGTTTATGTCAAAGCAATTGATTAACAAAATAGAGTTGAACTGTATTTTTGCTTTGCAATATATCACTAATTTATACTGCCACTGAAATCATGATCATAAATCAGGGGGCAGTGCGTTAAGCACAGCACCTGATGTGGAATTTGCCAAACAAAAATGTCAAACTTAGCATAACATGGGTTTTGTTAGCTTATTCTTTATTGTACTGGAAACATAGAGTCACACTAACAGGGAATCCCAAATATGGATCTGCTTTACAAACACTAACACTGATCTGAGAAAAGCAGAACATCAAGATAAAACCAAGAGAGAAACAGAAGAGAGGCTAAAACCTTCCAATGAAAATTTTGTTTTGAGGTTTATTAAAGCTTGTATTTAAAGTTTTATTCCTACTATCATATAAAGAGGTAAAGATGAAGTCTATGTATCTATCCCTGTTGATGAAAATGGAATGTAACTGACCATACAGTAGCCTTGTTGCTGCAGTAGAGTATGAACATCCTCTCCAATGGGACTTTGACTGGTCAGCTCCTCATCCTTCATCTTCACCCAGAACCAGAGCTCCTCCAGCAGAGCTATCAGCCCAGCCCATCTCTCACTGTTAAGCTCCACATGTTCCCTGATGGAACAAAACATCTCTTTATGCTGTATGAATCCCAGATAATGATCCCTCAATGAGCTCTTACAGTGTCCATCTGTGTCCACCTAACAAGAAGCCATTTCAGCTGTTATACCACAATTTGTTGATGTCAGAAATTTAATTTTAACATACTAGAGCCATATACAACACATTCTCTATCATTCTGAATTATCATGATTTTACCATGCAAAAAAAAAAAAAATTAAGCTTGAAATGGTTCTACAAAGAACCCAAGGTTATAAATAGAACCATTACATTTACCTTTAAAAACCATTTTTTATTTTAGCACAATTTTTACTTGTCACTTAAAATTAAACCTGTCACTTTAAATTAAATTGTCATTTACAATTAAACTATAGTATATGACTTTTTTTTTTTAAATGTGGAGTTTGATTCATTTCAAACGTATGGATCAAAAGTATAAAGTTTCCAACCAAATTTTTTTTTTGTTGGATGGGATTTTTGTTAACATTCTGTAAAGCTGCTCTGAAAGGACATATTTGTGGACCAAGCATCAATATACACTATATTGCCAAAAGGATTCACTCATACAGCCAAATCATTGAATTCAGGTGTCCTAATCACTTCCATGGCCACAGGTTTATAAAACCGAACACCTAGGCCTGCAGACTGCTTCTACAAACATTTGTGAAAGAATGGGTCACTCTCAGGAGCTCAGTGAATTCCAGTGTGGTACCATGATAGGATGCCACCTGTGCAACAAGTCCAGTCGTGAAATTTCCTCACTACTAAATATTCCACAGTCAACTGTCAGTGGTGTTATAACAAAGTGGAAGCCATTGGGAATGACAGCAACTCAGCGAAGAAGTAGTAGGCCACGTAAACTGACAGAGCAGGGTCAGCGGATGCTGAGGTGCATAGTGCGCAGAGGTCGCCAACTTTCTGCAGAGTCAATCACTACAGACCTCCAAACATCATGTGACCTTCAGATTAGCTCAAGAACAGCGTAGAGACCTTCATAGAATGGGTTTCCATGGCCGAGCCACTGCATGCAAGCCTTATATCACCAAGCACAATGCAAAGTGTCGAATGCAGCTGAGTAAAGTACTGCCACTGGACTCTAGCGTAGTGGAGATGTTCTCTGGAGTGACAAATCATGCTTCTCCATCTGGCAATCCGATGGATGAGTCTGGGTTTAGCAGTTGCCAGGAGAACGGTACTCTGACTGCATTGTGCCAAGTGTAAAGTTTGGTGGGGGGATTATGGTGTGGGGTTGTTTTTCAGGAGTTGGGTTCGGCCCCTTACTTCCAGTGAAATGAACTCTTACTGCTTCAGCAGACCAAGAGATTTTGAACAATTTTATGCTCCCTACTTTGAGGGAACAGTTTTGGGACAGCCCCTTCCTGTTCCAGCATGACTGCGCACCAGTGCACAAAGCAAGGTCCATAAAGACATGGATGAGCAAGTTTGGCATGGAAGAACTTGTCTGGCCTGCACAGAGTCCTGGCTTCAACCTAATAGAACACCTTTGGGATGAATAGAGCAGATCAGTGCCTGATCTCACAAATGCACTTCTGGAAGAATGGTCAAACATTCCCATAAACACACTCCTAACCCTTGTGGAAAGTCTTCCCAGAAATGTTGAAGCTGTTATAGCTGCAAAGGGTGGACTGACATCATATTAAACCCTATGGATTAAAAATGGGATGTCACTCAAGTTCATATGCTCGTGAAGGCAGACAAGCGAACACTTTTGGCAATATAGTATAGGTCTGCGACTGAGGTGCAGCATGCTTGGACGTGTCTGTACATGCACAGTACCTGTTGGAAAAGGCAGTGGTCCGACAGTTTTGGTCCATATTCTCATCATGGCCGATTGCCACGACAGCCTGTGATTGGTCTCTGGAGCACCCTCTGTAGGGATCACTGTGGGCATCAATCTCTGCCTGAATATCCTAAAGAGAGAACAAAGAAACAAGAACAAGCGGAATCTAAAATGACATCAATTCATACTAGCTCAGTGGTCTCTGATTATGTGAATTTACCCTGATCAGTGCTGTCAATATCTAGGACCGAAGCCAAAGCACACAGTCTGAATAGCCGGCTGATGAAAATGTTAGAGGCGAGAAAGGCAAAGAAGTACATTCTATAGAGATGGAAATTGCAACTTTTTATCAGGCCATACTACATAAATATGTAAATGATTGGCTCCCTATGTGCTCAGTGTAACAGAACTATTTTACACATTTCTACATAAAACACTTTCATTTCTTCACTAAAGTGCAATTACTTATAATACAAAGCATAAGATTCTCTTTTATTCAAACTTGCTTCTGCTACTAAATGCTTTTCATCATGGCTCATTGCCTTGATGTAAGGACACATGAATAGTGCCACAGGTCCAAGGAGTCAAAGCCCCTTCTGCAGTTTAGATTGAAAAGATTTGGTTGGAGGATTTTTTTTTTTCGAACTTTTAAGATGTGAGCATGTGGATCGAGCAAGTCCACCTACATCAAAAATCCAACATTGCCCAAGCTCAATAGCAGCCATTAGTATCTCAGAAATATTTTAATTCTTAAAAGACATGGAGCTCTAACTATTGTGTTGCCCAGCATCATTCTCCCTAGCCACACTGTAGCTGCCAACATTTTCATTTACAATAAAAGAACCTGAATGAATCAAACAAGTCTGCAGCCTCATTTTATATGCCTGATTTATAATGACACATTCTCAGTAAAACCTCAGACCTTTTCTATCAGCACCAACTCATTAGTTGGTGAGAGGAATGGCCGTTCTCTCTCTCTCTCTCTCTCTCTCTCTCTCTCTTTCAATTTACAATGGCTTATATGAGACCGGACAATGATATACAGCCTCAGCAGAAGCCTTCTCACACATACTTTTTAAATCTCTGAGGCAGAGAGATGATCCTCCAGCCACACATACCCAACCAGAGACAAATCCTACTGTCTGTGTTCTGTACAACTCCAATTCCAATTAAGGTGGGATGTTGTATAAAACATAAATAAAAACTGAATACGGTGATTTGCAAAGCCTTTTAAACCTATGTTCATTTGAATACACTACAAAGACAAGATATTTAATGTTCAAATGGATACACTTTATTGGTTTTTGCAAATATTCACTCATTTTGAATTTGATGCCTGCAACACGTTACAAAGAAGTTGGGATAGGGGCAACAAAAGACTGGGAAAGTTGAGGAATGCTCAAAAAACACCTGTTTGGAACATTCCACAGGTAAATAGGTTAAGTGGAAACAGGTGAGTGTCATGATTGGGTATAAAGGGAGCATCCCTGAAAGGCTCAGTTGTTCACAAGCAAGGATGGGGCGAGGTTCACCACTTTGTGAAGAACTGCGTGAGCAAATAGTCCAACAGTTTAACATTGAATGCCTGTGACCTTCAATCCCTCAGGCGGCACTGCATTAAAAACCCACATCATTCTGTAATGAATATTTCCACATGGGCTCAGGAACACTTCAGAAAATTGTCAGTGAACACAGAGTTAAAACTCTGCCATGCAAAGTGAAAGCCATATATCAACAACACCCAGAAACACCTCTGGCTTCTCTGGGCCTGAACTCATCTGAGATGGACTGACGCAAACTAGAAAAGTGTCCTGTGGTCTGACGAGTCCACATTTCAAATTGTTTTTGGAAATCATGGACGTTGTTTTTCTGGGCCAAAGAGGAAATGGACTGTCTGGATTGTTATCAGTGCAAAGTTCAAAAGCCAGCATCTCTGATGGTGTGGGGGTGTGTTAGTGCACATGGCATGGGTAACTTGCACATCTATGAAGGCACCATTAATGCTGAAAGGTACATACAGGTTTTGGAGCAACATATGCTGCCATCCAAGCAATGTCTTTTTCAGGGACGTCCCTGCGTATTTCAGCAAGACAATGCCAAGCCACATTCTGCAGGTGTTACAGCGTGGCTTTGTAGTAAAAGAGTGCGGGTACTAGACTGGTCTGCCTGCAGTCCAGACCTGTCTCCCATTGAAAATGTGTGGCACATTATGAAGCGCAAAATACGACAACAGAGACCCCGGACTGTTGAGCAGCTGAAGTTGTACATCAAGCAAGAATAGGAAAGAATTCCACCTACAAAGCTTCAACAATTAGTGTCCTCAGTTCCCAAACACTTATTGAATGTTATTAAAAGGAAAGGTGATGTAACACAGTGGTAAACATGCCCCTGTCCCAACTTCTTTGGAATGTGTTGCAGGCAAATTCAAAATGAGTGAAGATTTGCAAAAAACAATAAAGTTTATCCATTTGAACATTAAATATCTTGTCTTTGCAGTGTAGTCAATTGAATATAGGTTGAAAAGGATTGGCAAATCATTGTATTCTGTTTTTATTTATGTTTTAACATCCCAACTTCATTGGAATTGGTTTTGTATAAGCTGAGCTAAGTCCATTAGACTGCCATACAATCTTCCATTCATTGATATGAGTATATGGACAATGCACTTAATGCTGGAGAGGCTGAAGCTAATTTACCTGTGCAAGAATAGCAATCGTCCTTTAAGATGATCAGGAAATGCAGTAAGAATGCAGTTAAAAATTAAAATATGCTCTTTTCGATTTTCATGATATGCTACCAAAAGCACAAAACCCCTCCTGGACACAAAAGGTTCTCTTCTCTTGGCTCCTCAGATTTTGTAATCAAGACAAATTACAAGCAGTGGAGCGGCTTCTGCTTATTGTAAATCTATGGGAGTAATTACAGTCTTGTTGTTGCTGGAGGGCTAAATCATTAGGAGCCCGTTACAAGCATAATTAAGGTTATGAAATTAAAACTGTGTCATTCCTTCCAAACATGCATTCAGAGAGAAATACTGTAGGCACAGAGTTCTCCAGGCATAATCCATTTTGAAATAAAATTAGAACTTGATGTTCTAAGGTCTACACTGCTTAACTGTTTTGGAATTGGTGTCATAATTTCCTTGCACAGACATTAATCAGTTTACCTAAAAGTCATGACAAACAACACAAGGGAGAAATTACACAGCGGAAGGCAGTGAAAAACATGGAGGTGACATTTATGTGCTGGTTTTCTTGCTTTTTATTTTTCGCTGAAGCTTGTACAGAGGCAAATGAGATCACTCAGCTTTGGCCTTTTTGAAACTACAATAGCCAGACATGTGGTTTTATTGGATTAAACCAGTAGCATTGTAAAGCAAACTTCTACAACAGAAAGCAGAATGTGCAATGCACTATTATCTTCATGTCATCTGCTGCTGACAGCTTCTGAATGGATTCATAATCATTACTGATTATTCAAAGTAGTGACTGTAATTTACTACAGATATCTCAAAAAAGGGTCTTTAATATCAAAATATAGGCACATTTTCTGTGTGGCTAGATTATTCAGAAGACAATTTTCTCAATTTCTATCTAGGCAGATGATGAAAGGCTGATCAGCTGGCTGAGGGGTGTCACTGCAGGCAGTTTTTCTTGTTGCTGGGCTCAAACGAATGACTCTCCCAGTCAGTATGCTTCCTTTCCAGAGAGTAATGAAAGCTCAGCGTCCGCAGCCACACTGACTGACAGCGTCACTAAACAATCCAATGAGGATTTACACTTGTGCACTGTTAAAAGCCAGGACTCTCTTTTGCTTTTGTTTCAATGGGCGGATTTGCTTTTCTTCATCTAATTAAGACATAGATTACATTGTATCATGTCATCAGTACCCCCGTGACCCTGAGGGAGAAGTGGCTTAGAAAATGGATGGATGGATGGATGGATGGATGGATGGATGGATGGATGGATGGGTGGATGGATGGATGGATGGATGGATGTCATCAGTATATCCACCACCAGAATGGAGCTTCTTGAGTAAATTGCTCTGTCAATATAAGGGCTGAATAAAACCATGATTTGCAGTAGAGCAGCTTTTTGCTAATTGTTTGTTCTTTAGCACACATGCATTTTCAACCCTTCTACTGGTTAAAGAAGAATACTTAAAGAAATGAACATTCCATGGCAAAGGTTTTCCTGGTGCAAGTTACATGCACAGTCTTATGTAAAGGTTTGGGCACTTGTGGTCAAATTACATGTTTTGTTGATTTGTTCTAATCACAATTAAGAGTAAAAATCTTTTCAAAATGTCTGTCAATCAGATGTAAATAAAGTCATTCAGAGTGGTTTGATGTGAAATGCTTCAGTGTAGAGAAACTTATTTACTCAGGTTTCAATAAAAGTGGTGGTGATAGGCACATCTTTAGAGTGTTTATGTTTAGTGTTGATAGTGGTAAACCAGTAAGTCTGAAAAGTAAGTTTCTTTGCGTATTATTTTGCCATTCAATGCCTTGCAGCATGAATGAATTTCAGAAATATATTTTAGGCCAAAATCATGACTCAAAATTATTGAAAAACATTGTCACAGGCATCATTTGATATATTCATCCATTTTCTAAGCCACTTCTCCATCAGGGTCGCAGGGGGTGCTGGAGCCTATCCCAGCAGTCTTTGGGTGAAAGGCAGGATACACCCTGGACAGGTCACCAGTCCATCACAGGGCAGACAGACACTCACACCTAGAGGCAATTTAGCACGTCCAATTGGCCTGACTGCATGCCTTTGGACTGTGGGAGGAAACCCACACAGACATGGGGAGAACATGCAAACTCCACACAGAGAGGACTGCGGTCGCCCGGCCGGGGAATCGAGCCCAGGCCCTCCTTGCGGTGAGGCGACAGTGCTACCCACCACGCCACCCGTGATATATTCATAATTGTTTCAAGTAAGAGCTTTCTACGAGCTTTGGACACTTTGGACACCTGTTTCCTGTCAAAACCACTGTGGCATGTTTTACCATTAAATCACTCTGAATGACCTTATCTTAAACTATTAATTATGCAGAAAATGAAAAAATGGTTGGAATTCCCCTTTAACACTGTACATGGAAAAATTACAGTAAATAGATGCACATTGTACTGCACAATTTTTTATTTGCTGAATGTAACATACTAGGCAACACATGTCATGTTTCATGCTTTGGTTTTCCCCAATATGTAAAACTGAGCACATAAAGAGTAACTGTGCATTTAAATTTGAAGAAGTGGGTTCCCTATAAAAAATGTTCTTTGAATGAATCTTATTTTCACAAATATGCAATTTAACCTGTAGTTTTAAACATTTTCATAAAACTGTAACAGAAAGTAAGTTAGTTAACAAACAAAAACTCTAAGTTGTAACTTTGTGCCTAGTGTGAAAAATGCTCAACAGGTTAATCAAGCAGGTTTGACTTAATATTCAATTATAATGAACTGTAAAATGCTATATATACATATATAATAAAAAAAACTCTCCTACTGTTGCCCTGTATAGTAAATAATATCCTGGATACAGCTTATATCTCAATTACATTCCAATTATTCCTGAGCTCACATCTCAGAACACCAGCAGGCAATGTTTTTATTTAAATTAAACTAATATAGCTTAAATTAAATTCATAAGCATTATGGTTTTGTTACTCTCATCAAAGTTAATTCAAGTGAGATGAATGCATTTCATTTGCGTAAGAAATTCCAATAACAGCGCAATGAGACTGTGTCATGATTATGATGAATGGCACACGAGAGGATTTCCTACAACATAATGCCTTCATGTTACTGGAATCTAACTCACATCCCGGCTGGCTGTAACTGCCATAATGAGGCTGACTATCCATAACTCTAAGAGGGGATAGCGGGAAGGCAGTAATCAATTCTGGCTTTATTTCTCCAGCAGGTGTCTGCTAGCAGGGAGTTCCCATTACAGCTTTCAAAATTGCTATGTCAAAGTCTCCAACTAGAACAACATGGCATAGAATGTCTATTAGATATTATTATATGTCAGTGTTTAGATTTCACATGCATGCCAAGTGCCTGGCCTGTTTGAATTTGATCTAAAGAAAGAGCTCTTCAGCAACTTGAGACACCAATCAAAACAAAACAAACTGTACAGAAACCATAGTAAGGCATACTGCCCACACCAGTAGATCAAAATAATAGATAATTCCAAATAAAGTCATCACACCTTACCTTACACAGTTTCTGATATCTTGGTGATGTGAAAGCAACCCTTTGGACTCTGTGCAGAAAGAACATCACTTTCTGTAATGAAGACCTCATCATAGCCATTATCCTCCAGCTGCTGGACCTCTGGAAGCTCCTCAGGATTCTCATCCTACAGATGGAAAAGCCACCTGATCTCTCACTATGTGCTGAGAGTATGTAATGCTAAAAGTCTCTGTACTAGTCCACTTCCACTCCTCTGAACAGTCTGTCTCTGGAGCTGAAGGTCATAGGTGAGTGTAAAAGGTGGCAGAGAGTCTGAATCCAAATGCAGAGCACAGACAAACAGAGAAATCCAGCTCGGCAGCAGTCTTCAGCCATGAACGCTTACTGTGTACAGCAGACCATTTAAAATGTAATGGAATACCATTAGCATAAGAATCTGAAGAACGGCCATGATGCCTCCACAGTGCAACAGCCGGTTCCCTTGTCAGCCAGTCTTCCTGCTTGAGGATGAAATGTGAATGAGGGAGAGACTGAGAAAGGGAGGGGTGAGGAAAGCACATGGCAAGCCACTCCAGACATCCAGCCTTATGAGAACTGTGTCCTCAACTTGCCCTTTTTGTCTAGTAATTGAGTTTAGTGGAGTCATCCTTACTGGAGTGACTGGGGACATTTAATGACCTGTATAAACTTCATTATTATCTTCATTACTCTGTGCTTACCCTCCAACACCACCCTCTAAACTTGTTTCTGTAAATGTCGGAGACTGTATTGTAGAAGCTGTCGTACTGCTTGGTTTGTTTGTGACAACTGCCAATTTTACAGTGTGCATACGGTGTACATTCAGAATATGCAAAAGTGTGTGGATATTATACTATAATTAATTAGGCTACTGCGCTGAAACATTATACTTGCCTGATCGTTCATCTTCATTGTAAAACCTTTTTCCTATTTGACACTGTTAAAAGTGTTAAGCCTGACCTCTAGTGGAAAAACAGTGTAACACTATAGTTAGTGACAAACTGAGGACAAAATTAGATCTTTGTAAACTTAATAAATGTCTTAAACATTATACACATTTTGTCTTCAAGGCAGTTGTTGACACATGAGATAGCAATGGCACTGTGAATTAGAGTAAGAGAAAAAGTGAATAATTTATATTAATTTCAGGTCAGGTAACAAGAGTCCCAGAGTATGGCCTTTTCTTCAAAACTCTTTTAAGCTCTTTTCTAAGCTCTTTTCTGGACCCACCACTCCCCAGAGAAATAAAGTTGCAAGTGTGTCAATTAGGCTTTCTGTGTGTGAACTCTACTCATTAAGCTGCTTAGAATGCAGAGTTCCTTTCAAAGGCTCTGTACTCTGCTAATATCTCTAATATCTTGTATGGAAATTATTCTATTGCAGTGGAATACAACTCTGAAGTCACATAGTCATTGTGTAATCACTGTCATGCCCACATTAAGAACTACATGTCTAAGCTGGTTACTGCTATAGGACAAATGAATGATGGTTTCTGCTTTCGTGCCCTGTGGTACACACAAATCGCCCAAACCTGATACGTTTCGCAGTATGCATTGTAGCCTGTTCAAAAAAATATGTATTATTGTTATACATGTTACTGACGTGTTAATTCTGGGTTATTTGTTCAAGCATACATGTATCATTCATATTTTGAATGCTAAATGATTTCCAATTAATATTCCTAGGTAAACTATTCAAGCCAGTCTATGGATGGACTGGATTTGAGGAACACTCAGTCTCTTTGTAAACCACGTTTTGTAAAGACACTGTAAAGACACAATGATGATTACTGTGGGTGGTTTCCACTCTAAGTGCCCTATATAGGTTCTATTTTTCAGGCTTAGAGTGCATTTCTACCTGTAACTTTTCCCATGACATGACAACAGGACCTATTTTGCTTAAATACAAATAAATACATGCCTTTTACATCAACATGCCTTCACCCCTTAAGCATAGAAAACACTTAACAAACCATTCAGAGGCACTTAATAAGTTTCTCTCTAAAAATCACTGCTTATTACCAGGAGTGGGGTTTGAAGCCACAAGGGCATATGTACAATGGATCATACAACACCTGAACCATTGCTCAACCATCCTGGTTCCTAGACAGTAGTACATGAGGAGGACAAAATAAAGGAAACATACAACAAAGACCTTTAACTTTAAATTGAAACCTACAGGCTGAATGGCTTTAGGTTAGACATTCAGTTCTTCAATTCAAGTTTCATTACAGGTGCACCTTTCAGTGAAACTGTTATTTAATTGGAGCATTATTCACACAGACAAAGTGGAAAGAGGACAGTGGTGTTAACAAGATGTTTATTAAAAAGCACAAAGGTTAAATCAGCATATCTGTGACTCAGCAACAACTGCCTAAGCCTAAGTCATGAAAGCTGGATTCTACAGACTCCGCATAATCTTTATTGCACCCCTGATGAATGAAAAAGGCATTACGAGACCGTCTTAATTTTCCTGTTGGTTGGAGAAAGCCGAAATATTCCTTTGAACCACAATGTCTGTTTGATAGCTGATGTTTCTTTGTGATGTTACCAGTTTGTGTCAGCTCTTCTCAGATTGCTCGGTATTTTATTTGTACCATACAAGTGATCGTGAATATGGCCCACCTAGGGCTGTGATATGTCCATGTAATTTCACAGCCCTGATGAGAAAATATCATAACCGTAAAGTTTAAAACCCAGTGGTTTTGCTTTCTAATGGAAATTTGCCTAATTAGAGACCACTATAGCGTTCTGTAGAACGCTTTTAGATCCCTTTAGGATGTCAACAACCTGATGAAAATCTACATGCACACTACAAGTAATGAGAGCCATAATTACGCGCATGCGTAGAGTACCACTCATGCTCGGTCGTTTCGGGGGTTCATCGGAAGGTTGGTGGTTAACCAGTCGATGCAACTTCACCCCGTTTGGCTGCTTGTTCGTTATTATGCCCGTTACACGAGAAAGAAAGAATGGAGATCTGGAAAATACATATTCTCCATTTTCTTTGCTGTGTTACATCTAAGTGAAGTGCGTCAGTTGCATGTTTCGCCACATTCACTGCAAGTTTAGCCTTTTAACTCCTTAAAGGTCAAGCTCACGTCACACATCGTAACTCGTGCTTTACAGCCATTCATTCTGTGAGCTACTTTTAAGTCCTTTTAAGTTCGAAGAACCTCGTCTCTTCTGCCCACCAGCTCCTGGTTCTTGACATGTTGAACGTTACAAACTTAGGTTACCACGCAACTACTACGTATTTAAAGTTTCCAATTGGAAGCGTTATCAGATACGGGCTCATAGAAATTGTATTACGAATGGCCTCAATCCGGCTGTTTCGGGTTATAAACAGATTGTCAGGGTGCATGTGGTTCAGCGACTTCAACCCGTCAGGAAAACACAAAATGCCATTAGTGAATACTGGACACCACCAGGAACCAAAATAAATTTTTCATAATTTGTATGATTTTTTTTAAGCAGGGAGTTTTTTTAGGTTAAAAAATCTGACTGCTTCTGCTTAAACTAGGTAAGAAATTGAACTTCCAGGAAGACAAAGACACAAAGCACCCCCCCCCCCGCCAGGATATGGAGAAATATCTCACTTGACTATAGAGTCAAGTTTATGCAATGTCCTTTACAGTCCCACGATTTAACTAGCAGTTAAACTCTGTGAGATGGGTTGAAGTGTGAACTTTAGGGTTATTAGAAAAACGTTTCAGTTCCATTTTTTGACCTATAAGTTGAAACATACACTACATACATAACATGTGGTTGTTTGAGCAAGCTTGCTTCATTTATTTGCAGAAAATCAGGCAGAACTTCGTAAAGTCTCAGTACGACCTTGGCAATTGTCATGCTGCTTTGTGTAACATCACTATAATTTATACTCATTCTACTGTACAGGTAGTCATAACAGCCCATACAAGCTTTTGAAATTAATATTCTGCTAATTTGAAAGGACGCCAGTATTATCTCAAAAGCAGCAAAAATGTATTTAGCTATAAATTGTGTCCTGTGTTAAGCTGAAATAAAGACATGATTATAGTGCGTTTCCAACACGTACAATACAGTAGGCTTGGTCAGTGTGTCGACTTAATGCCAAATGTGGTAGTATCAGTATAAGGTCCAATAACTATGCTGTAGCCACACCTAAAACAAAGGAGAAGTACACAGAGTATTTATATTTATGCAGACTAGCTCAAGATATGCATTTCTAGGGGTGGTCGATACACAATATGCCCCATAATACAGAATACATTAATACCTTTCACAATATGTATCGCAATATTTAGTTTTTTGAGATTGGATACGATGGAACAGACAGAATGCACCAGCAGTGCCACATTAAAAAAACACTATCAAAAATTCTGAATACAGTGCTCTTTATTCAACATTTCACATACTGCGCTGCACTAAATTAAAATAACTATGCTTTCTTTGTAATGAGACATGCAGCTGATCAGTGCTCTTTAACTATTGACGATAACCATGATATGCAGACTAAAGCATATTGTGGCGTATTTCAATGCATATTTTGATGTTACTTAACAGAATACAATAAAATACTGTCATATTATCCACTCTATATATTACTTATTGTATTAGCAGTTGGGCCTATATTGGGAAAATATTTTTATAGCACATTTTTCAAGATCTGCTACAGCTACCATTGCTGATGCAACAGTGTAAAGTACTGCATTCTCATCTACTATCAGTTATGTAACGCAAACTAGAATAGAGAAGTTTAAAGACACCAGTAAAAAAGTTACTTCTTCCAAGACATCACACTAAAAGTACAAAGTAAAATTATTTATTAAATTAATTACAAGAGTGAATATTAATAACAGGTATTGGCTGCATAATGTGCCCACTTGACATAGGACATAAAGCGTTCTTGCTCTGCAGACACAATACCCTTTAGATACTTTTAAAATAAACAGACACAACATGAATATTTTTTACATTTCTACAATTCATCTGAACTGTTCATTATTCAACAATTCATCTCCACAAGCACCAGATAAGCACTCTAACATCTACTCAGCACAACCAGTGGACAGAACTATATGAAGATAATATGCACTGCAGTTTTCGTGGTTAACAACACAATGAGCTTGATCACACCCATCAAGCTCAGGCCCCTGGCCTACAGCACTCTCTATACGCCAAGCATGAGGAAGTAAATCAAAATTCAAGAAAGAGGTGAAAGAGGTTAAATGTGCCTGCTTGTTAATCATGTGACCCTCATGCAACAGCACAAGTGGTCAACTGCACAGTTAATTTTCTTGTTCTTTAAAGCTACTATGCCTTTAGTATACAGACCTATAATTGTGAAAGGCATGATTGTGAAAGGGTGAGACATGGCAGTGCATTAACCCATGTTATTCATCACTTATTGCAACACGGGAAACAGCAGCAGAAAAGCTGTCTGCATGGGTTTTTCTTCTTGTATTTCACAGCTTTCTTTATCTCTGCAGTAGCTCTGCCTACAAATTCCTGTGTCGCACACACATTGGCCTCAATGTTGTCCACCATAGCCCCTTGCTGCTCTACTTGCAGAGCCAGCTGGAAAAAGAGATCGCGAATGTCCCGTATGCGACTCTCCAGTTCCAGAAGCTCCTTGTGACGGTTCTCGATCTCATTGAGTGCTGAGCGGAATGTTCTTCCATCTGTGACCAGGTCGTCAGAAAATACGTTCCACTTCCCAGTCTCAATCATCTCTTCAATCTGGTCCCCCGTCACCTCCTTGCCCATGATCTCTGCCTGCCTCTGGATGCGCATCTTGCAGCTTTCCCTCTGTGCCATCTCAGCCTCGTTATATTCAGACATAGCCCCATGGAAGGCACTGGTCAAAGAGATGTACTGGGAGCGTGCCATGCGGACCACTGCAGAGTGAGCTCCATGTTTTTCCTCCAGATCTTTGCACTGCACATCCATCTGCTGTAGCTTTGCATACAGCTTCTCTCCTTCGGCTTTGATGTTGCGTGCAATAGCATTAGAGTCACGTTTGATGCTGCTGATGCGTCGGACGGAGGTAAGGAAACGGGTGTTCTGCTTGCCCAGCCTCTTCACCTCTATCCTGAGGTGGCCTATTTTTTTGTGCATCGACTGGGCCTCCCTGAACATGTCATCCATGACATCCTCACCCTCAAACACCACCGCATGCTGCTCCAGCTCGCCATTGTCTATGTTCTCTCCATTTTCTGCTGAAAGATGCTCCTCCTGAGAGAGTTTGTTTTGAACATCACTTAGGTCACACAGTCTGTCCTTCATTTCTCCTAGAAGATAACAAGAGGACATAATGAGTTCAAGAGGGATTTGACTTGATTTAACAGGTCGTGGCTCAGGGTTCGCTGAGACACATTCATGTTAAGCCTCAGTGATGCTGAGATTTCACTTATTCCAATGCAACTAGCTGCAGATTCTTGTGACTTTTGAATTGAGAACATAGGCCTCTTGAAATTATTCCTGCGTAGGAGCAGAGTTTTTGTTCAGTCACCAAAACCCCCTTCTTGCGAAACCCCCTGCATTATAAAGCCATGCTAGTATCATTGTGTGTCATTTATGACTTGTATTTTTTTCCGAGTGATGGAAATCACGCACTCATGATGCTTACTTCCTACAAGACCAAGTATAACCAAATAGAGAACCAATGGGTGGGGACTTCCCTTAGTAACAAGGACACCAATTAAAAAAAAGTAATATATGTCCAAATCTGTATTTGAATCTCCCCAGAAATCCTTCAATATTGTTAGATAAAAGGAACCAAACATAAAACTGTGTAATCATGAGGTCTGTTTGGTTAAAGCAGAAGTGAGATATTTGAGTGAAGTATATGTAATGTCAGTTAAACACACCTCTGTACAATGGCATCTCTACTTTGACATGAACTTTGACAAGCAGCCCATATTTAAGCTCAGTCACTAAAAACAGAGAGGTCTTCCACATAAGTCAAGCATGGTGTGGTTGAGCACGCTTCAGTAATTAGCGCTTACATACTGCTAACTCGATAAATGCGACAAGCATCAAACCTTATGGTCGAGAACATCTCATTTCTTGTGTCTTCTCTGACCACCTGCCACCGACGCAAGATACAACCACTAAAAAAATCAATGAAATAAAGGTACAAACCCAAAGAAACCGGAAACTATAAAACTGTAATAAAGAACTCCACAACAGCTTACCTTATTTCATGATCTGTCGGCTATCCAGAATTTGCTGGTTTAAACTCAACTGAACGAAGCTTTTAAATTCGCTCTTCCTTCGTCTCACATCGTTGCAGGAAACAGCAGACAAGCGACTTAGTGGGAGTTTCCGAAAGTAGCAGTGGTCGAGTCTTCTACGCTCAGCCTCGATACGGCTCAGTTCATCGAGACCAGAGTTTACTCAGCATTACAACAAACTCCGAACTCTGACTGAGGGAAATGTAAAGGCGGGCTAAACTACGTGATCACCTATAGTCACAGAATGGTCGTAGGTGAGGTAATAATGAAACTGCACTAATTAGCCAAGCGGGCGTTTTCCTAAAGCACAAAGATTTAAAACACTGAATCTTCTGAGTGCTGTTCCTGCCCATGCAAGGTTGCCAGATCCCACAGGCAATCTCCCACCTATTCCATACTATCAATTAGATTTACTTTGAGTCAATCATTCTCTCCTACAGCACAAAGTAACTCACATATATATCAAATTTAACCTCAATCTCACATATTTCTAATTTTACCCGAGTCACCTGTATTAATCCAATACAGTATGGTTTAGTAAAATGTCATTTGAAAAGCACCTGATATATAAGATTAGAGAAATGTGTTTGATTCAGTGGCCTGATTTTGCCATAGTGGTATACAGAGGGAGATATAGAGCCACTTCATTAGATGTACAGGGGATCCAAAGAGACCACATTGACCACATGATTCTTTTTTCTTTTAAACCTGGAAATAAACAACAGAAATAAATTTGTGATATGGACAACGTTGGGGCCTTTGCACAAACGCGGTCAGATTTTTAGGTTTTATTCCTTCCATTGAAGCACATATTGAGATGACGTTAAGGTGGATTCAAGCTACTCATCAGAGGCTTTTGCGCAAACTTATGGAGTCCATGCCGGCCTTAGTGCATGGTAATAAGAATTTCTGAAATTCATGCTCACGTGTAAAAGATTCTACTTTTTACTTAAATTGCTATGCTTTTATATTTTATTATTTGTATTAGTATTAAATTAGAAAAGAATGGCAAAGTATTTTCAGTAGTGGTCTCAGACTTCTTTTGGACCCCACTGTCAGTGTGAGTGCAGTGCTGTGAATGATCTTCCACCCATATAATCCCTGCTCAGTGGTGGTCCTGTGAGGGTTCTCATCATTGAGCAGGATAAAAAAACCCTAATACATTATGCAGAGAAACAGATGAACTACAGTCTGTAATTATAGAACTACAAAGTGCACTAGTATGGTAGGTGGAGCTGATAAAATGGACAACAAGTATAGATACAAGATAGGTGTCCTAATAATGTGGCCATTAAGTGTACCATACTGTGCAAAAATCTGAGTCAAGAAATTTGTTTATTTATCTTGATAAATTTATCAAATTTATCTATTTATCACACATCTTCAGTATGTGTGATATTGCCAATCAAAAACACTGTATAACAGGAGTATAAGTACAAATAAACAAAACAATATAATACAATGTAATACAAACATTTTGTTTTATGTTTATCTTGATTAGAAAAATACAGTTAGAAGAACATGTTTGGTTCCTGACCTCTTGCTGCACTCCAGCCATTGCATGGATTTGTAAATTCCACCAGCAGCACAGCACTCTTTAATGAAAGATGCAAACACAGACATACAATCACAGTACGTGGTTTACATGTTTATATTTATTTATTTTAAAGTTATTATTTTGGACAAATAAATGTTTTCTTCTCAGATAACCAGCTTCATACATAACGTCCTGTCATGCACAGCACCAAAGGTTTAAAATGTGATTCTACATTTGTACACGTATTGTGATAGATACTGTCTGACCACATGTCATTGGGACATCCACGTTCCTCATTTATTTAAAACTGAAGTGTTGTTGGTAAATCCTGACCCTGTCTCCTCCAGTTTCACCACATGTGATTTTACATTTAGCTTCTTCTTTTTTTTCACATCTTTAGCCACACCTGCTAAAATCCAGTGGCCCATTTTTTTAGAATTATTATTTTTGGGATATTTGTAAATAGGTATAATTTGAATTCAACATTTCACTATTTTAGTTATCTTTAGATCAATACATGGTTTCCGAATCAGTTTTATAAACATTTCAGGTTCTATGGGCAGACCTAGTAAGTGGCAGAAACCTGATAGCTACCCTGCAGAAATTGACTGCACAAGGAGAGGCTTTAATCTTTCCTCCCCTCCTAAAACAGCAGTACATTCAGTATAATAGTCTGTGGAGGTCATCATAGCGTTTAAGCAGTTCCATATTTGGGTTTATATCTATTAGCACAATGAACAAAAGGACAGTTTCCTTTATAGATATTCGCCATAGGTTTAAAAGTGTAATCAGTGACCCAGACTGGGACAAGGCCAAGAATGTAGTGGTTCAAAGCAGTGTTTGAAGATCCAATGTCACCTAATTAAATATCTACAGTAATTGATTGAATCCTATAAGGAGAAGTGCTTTCTAGAAGTGAAATGATCGGTGTGGTATTTTGACATGAATATATACATAGAATAACTAAATTTGTAAATAAATATTTTCAGATAAAGACGTTATGTGTACCTGCAGCTGTGGAAAGTACAAAAGGGAATAAGTCTGGGAGGTCTACAAATGAAAACAAGCCTTTTTAGCTAAAATATGTGACATGTTGCTAGAAAGTTCTAAAAAATGTTCTTGTACTGAAGCAAATAATTAGTTCTACTTGAGTACTATACTAATTTGCAAGTACTGAATTATCCATCCAGAGGATTTTTCAGAACCTATTCTCAGTTATCACATTGCAGTACTGCCTTATATCTAAACACATCACCAACAGGGCACCTTTCCAAGATAAGTACTCCTCAAGGTACTTTTCATTGATTTTTGTTATACCAATGTATACAATGAATGATGAACTACTGTCTACAAGGTAACTAGTATTGTATGGGAATATGTGGTGCTGGCCAGCAGAAAATCACCAAAACATGATTATATTATATTGTGATTCTGTGATTATGTGATGCAGTGGAAATTAATACAGAGTTTAAAATCAAGCAGGCCTGATTGTGCCATTGCACTCAGTAATCACTTGCTTTTCAGACTGCAATCTACCCCATTACATATCCTAGTGGGTCTAAACCATCAAAGTCCTGAAAAATTCAAATAGCCTAGGCCTTAACAACTCCTCTGAGTTTGTTTACATGCTATTCAAAAAAAGCAGACAGGCCTTCTATTCAGTCAGAAAACTGGCTGTTAAAAGTTGCCACACAAGATTGAGACACGAATAGCTGCAGGCAGTGTGTGTTCATCTGTATAAGTACAGACTTGTTTCTTGGATATGTTTTAAATGCTTTATTATAACCTCACCACATGGTGGCAGTAGAGCTGAGAGTAGGCTTTACCTCACTATGGGTTGGTTTCCCAGACAGGCATTAAACCTAGTCCTGGACTACAGTTTCTGTTCCCCAGTGAATCTCCATTCAGACGCAGAACTATGCTTAATGCCTGTCCTGGAAACCAGCTGCATAAGTCCAAAAGTTGGTAGACACCTGCTCATTCAACGTTTCTTCCAAAATCAAGGGTATTAAAAGGGAGGTTGTTCTCCCTTTGCTGTCGTAACAGGGATTAACTTCTGGATTAACTTCTGGGATGGCTTTTTCTAGAAGTTGGAAAATTGTTGTGAGGATTTGACTGCACTCAGCTACAGGAGCTTTAGTGAGGCCAAGTACTGATGTTGAGAGAACTACAAACCCTCCCAGAGGTATTGGATGGTGCTCTTTCACTACAGAGAGCACAGTTCTGCTACCCCACAGCCCATGCTGGGGGGGCTTTGTACCCCTCTAGCTGATGCTTAGCATAGTTGCTTGTGCACCTTAATGAAGCTGAATTCAGTTATTAACACTGCTGCCCTTCACGCAGCAGACTGGAGATTGATTTCCCTGCCTGGGCAAGCACATCATGCTACACCAATAACAATCTTTGAGCAAGAATCTTAACACTACATGCTGTTTGTCTACCTCTGAAACATGTTTATACTGGATAAGTTGCTCTGGATGAGAGCATCTGCCAAATGCATGACTGTAAATGTAGATGAGGTGTCTGAATACCTTTGGACATATGGTGTACTTTTAGATATGGAGAGTTTCAGACAGATATATCAGATTTTACTCAGTGTTCAGCTGATGAGTTTATGCTTATGTGAATAAATTAATAAAGCTCTGAAATGGAATGCTACTGATAATTTACTTGGGTTAATTTCTTACACAGCTGCAGCCATGATCTGTTTTGGTGACATGAACATTTACAAACAATTATTTTTACAAGGCTGTAACTCATGTTCACCTAGCTGAGTCCTTGCCAATGTAGCCAATGTCCTTAAGGTCAAAATGTCATTATACAGCAGGTTTTTGTTTAATTGGAAACATGCCCTGAGCTATAATAGTCTTATTTGCAGTTGTTTACACTATTATGTCATGTTACATTGTCAGTATGTTCTTTTATTTCAGTCTTTACTGGACTTCATGACCTCTTGACCGCAGTTTACGGTTTGTATTCACCTATTCATCATAGATGAATGACATTGTGACACAGTGGCTTAAAATAAAATAAGAAATAATTGATTTATTTATAGCCCTGCGATGGACTGGTGACCTATCTAGGATATATCCTGCCTTCCACTCAATGACTGCTGGGATAGGTACCACCCCAACCCAGAAGGATAAGCAGCTTAGACAATGTGGGAGTGTGTGTGCATGTGATTTATTAAGAGACCCTTATTAGTCCCACAACAGGGAAATTTCACCGCCGCATTTAATCCATCTGTGAAGTGAACCACCACATACACACTAGTGAGCGCACACACACACTAGGGGGCAGTGAGCACACTTGCCCAGAGCGGTGAGCAGCCCAATCCGCAGCGCCCAGGGAGTAGTTGGGGGTTAGGTGTCTTGCTCAAGGACACCTCAGTCATGCACTGTCGGCTCTGGGGATCGAACCGGCAACCTTCCGGTCACAAGTGCCATGACTGCCCCTATTGTTATTGATAGTGGTCACACCAAGTACCACAGTTAGTGGTAAGTTATAATACATCTGTTTTGGAGCCATGGTTGTGTTTTGTGGCCTGGTAGAAGTTGACAGAAGAATGTTTTTTCCTGAAGCTAGAAATGAACAACACATACTTAATGACCGCTTTGAATGGATATTAAATAAGGGACAGTCTCTGACTCTTTGCACATCCTATAAATCCAGCTTAAAATAGGTGTATTGTACTTGTCACCGATCCAATACCAGGTATGGGCATTTGACTGATATCAGCAGAAAATGCATTTGAATAATTTTGATCATTTCTAAGCTTAGTACATTTTAAAGAAACCGTTTCAGATTGGTATCAGTACCAGCAGACAACTTCACATTGAAAAATTGGAATCTGTATAGGAAAAGAAAAGTGATACATGAAGTCTCTAATTATATGGTTGTAGGTGGCATTACTGTCATTTTTCATTTGGGTGCACTGCCTCTCAGTTCTCACATGGGGGCAGTCATGGGCTGGAGGTTACGGAACATGACCGGAAGGTGGCCGGTTTGATCCCCAGAGCTGACAGCACGTGACTGAGGTGTCCTTGAGCAAGACACCTAACCCCCAACTGCTCCCCAGGTGCTGTGGATTGGGCTGCCCATCACTCTGGGCAAGTGTGCTCACTGCCCCCTAGTGTGTGTGTGTGCTCACTAGAGTGTATGTGGGGTTTTACTTCACAGATGGGTTAAATGCGGAGGTGAAATTTCCCCATTGTGGGACTAATAAGGGTCTCTTAATTAATAAGGTTATTAAAACATATACAAGATTAAACATCTCATTATCTACAACACACACATTTTATAAGCCGCTTATCCTTCTGGGTCACGGGGGAAATGGAGCCTATCCCAGCAGTCATTGGGCGGAAGGCAGGATATGCCGTGAACAGGTTGCTAGCCCATCGCATAAAACAACACACGTAAGGAAAAATGTTTCAGTGATGGAACCTCCATTGTAGTTCTCTCAGTGCTGCAGCTGCTTATTTCAATGTTAACACAAACACGCCTTTAGAACAAAGGCAGCCTTACATCGCATAGAGTACAATAAAATTCTAGGAACTTACTTTGTTGTACTTTCTTATCTCACTGTTATGTCATGCTTTTATTACGTTAGCTTGTGGTGGTATTTTTGCTGTATACTCAATAGCCTGTTCACTCTCCTCATTGAATTAGCTGTTCTTGCTAAACTGTAGTTTTGCCAGAGAAAGTGTAGAATGCTTAAAGGGCCCATATCCTGCATTTTTCTTGGATTTTATTTTGTCCCTTTAAGTCCACCTATGGCATTTATGTTATAAAAATAAACCTAATTTTAACATGACCATTTACAATGTTTCTTTATCCCTTAGAATTAAACAGGCTGTTTGTGTTACTGTATCTTGGTATGTGTCACTGATCTCTGTTTGGATTGGCTGCACTATATTGTGAAACTTTAACAGTCTTTATACTTTACGTCCGATTCTTATTAAAAAAAAATCAAGGAAAATGTATAGGCTGTGGACCTTTTGAGGCACAATAGTGTACAGAAACGTCATTGATTCTCAGAGTAATTATGCAGGCAGTGCATCATTGTGGGTATTTAAATTAAATTAAAACTTTGACAAAATGCTAAACTCTTTGGTAAAATGGTAAAAGTGAGAGATTAGCTGTTCTGATGGGTTAAAATCTAATTTAATTCATTAAAATGAATACTTTTTGTGAGGATGAAATTCTACTGTGTCTACCACAAAATCCTGTTCAACAAGAAGAATGTAAATATATAGAAATAATGATTTTCCACATATACTCAAGTAGAGGATCACTCACTTTTTTATTCCGGAAGCGTACCGCCTTTCCTACTCAGACCACGCAAGGCAGGATCAGATGAAAAACCTTTGTATAAATGGATAAGCCAATAAGAGAAATTGCATTTTAGCATTTCCGCCCTAATCACTGTGTACAGCTGCCCTCGTAAGGGTTTGTGGCTGACTGCACCTTGTGACAGATGATGATGAAGGATGAAGACATGACAAGCATGGTACCTGATGAAGAGTCAGAAATCAGAATGTGAACTTTGTTTGACTTTAAATGAATGCCTGAAAGCTTTGGCTGAGTGGTTTGCCTGTGTAACATCTGTCTTGTCTGTTACACGAGATAAAGACAAAAGCAATGCATTTGTTACTTATTCTATTGCTTTATTAACTTGATTAAAGACAAAGATCCAAAGTTGTGAGAAGTGAATTGAGAGTGTGAAAGAATAGATGAACCAGTATTCTGCTCTTTCTTTGCTGCTTTTTAGGAATTACAGTGGTCAGAGTTCAATTCACCTCTAAAATAGGTGCCCTTGATTCACTTAGTGTTAAGCAGAGAAAACCAGAGGGCAGAGAGTTCTTGGGAAAGTGGACCATCCCCATTACTCCATTACTAGCACTCTGAATGGCCATTTTTTCTTTAAATGCTACACTGATAGTACATAGGGCACATTAACCAAACACCTCCTGTCCTTAAGACGTATTAAGACATCTTATAGCCCCAAAGATTCTGTGAGAAACACGTCTAAAGGAACCATGATTACCCCACACAGTAGCACGCAGAGGTCCATATGCAGTGTTTCTGTACAGAAGTGGTTGTGGGCATAACTCGCCACTGTGTGTAGTTTTTAAACCCAGGTAATGTCTGAAAAAAACATCAGCTGTTTTTTGTTAGCCAAGCTGTGAGTTGTGACTTAAATTAACTGATCCCATTAACTAAGTATGGGAGGCTGCACAGCAACATCAGTGTTTCAGCTTCTTTTATTGGATTAACATTTATTTTTGTCATGTGTTTTGAAAAGTCTCTTTAGCTCAGTGCTGACTACATCTTTTTCCCCGTTAAAAAAGAAACAACACTGATTACAAATAAACTTGATGTAATTGTTGGTTTAGTAATTAACTTGTCGGTTTAGTAAATACAGAAGTAAAAGGCTTTATTGTGAAGAATATTGTATGGCAGCTACAGTGGCCCCAAAAAGTATTTGGACATTGGTGCCATACTTTAAAATGTAAGTTTGGTGTGTTTAGAAACCAGAATGTCAGAGCAAGTAGCATCTATTTTAAAGAGACCATTTCAAGATCTTTCAAAAGGCAGCTGGTGTGTTTAAGATCGTTATCATTTGAGAAGTTTCTACACAGACGTCTGCAGGTTTGAATCTAGAATGCCTTTGTACACTTTTGATTTCATGAGCCCACAAGCTCACTGACACCACTGTAAGAAAAACAGCCCCAAACTTTGACATGCTTTAAAGAACCCTTAGTGCAGTCTGGTTGGAATCCATCTCCAGGCTTTCTCTATACGTCTACCATCAGTCTGATGTTGTGCTAAAAGTGTGTTTTCTCTGAAACAAAAAGCATTTTCTTAAACATTTTATGAAGTAACCTAAAGAACTTCTGTAAAGCTTTCCAAGGCTTAAAATGTCCAACTACTTTAAGTGCACAACATTCCACATGCATGGAACTAGCTTAACTATACTTTATACAAAATGCTTCCAGATTTGTTTTCCTTTGCATTTTTTATCTATACAGAATTATTCTCCAGGGTTCATATTACACAAACTTCTTAACACTGAAATCTTAAGTTTAGTAATTTATCACGATTTCAGTTAGGACTGAATTTGGGCGGAGGTTATTACAGAACACCGGTTCTTAATTTCACAATCTTATCCTCCAGATAGGCAGCACGGTGGCGTGGTGGGTAGCGCTGTAGCCTCACAGCAAGGAGGGCGGCCGGGGTTCTCTCTGTGTGGAGCTTGCATGTTCTCACCGTGTCTGCGTGGGTTTCCTCTGAGTTCTCCGGTTTCCTCCCACAGTCCAAAGACATGCAGTCAGGCCAATTGGACATGCTAAATTGCCCCTAGGTGTGAGTGTCTGTCTGTCTGCCCTGCGATGGACTGGCGACCTGTCCAGGGTGTATACTGCCTTACGCCCGAAGACTGCTGGGATAGGCTCCAGCATCCCCCGCGACCCTGATGGAGAAGCGGCTTAGAAAATGGATGGATGCTCCAGATAAGAAAATAGTATTATGGAAATATTGGAAGTATTAGATAACTAGACAAAGTTATCTAAATTCTGATAAACCCAGAGGTGTTTTAACGTCTGCCTAACCGTCTGTTTCTGTTGTTTTATACAGTAACACGCAGCGTGGTTCACTACACCTAGCACAATGACATTACATTTATCTAGCTACATTGAAAACGGTGCTTTGACTTAACGTTAAGCGTTTTAAAAATCACAGACACTGCAGACACAATCTCCACCGTTCCCTCTTATCACCTTCGTGTGTTAATGTTGGTGAAAACTCGTCAGTTGCATTCTTACAATGATGGTGGTGAATACTGAGAAGACACAGCTAAATGTGTGTCTCTCAGGATTAATAACGTTAGCACGGTCGGCTAATGCGTCTGGGAAACTGGAGAGCGGCGACGCGTTGATAAACAGAACGAAGCGCTCACAGTTTTCTTCAAATGCATCGTGCTTTAGTTTTGTTTGACTATAATTTTCACGCGAGTAACGGTAGCTAACGTAGCTAACTAGCTATAACTGTCTGGCTAACTAACTAGATTTTTTGATCACGTGTTTACGTTTACTCTGTGCACGTGTGGTCGGTTGCTAGGTAACAGGCTTGACAGTGGATGGTCGACTTCGATCGAGGAAATTAAGATTTCTTAACTTTGATATAAGATGCTGCAAAACAAGAGAAGATTCCTAAATTAAGACAGGATGGGCTTCTGTAATACAAATTTGTAAAAAAAAAAAAAATTATCTTGACCTGTCAGCTCTTAAGACAAAAAGATTACCTGTTGCACTTTTTGCATTCTCACCTAACAAATTATAAATAAACTCTACATATTTAAAGTTTGCATAAAAATATACAACATACTGATCATTTTAATCCACACAAGGCCTGAGATTATAGTACTTGGTCTGCAATGTAGTCTGTTCTTAATAGTTGCTGCCAATGGTAACAGTAGATGTGTTGGAATTTGAATCCAACAGGAACCAGAGAAAGTTACACAGTCCAAACACTCCGTTCTTCATCCTCATCTGAGTCTCAGTTTTCCAGTCACTATGGTACATTTCTATGGGATTCTCTAGCTCATAATTCTGCACACAGCAAATGTTACATTGTGTTTCCTGTGAAACTGCATGGGGTTATGAACTCTGGGGAACATGACCCGGCCAGTGTCACAATAATTATTCATTGTCCCCCAGGGTCGGTGATGGCCTTGAATTACAGTGCAAATCCAAAATCTGTGCATCAGGGCTTACAGCAGACATCATTTGACCTTTTACACTGATGTGTGTTTCCTGCTAGATTAGGAATTGTGGTCAGAAGGCCTACTAGCAGACCAGCAGAGGACACAGTGCAGGTCTGGCTAGGTGTCACCTAATAAGTGACTCACATACATTTGATATAATGTTACATTGTCTGCTTAGTTGTTCTTTCAGTTGATATCTCCTGAATATGTCAGAAAATCAGTGAGCCAAAATGGTGGTGTGAAATACAGCATAAACCACTTTGGATTCAACTTTGTAAGATCTAAATTGAGATACTCTCCTCATAACTGATAGGTAGGACTGATGTTGATATACTACTGAGTGCTTTTAAAAAACTCCATTCCAAACTTAAAAGTGAATGGATTACAAAGATTTATGTGCTATGAAACAGTGCTTTACTTCTGGTTTGAAATTGAATAATCAGAGAAGTCATTGAAGGACTGGGAACATAAGAGAACCATTTCAGGTCGTTTTGAGGGAAGTTGTTTACCATACTCGTGATGCCTGGTTCACATGACCTTGTTTAATCTCAAAATTTCATTATGGTGAAGACTGTTTCTCTCCAAAATAACATTTGACCAGTCACTTGATCTCAATTCACTCTGTGTCCAGGCGATCATGTCTTCCCTTTTTTTTTTAATATTATCTTTGCATACCAAAGTTTGCTGTCAAGGTTTTTAGCCTCTGCATCACTGTTGGTCTTCCAAATGAGCAAGAGACCTCTGACCAATTAAGCTCTACCCTTAATGTGAGAGCAGGCACAGACTGGCTCTTATAATGGGGCTAATTCCCCCACAGATTAACCCAATAACAGGCCACTCTCACAAACCTATTACATAATATGTTTACAAGAACAATTTGATGTCCTTGCACTTTTCTACCCCAAGGGTCCAGCTGAATAGTTCTCACAAAAAACAATGGTTACAAATGAACAGTCTGTTCTTTACTCATTGAAAGTTCTGATGTTGTAATATGATTTGCCTCTGGGTTCCTCTTGACATGGATCCCACCGCATATGTCCATATTAACTTTACAAACATAACAAGTGAAAAGTGATATATTAAGACATTATGCTGCTTTATCTATACTACATTAGCTAGGACTACCATATTTTTTATTTTGTTCTGACTATATTAAATGAACAAGGCAAAATTAATTTCGTAGTAACACCTATAAAAAAAGTATCACTTATCTGTGATATGTATGTAGACTACACTTACATCTTTGAGTGTAAGATTGTAAACTTAACTCAATGCAGGCCTACTTTGCTAAAAGGTGAATTCCACTGATTTCTCAAATTGTTAGCAAAATTAAATGTGTAAGAACAAAGTCACTCAGAGTGGTTTGGTGCAAAATGCTTTGTTCTGGAGAAACCTAAGCTTGTTTCACAGAGGATGTTTCACAGTGATGGTGATCGTAACCAGATGTATAAAGAGTTAAATGCCTCACAGAAAGGTATTACATCAAATGGTTTTGAATGCACTGCCTGATGCCTCATTATTTTATGATACATTTTCAGAAGACTTTGACTTATTGGTGTGCATGTGTATGAATGTATATGTCTGTATATGTCTGTCTTTCTGCCCTGTGATGGACTGGCACCTGTCCAGGGTTTTTCCAGCCTTCTGCCCAATGACAGCTGGGATAGGCTTCAGCTCTCCAACGACCCAGAAGGATAATCGGCTTAGAAAGTGTGTGTGTGTGTGTGTGTGTGTGTGTGTGTGTGTGTATACATAAATACCTTTTTATACTATTTTACCATTAACAACATAACATAAAAAGAGACAAGAGACCCATATCGGTTCACTGGTGATTTTGGATAGTAAATAAAACATCTATATTTGTGTTTGCAGTTCCTGGTTCCTATCACTGTAAAGAAATCCAAGTTTCTCTAAAATCATTTTCAAATCAAACCACTCTGAATAACTTTGTTCACATGGTAATGTCTGAACAGAAATTTTGAAAATCTCCTTTCAGAAGTCTCTTTGTGATTTGTCCTTGTAATGTGTAATTGAACATGGCTGTGTTTTTACAGTGGCCAATTTAAGCTCCACAACTTTCCTATAGTTACATCTTAAGCTCCCTGAGTGCCGGTTGTGCAGGAGTTCCCGATCCCGTTCACAGGGGCACTATGATCTGCACATGATTGTGTTTTCCCTACTCTAACACACCTGACCCAGCACAGAAAGAGCGTATTCACTGAGCCAATGAATCAGGTGTGCAAGATGGTGAAAAGCAAACTGTGGGGTTCTCAGGATTGGGACTGGGAACCCCTGCTGTAATGCATATGAATAATTAGAGCCTAATAATTTAATATTGTTCATCGCCACATCCGCTCATAGATTCAAGTTCAGAATCAGTTGTCCAAATCCGTTAACATCCATCCATAACACCGCAGGGCAGACAGACAGACAGACACTCACATCCAGGGGCAATTTAGCACGTCCAATTGGCCTGACTGCATGTCTTTGGACTGGGGGAGGAAACCGGAGAACCCAGAGGAAACCCACACAGACACGGGGAGAACATGCAAACTCCACACAGAGAGGACCCTGGTCGCCCAGCCAGGGAATTGAACCCAGGCCCTCCTTGCTGTGAGGCGACAGCACTACCCACCACGCCACCGTGCCACCGTGCCACCCTGTGGGTGGGGTGGCAATCCGTTAACAGTTGTTTAAAATTTAGGATGCTATACTGATGCTATATCTCTTATTAAGAAAAGAAAATCATCTGAAAAAACTGTGGAAATCTGAAATATGGCAATATATCACATATATTAGCATTTATGGATCTCACTTATAACATATTTATCACCTATGGACATGTTTGTGAAATATATGCTAACATTTAAAACTGTCCATTTTTGAATATGGGGCTTATATGTTAGTCATATTCCAACAAATACATCCATAAATATGCATCATCACAAATATTTAATATATGACAGAAAACATTATTTGTATATGGATGGCCTATATTACCCATATATCATAACTTCATGTCGTATAGAGTTTTAATATATATTCTTTGTTTCGTCCATATACTTTCTAATGAAGTAAAAATTAGTTGTAACAAATTTATAAAAACATACAAATTGTGAGCTAAAAAAAAACATTGTGTCCTGTCACGTTGAAATAATTTAATATTTAAAATAAAACAAATAAAACATCAACAATTATAAGAGTATTGGTGTGTTTTTAATACATGTATGCATAGTTAATATATTATGCACATTTGCCCAATATTTGATACTTATATGAACACAACATAAATATTAATATATTTTACAATATATGCCTATCCCTTTATGACATATGTGCATATAGGGCCAAACATCAGATTTACATATGGTAACAACCAATTACCAGCAAAAAAGTAATGTAACATTAGTTTTCTGAAGTACTTTCTTGACTCTAGTACAGTGGTGTCCAGTCTTGTGGCCGGTAGTGCTGCAGGCTTTCATTCCAAACGAGCAGGAGCACACACTTCTTTAATCAATGATCAATCTTGTGTGATCCTACTTTGTTGGAATGAAAACCTGCAGCCACGCCAGCCCATTGCGGATAAGATTGAACACCCTGCTCTAGTAGATAGATTAAAGTAACATGATGTTCTTTAATATAACACAAAAAAATATTAATTGTTTTTCAGACTTAAAACAAGTGATCAGTGACCTGGGCCCAAACCCTAAATGAAAAAGCTGAGGACCAGGTAAAGCTATTGGATGCTGCTAGTCAACAGAAGGGTAAAAAACAAATGGCAAATGGGCTACAATGAGCTACAAAGACAAAGAAAGGGATGTCCAGGAAAGCAGGGGAACTACAGCAGGAGCACCAGGGTGATAATCAGCACTGCTGTATTGTAGTAGCTGCACTAGACCAGGCAGTAACAAGAGCACATATACAGCTCAGAGAATGTGCTTTGCTAGTTCTTTTTTTTCATGCTCTAATATTTGACTTAACTGCAATACTCAAGATCATCATAAGCTCTGGTGTTTAAAAAATGGACTGGACTAAATGCTACAAATCTATGTCCTAATGATGTAAACAATAAAAGAAAAACATTGTTAAAAAGTTGTTTAACCCCATCTACAAAACCTAAAGCCTACTGAACAGCCTTCATTCCTAGCAGGAAAATTCACATTCAAACTTCTTTAGATACATACCTGTACCGATAAATGTTGATTTGTTGTAGTTGATCTACTGTAGCTAGAAAATACAAATAAACAACAATATTCAAGACAGTAGCCTAGAAACAATAACAGGAACCCAAGCAAGTAGGCCTGGATCCCAAGCTTCAGAATGTAAAGCATTTAGTCCTCAGTTGCAGAGAGAAATGTCTAATTTTGAATGAACACCTACTGTTAAATTAACTCTTTGTGTTCATTTGTATCTAGCTGGACTTATATAAATCCAGTAGATGTTCATTTTGCTGCATGACAGTGAAAGGGCTGGTTTTCTTCTGTTAACCAGCTGATACAGTTAATTCCCCCTCCTCTTTGCAGCAGTAACTGATTTTACTCTTATAGGAGGGCTTTACATTAAATGTTGGAACATTGCTGTGAGGATTTGATTGCATTCAGCCACAAGAAAATTAGTGACATCAGGTACTTATGTTGAATGGATCACAGGATCACAAACAGCACTCAAACTAATCAGAAATGTATAGGATGGAGCTCCATCACTCAAGAGAACACAGTTCCTCTGCTCTGTACTACTGTAATGGACTTTTCATTGACCTCCTGTCCCCCAGAACCATTGCTAGTTTATAAACATCATCATCATCACTTTTATTTACATAGCACCTTTCTCATGCTCTAGAACATGAACACATGAAACAAAGAGTGCATAAGTAGTAATAAAAGGACAACACAGGTATAACATTCAAGCAAAAGAGGAACACTTCTTCTTCTTCTTCTTCTTTCGGCTGCTCCCTTTAGGGGTCGCCACAGCGGATCATCTGCCTCCATCTTGCCCTTCTACCCGGCAGCTCCATCTCCAACATTCTTTGACCAATATATCCACTATTCCTCCTCAACACATGTCCAAACCATCTCAACCTGGCCTCTCTGGCTTTATCTCCAAACTGCTCCACCTTCACTGTCCCTCTGATCTGCTCATTTCTAATCTTGTCCATCCTTGTCACTCCCAATGAAAATCTCGGCATCTTCATCTCTACCACCTCCAGCTCAGCCTCCTGTCTTTTAGACAGAGCCACAGTTTCCAAACCATACATCATAGCAGGACGTACTACTGTCTTGTAAACCTTCCCTTTCACTCTTGCTGCTATCCTTCTGTCACACATCAGCCCTGACACCCGTCTCCACCCACTCCATCCTGCCTGCACCCTCTTCTTCACCTCTTTTCTACACTGTCCATTGCTCTGGATGGTTGACCCAAGATATTTGAAGTCATCCACCTTTACGACCTCTACTCCTTGCATCTTCACCTTTCCACCTGCCTCCCTCTCATTCACACACATGTATTCCGTCTTGTCTCTACTGACCTTCATTCCTCTCCTCTCCAGTGCAAACCTCCACCTCTCCAGATTCTCTTCCACCTGCTCTCTACTCTCACCACAGATTACAATGTCATCTGCAAACATCATGGTCCATGGAGCCTCCTGCCTGACCTCATCTGTCAACCTTTCCATCACCATTGCAAACAAGAAGGGGCTCAAAGCTGATCCCTGATGTAACCCCACCTTCACCTTGAAACCATTTGTCACTCCAACTGCACACCTCACCACTGTCTCACTATCCTCATACATGTCCTGCACCACCCTAACATACTTTTCAACTACACCTGACTTCCTCATACAGTACCACAGTTCCTCTCTTGGCACCCTATCATATGCCTTCTCTAGATCCACAAAGACACAATGTAGCTCCTTCTGACCTTCTCTGTACATCTCTACCAACACTCTTAATGCAAAAATTGCATCTGTGGTACTCTTTCTGGGCATGAAACCAAACTGCTGCTCACAGATCTGAACCTCTCGCCTTAGCCTTGCTTCAACAACTCTTTCCCATACCTTTATGGTGTGGCTCATCAACTTTATACCTCTGTAGTTACTGCAGCTCTGCACATCACCTTTGTTCTTAAAAATGGGGACCATTACACTGCTTCTCCACTCATTAGGCATCCTCTCCCTCTCCAGGATTTTGTTAAACAACCTGGTTAAAAAGTCCACTGCCTTCTCTCCTAAACATCTGCATACCTCCACAGGTATGTCATCTGGACCAACTGCCTTTCCATTGTTCATCCTTTTTAAAGCTGCCCTCACTTCCACCTTACCAATTCTCTGCACTTCCTGATCCACTATCTCTCCCCCCGTTGTCCTCCTCTCTCTCTCGTTTTCCTCATTCATTAGTTCTTCAAAGTACTCCTTCCAACTACTCAACACTCTCGGTTCACTCACTAGTACATTTCCCTCCTTTATCAGCCTAACCTGCTGTACATCCTTTCCAGCTCTATTTCTCTGTTTAGCCAAATGATACAAGTCCTTTACTCCTTCTTTACTGTCCAGCCTCTCATACAGCTCATCATAGGCCTGAGCCTTTGCCTTTGCCACCATTCTTTTCGCTATGCGACTAGCCTCACACTTACTCCTGCCTACTTCCTTCATCTCTCTGGTTATCCCACTTTTTCTTAGCTGCCTTCTTCTTCTGAATACTCTCCTGGACGTCCTCATTCCACCACCAACTTTCCTTGTCTTCTTTCCTCTGACCAGACGAAACACCCAACACATTCTTGCCAGTTTCTCTCACCAACTTAGCTGTAGTTTCCCAGTCCTCAGGTAGCTCCTCACTGCTGATAACATTTTTAACAGAGATTTAACCCTTGTGTGGTGTTCAGGTTTGTGGGACCCATTTTCAATGTTTACCTAAATAATAAATAATGCAATTTATTATTATTTCATCCTCTGATTCAAGGTCTTTAGCTACAGCTGCTAAAGAAGAACCCTATGCTGGCCACATGTGATATTTTAAATGTCTGTCTCTTTATATGAATTGTTTTGGCTGTATTGATTAAAAAAAAAACAATAATACAGTGGGTCTACTGAGTAACCAAAACATGAACACCCCACAAGAGTTAAATGAGGAAAGATAGGAGGCATCCCAACTACACTTGGGGAGAGCATTCCATTATTTGGGAGCTACTACACCAAACGATTGATCATCCATAGAGATCTATTTAAACCTTGGAACATGAAAAAGGCCTATATTACATGATCTTAAGGTACAGAATGTGACATATAGATGAAGAAACACCTCAAATTATTGAGAAGCCAGGCTGTGCAGAGCTTTACATTTAATAAGAAGAACCTTGTACTACAATGTAATAGGTAAACAGTGAAGAAGGATAGGTGGTGAAATTTTTTAAAGTAGGTGAAGATCCTGGCAGTCTTTGACAGGGAGGCAAGATAGAAGAACATTGCAGTAGTCTGTATTACTGTAATGTCTGTCGAAGAACTGTGATGTCACTAATGCATGCACAAGTGTTTCAGAAACTGCTAGACTGTGGGATGACTGGACACTAGCAATATAATGAAGATAGAAAAATGCTGTCTTAACCAAAGAATTTATATGAATGACCAAGGAGAGTGTGGGAACAAAATAAGAGATTGCAGATGTAGGGGGAAGGCATTATTAGAATCTCATCACTACTGAAGACAAGTACAGATAAACTAGATATCAGTGCTTTGGAGCTCATTAAAAGCATGTTTTGCTAGCATTCAGTTTTCAAAAGTTCACACTAATCCATGACTTTATGTCAGATAAAGCAGGCAGTGGTATAGTCTGAGCAGGGTTGATGCTGATGAAGTTTAAACCATGATGCTGTGTTATATGGCCAAATGGCAGCATGTATATGGTAAAGAGTAGTGGACCTAATACTGAGCCCTATGGGACACCCTTAGTAACACAGTAGAGGATTTATGATTCTAGATTACAGTATGTTGAAAATCCTGCAGCTACAATTCTCACATACACCAAACAAAGCACCCATATCACTTCCATTCTCTATAACTAACACTGCCCCTCATTATTTGTCCTAGCTACTCCACCATTGCTTGTACTCTCAGATCCTGTAATCATGGTCCAAATTTCAAGACTCTTCCATGGGTGGCATGTCATTGTAGCAGTGGCTCATCTCTAGAACAAACTTTTAGACAAGCTTCATAGCATCTCCTAACTTTCAACCTGCAAGTCCCAGTTAAATATTTTTGTCTTTTCTCTCAGTTCCATTCATCCCATTCTGTTATGTTATATTTTTGTGCCCTTCACCTGTATTATGTGTTACGTTTTCCTGTTTTTCCCATGGTGTGCTCTTATTCCCTTTTCTGTTTGAATGGCACTATTTTTGTTGTTTTATTCTAATAGTTCTGTTCTAAAGACATTTTTCTTTTCCTATGTGTTCTATAACTGATTTGTAAGTGGCCTAAGGGGTATTTCACAAAGCAGTGATAACTTAAGACCAAAATCAAGTCTGTCCAATAGGAAAGTTGCTGACATGCATCAGAGCATTATTTTCTACCTTCTGTCATGGTTATAATGGACTTATCATGATACAACTGCACAATGACACACTCATATGAACAAGGCAACTAGGAAATCATCTACATCATGGAGAGGAGGTTCTTCAGTGTGAAAATCAAATAAAGATATCCTCAAGAAACACAAAAAGAAGGAGAAAAGCAAAACGTTTGTTTCTTCACTACCAAAGTTAACTGTTTTTTTTTTTTTCCCAGAGCGTAGTGCTGCACAGGCTCAGCTGACCTACATGTGGCTAGCTTTAAGGTGTTATGTGTTATATTGCTAATTCAAAAAAGCCATCCATCAGACATTCCTAATTTCTTCTCTCAAACCATAATAGGATTTATGTTATGTTCTGGGAAAGGTAATTTCACTAGTTCAGCATTCAGTTAAATAATTGGCATATTATTTTTACAGCAAACTTAAAAATAGAAAATATACGTTGACTAGATTTGTGTTGATTTTACCTGACAAGATATATTTATTTTGCAGTGTAGATGGTGGTTGTGCCACACAGGAGCCCAGAGCCTTAACTATTTTAAAACTGTGTGCCCAGGGGGCCCAATCCTGTCTTTTGCTTCGAGCCCTAGAATCACTAAATCCGCTCCTGTCCACAGCCCAAGACTGAAAGCTTTATGCCTCTCTAGCCAACACTTGGCATTGGGGCATAGTGACCTTAATCGCATGAGCAGCTGCTCCACTGGCAATGCTTTCTATGGAGATTCTGCCAGCTCTCTGTTTAGCTGAATTCACTGGTCAGAAGGGGTGTCTGGATACTTTTGGACACCTTTTGGGGAGACAGAGGAGAAGTTTCCTGCAGTCCAGACCCACACAGCGAGCAGCTTTTCTCCGCAGTCATCTCGGGTCACCCTCTCCCCTCTGCTGATGTTTCTGAGGCGGGACACTACCCTGTGCATGTGATAGCGAGGGGAGGATGGTTTCTAAAAAAGCTCGTGCACCGAGTCAGCGGCACCAATTGGGAGTCCGACCGCGCTGGACGAGGCTAATAACCACGACTCATCCCTGGATATTCCTTCCTTCTTCCAGCGGCTGACGCGTGGATCTCGTCTCGCAACAGGGGGGTGAAGATGGGGGCAATAAGCTCAGCGCAGCGGGACAGCAAGCAGGACACGGTTACCGAGGCCAGCGCGGGACAGGACGAAGCACAGGAAAGCGGAGCTGAGGATAAGGTAAGGCACGAGTCAGTATCAGAGCCTGATGGTTTGCCTGCAGGCAGGGAAACGTTCCTGTGGACCTGCGGTTAAAACTGCGAGGGAAAAAAAAACTTACTGGGCTTTTTTTCTGCTGCTGCAGCCACTGCAGTGGATGTTGCTGTGATGGTGCCAGTTAACCTGCATGAAGCCTAGCCTAGCCTGCACACAGTCTTCACGAATACTTCCAGTTCAGAAAAATACACGAACGTTTACTTAGACAATATGAATGAACACGACGCTCTACTTTTGATATCCTGCTTGGATTTGAAGTGAGCGGTTACCCACTAGAGCAGAATTTCTCTTCACTTTTGGCGCGGTCCACTTTATCAGACTGGCTTAATTAGAATGTACAGGAAGTACAGGACACCGTTTTATTTTATTTTTTATGCTGCCACAATCCACGATGCGGTGCTGAAGGTGGTGTTTGTTGCGGCTTTTCTTAGCATACACAATTAGTTTGAGATGACCGCAGAGATAAAAGTCTATAATAAAAAAAATAAATAAATAAAATGAAACCTGTCCTGTGACTTTTGACTCACCCCGTAGTTCTAGATAACTGCCAAAAGATTTATTCAAACATTTAAATGAATTACTATATGTTACTATAAATACTAACTCATCAAAATACGTTAACTCTGTAACTGTGGCCTTAACTATAACTGTATATATACATATGCCAAACATTTTCTTATTCTATTATTTTTACCTTGTGTGTATTCTCTGTATGTCCTGTGTCCTGTATGTATGTTGCTGGAACACTCTAGTTTCCCTTAATTTTCCATTTATTTCAGTGTAATTCCATCTCTACATAGACATGTTTGACAAACCCATATGCACGCTTAATGTACCTTATTAATGCAGTGCTGTATTTGTGGCAGTCTTCTCCCAAAGGAAATATAGAATTTCCTCCAGCTGCAACCCCAAATAGCAGTTGCATTGATTTTTTTCTGTGTTAAACTTGATGAAGTCAGCCACAAACAGGAAGTCTGATGGCTCTCTTATGTCTTCAGAGATGATTGCTATTTCTATTTCTGATTGATTGATTGTCATTTGAATTATTGCAGAACCTAATTATAATACTATATATTATACTTTGCTTTCCTATTATTTTGTGAGGTTGCAATTTATTACTCATATGCAAATAAAAAAAATCACAGACAAAAAAGAGGTTAAACAGGATTATAAAAGATGAATCACCACTTGCCACCGTGAAGTGAACTCTCATTACATTATCTGCACTAAAGCACACATGATTTGAAATGAAAAGCTTGCTTTTGGACTTAAAAGCAGGCTTATAGCTACAGTATATATTTCTTTTCTATCATATCTAGAGAATCAAATAGAAACTGTAGTACATTTTATTACACTGACCAAATATGGAAGCACCAAAACATTCTTGTTCAGCAACTATGTTCATGTCTGGTGCTTAGGTGTGTATTCTTTGCATGTAATAACATGTATTTATCAACAAACGCTGGGAATCTAAGCAGAGAGCAGTTATAGTCACCTTTTCTCAGTTTGTAGGCCCTTTGTCACTTTGTCACAAAAAATATTTTGATTGTCAGGACAGCTCATAATCAACATCTATCCAGAGTTTTGGCACACTAGGTTGGTATCAGAAATGTTTCTGTACACTTCTGGATTCCTCTCTGCCTGTCATGAGCAGCAACAGCATCAGGGAAGATATGTGAGCCACACGTGCCATTTATTTAAAAAAATTCCTTCCACTGTGTTTTATAGTCAGTGTTTTAGTTTACAGGTCAATTACTTATTACTTCACATATTCACCATCACACTAGAACCGGTTGACTTCACCCATTTTAAATAGTTAGAGAATTAACCACCTTGTTTTCATCCTTTGAAGTGCAAAGATGGGCTCTGTTCATTGACCTGAGTTCATTCCACCACAATGCGACCACTGTCCAGAGTCTACAAGAACAGAGCTGTAATTGGGTTTGAAGGATGTTTTTTCTTAATACAGATGAGGACTTTTAGTTCACCAACAAAGTTGAACACTGAAGCAATTGCTGACATGTTTTTCTAACATAAATTTCAGAGAATTCAGAGAATGCTGTTAGTCAAGTTGACCAAATGGCACTTTTCTTTCTTAGGAAAAACGACATACTTTTATTGTACTTCTGCATGACTCTACCTGGCCTCACTTTATCAGCCCCAAGAAAAGCTGTGTGCACTGGAGAGAGATTTGTGACCTACACATCAAAACTGACTACCTGCAGTTCAGCTTCAATAGTCAAGAGGCTAGTAATAGCACAAAGGGCTATTACTTGAAATAATTCAAAATATTAAAAAAATTAAAGAATTCTTGCAGTGTTTTTTTCTGCCATTGTTTATGCTACATTTCTACAATCTGCTACATTATCTATTTAGGTTTTCACTCTGAGATCTTAGACAACCATTTGATGTGGTCAGATTGGATCACTCCACAGCCCAGTGCTGGAGAATTTTATACCTGTCTAGTTGTCGCTTGGAATTGGGCATGGTGAACTTGAACTCATGTGCAGCAACTCCAGAGCATCTCTTTCTACTTGCAATGCTTTGCTATTGACATACAAACTGTGTTTGTGTTTGTGTGTAAAATGAAAAGGATGTCTGGATACTTATGTAGTTTCGTGTGTTTCAGCTAACAAATTGTGGTAGAAACAGCCAGTGTCAAGCTCATCCAATACAACGTATTTAAAAAAAAATCTTATCTAAGCGATCACATACAGTTGCACTCAAATTATTGAACCCCCTCAAAGTGCAAGGCAGTTTGTAATATAAACAATATTAATGAGAATATACTAAATAATGCCTTAGTAAAAAAAGACGCTTTATTACTACAATGCCCATGTGCAAAATTATTCAAACCCCCATATTCAGTATTTTGTGGCACATCCTTTACACTGGTTCTCATGAGTAGGTGCTCACAAGCTTCCAGCATCTCTCTGTTGGAATCTTTGTCCATTGCAGCTCATTAATGTTCTCATTTCCATGCTGCCACAGCTTTATTTAAATCTCACCAAATATTTTCAATGGGATTTAAATCCTGGGACTGAGATGGCCACTCAAGGACATTCCAGGACTAATCTCTGGATCAAGCTTTGGTCAACTTGGATTTGGAAATCCAGTGATCACCAAGCTTCAATTTTCACAGTAAAGGCATCATATTCTTCTCCAAAACGGCCTGGTATTTAAAAAAATATTTGTTGATTACAAAATTGTTACAAAATTGATTTGTAAAATCTTAGCAGGGGTTGAATAATTTTGAGTGCAACTGTCTTTCTTATAACAATATTTGGTATAATGTGTAATGTACACTTGAAACCACACAGAGAAATCTTTTATTCTCACTTGCATTTGAGCACAATGTTTTTATTTTCCATCCATCCATCCATCCATTATCTTCCGCTTGTCCGGGGTTCGGGTCGCGGGGGCAGCATCCTAAGCAATGAAGCCCAGACCTCCCTTTCCCCAGCCACTTCCACCAGCTCTCCAAGGGGGATTCCGAGGCGCTCCCAGGCCAGCTGGGTGATATAGTCGCGCCAGCGTGTCCTGGGTCTTCCCCGGGGTCTCCTCCCAGTTGGACTCGCCTGTGACACCTCCCGAGGGAGGCGTCCAGGAGGCATCCTAACCAGATGCCCGAACCACCTCAGCTGGCTCCTCTCGACGTGAAGAAGCAGCGGCTCTACTCCGAGTCCTTCCCGGATGACTGAACTTCTCACCCTATCTCTAAGGGAGAGTCCAGACACCCTGCGGAGGAAACTCATTTCGGCCGCTTGCATTCGCGATCTTATTCTTTCGGTCATTACCCAAAGCTCATGACCATAGGTGAGGGTGGGAACGTAGATCGACCGGTAAATCGAGAGCCTTGCCTTATGGCTCAGCTCTTTCTTTACCACAACAGACCGGTAAAGAGCCCGCATCACTGCTGACCCAGCACCAATCCGCCTGTCAATCTCCCGCTCCCTTGTACCATCACTCGTGAACAAGACCCCGAGATACTTGAACTCCTCCACTTGAGGCAAGAGCCTATCCCCGACCCAGAGAGGGCTCTCCACCCTTTTCCGCCTGAGAACCATGGTCTCGGATTTAGAGGTACTGATTCTCATCCCAGCCGCTTCACACTCGGCTGCAAACCGATCCAGCGAAAGCTGAAGTTCGCGGCCTGATGTCCCCAATAGGACCACATCATCTGCAAACAGCAGTGATGTGACCCTGAGGTCACCAAACCGGACACCCTCCATCCCTTGACTGCGCCTAGAAATTCTATCCATAAAAATTATGAATAGAATCGGTGACAAAGGGCAGCCCTGACGGAGTCCAACTCTCACTGGGAACGAGTCTGACTTACTGCCGGCTATGCGAACCAAACTCCAGCTTTGTTTGTACAGGGCCTGAATGGCTCGTAGCAAAGAGCCATGTACCCCGTACTCCCGAAGCACCTCCCACAGAATACCCCGGGGAACACAGTCGAATGCCTTCTCCAGATCCACAAAGCACATGTGGACTGGTTGGGCAAACTCCCATGAACCCTCCAGAATCCTGGAGAGGGTGAAGAGTTGGTCCAGTGTTCCACGACCAGGGCGGAACCCGCACTGTTCCTCCTGGATCCGAGGTTCGACTATAAGCCGGACTCTCTTCTCCAGTACCCCTGCATAGACCTTGCCAGGGAGGCTGAGGAGTGTGATTCCCCTGTAGTTGGAACACACCCTCCGGTCCCCTTTTTTAAAAAGAGGCACCACCACCCCAGTCTGCCAATCCAGTGGCACCGCCCCCGATGTCCACGCAATGTTGAAAAGGCGTGTCAGCAAAGACAGCCCCACAACATCCAGAGCCTTGAGGAACTCAGGGCGGATCTCATCCACCCCTGGAGCCTTGCCACCAAGGAGCTTCTTAACTACCTTAGCGACTTCGGCCTCAGTAATGGACAAGCCTATTCCCATGTCCCCAGACTCAGCCTCCTCACTGGAGAACGTGTCGGTGGGATTGAGAAGGTCCTCAAAGTATTCCTTCCACCGCCCAATGACGTCTTCAGTCGAAGTCAGCAGCACACCATCTCCACTATATACAGTGCTAGTGGCACACTGCTTTCCCCTTCTGAGTCGCCTGACGGTTTGCCAGAATCTTTTCGGAGCCGACTTAAAGTCGGTTTCCAAGGCCTCACCAAACTCCTCCCATACACGGGTTTTTGCCTTGGCAACAACTGAAGCCGCAGATCGCTTGGCCTGTCGATACCTGCCAGCTGCCTCTGGTGTCCCACAGGCCAACCATGCCCGGTAGGACTCCTTCTTCAGCTTGACGGCATCTCTCACCTGGGGTGTCCACCACCGGGTTCGAGGATTACCGCCCCGACAGGCACCAACTACCTTACGGCCACAGCTACAGTCAGCCGCTTCAGCAATGGAGGAACGGAACATGGCCCATTCTGAGTCAATGTCCCCCACCTCCCCCGATATCTGGTCAAAGTTCTGACGGAGGTGTGAGTTGAAGATCAATCTGACAGGTTCTTCTGCTAGACGTTCCCAGCAAACCCTCACTATGCGTTTGGGCTTGCCTGGTCTGACCGGCATCTTCCCCCACCACCTGATCCAACTCACCACCAGGTGGTGATCAGTTGACAGCTCAGCTCCTCTCTTTACCCGAGTGTCCAAAACACATGGCCGCAAGTCCGATGACACGACTACAAAGTCAATCATTGAACTGCGGCCTAGGGTGTCCTGGTGCCATGTGCACTTATGGACATCCTTGTGTTCAAACATGGTGTTCGTGATGGACAAACTGTGGTTTGCACAGAAGTCCAAAAACTGAACACCACTCGGGTTCAGATCAGAGAGGCCATTCCTCCCAATCACACCCCTCCAGGTCTCACTGTCATTGCCCACGTGAGCGTTGAAGTCCCCCAGTAGGACAATAGAGTCTCCAGGAGGAGCACTTTCAAGCACCCTTCCCAAGGACTCTAAGAAGGCTGGGTACTCTGAACTGCTGTTCGGTGCATAAGCACAGACAACAGTCAGGACCCGTTCCCCAACCCGAAGGCGTAGGGAAGCTACCTTCTCGTCCACCGGAGAAAACCCCAACATACAGGCACCGAGTCGAGGGGCTATGAGAAAGCCCACACCTGCCCGCCGCCTCTCACCATGGGCAACTCCAGAAAAGAAAAAAGTCCAGCCCCTCTCAAGGAGATTGGACCCAGAGCCCAAGCTGTGTGTTGAGGTGAGCCCGACTATATCTAGCCGGTATCTCTCAACCTCGCGCACCAACTCAGGCTCCTTCCCCGCCAGTGAGGTAACGTTCCAAGTTCCAAAAGCCAGTTTCAGCAACCGAGGATCAGAACGCCAAGGCCCACGCCTTCGGACACTGCCCGATCCACAACGCACCGAACCCCTACTACTGCCCCTCCCATTGGTGGTGGGTCGATGGGAGGGGGGACTCATGTATCTCCTTCGGGCTGGGCCCGGCCGGGCACCATGAGTAAATGCCCGGCCACCAGACGCTCGCTGGCGAGCCCCTCCCCCAGGCCTGGCTCCAGGGTGGGGCCCCGGTAACCCTGTTCCGGGCAGGGTACACAAGTCCTGTTTTTCTGTCTTCATAGGGGTTATTATGGATCACACTTTGTCTGACCTGTCACCTAGGACCAGTTTGCCATGGGAGACCCTACCAGGAGCTTTTGCTCCAGACAACATAGCTCCTAAGATCATTCAAGCACGCAAACCCCTCCACCACGATAAGGTGGTGATCCAAGGAGAGGTGTTTTTATTTTAACAAATAAAATGACAGTGAGTATCTTTGCTGTTTCCTTCAGATAAGCATAGTCTTTGCATAGTTCTGAACTTCCTAGAAAGTCCATGGTCAAGTGATGACTTCATTACTGACTGGACGTGGTTTCCCTAGTTTAAGCTTACTTGTTTTTTACTGTTTTCCCTATTGGTAAAATAATTAAATGGTGCATTCACCTTCAGTTTTAACCTGTCCCACCTTTTGATCTAGTTGCTACAGAAGAATGGACGGATCTCAAGCCTGAATGAGAAGACAGAGAGCCAGACTGATGAGTCAAAAGGCCCCCATGAGGAGAGGGTCCTTGCAGAAGGTATGTTGATAATCATAGTTTTATTTGAAAATGACTTCCTTTGCTGTTACATTTTAATTATAGAAATGTGTGTTTACAATTTTTCAAACTGATGTTTACCATGGTCTGTTTCCTTGCAACTCTTAAATTTTCCCCCAATTGATGATTTATATAATTTCAGTTGGTTCTGGATATGTAACACTGAAAGAAGATGACACTGAGACAACTGAAGATCTTCAAGAAGGGGATACCTCTCAAGAAAACACTGAGGAGTTGGTCAAGGAGTTGGTCAAGGAGATGGTTAATGCAGATGGTGTGGCAGAAAAAGAGGCTGAAGTTGGTGACAAACAAAATGACATTGAAGTTGGTTTCAAAAAAATGTTTAGATTTGTTGGATTCAAGTTCACTCTGAAAAAAGATAAGTGTGACAAAAGTGATACCGAGGAACCACTCACAAATGAGCAGGACAAAAAAGTTGCAATCTGCTCAGAGGATTCTAGGGACATCACAGAAGACAGTTCCGTCAGCACAAATGAACAGGAAGAGATGCAAAAGGACATAACAGGGGGCGATGGACAAAATGAGTCTAGGAAAAGTAATACAGCTCCTGAGACAGACAATGAAACAGCAGAGAGTCAAATCTCAGAGATCACAGAAAACATTGAGAAAATCACTCCTGATGAAGAAGAGATTGAGGAAGTTACACAAAGCCCTGAGCCTGAGGAGCCCATGTCACCAATTAAGCGATTCTTCACACAGGGAATTTTCGCTACCTTAAGGAAGAAGAGAAAGTATGAAGCACCAAAAGAGAATAAAGAGGATGAACTCAAGAGAACTGACACAGAGGAGGGTGAAAAATTAGGTGAAGATGCACCAGAAGACCGTACATGTGTATGCCTTGACATCTCTAACATTACACCTGAAGAAGGTAGAGAACTGAACAAGCCTGCACCTGAGAAAGAACTAACGAATTCTCAAGAACAAGAAAAAGTACCAGCAAGTCCACTCATAAGGCTTTTTAGGAAACTTTCCACAAGAAGACAGAGAGAAGCAAAACCTACTGAAACAAACCTGACTGAGCCTGGGGAAAATCTAAATGAAAAGCTTCAGTCCTCCACAGAAGTAATCAAGGTTACGAAAGAGGAAGAAGAAGCAAAGCCTGCAGAGGAGGATCAGATCACAGATATTAGCCCTGAAGAGTCAAAAAAGAAATCAGATTCAGCTGTTTCATGGGAATCTCTGATATGTATTGGGTCTAACAAGAAAAGGTCCAGAAAAACATCTGACTCTGAAGACGCAACACAAGATAGAGGCGAAGAGCCCAAAAAAACAACTGAATCACCACTTGTAAGCTCAACTGAAGGTGATTATGACCATCTTACGTCCTCCACTGAACAAACAGGGAGCCCTGCAGAGGAAGAAGTTGGATCTACATGGAAATCTCTTAAAAAACTAGTTACCCCAAAAAGGAAGGGCAGAATGGAAGAAAGTGGTTCATCTGACCAGATACCTTCAGACACTGAGATTACCAAAGATGAATCTTCATGTTCTATAACGAAATTTATTCCAGGGCGTAAAAAGAGGAAGTTTGATGGTCAGCAAGAACAAATGTCTAATGAGGCAGGCAAGGATGCTGGGACAGACAATGAAGATGATGAAACACCAGCAGTTGTTCCACTATCTGAATATGAAATAATTGAACCTGAGAGTTTGAAAGAAACAACAGAAGAAAAAGAACAAGAGAAAAGGGTGCAACCCATGATTGAAGAGGACAAACCTAAAGAACCAAGTCCTTCAGTGAAATCTTCATACGATGTGAAGCCATCAGTTGTGCCCATTTCCTCTGATTATATTGAGGATTTGACAGAGTTCCTAAGCAAACATCAGCAACTTAGTGACATTCCAGAGGAAGGAATTATTGAGGAAAGTGTTGCAACACCAGTATCCTCTGCAGAGTGGACAACTCAAGATGACACGTTAGCTGAAGACATTGTAGAGCTGACAGCTGATGCAGTCACTGCCCCTGAGCCTGGAACTGAGCTATTTAATGGGGATGAAACTACTGAGATGGTATCAGCGGTCTCCCAGCTAACAGAATCTCCTAAAACATCTGGAAATGTGACACCAGTACCACTTGAGTATGACATGAGAGAAGCAGACGTGATCATTCAGGAGGTTGTTGAAACCATTTGCATGACTCCGAGTGTTATGTCAATCACTTCAAAAGACAAAGACCCAGAGGCTCTAGCTGTGTCTGTTTTTCCATGTATTGTAGAGTCAACTGTAACAGCTGAAATGAAAGTTTTAGTTGCCCATGAGAAAGCAGAAGCTACATCCATATGTACAGGCCTTGTTTCTCAGGAAATTGGAGATGTTGAAGAGATTTCTCCTTTAGCCTTAGTTGAGGGAATATCAGAGTCCATTGAAGCTGTGTCAACAGAACTTGTCTCTGAGGACTTGACAAAAGGACCTGAGTTAGCAGGACCTGCAACAGATGGTGTCTGTGCAGCTGAGGTCAAAGAAATAAAAACGGAGCTGCTTGAAGCATTTTTACCAGACAAGCAATACCCACCTCTTGTTGAAACTGAAAAAGAGATGGAAGACATATTTCAAATACATGCAGATTTGATGGAGGAAAGCAGAAAGGGTGAAATTTCTACAGTGGAACAGGAAGGAGAAGTGAAAGATGATACAACAGAAGCAATAAATGGCAATCAAGAAATTGCATCAGTTCAGATGGCGGTTGTCATTGCAGTACAAGGTGAAACTCTACTTCTTGAGAAGCAGGTTACTGCAAAGAATACGACTGGGGTTCCTGAGACAGAGGTTCCCCTGGATATGGCATTAAATATAATGGAACGAGTGCATGAAGAGCCAGCAGTCTACACTGAAGTAAGTGTTGAAGTTGAAAAAGAACAAAGTCTTCCACATACTGAATTATCAGCTACTGATTTTGAACAGGTCACTCTAGCTGATGTAGTTGAGTCAGTAGCACAAGATGTCATAGTCTCAGTACCCGACAGTTCTATAAACAAAGCCTCAGAAATCACAGAGAACATTGTTCAAATCACTGTAGCTGAAGTAGTTGAGACTCAAACACAAAATGTTTTAGCCTCAGAGCCAGCGGAAACTCTGGGTGAAGCCTCAGAAATCACAGAAGGAATGGTTGAGGTTTTTGCAACTGTTGAACCTCTAGAGACCACAGAGGCAATCAGTTTAGTAAGCCCAGTCTCCAGTTCTATCAAAGTTTTGGAAGTGGAGTTGGAAGATGAGGTTCAAATGAAAAATATTCCTTCACTACGTTTTGTGGATAATCATGAAATACAAGTGGAAGTGAAAGAAACTGAGTTAGGAATGGCAAAGATGGCTGTTGAGACGGTACCTGAAGTTGCCACTGCAGTGAATGTGGCAGATATCTATGATAAAGCAGAAGAATTCACAGAAGGAGATGCAGATGAGACAGTTCATGGCATTAAAGAGGGAATTACGGCTGAACCACCATGGGAAGAAAATGAGCTGAACCTAGCAGTCGAGCAAGATTCTCTTTCATCATTTACTAATGATGAAACCACTGTAGTGGAAGAGCCACAAGATGTACCAGAAGTTAAAGAGGACCTCGAAAAAGAGCATCTAGAATCAGACATAACTTCTGTAGAAGATCACAAAACAAAACAAAGCACAGAGGATGAAGTATACACAGTAACTCCTAATGAAGCTGAAAAGCAGGTAGAAAATATACAAATACACGTCATCTCTGAGCAAACAGGTCTCCAAGAGGAATCTGCAAAGGAGGGATGCCAACCATTAATAATGGACAATAACAAAGAAATACAATCAAAGGATCAAAAAACTGATCTGAGTTTTGATGCGCATAATACAGAATCACCTCCAGAGTCTGTAGAAGAAGCATCAGCAATGATAGAGACTAAAAGAACACATATGGTTGATGAAGCTGTGACTTCTGGCATACCTTCAGAGGATGAGCACAAAGAAAGAAAAGCAATGTGTGAAATTACTTCTGAAATTGCTAAAGAATCTCAAGAAATTATAGAGGCAGCTGCACTATCTCTAAAATTAACACAGCTTGAAATTAACACAGACCAACAACAAACGGAAATGATTATATCAAAACAAAAAGAGAGTCAAGAAACTGAATCAAGTGTCCAGATTTGCACAGAAGACAAACAAGTAGCTGAAGATATTGTGGAAGTGACTAAAACAATATCAGAGGTACCTATTGTGTATGTTGAGGAAACAAAACAACAGGTAGTTTCATCTACTGATGAGGGGTCTAAAGAAATTGAACAAACATCTGAAGTAGAGAAAGTAATTATAGCTAAAACTGAAGGACAGGAGACTGAAATATCTGAGGAACCAGTGGCAACAGAGCAGCATGAAGAAGCAACATCAGGTGAAGACAAAGTAACAGTGACTACAGCAGAGGTTGTGACAGTTGAAGCTCCATTGATATTTAAACAGGAACCAGAGGCTTTGGTTACATCTGCAATAGAAGTGAGCGAGCCTGTCGTTACATTAAGAAAACATATGCAAGAATCCAGTGAAAACGTAAGGGACCAGATGGCAGACATTCCATGTATAAGTATCCAGGAACTGGTAAGTACACTGGAGGTTGAAAAAGCAGCAGCCTTTGAAATGGACGGAGAAACTCAGTCTGTTATGGAACAGAAAGAGGAACCACCCACAGCCATTTCTGAAGCAGAGACTGCAGTGTCTGTTGAGCTGGTAAAAGAACCACCAGTGGTCACTGAGAATGAAACTGAGACACCAGTAGTCACACAACCTGAAGTGCAAACACAAGTAATGAACGAACTCAAAGCAGAGGCACTGGAGGTGACCGTACCAAAGGTAGAAACACATGTAGTAACAGAGGTTAAACTGGAAACAGCAGTAGTAACAGAGCTTGAAGTAGAGACACCAGTAGTGACATCAGTGGTAAAAGAACTTGAAGTAGAAACACCAGTGGTAACATCTGTAGCAAAGAATACTGATGCAAAAACCAATGATCTTCCATCACTGATAAAAGTCAAAGAAGTGCAGCCAGTGTTTACTGTCAGTCTACCTGTGGTAGCTCAAGGGAGCACTGTGGGGGAAATGCCAACACAAGACGAAACACCAACAGTGACAGAAACATTAGTACCTCAGCTACAAACACCAGTGTCAAAAGAGGAAGAAACGCTAGTGGAGATTTCCGAAGAAAAGGATGTGAAGGTCATGGCACCAGTTGCAGTTGATGTAAAAGAATCAAAGCTAGAAATGGCTAAAGCAGAAGAGACAATTGTACAAGTAGCAGTGCCAGAACTGGAAGCACAAATACCTGCTGTGACATCAGCAGTTGAAACAAAAACTCTGGTGGGGACATGTGAGGAAAAGAACCTTGAAGCACAGAGTCTTCTTGTTACATCAATAAAAGACATCAAAGAAGTGGGGACCACATTTTTGACATCAGTAGTCAATGATCCGCTAAAAACACAAGTAAGTACAGTGGTACAAACACCAATCTTGGTCCAAACAACGCAAATGCCAGAAGTGCCAACAGTGACACTAGATGTTGAAACAAAAGCTGAAACATCTGCATTTTATGTTACTGCCCCAAAAATTGCAGCACCTGAGGCAACAGAAGTAAAAGTTGAAACAGTAGTAGTACCTGCAATGGAGGTAAAGACACCAGCTGCAGCATCAGTGGTAACAGAGCTTAAAGTGGAACCTGTAAAGGAAGAAGAGAAGGCAGAACCAGCAACAGCTCCTGTTATAATCCCACTAACTGTGGCACCTGAAGTATCAGAGGTAGAAACAGTAGTAGTACCTGAAGTGGAGGTAAAGACACCAGCTGCATCATCAGTGGTAACAGAGCTAAAAGTGGCTCCTGTAAAGGAAAAAGAGAAGGCAGAACCAGTAACAGCTCCTGTTATAATCCCACCAACTGTAGAACCTGAGGTAACAGGGGTAGAAACAGTAGTAGCAACTGAAGTGGAAGTAAAGACACCAGCTGCATCATCAGTGTTAACAGAGCTAAAAGTGGCTCCCGTAAAGGAAAAAGAGAAGGCAGAACCAGTAACAGCTCCTGTTATAATCCCACCAACTGTAGAACCTGATGTAACAGGGGTAGAAACAGTAGTAGCAACTGAAGTGGAAGTAAAGACACCAGCTGCATCATCAGTGGTAACAGAGCTTAAAGTGGCACCTGTAAAGGAAGAAGAGAAGGTAGCAACAGCTCCTGTTATAATCCCACCAACTGTAGCACCAGAGGTAACAGGGGTAGAAACAGTAGCAGTAACTGAAGTGGAAGTGAAGACACCAGCTTCAACATCAGTGGTAACAGAGCTAAAAGTGGCTCCTGTAAAGGAAAAAGAGAAGGCAGAACCAGTAACAGGTCCTGTTATAATCCCACCAACTGTAGAACCTGAGGTAACAGGGGTAGAAATAGTAGTAGCAACTGAAGTGGAAGTAAAGACACCAGCTGCATCATCAGTGTTAACAGAGCTAAAAGTGGCTCCTGTAAAGGAAAAAGAGAAGGCAGAACCAGTAACAGCTCCTGTTATAATCCCACCAACTGTAGAACCTGATGTAACAGAGGTAGAAACAGTAGTAGCAACTGAAGTGGAAGTAAAGACACCAGCTGCATCATCAGTGGTAACAGAGCTTAAAGCGGCACCTGTAAAGGTAGAAGAGAAGGTAGCAACAGCTCCTGTTATAATCCCACCAACTGTAGCACCAGAGGTAACAGGGGTAGAAACAGTAGCAGCAACTGAAGTGGAAGTGAAGACACCAGCTTCAACATCAGTGGTAACAGAGCTTAAAGTGGCACCTGTAAAGGACGAAGCGAAGGCAGAACCAGCAGCAGCTCCTGTTATAATACCACCAACTGTAGCACCTGAGGTAACAGGGGTAGAAACAGTAGTAGTAACTGAAGCAGAAGTAAAGACACCAGCTTCAACATCAGTGGTAACAGAGCTAAAAGTGGCTCCTGTAAAGGAAAAAGAGAAGGCAGAACCAGTAACAGGTCCTGTTATAATCCCACCAACTGTAGAACCTGAGGTAACAGGGGTAGAAATAGTAGTAGCAACTGAAGTGGAAGTAAAGACACCAGCTGCATCATCAGTGTTAACAGAGCTAAAAGTGGCTCCTGTAAAGGAAAAAGAGAAGGCAGAACCAGTAACAGCTCCTGTTATAATCCCACCAACTGTAGAACCTGATGTAACAGAGGTAGAAACAGTAGTAGCAACTGAAGTGGAAGTAAAGACACCAGCTGCATCATCAGTGGTAACAGAGCTTAAAGCGGCACCTGTAAAGGTAGAAGAGAAGGTAGCAACAGCTCCTGTTATAATCCCACCAACTGTAGCACCAGAGGTAACAGGGGTAGAAACAGTAGCAGCAACTGAAGTGGAAGTGAAGACACCAGCTTCAACATCAGTGGTAACAGAGCTTAAAGTGGCACCTGTAAAGGACGAAGCGAAGGCAGAACCAGCAGCAGCTCCTGTTATAATACCACCAACTGTAGCACCTGAGGTAACAGGGGTAGAAACAGTAGTAGTAACTGAAGCAGAAGTAAAGACACCAGCTGCATTGTCAGTGGTAACAGAGCTTAAAGCGGCAACTCTAAAGGAAGAAGAGAAGACAGAACCAGCAGCAGCTCCTGTTATAATTCCACCAACTGTAGCACCTGAGGTAACAGGGGTAGAAACAGTAGTAGTAACTGAAGCAGAAGTAAAGACACCAGCTGCATTGTCAGTGGTAACAGAGCTTAAAGTGGCAACTCTAAAGGAAGAAGAGAAAACAGAACCAGCAACAGCTCCTGTTATAATCCCACCAACTGTGGCACCTGAGGTAACAGGGGTAGAAACAATAGTAGTAACTGAAGTGGAAGTAAAGACACCAGCTGCATCATCAGTGGTAACAGAGCTTAAAGAGGCACCTGTAAAGGAAGAAGAGAAGGCAGAACCAGCAGCAGCTCCTGTTATAATCCCAGCAACTGTAGAACCTGCGGTAACAGGGGTAGAAACAGTAGTAGCAACTGAAGTGGAAGTAAAGCCACCAGCTGCATCATCAGTGCTAACAGAGCTTAAAGAGGCACCTGTAAAGGAAGAAAAGGCAGAACCAGCAGCAGCTCCTGTTATAATCCCATCAACTGCAGCACCTGAGGTAACAGGGGTAGAAACAGGAGTAATAGCTGAAGTGGAAGTAAAGACACCAGCTGCATCATCAGTGGTAACAGAGCTTAAAGAGCCACCTGTAAAGGAAGAAAAGGCAGAACCAGCAGCAGCTCCTGTTATAATCCCATCAACTGTAACACCTGAGGTAACAGGGGTAGAAACAGGAGTAATATCTGAAGTGGAAGTAAAGACACCAGCTGCATCATCAGTGGTAACAGAGCTTAAAGAGCCACCTGTAAAGGAAGAAAAGGCAGAACCAGCAGCAGCTCCTGTTATAATCCTATCAACTGTAGCACCTGAGGTAACAGGGGTAGAAACAGGAGTAATAGCTGAAGTGGAAGTAAAGACACTAGCTGTATCATCAGTGGTAACAGAGCTTAAAGTGGCACCTGTAACAAAAGAAGAGAAGGCAGAACCAGCAACAGCTCCCGTTATAATCCCACCAACAGCAGCACCAAAGGTCCAAACTCTAACAATGGTTGAAACACCAACAATTGTTCCAGCAGTTGAAAAGCCAATCATTGTCCCCGTGGTACAAATACTCACACCTGGCAAAACAGTAGCAGACACAGAACCACCAGAAGTAAAGGAAACATTTGAGGAGGCATTAGTTACAACTGAGGCTGCACCACCATCTCTGACTGAGGCAAAAGTGAAAGTAACAGAGGCAACTAACAAGGTCACTCAAACCATACAAAGTACTGCAGAGTCAAAAGAAGACACAGAGAATCTTGAAGCAGTCAACCTAGTACCAAAAGAGGTTGTCGTCTCCATGGCGACAGCCGAACAACTGCCAGATGTGGATGATGATGTGTGGGAGGATGCTGTAGATGATATCAGAGTTGATGATTGTTCCACTGCCAAAGCAGGTGTCTAATTGCAAGATGGCAACACATAAAGCAAGAGCTTGTAAGTGGTCAAACTACATCCTTCAGAACTGTTGTGCACAGTGAGAGAAACATAAACATAACGTTGTTAATGCTTTAATAATCTATTAATAGTTACATTTACTTTTTAATAGTAAGAACATTTATATTTCAGTGATGCCTTTTTTCATTTTACTGTTTCTTTTACAGGTTGGACAGGCAAACTTTTCAAATGAAGGTCTCTAGAGGCTAGTCTTCAATTACCCTATATAGAAGCATAAGTATTAGTAGTACTTTGAAAGGTTGCGGGCATATGGTACCCAAAATGAACATCTTGCCAAGCCCTAGAGGAGCAATGCAAGGCCAAATTCTGTGAAGTATCACAAAGCATGTCTACAAGAAAAAAACACAATGCTTGACTGGCCCAAAATATAATACATTTTCTGTCCAGTCTAGAAGTATTTTATTTTACAAACCTGTATAAAAACAGGGTACTAATACCAAGCTCTTGAAATAGAGCAATCCAGTACGTTTTGTCATTTAATATTGTAATCTGATTTTGCATCTTCATTTTCCTGATCACCACCCATGAATGTAAGGGGAAGTCTCATATTGCATAATGTTTGAATATATATATAAATATATATATATATATATATATATATATATATATATATATATATATATATATATATATATATATATAAACTATATACAATCTAATGTCTTGTTTCACCTCACCCTCTTGTATCAATGATTACAAGCCTCACAGACATGTCCATCTTTCCTGTAAACCATACTTTTTAGCACCATTATTCATATATGTTCAGTATTACTATTTATTTATGAATTAATTAAGTTCCATTTAAACGAATATGTATCTAGAACTATGATATACCTCTGGGGAAACATTTTCTCTGTAATCCCAATGCATAGAATAATCATACCTTGCTTTACAACTATGTACCCATCACACGGAATCAAGCTCAAATGCATTTAAGTTATTTCTCTGCTGTTTGAATTTTCTAAGATTATGGGAATTTACAGACTGGGAACTGTACTTCCTCCTTTACTACATTCTACATGAATTTAATATTAATATTCTAAATGTACATCCAATCTATCTTGCAGCTGACACATCTTGAATGCTTTCAAAATTTCAATGGCTGCTTAAACCTCATTTTAAATCACCATAATCATTATTAGACATGATTTAAAACTAAGTGCATTAAAGCCAATGTGTAAGTAAATATGTAATTTACGATCATGGAACAGATACAGCACACTGAAAAGTAATAAAAAACATAGCTATCAAATGCTTTTACTATTATTGCAACACTGTATGTTCAAAAGTATAGACACTCTTTGTAATTGATGAACTCAGATACTTTAGGGTGCTCCCAGTGATGACACAGGTGTTTCAACTGCACATGCAGCAACTGCAGAAAGCACTCCAGGATTAGGCTATGGAGCAGTGGAACTGTGTTTTCTGGAATGATGAGGCTTTATCCAATAGCTTTGAGACGAGCTGGAGTCACATTTGTGATCCAGAACTGATCATCCGACAGCAGTACTTGACCTCACTAATGCTCTTGAAGCTAGATGCAATCAAATCCTCACTAGAGACTGTTAGTACAGCAAAGAGAGGATAATCATTTAATTAAATACCTCGGATTTCAACAATAGATGAGCAGGTGTCAAACTTTTGGACATATAGTGTATTTGTGTAACACATTCTGTGTTTCACAGGAGTTTGAACGTGGCCGTTTGGACAGAACTTTCTGAACATTTTAGGTGCAGGAGGTAGCATCCGCTTTAAATCAACCTTTTCATTCAGCTTAGGCTTGTACAGAGGGTACAGTTTGTGCATTTATAAGAAACTGTATTAACAATTAACTACATATATGTTATGTTATTGCAACTGTGTTCCAAACTTTTTATGAACTATTACAAATTATTATTTTCAATTGATTTCAATAAAATAATTTTAAAAGTTCTGTGGATAGACTTTATTAATGGACAGTGCAGATACAGCCTATTAAAATAGTGGGGAAAAAAAACATCTTCTTCCACACAGCACTTAAATAAATAAATTAACTGGGTACAAGAAAGTTTCCTTATAACTAAACAGGTAAAACAGATTCTCTGATCCAGTCATTACAGAAATCATAAAATTTCTGGTACACTTGGTAATATTCTCCTGGTATACATATAAAATCTGGTATTTGTGTTACACTGCAGAAAGGAAACAGTACCTTGTACACATGAATGGTTTTAAAGAAAGAGAGAAGGCTGTGCTGTTAATTGCATTTTTCTCAGAAAGAAAATATGAAAATACCTCAAGTAAAAATGTTCTGTCAAGAAATATTAATACTTCAAATGTTAGACAAAGCTGCAGTTTCTGATCAGTAAGGCTCCAGTTCTGCTAAACTTCCTCAGTGGACATTGTCACTGAACCAGTATTTGGGACAGATTCTTCAGCTATTGAAGTGCCATTTGCATGTTCACCTGACGGGTCATCTTGCACAGGTATCACTGTCCCCTGAGTCAGACACTGATGTTTGAGGACCTCAGAGGGGCTGCAAAACGGCAATGCACACACGCTGCATTTGTAACGTCTGCTTGATGACAAGAAAAGCGCCTCTACCTGGCTGTTGTCTTCCCCACCACACAGCACCATGCTCTGTTTATTCACCATTGTGTATGACTCTGTGCCCTGAATGAGGCACACATGTCTAGAAGCCTGGCTTGCTCTGCAAAAGCTCTTCCCACAAGCACTACATTTGTATGGCTTGCCTGTGTGAATGTACATATGCTCCCGCCAGTGGCTTTTCTGGATGAACTTGCGACCACAAGTTGGACACTCAAACTTGCGCCGTTTTACCTCACGTTCCAGGGCTTCCAGGTTATCTATATCAGCAATATCTGAAGGAGGCGGGGTATTATCCCTCCTCATCTGTAGGTCCGTATCACTCACATCATCACTGTCAACACGGAGAACCTCATCTTCAGCATCCTGACCTTCCAGTTCCATAGTGTAGCCATCTACCATAGGTGACACATGATGTTCAAAGGACTGGTTAGCATGGAGAAGAAGATGCTCCTTTAATTGACATCTCTGGCTAAAGCGACTCCCACAGTGATTGCATGTGTAATGTTTTCTGAAAGACGAATTTCTCCTCATAATACCAGATGTGATATGTTGGATGGAGGTGGTTGCAGGTATCTCAGTGGGGGACTCCTGGCTGTGAACATCTACAGAATTGATTGATTTTGTTTCAATAGCTTCAGAAAAGCTTTGAGTCAAAGCCTCACCACTGTTTTCAGGACACGTGTGGCGCTTGCATGTTTTATTCCTACTGGGCCAACCACATGGCTGATCAGAGATCTGAATCCCATATAGAGAGTTTGTCAAAGGAACACACTGTGCCTCTGGGTGAATCAGGAGGCTTGCCTCTTGTAAAAGAGGATAGGCATGCAGGAATTTCACTCCCTGCTCCAGGTGATGAGGATCGATCATCTGTGTAGTCAGTTTTCCTGTGTACATTAGGTTAAGCAGATAGCTGAAGATTTCTGGCTGTATGTCTGAGGGCTTCAGGCGAACACATTCACTGAAAAACAGAAGTTGGGAAGTAAACTTAAGGTAAAATGAAGGACTGCTCTCTTTTTTCTTGCACTCACTTACACTGTAAACAAGACAACAGCAGGCAACCACAGTTAAAGGGGAATTCCACAGATTTTTCATAACTTCTGCATAACTCAAAGGTCAATATGCAAGCAAAGTCATTATAAGTGGTTTGAGGTGAAATTTACTTGAAGAGTCAGAATTTTAACTGTGGTGATAGGAAACTGCTGAGGTGTTCCATGTCTCTAAAATCTCTCACTGAAAGTTACTACATAAAATAGTTATAAATATGCTGCCTGATCCCTGCGACACAGCCTTACAAAAGTTTTGAGGTATGATTTCGGCCTTTTAGGCATTTTCTAAAAGCTGTTCATGGCAGAAGGATACACACAGAGTACAGTGTTGCAGGCAAAAGTCCCCAAAGAAAACGTATTGTTCAGTTTTAGCACCATTTCACCAAGTTCGTTATATGCACATAAAAACATTACATATACAAACTCAGAGGACACCTGTAGGTTCACTGATTGTTTTGGGTAGTAAATAAAATGGCTGTATTTGTGTTGCATACACTGAAGTTCCAACCACCACCACTGTGAAGAAAACTCTGAGTTTCTTTACAATTAAACAAAATTTTCAATTCCATATATCAAAGACTGAATTATGCAGAAATTATGAAACACTGGTGTAACTCCCCTGTAACCGAATAGCACATTTAGTTATAATGCATAATAATGCAAAACATACACATACATTTTCAGATGTTTGGGTTTAGGTACCTGTCTTGGTGAATGAACAGCATACGAAAATAGTCTGAAAATGCAGCAAGGACCGCCTTGTGAGCTTTAAAATAAACATCCCCAATAGCCACCGTGCAGTCACACAGGAAACCGTACTCCCTCTGAGCACTGAGCCGCTGCAGAAGAACAAGACCGTGGTGGGCCAACTCCATTATTCAACCTACGCACCTACAAATTAGATACCATGCAAATTAAACAGTGCAGTCAAAGAAAATCCCAACTGGTTGTTTGTAGTGCCGAGATGTTTATCATTCATCTCGGCTGGGTGTATCTGATGAGCAGACACAAACACTTAATTTACAGTACTGCTTTACGCACATTACTCTCAACTACATTCTCGTAAACATGGAGAACGGACACCTAATTAAAATGTACACATGCTGCACCAAAGAGTCAATTATAATGTTCTGCTGTAAAAATGTAGTTAGTTGCGTGTAACGTTTAAAAGCTGCAACAACACTAAAGTTATTTAAAATGTATAAGATAGTAGTTAGCGGCTGCCCTAGCGGCACGAAGCTCAAGTTTGCTACTTATTCACCAGCTTCTTCTTCGAATTTTCCCGTTCCACGTCAAATGGCTGAACGCTAGAGTCTAACTGTTACACCATTTAAGGTGGAACGGAAAGTTAGAATAACAAGCCGACTTTCAGCCTCGTCCTAGCGAAGCCAAACAGGATCTGCTTCAGACGTGCAACTCATAACTTTCAGTTAACGCACTTTTTCTAGACTTCAAGAAGATACATTTGAATCCTTGAAAGTTTAAACAAGTAAATTAGCGATGATAATAAGTAAGCTGGTGTGGAAAACAGACAAAATGCCAAAAGCCAGTCGCAGAGTCACTAGGAGTTTAGGTTAGTTAGCGTTAGCCAAACCGTTACCGGGATTCGCCTATTAATTCACTTTCTCTGTAGCTAACTAAATGGCGATTTTAGAATTAACTTACCGTATTCTTCCAATGTCCTTTAAAAGACAAGCCGTGGCCGTCTTCATACTACGACAGCTAGCCAGGTTCGCGGAGAACGGCAATAATTCTCCCGCGGATGTAGTCGGTGTTTCCGGAGTCTTACTTTGAATCACATGATACTAACCCGAGGCTGCAGCTTTCAGCTAGCATGAGCTGGTCGGTTCGTTTGGACACGTTCTTTTCAATACATCGGTCGAATCGATTCACAAATGCAAAGTGAATCGAAGCTACGAAATGTTTAGGTCCATGTTATATGTAAAATATGTAAAAAATGTAAAATGCTACACTATGATATATTCATAACAAAGTCTTTTGATTTCAGGTTCTTTTCTCCCTGTAGAATGCAACACTAGCTAACTTAATTTTCGTGTGCTATGGCCATTAAAGTCTGATTACATTAACGAGTAAAAACACATTCGCTCAACGTCGTTGTGCACAGAAATAAGAATAAAGTTCATTTGACTAATGATCGTGTAAATGAATCACTGACTCTCACGAGTGTTTCATTCAAATGGAATGTTCGAAAGAACCGGTTTGATCAACTGAATCGGACACTACTCTCAGGCACACAGCGCGGGATGCAGAGCGGGACTTCCCCCAGGAGCCTGAATGAACACATGATGTGATATGATGATAAGCCTTTGTTTCACTTCAACTTTTTGTCTTATAACATTTAACACGTAATCAGTAATGACTATCATTTATATATATTCAAACAGTATATAAAAATGCAAGTGAGGTTTTTTATAGGCTGTAATAGCAAACATGGCAACAATGTTTTTCTTCCCATTAGCTGCAGATGATGGACCTTTTTTGAGAACTGTGCACTTTATTCATCTAATCAAGACTGAGAATATTTTACAACTACATTAAACAAATAACAGCGTTTAAATTATATTTTCATTTAAACATCTGACAATACTGAAATTTAAAAGAGTCAGTCACAATATATCAACTCTACATAGACTTTTTCCATTTGGAATTTTTTTGTTGTCTTGCTGGTTTCACAGGTAGTCATCATTCTTCATAACTTGTGCATCTTCCCCCACCTCCTCAGAAAATCACCCGGGCTAATTCAAACATCACCTTCAGACAGAACACAGAAAGATGGACAAAATTGCTGTGACATGAAATTTACAACCCTTTTTTGTTCTTTTTGCAATTTGTGGTTTCTGTGATTGGCAAAGTTTAGGGACTAGTTGTGTACTCATTTGCTTACTTACTCACGTCAACATTAAAACGTTGACCTGGATTGCATAAATACTGGATTACTATTATGCACACATACATTGATTATAAAGTAAATATTAACTAAGATGATATATATATTCTTTTAATTGAGAGTTAACCAACTCAAGTTTCATTAGTAACAATGTCTACTTTTCCTTCTACCATAGGCAGCAATTTAAGTTCAGGTTGAACTTATTATTATTATTAATAATAATAATAATAACAACAACAACAAAAAATGGCAAGGCAGATTCAGTAAAGTGCAAATAAAGCAAGAAGCAAAGTAATATAATCAGTGGGATCTGAAAGCAGCACACACATAATCTAACCTCTATAGTGATGAGAATTACAATCATCCACTCAAGCCGGAGACTGTGCTTTTCACCCAGATGATTCCTCATAAGGTCTGTTAGTTCAGTGCAGTGCTGCAGCTTCTCGTTTACTACCTACACAATACCACATGTGACATAAGGCCACCAACATTTATATACATCATATCAGTGTTAGCCTTCTTTAAGTTCATTAGTTCACACAGGTATAGTATTTATAAAGTTACAAATAAGCATATTCATTAGAATCGTGTGCTTTTCTTAATTTACTGACTGAATGCAAACAAAAGAATGAAAAAGCAGACAAAATATTGTTACCTTGACCCTACGGTTGATATTGAGAAATTGACAGGTTTTGTCATACAGCTGCTCCAGGTCCTCTCTGTCCCAGTAGAAATCAGGTGTGATAAGCAGATCAGAACTGAGGTTTATGCAGTACCTGCAAAGTTGGACAATGTAAACTTAAAAAACATTGAACAAAGTTTTACATGAAAATGTTTATCTCATAGTTTATTTGTTGTTCTGTATGTTGCTCCTTACCTTAGAGCAAACAGCTCTCCTATTTTTTGCAAGACCTCTGCCCTGGACAGTTTAACTGTTTTTCCAGATTTCAGCGTCTGTTCAGAGTATATGGGTATATGTATTGGGAGTGCAACCACACAACTCTAATATTCTTTAGATATTTAGAACAATTCCTTAAGAATTAAAGATGTCTTGCGTTTCAGGAAAAAATCTTAAAAGCCAAATCAGCTGCATATTATTGCTCCTCTCAAAAATGAATTTTTAAGATATTTATTATACAGACTGTATGTCTCTGAAATTAAGAGTATTAATATGGAGGTATTGATCATGCTTTGATCATCAACGGTTGACCAAGTGAATGCCTCAGCAGTGTGTGCACCTTAAAGTAGCTACATTCACTACTTATCTATACTTACATATAGTATACTGTGAATGTTTATGTTTAAGGTTATACATATATAGTGTATAAATGGGGATTACCTCAGGAATTGACTGAATAGATTCAACAAAGTTATCCAGAGAGACCTCCCAAATAGCCAACTTAACTGGAACAAAAACAGGTTTTTGTTTGTAGAAATAAAAAAAAAAACAACTTATATTAAGGAATGACTTAATAAATAAATATCGAGCCCACCTGATAAAGACAGAGCATTGGAAAATGCAAATTTCTCCAGAAGTACTTGTTCGTAGTCCATCTCACTATTAAATATGAAATTTCCTCGATGTAGCTTTGAATTCCCCCTAAGTACATAAACAGTAAAACATTCATCCTATTAGACCACAGAGGCAATATGAGCCATCATCTACAATAAAACAGATTTGACTTTGTACTATATATACATTATAATTATGTACTGTCATCAGAAAGTCATGTTCTGACGTACTCTCCTACTGCATAATTGATCTCTTCATTTTCCCAGTGAACCAAGGCCACCTCATACGGCTGAATCTCATGCTGCTCCAATATTCTCATTGCTTTCTTTACCTGTAATTCAATATTGTATATATACATAGACAGATCTGTTGAGCATTTAAACATTTTGAGAACTGAGAAATTTTACTCAAATTAGAATTCAAAAAAATCAAACAAAAAAAAAAAAAGAAGAAACACACAACAGAGCACTTTTACCCACAGTTGTCTCTGCAACATTCCAGAAAACCACTGAGCCTTCCCTATGAGGAAAAACTCTTTAAAGTTAAATAAACATTAAAGTTTAAACAAACATGCACAGTCTGTAGCAAAACGAAGCCAGTTGGCGTGAGAAAGCGAGCTTTTTGGCTTACCTAAAAAAAAACATCAAAGCGCCGTCACTGGGTTTTGCTGCCATCTCTGTTCCAATCACCAAGACATTAGAGGCATCTGAAACCCAACAAACAGTTCATAATTTTCAATCATAATTTATAACTGTATAACTGTAGGCTGGAAATGAGTGATTCCAAAGTCAATTCTGATACTTAAATGAAATAATGACTAGATAATGAAATGACAAGGTTTATTGCCACAACATCACACTTGAACAAAGATCATGTGGGCAAGAGATTGTTACAAAATGCATCCTCTAACAGTGCGTTCATTGAATGAAACTAACTAAAGTGTATATCACTGTTGTTGTAAGAAAACCTTGTATCTCCAAAATAGTAACTTTACAGGAGAAGGAAAAAACCTACTTCACTTTCAATGAAAGTCATTGGAACCAGAATTTTTCCCATGTCATTTTGGGTAATTTCTTTTAGGTTTCTCATCACAAAATTTACAAACAATGTAAAGAATAACAGATACTTTCAGGTTATGTCAAAAACTGAAAAATGCCAAAAATGGAGACACAAGGTTTTCTTCCGAAAGTAACAATATAATTATGCTTGTTCAATTTACAACCAATGCAGTGTATGATACTGATTGATGACTAATTTTACATTATTAACATTAATTCAGCTAAAAATCTAAACACAAACATTAAATAGTTAGACAAATAAGATAATTCTACAGTTAAACTAACCTCTGGGCAGGTCTCTTATTTCAAAGAAGCCATTGGCCATTAGATCATGACAAAGAGTAGGTAGATGGTACTGGTCCGCAGTTGCATAGGCAATACACTGCATCATATCCTGTAAAATAACAGATCAATGCATGCACAATGAGTTCAGTCATTTCTACCGGACTGCACGTTGTATAAGAGCTACATATACAGACTTTATACGACTTTTTCCACCCGAGATCTTATTAGTATAGGCGACTTGCCTCTTCTGGAGCAGGAAGATTGGCTCTGGATGGCTGTTTTGTCCTTGGTCCCTTTAATGTTCTTTTGCCAGGTAAGCCTCCTTGTTTCAGCACAGACATGGTAGCTGTTGTGGTTGACTGCAATCTCGTGTGTACATTCCATTCTTTGGATCTCATCATTAAGACAGGCGGTGTTTTATTGTTAAGAATAAGAGGTCCTTGAAGCGCACCACTCTGCAGTCCAGAGGACCACGAAGGATGGAGTGTGATGGAGGGGCTGTTCTTGTGGTCTGTGTAAAGGCTGTGTGATGAGGCGCTGCGAGCCAGCAGATTTGGTGGGAAACACTTGGCTCCGGAACAAGAGCCATTTTCCACCCGCTCTGCAATTCCTGGACGTAATCTCCAGAAAGGTCTCCTCTCCAAAGGCTGCTGCAGTCTCCACAGTGCCAGCGCTGAGAAAGATCTGGCTAGCATATCTAGCCACCTGTGTAGATTATCAACATTATGAACCCATCGTTAGTTCGTCAGGAGTCGGGCAGTCTTCTCTGGCATGCCAGACTTTCCTGTCCGCTATTTCTGCTCACTGACCTTGACTGAGACGACAGCAGTAAGTTACGTCAGCTGGCTAGCTGTCAAACTTTAGTCCTTCATAGCTAGTTAGCTAGAAAGCTAGCTAACCTGTATGGCTTTGTATTTTCAGCACTTTGTAACTGATGATCTCAAAAGCTCGTCAGCGACTCTTTTCATAGATTCAATTCGCCTCATGAAACCTCGAGCAGAAGTCTGGCCACTGCACCACGCTCTTGGCACTGTAAGCTAACTAGCCGACAAGGCTAAACTGTAGGTACTCCAAATAAACAGACAGTAACAGCTCACATACACTTTAATTCAGTACATACCACGTGTTCTCTTACAGAAGACACAGCAGCTGGCAGTCATCGCTGAATCTAACAGCGCGTTACTTTCTGTAGACACATTATTTTAGGATTAGGATCAATTGGAATAAAGTTTATGTTGAATAAACTGAACAGCGGGGGCGTGTGTGCTTCAGTGACATCATGCATTGCATTTCAAGTCACGTGATAGAAAGCGCGCTTCGCTTTCATAACCACTCGCACTGTTCCCTAAACCCTACACCATAAACCCTAAACCTTACAGCATGCTCCCTAAACCCTACACCATAAACCCTAAACCTTACAGCATGCTCCCTAAACCCTACACCATAAACCCTAAACCTTACACCATGCTCCCTAAACCCTACACCATAAACCCTAAACCTTACACCATGCTCCCTAAACCCTACACCATAAACCCTAAACCTTACACCATGCTCCCTAAACCCTACACCATAGACCCTAAACCCTACAGAACAAGCCCTAAACACTACACCATAGACTCTAAACCCTACAGAACAAGCCCTAAACACTGCACCATAGACCCTAAACCCTACAGAACAAGCCCTAAACACTACACCATAGACCCTAAACCCTACAGAACAAGCCCTAAACACTGCACCATAGACCCTAAACCCTACAGAACAAGCCCTAAACACTGCACTAAACTCGCCCTGAAGCCTACGCCAGTGTTTCAGACATATGAAACTCAGCACTTGAAGAGGAAAACTGACATTCCTGAGAAAATTCTGCTAGGCGGCCTCAGTTCCTCCTAGAAAGCTGCTAACGTTATTTTAGTAATCATCTAACGCAGCTAACGCATTTTCCCTTTCTTTTCATACACACGTGATTCTGCGTTGGAAGTGTAAATGTAAGAGATCTGATCTTTTCAGACATGTTGTGAAATCTCTGGTCTGGTCCGCTCACTAATGCCCCCTACCGGCGGAGCCAACAGCACGTCTGTTGCTTAGAAACACTGGAAACACTGACACAACGGTGCTCAGGATATTCACTATCAGAAGAAGGAAACTTCACAGATAAAAGTCTCGAAGAGATAACTGTGTGAGGTAAGAAATTACAACCCACTTCATAGAAATAAACCTCGCCGTCACTGCTCATTTCTGAACGATCACGCCTAACAGAAACTAAAAGAGGTTCAGCTGCAACTTAACTTTAAGGAAGCTGCTGCTGCTTCAGTCTGCTTAAAGTTTCATTCTTGGACCAGATCTGATCATTTCATAGCCCGACATCAGTTTGCATCTTATACATGTATATTTACGTATAATTAATAGCCAAACTGAAAGAAGACCATTAGAATGATCAGGATTAAAAATGGTTTTGCTGTCTAATGAGGATTGGCTTAATGGTTACTATTAGAATCCACTATTTTTCTGTAGTATACAGTCAGATCCCTTTAGGAAACTAAGCTTCCTAGTGTATCTGGAATCAGTCCCACAACACCTGTTAAACCTTTAAAAATCCTTTAAAGTGTTACATAAACCCACCAGGAAAACACAGAATACCATTACTGACTTACTGGACAGAAACTCCAGAAAGGTTTTTTTAACAGGGTTAAAATAAGGTACTGATATACTGGTATTGTGCCCTGGTCTGATTGTTGGCAATTTTAGGAAAATGTATCCACAACTTTGAAAATGTGAGAAGCCGTGGTAGTACAAATGTAGTTAATCTGCACCCATTTAAACAGAAAGGCCATTGCAATGGATGATTCTGTGATGCAGCAGCACCTGGTTCACTACAAACAGGCCACAGAGTCTGCACGAGAAGAGCTAGCAGCTCTCCAGACCAAACATCAAAGCCTCCATTCACAGGTCATCATTATTTATTTGTATTTTTCTAATAAAGAGGAGATGCTCTCTGAAACAGCCTTACAAATCATGTGTATGTTTCACTTCAACAGCTGCTGGATGCTCGGTCAAAGATTTCATCTCAGGAGGCTTTGGTGCAGGACCTGAGAGAGGCAATCGACAAACACCAGGAGACAGAGGCCCGCCAGTCTTCTCTCATCAGTTCCCTCAGAGAACGCATTCACAACACAGAAAAAGAAATGGCCTCTATCGCCTCCTCCAAAAGTATTATGGATATGAAATTACAGGCACTTAGCAAGGAGAATGAAGAAATTAAAGAGAGAGCACAACAAATGGAGATCAAGTCGAAGTAAGCATTGTTTTTTTACCTGCTTTGATGTCTTACATATTTACATTGTTGATTAAACTCTAAATAAGAAAAATATTGACTGTATTTTTCTAGAGACTGTCTTAGTAATTGGAACAAGACAAAGCAAGAGGCAGGTGATTTACAGAGGAGGTATGAGGAGTTTGTATCAAGACTAGCCAGCAAACTCTCCATTGATTTGGCTGAGAGCGATAAACCCATGGAGATGATCATCTCTTTGGTGAGTGAGAGATATACTTTCAACACAAACATTTAATATTTTCCCTGTTACTAAATAATCTGCATCTTAGGTTGGCCAGTGCTGCAAGGAGAGAGACAGACAGAGGACTCAGATAATTGCACTAGAGGAGAATGTAAAGTCTCACGAGGTGGAGTGTAAGGCCAGCAGGGAGACGGTGAGGAGACTAGTGGCTGATTTGGACCATGAACAGAAACTCTCAGCCAGCCGTGCTAGTGACCTGAACTCAGTCAGACAGGTATACTCTCTTTATTTTATCTGACACAAAAAATGTTAACATGTAAAATACAGCAAACAGGAATGTTACAATTAAGATACAAGCAAACAGAGGAAACGTCTTGTCTTATCCGTCCTCACAATTAAAAATTTTTACAGTCAAATAATGAGAAATCTGCACTTACGGATCACAGTCGGCAAGGAAGTGTTTCTCATATTTAGCAAAAAGGATGTACTGGCAAGCTCACAAATCCAGTTATCGCTCTTTATTCAATTATTGCGACATTACTTGAAGTTGACGCACTGGAGATGACTATTTTGTTAGCCGGCAATTCTTTTTTGCTCATTTCAATTCTTTAAGAAATGATTAAGTGCATCATGAAATATCACATTTTTTCTTAATTCAATTTGACAATTTCAGTACGATTAAAAAAGACATTTAAATGTGTCTATATAAATATACATAGATTAAAATATACACAACTGTGACTGGACAAATTTATACAGTAGTGGATTTAAATTAACAATAGTCTGTTAGAATTTTTATTTTGGCCAAAAATGTGTTGAAAATGAAAACAACACCCAGTACCGAATATCATTATTATCAGTTACAAATAGTTATAACATTCCAAAGTCAAGTAGAATTCCGACCCTAAGATTGATACATCAGTTCACTTTTATATCCCAAAAAAAAAACTAGTGCTTGTTTGTGTTTCATACAGATGAGAATGATTTTGATATCTTAGTTGTTTTGATCCCTATTCCTGTTGCATATTATGACTTCCAGGAACTTGATTTTGTGCTGCTGAAAAAACAGAATTTGGAAAGAGAGAATCAGAGTCTGAAGAGCAAGCTGCAGGAGAGAGAGCTTGCCCTTACTGCTGCTCAAGCAGATTCTGACAGCTCCGAGCAGCGTTCAGAGGATCTGGAGCGCAGGCTGCTCAGGAGCCAAAATGAAGCTCAGGCATCACACAGCCGCATGGAGGCCTTTCTGAAGGAAGTGGAGGTTGTGCTTGGGGATCTGCCTGAAAGTGCTCTGCCTAAAGAGGAGCGTGTTCTGGATAAGCTCAGAGAAGTCTGCAGAAGAGACAAGAGCAGCAATGCAGTACTGTTCACACCTCAACAAGAAGTTTTCCTACGCTCTTAAAAAAGATGGTTCTTCAAGGGTTCATTTAAATGGTTCTTTGCATGGTGAAATGGTCTTTCAGATTGACAGAGAATGTGTTGTATATAGTTCTGAATAGAACCTTTTTGCCATTGTTCCAAAGTCAAGCTTGAAGAACTCTAGAACAATTTCAGTAAAGAAACCCTTGAAGAATCTTATTTAAGAATGTATGATTTAGAAAAACTGTAGTTAGATCTTATCTAAAGATCAAAATTGAGGAACAATGTCTAATATGTTCATTACAGATTTATCTACCAACTTTTCATCCTGAGTTGAGTCAGCTGTGTGAATTTTTGCTGATCAAATGACATTATACTAAATAGATAAAAATTGTCTCCTAGCAAAGGCACTACAGAACACACCACATCATGCTAGGCATAATCATTGACTTTTTGCAACAATCTGAAGGCTGTCTTTACACCATGCAGATGTTCAAAACCCCACAATGTATCACAAGACTCATTACACCATTGTCAGCCAACAGTTGGACTTAGCACTGTATCTGCATAAAACAGTTAGACCAGTCAGCCCACATCAGTAGCATGATCAGATACTTTGAAAGCAGAAGGATCAAAAAAAAAGGATCAAACTAAATCTACATTTTCCTGTGTGTACTGTTTAATATATGCTGCAGTCTGTGAGAGAGCTGGAGGTCAGGCTGGCAGAGGTGTCACAGGAGCATGCCAGACAGACAGAGCTGCTGGGAGCAGCAGGGCAGAGAGAACAGCAGATCCAGTGCAGGGTTCACAAACTGGAGTCTGAACTACTCACTGCAGGAGTCAGCAAGGATGGACTGAGTCATGAAAAACAACAGGTGAACTGACAAGGAATCACTCTGTCGCTCTACTTTTTGATACTGTGCTTGTTTTCCCACCAACTTAAAACAGTTGTAATATTTAAAATATTTTAAGGCCCTTAAACTGGACATATGCCACATATTTGTTTTTGCAGTAATTCCTGAACAATAAGCCTGCATTATAAGCAGGTGTGAATAGTAACTCGGTACTCGATGGATTTATTCTTTCCTCAACGTTTTCAGATGATGATACTTTTGCTTCTTCAGAAGTGAGGAAAGTATTCTACCTTTTTATTCAGTTCAAGTCATTTGCACTTGAATAATATATATATATATATATATATATATATATATATATATATATATATATATATATATATTTAATTCCTTTGTTGTGTTGGTGAGAGCATCTGTACTTGCTTTGTGATTGATCAGACCTTTGGCTCTGGAGGTTTATCACTTTATTTCAGACAATATTTTGGAGTGCATCAAAACAGAAAACTGGCACTTAAAAAGTTTCTGGTCCTATGCAAATTGTTTGCTTTTTTATGGGTTGCTTTTGTACTTCTACTCAAGTTGATTTGAAAATGTACTTCTTTAGTTTATTAAACTTTTAGGGTAGTCTATCCACCGCTAAGTGTAGGTGGTTCATATAGATGTGGAATTTAGTAGTCCCCCATAGCCTTCAGTTGTCCATTTTGTTATTTCTCATGCAGTATTTGACATTTCTGGAGAAGCTCTCTGAAAAAATGAAGATTGAACACATTGCCACTGACTTGGGCTTTGACATGAGACTTGAGGCCATATTGACACGTGCAGAACAACTGACCAGACAAGAGGGAACTGCTTTAGTAGAAACTAAAACTTTGGCCTACAGCCTTCAGAAAAAGGTTTGTTGGTTATGCCTAAGAGAATAAGAGTGGGCTTATACATGAATGGGCTGAGATGTAGGTCCTGAGTTCTGACTGAGGTAATATCTGTTGTTATTGGTGCAGGTGAAGGAGCAGAAGGAGAGGTTGGAGAGTAAGGAACTACACATGGAGCTGCTGAGGAGGAAGGTGGCCCAGCTGGATGAGGAGAAGAGGAGCCGCTCGGCTCTATCTGTGGAGCGGGATGATGCTACACTGGCCAACAGGAAGCTGCAAAAGAAGGTGGAACGGCTTCAGGCTGAGCTTAGTGTCATGCGTTTCTCCAACACTGAGCTAAAAGCCCAACTTGCTGATACCAATGAGCTCAAGGTAGAGGGAAGGAGAGCACTGGCTCACAGACCAAGCAGAGGCAGAGTGATTTAACTATATTTAAATAGAGATCAACAAAATATTTACACTGAAAAAAGTGATGCACTTTATTTACTCAGTTCAGATGTATGCAGTATTTTCTCATGAATGAAATATATGACATATCAGCAGAGTTTTGTCTTTACTTTTGGCAGTAGTTGTGTTGTAGTATTTTATTTACAAGAAACTGCAGATATTTATGTCAATGCATGTCTTTTTTCAGTGTTTGGAAATTTAATTGTAACACTTATTTTAATGCAGATACTTCTATACTATAAACAAGTGATCAAAAGTTTGGAAACGCTTGCCATATTAACTTTTTTATATACAGTATTTACTTATACAGGGTAGACTTTAAAACTGCAAACTATTCACTCAGAGTATTTTTAGATGTTTCTAAGAATATTTCAAGAACTCTGTGAACAAGATATCTGCATTAATGGCACTTTTGAAATATTTCTGGATATTAACATCCTTTTTTGATTCTATTCAGCTTTTTTAGTCATTTTAGTAAGTGAGTAGCCTTTATTTATATATGACTTTAATACTACAGGCTACGAAGTATTAATACAATATTAAATCATGTAAGAGGAAAAACACCAATAACATTATTGCTTACCTACAACACAGAAACTAGAAGAAACCCTCTGCTTTGTTCATCATTCTGGAAACATTGCTTTATTATTAAAGACCCATGAAGTTGCACAGGACTAAAATGTTATAATGATTTTATCGTGTCTGCAATGAATTTGGTTCTGAAAATCATGAATCCAAACTTTTGAATGGTATTGTGCCTAATATTATCTGAAATTATTATGTGTAATAAGGCTTGTACGACAGGAAACTATACTGTGCCACATTTCAGAATTAAAATTTTTTTTTAAACATGTAAAGTTCATAGTAGCTCAGGTTCTGCTGTGTTTGGTGCAACAAGATCAGAGTGATGGAACAGAAGCAGGCCATCGAAGAGCAGAGTAAGAGTCTGGGCAAACTTGAGAAGAATAAGGCCAAAGTGGAAAAAAGACTCACCACAGTGAAGACAGAGTTAGAGATCCAGGAGTACAGAGCCAGAGATGAACTCCTGCAAGCACAGAGGCTGCTCCATAGCCAGGCCAATGACATGGCAGAGCTCGCCCAGAGGGAGAAAAGGGTACAGTAACAGACGGCTGTGCATTACAGTATTCCATTTGATTTAAACACCTCATAGGTGTGTCTCTCTTTCTGCCGTTGTTTCAAAGTAGATTCTGAAAATTAACCACTCACTTTGTTCTACATTACAGCTGCAGGACTTCTGTACTGTGGTGTCTCAGATGTTGGGAGTGGACATGCCAGCCTCTCTCCCTAGTAGTGAGGTTATTAAAAGGTTGGATGTTCTGATTCATTCCGGCCATCATCATTTCCCTCTGGCCTGCCACTGTGCAACACCACATCATCCGCACCTCATGGTCTCTGCCTGCTCCAGCCTTACAGAAGGTTCTCTAGGGCCTGAAGTACAAGCCCTGCCCGCACCCCCCGTTACAGATGGATGAGAGGGATGACCCCAAGTGCCAATGAGTGGTTAATAGATAACCATCATTACACTGTTATACGGTATTTAATAGGCAATTATGTATATGTGATGATTGAGATTACTCATTATTCAGTCATGCTAAATCAGGTCTGTTGTGGTGGACATTGTGAGGCATGTGCACTATGAGTCACGGTCATCTTTGTCTGTAGACTGTTTGAATTAAAATGTTTCTACTGATTGGGACTGGAATTACATGACTGGTAAGTTACTAAAGTGAAGTTTTGATGGCTGAATGAACTGACTTGTTTAACTCTGTTCACACTAAATGAAGAATCCTTAAGTATCAATGCCATTGAATTTAATTTTTGTTTGTATACTTTTGCATTATTACAAAAAATACCACTAAGCACTTTATGTGTATACTATCTTTGTTTTCAGTGCAAAGGTTTCTTAGGCCTTAGCAAACTGTACACGGATAAATATCATAATAGTGCTTTTCCATACAATACTGTATTTTTCATTACATGTAAGTTGATTATTACAGTAAGTTAGTTACAATTAAGATCAGTCTTCAACAATGACAAATCTCATAAATCAAACAACTTTAAAAGCAAAAGATTACCACATGCCAAAAATACATATAAAAAATAGTTGCAATATATAGTTTTAAATGTTATTTTTACAAGTTTTCATTAGTTATAAGCAATTTCATGTTATATTCTTTGCATGAAATCAAATGTCAATACTTTTCATGATACAAAAAAACAAAAAAAGAAACTTCAGGCCTGGTGACATGAATGACAACTGCTCAGTACCAATCTCCAGTTAAAATCCTGTGCCATCCAGTTAAAAATACAGCTAAATATCTTTTTCTCCTTTTTTTGATATTGGAAGAACTTTATTAGTACCACTAGCAGCCCACCTGTCTTGTATAAGTGTACAACTTAGAACCACCGGTCTTACAGTGTATTAGGTTTCAGTGCAATAAGCTTCTTTAGAACATCTACAGAGACATGAGCAGAATCAGCAGCTATACAACAACACATTAATGATTGGCTTTGGCTGCTAATGTAGTGGTACAAGTTAGTTGTCCAGAACGCATCTATAAGGACTCTTTAATAAAAACCCAGTCTCATATAGGTGGAGGCCCATTTGTGTAGCTGAGCATAGGGTGGAATGATCGGGCAAAGTTGTTAGACTGGGCACATTTGTAATCCTCCGCAGACATAGGCACCAGGCAGGCTAAGGCCACCAGCAGCAGCAGCAGGAGCTGCACAGGCAGTGAGGCCCAAAGGACTCGTTGGAGGAAGGTTCTGCACCAGGAGCGTGGCTCTCTCTCCTCAGAATGGGAGGAAACGGATCCAGCGGCGTTGGGGGACCTGCTCGCACAAGGGACAGAACAGATCAGACTGGCCTTAGCTGGGCTACCTGCACTGAAAACAGTAACGCACTGAATTTACATGACTCAAATATATATGCTGATATCAACAAAACGTATTACATTAACACAAATGTATCTTAATTGTGCTGATGGATTACATTTTATTCAAGCAGAATTGATGCAAACATTTAAATCAAGTATATGCATTAACTTTTACAGTGCACAGAGCGTTATCCCTTAGCACCACTTAAAAGTGTACAAAATTGTGTCCAATTTAAATGTCTTTTGGATTTCAGAGAATATTTAATATGCTTTATAACTTTTTTGTATTTAGTGTATTTTGTATTTAGTATTCATACTTGCCTGATTAAATATAAAGTCCATGCACCTTCATGTAGAATTCATTACTGCCTTTTTGTCTTACCGAATATATTGCTGCTACTTTTCATCAGAGGACACTTTAGCTGACATAGAGAGTTAGCTTGAGGGAAAGGCAAGCCTTGCAGGTATTAAGAGCAGTGAGGACCACCTCAAAAAAAGTGTTCCTCTTGCCATACTGTTACAGAGCTATTACAATGCATGCCAACAGGAGAGAGCGCTGCCCAGAAGCTGCTCTACTGGAGAAGCAATTGAAGTGCCATATGTTATTTCACTGCAAGAATTTGATCTAATCACTGAATTAAGGGAGAATTAATGTGCATTATTTACACCATATAGTATTTAGCAACGTTACAGCCATGTTGTAGCATTTTGCAGAAATCTGAAGTGGATTGTTGTTCAAAATCTCAGTCTAGCTAGTAAATCACTACATAGCAAGACAGAGATGCAGAACAATAAGTTCAAGAGGAGGCTTTACTTTTCATACTGTGCAGCTTAAACCTGCATTTTCGGACTCGACTGAATGTGGCTCTTCGCAAACTCAGCATTTGAGGACCTCCCTTTTCACATGCCCCAGTCACTGAGCCTTTTTTTCTGAATTGTGATGACTGTTCACCACTAAGGTATGCTTAGACTGAATAACCGTGCCCTCCTACACTCCACAAATGGAGACTTGAGAGGAGCAAATCAAAGATGGCAGATTGGAGGGGGAAGAAGATGGTAGATTAGTTATTGAGAGGATGTGACACACAAGAAAGAGAGGAAGAGAGCTGGATAGACTGCTGCCAAGGCTTTGTTCATTGCAGACGCTTGCTGGCTATGCAGACAATGAAGGAGTTGCTCAGCAGCAAATAGCCAATGTTAATTGTTTTTTTTCAGCCACAAAGGATAAGCAGAAAACTCTGCAATATAACTAGAATAAGCTCCTAGAGCAGTATAAAATCTTTCTCCGGTGCATGGCCTCCCACTAATGTTAGCTGTCTAAAACCCCTAGCCTAAGTGTCTAGAATCACAGAAGATGATGGAATCCATTGACATGAGCCTAAAGCTTTGTTCTGTCACTGGCCTTCAAATTGATACAGGTGATCTGGCTGGGCTGTGGGGCTTTAGTCAATGGCATGGCGTTTTGTAAAACTTGGGATCAACCCAGAACCAGTGATGCCAGCGTCTACAGTTAGGTCATGAGTTGAGTTCCATTATCTTCCAAGTGTTCTAGAAACCAGTAGACAGGTACCTGCGGTGTGGACTGCTCACAGAGGGTCCAGGCTGTGACAGACTACTTTTGCCCCGTGGCTGTTTGCAATGAACAGGGGGGTAAAAGAAAGAAAGAATGTTTCAGTCCAGGCAAATAAAGACAAAGCTATCGATGAAAGAAACCCAAAAAGAAGACAGCAACAAAATCAAATGGGGGGTGATGAGAATTCTGTGGAGATAAAGAAACTGGTTCATCAAAGCATATTCTGGCAGAAAATCTGCCTAAATATCTAAGAGGAACATATAAAATAAATTCATTATGAACTCAAATATTTTCAAGCTTTCATATTCCATACATTTTATATCTCATCACATGATCAGATTTGACCAGCTTTGAGTATAAAAAGATCAGAACCAGTATTCTTTGGATATTACAGGTGTAGGAATCTAGAGGGACTATGAACAGAGGGAGCGAAAATGCGTTGAAAAACTAAAAGTGGAACATGGGGTGTGGTTCACATCAGATGAGAAACTCACTTGAACAGAGGTGTAAAATGGGATTGAATCAATCAAAGGTAGGTGAACACAAAAAGAGGAATCAGATCTCAAGTGCTAAACTGCTCTTAGCTCTGAAGGAGGAGGGCATGCGGGATGGGCATGTAGACTGGTCTGAATCTGGAGGGGCACCGAGCAAATATACTAAGGTGTCAAGCGTGACTGTAAGCCAGGTTCCAGGGACACTGGGGCAAAAGTGAAAAACTATCGCCTTAATGTGACAAAACACTTCCATCTTTGCAGCGTCCCACAGAACATGTGGTTGATTGGTTACCGATCGCTGCCGACTTGGAGTGCTCCGTCCAGACACAGGACTCAGAGAACCAGATGTATCCAGTTCATCAGCAGATGACCAAGATGACAAATCCTGAAAAAAGATAAATAAGAAAGAAGGTAAGAATGAGTTTTATATTACACAACCTTAACCTAAACCTTGTTTACAGGAACAAGCTGCAAGGTCTCCCTGATTTGCTGCTGCCATGCCCATCTCCTAATCATGTGGTCATGTTTTTATGTTGGTTCCTCTGCCTCTTCTCTTGATTCCTCCCTTGTTCTGCCTTATTGTTAGTGTGCCTAACTGTTATTACCCCTCCTTTCCCAGCAGCTTTTAATCTAGTCTAGGTTCAGCACTCCTTTCTCTAGTCCAGGGGTCCACAATATACGGATCTTCTACTGCCCTGTTGTGACTCCACAGCAACTAGATATTTAGTCACTTTGCAGTAAAATAAGGCTCTGGTGATTGTTCTAAGATGGATTAAACCATAAATAGATTTAAATGCTGGAGTTAATGTATAAATGGTAATTCACCCTTTAACCCTGCAGGTTGGCGCCCATACTGCTGGTCACCATAGCACCGTAAACAATAGTCTAGCCTAGGTAGCAGTTAACAAAAAGGCAAAGACAAAGATTTAAGATGATAATACAGAGACGAATGGGCTTATTTGCATTTATATGCACTCCACATACACAAATTTTCCCGTTCCACCCAAATGGTGCAACAGTTAGCTACATAGCTAGCAATATTCTGGTGCCTCAGGCACCATTTAAGCTGAAACTGAAAAATTTGAACAATGAGCTGGAGAGTAAGAAGCTGACTTCATTTGAATGTTAAGAGACAAATTACAAGAAACTATTCTACTTTTGCAGAAACGTTTCCTGCTTCCTGCTGGAGATGCAAGAAAAGCAGCTATAGCTGAGCTACAGCTTAAAGCAGAGCAAAGTAAAAAATTAGGATTTTCATTTATATTATTTTTCAGCCTATACTTGGACATTAGCACACACAGAGACATATTTACAGCCAAGATGGTGAAATGTTAATTCAATAATTACATGGACAAGGTGGGTAGATTTTTGATGAAGATGGCAAAATGGCTCTGCCTAACATTGGGTTGCCAACCGCTGGTCTTAAGTCTTTTTGGTATTTTTGCTTGCCGATTAGTTACTTTGCCGCTGTTTTTCCTTTCACAGTCTGGTTACAGTTTTTGGTTTATGCTCTTGTGTTCCTTGCTGTTTTTTGATCTGCATGGTGTTGGTTTGTACCTTTTAATAAACTTAAAACGTCACCCTTACACCCTGTTTCCAATGCTTCTCTCAAAACATCACAAGCAACAGTAGTCTTTTGCGGACAGATACAAGTTTAAGGCTGGTTCTTAAATTACCTTTATGGTCCACTACAGATTTTACTAGATTCTACAGATTAATATAAATATATATAATATAAATGCTTATTCCTCAAAGAACAAGCAATAAATGATTTATGCAGAATTACATTTAGATTTAATTATGTAAAACATTCTGAGATACTTTTATGATTACAGCTTTGCTTTCTAACAGAAAACAAGTAATATATGTATTCGGAAGATTATGACGTGATGGTACTGGTTCCCCATTATTAATTCCAATGTCCAGTATTTCGCCAGCCTAGTTCATGTACCGACCTGCTGACTGCTGGTAATATCCAGGGTCTTCTCTAGCTCTCTGATGTCTCGTGTCACCTCTTTCAGCAGCAGCTTAAGTCGGTTCCCTATAACATGCACTTTCTCCTTGGCCTCCAGGCAGTCACTGCCCTCTGAGTGGACCAGCAGCTGCAGGGACATGTCCTGCAAGGAGGCCACCTTCAGCTGGGAGTCAAGCAGCTCCCGACGAATTTGCTGGAAAAAAAAATTAGCAACAACCCACAGCCAGTGCTTCAGTTTGTCCTGAATTAGATTTATAAGAACACATAATGGGCACATCAAAATTGAAAAATAAAGGAGACATACTGTGAGGGTTTTGTGATGCTCCTGCAGGGTGTCAGCGTCCTGACTGTGATCGATAGGTACAATTTCATTCCTCCTGCGGTCAATATTCTCCAGCCAAAGCAGTAGACCATGACTCATTTCATGGAAGTCCTGCAGAATAAGTGGGTACAGAATCCACTGTCAATTTGAACACAGTTAACTTGATATCACTGGCTACAACATGTTTTATATAATATTCTAATTACTTCTAATTCCAACTAATAGGTATATTAATAATTTCTCACTTATAGCTCATTTGTGTTTGTAAACAGAACAGGAAATGTTTTATTACTTGAATTGGATAAAAAGTTGTTTGTCATGTTACTTTTAGTGTCATCAAAATGCAATTCATGACGCACCTAAATATGCAATTAGCTATGTAATCAGGAATTATAAGTAGTATAGCAAAACAATAATAACTGTTTCACTTGAGATACCTCTAGAAAGAAAAACCTCCTCTGTACCTCATGTTTTTATATATGTTGTGAAACAGCTTGTTGAAATATCCTGTAAGTCTGCTACAACAGCTGACAAACTTGCCTGGCACTGCATTAATGCATATTGCAGAGAGCTCCTCCATTCATCCAGGGAGCTGGTCAGCCGCTCCCAGCGGTTATTCATTTCCTTCAGTCGACCCTGCAGCTCCCGTGACTCATCACTGTCTGATTGCACAAACTCAGAACTGCACAAGTTTATGGACAGCACTATGGCCTTCCGCTTATCCACAGCCTTCTGCAGCTCCTGGACAGTAAGGT